>NC_073691.1:125666344-126285675 GCF_029784155.1 Uranotaenia lowii
TTATAAGAAGAATCAATATTTCAAATGTAAACATTGGAGTAGAAGCTGATGGTTTTTCGAAACAGTTTTTGGTTGATTTTCACGGTAAAAGTCCTCGAAAGCGCTATTTATGGCAGTATTTAGGTAAATCTTGTTGTTAATCTATCTCTCTTTCATTTTTCAGCTAAACCTGCAGGAGGAAAAATCCGGAAGTGCCTCAACTAGTGACGAATTGACAGGAGCATCTTTTACAATGATGGAATTTCACAACTCATCCGAACGACGTCGTAAATTAAGCGATGGATGGACGTTGCTGAGCCTTTTCCAGTCTTCACATACCAGGGCCTGCAGTGCCAAGGACGGAAGGGAATCAGCCCCGGAGATCGGTTCTGGTAAGTTTTATGTATCGTCGAAGTTGGTCAACAGTTACTTTGTTGTGTTTTCTTTTTTTTTCTTTTCTTTTCAGGTGCTGGGCTTCAAATCAGTCGCGGAAAAAACACCAATGGGTTTTCCGGAGGAGTCAGCCAACTCGTACGAGTTTGTACCAACTCTTGCGAGCACCGTACAGGGAAGGTACACTGGACCTAGCTTGGCGTTATACCTGTTGGCGAAAGAGGACTGGCGAAAATTCCGCTTGTAAACCTGCTGGCCGATTTCGTACACTGGAGAAGAAGTTTTTGAACGTAAGTTGTAGTTTTTACTATTTTTCTCGTAGTTTTTCCTTATATTGGTTTTTACTAAGTCGCGAATAAATTGATTGGTTCGTAATTGCTGATCTTGTCGATCCAAATCCGAAATTCCTTTCTCGTCTCTATCGATTCGGTGCTCTTCGCCCGAATTCACGATTTCATGTCCGAAGATTACTTTATACGGTGAAAATCCTGTGGCACTATGCAGAGTGCTGTTTAAAGCATGTTCTACTTGCGGTATGCGTGTATCCCATTGTGTTTGATCAGACCTCACATAGGTCCTGATACAAGCATTAATGGTACGGTTAAGTCTTTCCACCGGATTGGATTGACTATGGTGGCGTGGATTCGTCCAGTGACGTACTTTGTATCTGTCGAGAAATGTTTTAAAATCTTTAGAAAGAAACGTCGAGGCATTGTCAGAAATTAAGTATTCGGGTGCGGAGTATCGCAGGAACCAATTCTCCTCAAGTAACTTGCACACTTGGGAGGTCGCAATTTTCTTAACGGGTAGAAGAAGACAAAACTTAGAAAAAATATCCATTATTACGAATAGGTGGGAGTTCCCTTGTTTGCTCCTGGGGAGGGATTGAATGAAATCGATTGCTACCAATTGAAAAGGCTTTGTTGCAACCCTTTGATTCCCCATTGGAGGGTGTTGAGAGCGATTAGTAGGTTTGGATTCTTTACAAATAGAACATTTAGCAATATAAGACTTTACATGCTGTGCCATTTTGGGCCAGTAGTAAAGTTTCCTGATTTTGGCGAGCGTTTTCTCGCACCCCTGATGTAAAGAATCGTCATGACACTCTGCCAAAATTTGTTCCTGCATGTCGGGAGGGACGCAAATTTTCCAGGAGAAATGATAGTCCGTAATGGGTTCTGGGGAGGATATAAATCGTTTCAAGATACCGTTTTCTAGCCTATAATCCTTGTTATTTTCGGGGACTATTTTTGTATGGATGACCAAAGTGCAAAATCTTTCTCGGAACGTATCAGGGGGAGGCATGGGACAACGTAGCATAAACGAAGGAAAATCAAAGCAAAAAGTGGAAACAACTCCAACTAAATAATCACTGCAACAGGGTTAAAGTTTTACAAAATACAAGGCGGTTATTTATTGGCTGTACAAGCCCTGAACTGTACATCACTTTTAGGTGTATACTTGCGATTTCGGTGTAGTTTTCGTATTCTTCGAGTTGCATAAAACTCCGGAAATTCTTTCTCCTCGAAGCGGGCAGCTACTCTAGCGGATTCTCACCAGTTTCGGCGTCCCGAAATGGTGTTGAATCGAGATGATGCAGGCCGGAGTCAGCGTGGTTGTCAGGTGGAATCGGTTGAAGTTATGTCCACCGGGTCGAAGATATTTTCTGTCCGTATTTCTGTCGTATTTTTGTTGTTGGTGTTGGTTCGGCCCACAACCGCTGCCACGAGGTCGATCCGAAGCTTGTAGGATGAAAATTAAAAAGAAAAAGGTCCTCTGGACCTAACCAAAGAAATTACTACACCTGTGATGCAATGTTTTTTTAACCGCATGTTCTTTTTATAACTATTTTTAACAATTTTCATAAATATATATACAAACATTTTATAAATTTTACCTTTTTCTTCGTAAACTGTTTTTAACTTGTTATTTGTTTTCCGCCGTTGTTGTTTTACGTGATTTTAAGCTATTTTAAACAAACAATAACCTTAGTTTATTATAATAAACATAACCACGTGTTTTTAACATGTTTCGTACAAAGTTTATAACTTTTACCTTTTTGCGCACTATAAGTTTTAATATTTTTCGTTTTTGTAGTCGTTTTAACAATTAAGCTGTGATTGTAGCCTGTTACATAAAAAAGACATTTAAGTTTCACGATTCATACATGTAACATTTTCAAAGTTCGGTACGTACTACTTTTTTAGTGTTTTAATAAACGTTCATATTTGTAGTTTTAGCCACTTTTAACTATTTGTTTGTAACGTCCTTTTTTAACTTGTAGACGTATCTCCGTTTTTAACCCTGTAATTTTAGTAAAATATTTAGAATTTGTTGCACCACTTTACACAAAATTCGTACTTTTTACGTTAAGAACACGACGCGCACTTCTTTGCCCTAAGGCGTTCACGGACAGAAAGACTCTGCACTTGCTAGGCCGAATCTTCACCACCTCGAATTACATAAAGTTCATCCGACCGTCACACCAATATATAAGCACGTCATCAAACGGAACTGACGTGTGCGACGTTGATTGGGTGATAACACTTCCTCGCAATAACAAAAGCCTGTTCATCCGCGCCCATGGGTATCTCTCGGGAGAGAGTAGCCGCGTAGTGAGAGGGATGGGAGGTAAAATGGGACGAACCCCTGAGTGGCGATTGTTTTGACGTCTCTCGATGAGAGTTAGTGAGAACCCCTTACCAGGGATGTAGTCGATTTAGAAAAAGTGTCGGAGACACATTATTTTTATGTACAAGTAACAAACGGTTACAACATTCATGCTTGTATGTCAACAGTTTTAAGCACTGTCACCTATGCTGTAACCATCCCTATAAACCGCTAGACTACATTCTGATGGGAGGAAACGGTTGCTCACACGTTTGACTGACTGCACCATCGAAGCGGTTGGCCGTGCCTGATGAGTCGAGAAATTCTCCGACACACATAGCTTTTCCAATTTGGGGTCTTTTTAGGCTTGATTATGAATATTCCTAATATTTATTAACTTTTTAAATTAACAAAAATTCAGAGTTAGAAAAAAAACACGTCCTGCTTCAGTCGAAGACTACTTCGATCTGAAGATCAATGTTATAAATTATTAAATATATAATAGCTTAACTCTATTACATGGATTGAATGGGGGGTTGGACAGGGCATCTAATGACCGGAAAACTGATATACAATGGATTGTGGGTTCAAGCTATCCGAAGTAAAGGAGATAAGGGCATAAAGGCCACCTTAAGGAAAACGCTTATTTAACCATAGAGAACAGTTAGAATATGTGAATTACATCATTGTTTCGTGTTCAGTGTGTGTGTGTGTGTGTGTGTGTGTGTGTGTGTGTGTGTGTGTGTGTGTGTGTGTGTGTGTGTGTGTGTGATCCATCCAACGACCCCCTGAGCTGGCAGGTATGTTATGCAAAAGACGCAATTTTAATCTATTTGATTAAAACTGTTCGATTGCGGGTGCTGGCGGTGTTAGCTCTATTGAAATTCCAGAAACCCATTTCAGAATGACAGAGACCTAGCTGCACATTCCGAGGTTACTTTCCTTGTCAATAAGCCCCGCCTAATCATAGCCACATGGCCAAGTGGGTCATGTAGTTATGATTAGACATTCCATCTCTTATTGTTGACGTATTCAACTACTAGATTAATATAATTGCCTAATTATATTAAAATAGTACCCTAACTTGTCCAATAAAAGATAGACGTGTATTTAATTTTATGGCGATATACATTTAAGATAACAATTATATCATGGGAAAAGATTATTGTATAAGATAAAGGAAAAAAATATGAAAGGAAATATTTAGATGCTTATCGAAAGAGCTGAAAACAAATATCATTAAAAATCACTAAAATTTTTGTTGAACATAAATAATAAAAAATATCCAATGCACAATTCGTTCGTATTTTAATGTTGAAAAATCTGATTTGTGGTTGAGTATTCCTCTGATTGAAAGCTGCAATAAATTATTAATACAAAACAAATTAAACGCCATGCGCCAATCATGCTTTTCAAGGAATGAAGGTAAACTGCGACCTTTCTGTGAATAACAATTTTAAAATGGCAATATACAAATAAAAACAAATTCACATATACAATATATACGATAAAATAGATATAAAAAATATAATGAGATGAAAAATATAACAGTTATTTTAAACATTTCAACTTAGATTTGCTGGTAGCGTTTATTAGTTCCGTCTTCGGCCTTTGCTCTTCTCTTTCCTGGGAAAAATAAATATTTTCAACAATTATTTATTATTTGAGTAAGTATAAGTATAAATGATATTTCAATATTTATTTTTTTGTTTTACTCCAGAACAAGGGTTCTGCTCCAACCAATCTTTTTCAAGTCTACGTTATTTTGTTGGTTTACTGAAAAGACTAGTAGTACAAAATGAAACAAAAGCATAGCAGACGTCGTGTGAAGGAAATCGTTACTGGAGTTGGATAACAAACATTCAAAATTTATAGCATCTTTATAATACAAATTGAAAGTTTCCTTGCCCTATAAATAAACTCTAAGAATCATGTATTATAAGCGACTAATCAATTACAACCGTTTCTTTAAAAAAAAAAACTAACGTTGATTGAAATCTGGCAACTCTGTAAATAAGTTGTCATGGTTCAAGTCATCTGACCGAAACTATGTTGTATCTTCCGTAACTTTGAACTTCCAGAGTTTTTATAAACGTTCGTGTCCTGGACACGAACCTTAGACTGCCAATAATCTCGAATCATGCTCAGACCACTGTGACCATATTACCACATCTGAATGAGGATTGACCAGCGTAAACCACTTAAAGTACAGGTTGAAATGGTTGATCGATAAATTAACACTTAACTTTGGACTACCAATTTCATTTTTTTAATTCTTATTGAAAAAAATAACAATTTTGTGACGTTGCGAAAAAAAAATTGAATTAGATGTAACACTAGCGCCACTTTGTATAAGAAATTATGTGGAATTAATTGGAAGTTCATTGAGCTTTGAGAACTTGTGCCCGGACTTGCGTGAAAGTTTCAACACAACTTAGTGATGAATTTTTCGAGCCTTGCTCCGAAAATAAAAATGGCTAGAATGGCAAAAATTTTCTAAACTGATTAGGCACCAATATAAAATTATCGATAAAACCACCGAATTTGTTAAATAAATAAACAAAACAAAAAACAAAAAAAAACTTATCTTGAACCTCTCCTCTCAATCCGGCTGCTATGGCTCATCCTCTATCACAGCTTTCGTTGGTTAGGCGTCCGGGAGGGCGTAGTACAAGCCCCATACTACGCAGTTCTTCCAGAAAAGAAAACGCATCTTGTGGAAAATCATCACCATCACAAACCATTAAACAACACTTGCACAAGACCGGATATTCCGCGAAAACGTTACACGAACATTGAATATCTTTTCGGAATCATATTTTAAAAAATATCACCGGAAACATACAAAAAACTTTAAATATATAAGGACCGAAACACGAGCAACCTCCATTCGGCAGCAGCGTTGCCAGCCTCCCCCTACATCATTGTTTCGTGTTCAGACACTCAAATTGTCTATTTTCTAGTTTGCTGAAACTTGAAAAACTAGATAAAAACGTTTAAAAATGCATTTTTTTTAAATTTTGCCAAAAGCTGAAAACCAGTCACTGTAGGGGCATAATGAGAACCACCACTGGGGCAGTATAAGCAACATTAATCGAGGCAAAATGAGCGTTTTCTGCAGGGGAGTCTAGCAGCGAATTCAACTCGATGAAGTCAATTGTATACTAGAGCTACATCTGTCGATTGGGCCTTTTGGTAAGGTGTCGGAGAGGTAATCAGTAGACTCAAGTTCGATTCCTGGTCAAGATGATTTTTTTTTCATTTATCATTCATTAACGATGCATTTTGCACTAAACGGTGAGCCGTAGATTCATCAAACAAAGAAATTACAAAAAAATTTATTAATTATTTAAAAATCTAGGTCTGTTTGTAGAATTCAAACAATGAACACATGCTCATACATTATATTTCTGGTGTTTTGTTTGACAGATGATGCTACTAGCCGTATAATGTTACAATAAAAAAATCAATCATGAATGGTATGTGAAAATAAATCCCCTCGAACAGGATTCGAACTCGAGTCTAATGATTACATCTCCGACATCTTACCAATAAGCCAAATCGTCAGCTGTAGCTCTATTTTTCAGTTGACTTCATCGTGTTAAATTCGCTGCTAGGTTATACGGCAGAAAACGCTCATCTTGCCCTGATTAAAAATGCTGCTGTTATTTTTGTTTGCCTAAAGCGGGCCATAGACTACACAAATTGGCCTGTACAAATTCGATGATTCCACGACGGTTGTTTGATCTATGCTCGCCCACACACGATACAAACATATTTCACGCGAACACAAACGATTGCTGGCGAAAACAGCAACAGCAACAAAAAAACCATCTCCACCCCGGCTGGGAGAATTTTTTCAAACAAATAAACCAGGTATAAAGTTTGTATTAAACTTACCAAAATAGCATAAAGCTACAAAAATGGAGGCGATATATCAATAATGACATGATTGAAAATGATTTAACTTAATCACAAAAAGCAAAATAAACAATTTTTAGTATTTTGAGTAAAACGAAAAAAAAATTCTCTACCGAGAGTTGAACTCCAGTCCTCCGAATGTGCTGTCCGACATCTTCCCAGCTAACATAAAATCGTAATAGAAATGATAATCCAAATCGAATATTAAGACATATTCAATAACCATCGTAAACAAGTTGGTATTGAGTGATTTTCTATCATTCATTTACGAGAAGCTTTGCTCAAAAAAAGTTGAATCGGATAGCAGTTGAGTCAATTCGTAAATATGTCTCCAAAAAGTTGAGAATACGCTAATTTGACATTTACGATTTGAGTAAACTGATTTACGATAAATGAGCGGTCCTTCCTTCTTTCTCCCTTTGACCGGTTCGTGAACAGAAAATCTCACATATAGAGCTATGGCGCGAATCATTTCAACTGATGAGTTGGCATAGTGGTAAGATACCGGACAGACATCTCGGAGGCTGGAGTTCAAATCTCGGTCCGGGAATTTTTTTTTTCGTTTTACTCAAATTACTTCAAATCGTATATTCTGCATTTCGTGGGGAAATCGAATCGTTAAAATCTTTGTCATTGTAGATATATCGCCTCCACTTTTAGAGCTATATGCTATTTTGGTAAGTTTAATACAATCTTTTCATCTGGTATATTCGTTTGATTAATTCTGTTGTTCCTGCGATATACCCTCTTAAATGTTTGCTGGGTTACTACAATACCAACTCATCAATTGATTTGTGCCACGCTCTATAATTGAGATTTTAATTTTACGGTCCGGTCAAGGTAAAAAAAAAGGGGCCGTTCAGATACCAGACAGAAAAATGAGATTTTTGACCCCCTCCCCCCTCCGTGGACATTTGGCAAACCCCTACCCCCCCTCTCGGATGCCCACGCTGACAGAATTGAAATTGTTTTTTTTTCTAAATCTTATTTGACAGTTAGAAAATACCACTTTCTGCCTTTTCGATATTGCAATGGCTGATTTAAAAAAAAAGAATTCATCATTTCCTGATACCTATAAAATAATTTTATAAATTTTAAATTTCTAAACTATCATATGTATGTATTTATAACTTGCTTTCGAGTAGCTATTTATTGTTCAAACTTATACTGGAAAGCTTTGAAATTTTAAGATTTTTATTTAAACATCTTAATATTTATTCACCTTTAGAAAACATTTTAAAAGTCAGTTTGCCCACGGGGACATGACCCAAACCCCTACCACCCGCTCCGTGGACAAGCGTAGACATTTCCATACCCCCCTCTCCCCCCTAAGTTGTCCACGTGGTATGTGAATGGCAGGAGACAGGATAGAGCGTCAATTGAAGGCTCGCCCATTTATTAAAAAAACAGTTCATTTTTAGATAACGATTAACGTAATATCAAACTATCACATTCTCAATTTTTGGCTACATATTTACAAACTGATCAACTTGCAGTAGGGGAGATAAGGGCATAATGGCCACCTTAAGGAAAACGCTTATTTAACCATAGAGAACAGCTGTAATATGTGAATTACATCATTGTTTCGTTTTCAGACACTCAAATAGTCTATTACCTAATTGATCTAAATTCTCTGACTCTAGTTCTAGTAGTGCCACCTATACTGGGTTGTTCGGGACAGTCTCTAGAACACTCCTGATATAGTGGCTACGAGTTTATATCGAGGTATTTGAACAACATTTTTCAAACATTGAAATTGCATTTTTTTTATTTTCAACAAAAAATCTGCATACTGAACTTTGAAACACTATAACTCGCCTCTGACCCTAGTTCTGGTAGTGCCACATATACTGGGTTGTTTGGGACAGTCTCTAGAACACTCCTGATATAGTGGCTACGAGTTTATATCGAGGTTTTTGAACAACATTTTTCAAACATTGAAATTGCATTTTTTTCTATTTTCAACAAAAAATCTGCATACTGAACTTTGAAACCCTATAACTCGCCTCTGACCCTAGTTCTGGTAGTGCCACCTATACTGGGTTGTTCGGGACAGTCTCTAGAACACTCCTGATATAGTGACTACGAGTTTATATCGAGGTTTTTGAACAACATTTTTTTAAACATTGAAATTGCATTTTTTTTTATTTTCAACAAAAAATCTGCATACTGAACTTTGAAACCCTATAACTCGCCTCTGACCCTAGTTCTGGTAGTGCCACCTATACTGGGTTGTTCGGGACAGTCTCTAGAACACTCCTGATATAGTGGCTACGAGTTTATATCGAGGTTTTTGAACAACATTTTTCAAACATTGAAATTGCATTTTTTTAAATTTTCAACAAAAAATCTGCATACTGAACTTTAACACCCTATAACTCGCCTCTGACCCTAGTTCTGGTAGTGCCACATATACTGGGTTGTTTGGGACAGTGTCTAGAACACTCCTGATATAGTGGCTACGAGTTTTTATCGAGGTTTTTGAACAACATTTTTCAAACATTGAAATTGCATTTTTTTTTATTTTCAACAAAAAATCTGCATACTGAACTTTGAAACCCTATAACTCGCCTCTGACCCTAGTTCTGGTAGTGCCATCTATACTGGGTTGTTCGGGACAGTCTCTAGAACACTCCTGATATAGTGGCTACGAGTTTATATCGAGGTTTTTGAACAACATTTTTCAAACATTGAAATTGCATTTTTTTTTATTTTCAACAAAAAATCTGCATACTGAACTTTGAAACCCTATAACTCGCCTCTGACCCTAGTTCTGGTAGTGCCACCTATACTCGGTTGTTCGGGACAGTCTCTAGAACACTCCTGATATAGTGGCTACGAGTTTATATCGAGGTTTTTGAACAACATTTTTCAAACATTGAAATTGCATTTTTTTTTATTTTCAACGAAAAATCTGCATACTGAACTTTGAAACCCTATAACTCGCCTCTGACCCTAGTTCTGGTAATACCACCTATACTGGGTTGTTCGGGACAGTCTCTAGAACACTCCTGATATAGTGGCTACGAGTTTATATCGAGGTTTTTGAACAACATTTTTCAAACATTGAAATTGCATTTTTTTTTATTTTCAACGAAAAATCTGCATACTGAACTTTGAAACCCTATAACTCGCCTCTGACCCTAGTTCTGGTAGTGCCACCTATACTGGGTTGTTCGGAACAGTCTCTAGAACACTCCTGATATAGTGGCTACGAGTTTATATCGAGGTTTTTGAACAACATTTTTCAAACATTGAAATTGCATTTTTTTTTACTTTCAACGAAAAATCTGCATACTGAACTTTGAAACCCTATAACTCGCCTCTGACCCTAGTTCTGGTAGTGCCACCTATACTGGGTTGTTCGGGACAGTCTCTAGAACACTCCTGATATAGTGGCTACGAGTTTATATCGAGGTTTTTGAACAACATTTTTCAAACATTGAAATTGCATTTTTTTAAATTTTCAACATAAAATCTGCATACTGAACTTTAACACCCTATAACTCGCCTCTGACCCTAGTTCTGGAAGTGCCACCTATACTGGGTTGTTCGGGACAGTCTCTAGAACACTCCTGATATAGTGGCTACGAGTTTATATCGAGGTTTTTGAACAACATTTTTCAAACATTGAAATTGCATTTTTTTCTATTTTCAACAAAAAATCTGCATACTGAACTTTGAAACCCTATAACTCGCCTCTGACCCTAGTTCTGGTAGTGCCACCTATACTGGGTTGTTCGGTACAGTCTCTAGAATACTCCTGATATAGTGGCTACGAGTTTATATCGAGGTTTTTGAACAACATTTTTCAAACATTGAAATTGCATTTTTTTAAATTTTCAACAAAAAATCTGCATACTGAACTTTAACACCCTATAACTCGCCTCTGACCCTAGTTCTGGTAGTGCCACCTATACTGGGTTGTTCGGGACAGTCTCTAGAACACTCCTGATATAGTGGCTACGAGTTTATATCGAGGTTTTTGAACAACATTTTTCAAACATTGAAATTGCATTTTTTTTTATTTTCAACGAAAAATCTGCATACTGAACTTTGAAACCCTATAACTCGCCTCTGACCCTAGTTCTGGTAGTGCCACCTATACTGGGTTGTTCGGGACAGTCTCTAGAACACTCCTGATATAGTGGCTACGAGTTTATATCGAGGTTTTTGAACAACATTTTTCAAACATTGAAATTGCATTTTTTTTTATTTTCAACAAAAAATCTGCATACTGAACTTTGAAACCCTATAACTCGCCTCTGACCCTAGTTCTGGTAGTGCCACCTATACTGGGTTGTTCGAGACAGTCTATAGAACACTCCTGATATAGTGGCTACGAGTTTATATCGAGGTTTTTGAACAACATTTTTCAAACATTGAAATTGCATTTTTTTTTATTTTCAACAAAAAATCTGCATACTGAACTTTGAAACCCTATAACTCGCCTCTGACCCTAGTTCTGGTAGTGCCACCTATACTGGGTTGTTCGGGACAGTCTCTAGAACACTCCTGATATAGTGGCTACGAGTTTATATCGAGGTTTTTGAACAACATTTTTCAAACATTGAAATTGCATTTTTTTTAATTTTCAACGAAAAATCTGCATACTGAACTTTGAAACCCTATAACTCGCCTCTGACCCTAGTTCTGGTAGTGCCACCTATACTGGGTTGTTCGGGACAGTCTCTAGAACACTCCTGATATAGTGGCTACGAGTTTATATCGAGGTTTTTGAACAACATTTTTCAAACATTGAAATTGCATTTTTTTTTATTTTCAACGAAAAATCTGCATACTGAACTTTGAAACCCTATAACTCGCCTCTGACCCTAGTTCTGGTAGTGCCACCTATACTGGGTTGTTCGGGACAGTCTCTAGAACACTCCTGATATAGTGGCTACGAGTTTATATCGAGGTTTTTGAACAACATTTTTCAAACATTGAAATTGCATTTTTTTTTATTTTCAACGAAAAATCTGCATACTGAACTTTGAAACCCTATAACTCGCCTCTGACCCTAGTTCTGGTAGTGCCACCTATACTGGGTTGTTCAGGACAGTCTCTAGAACACTCCTGATATAGTGGCTACGAGTTTATATCGAGGTTTTTGAACAACATTTTTTTAAACATTAAAATTGCATTTTTTTTTATTTTCAACAAAAAATCTGCATACTGAACTTTGAAACCCTATAACTCGCCTCTGACCCTAGTTCTGGTAGTGCCACCTATACTGGGTTGTACGGGACAGTCTCTAGAACACTCCTGATATAGTGGCTACGAGTTTATATCGAGGTTTTTGAACAACATTTTTCAAACATTGAAATTGTATTTTTTTTTTTATTTTCAACAAAAAATCTGCATACTGAACTTTGAAACCCTATAACTCGCCTCTGACCCTAGTTCTGGTAGTGCCACCTATACTGGGTTGTTCGGGACAGTCTCTAGAACACTCCTGATATAGTGGCTACGAGTTTATATCGAGGTTTTTGAACAACATTTTTCAAACATTGAAATTGCATTTTTTTTTATTTTCAACGAAAAATCTGCATACTGAACTTTGAAACCCTATAACTCGCCTCTGACCCTAGTTCTGGTAGTGCCACATATACTGGGTTGTTTGGGACAGTCTCTAGAACACTCCTGATATAGTGGCTACGAGTTTATATCGAGGTTTTCGAACAACATTTTTCAAACATTGAAATTGCATTTTTTTTTATTTTCAACGAAAAATCTGCATACTGAACTTTGAAACCCTATAACTCGCCTCTGACCCTAGTTCTGGTAGTGCCACCTATACTGGGTTGTTCGGGACAGTCTCTAGAACACTCCTGATATAGTGGCTACGAGTTTATATCGAGGTTTTTGAACAACATTTTTCAAACATTGAAATTGCATTTTTTTTTATTTTCAACGAAAAATCTGCATACTGAACTTTGAAATCCTATAACTCGCCTCTGACCCTAGTTCTGGTAGTGCCACCTATACTGGGTTGTTCGGGACAGTCTCTAGAACACTCCTGATATAGTGGCTACAAATTTATATCGAGGTTTTTGAACAACTTTTTTCAAACATTGAAATTGCATTTTTTTTTTTATTTTCAACAAAAAATCTGCATACTGAACTTTGAAATCCTATAACTCGCCTCTGACCCTAGTTCTGGTAGTGCCACCTATACTGGGTTGTTCGGGACAGTCTCTAGAACACTCCTGATATAGTGGCTACGAGTTTATATCGAGGTTTTTGAACAACATTTTTCAAACATTGAAATTGCATTTTTTTTTATTTTCAACGAAAAATCTGCATACTGAACTTTGAAACCCTATAACTCGCCTCTGACCCTAGTTCTGGTAGTGCCACCTATACTGGGTTGTTCGGGACAGTCTCTAGAACACTCCTGATATAGTGGCTACGAGTTTATATCGAGGTTTTTGAACAACATTTTTCAAACATTGAAATTGCATTTTTTTAAATTTTCAACATAAAATCTGCATACTGAACTTTAACACCCTATAACTCGCCTCTGACCCTAGTTCTGGTAATGCCACCTATACTGGGTTGTTCGGGACAGTCTCTAGAACACTCCTGATATAGTGGCTACGAGTTTATATCGAGGTTTTTGAACAACATTTTTCAAACATTGAAATTGCATTTTTTTTTATTTTCAACAAAAAATCTGCATACTGAACTTTGAAATCCTATAACTCGCCTCTGACCCTAGTTCTGGTAGTGCCACCTATACTGGGTTGTTCGGGACAGTCTCTAGAACACTCCTGATATAGTGGCTACGAGTTTATATCGAGGTTTTTGAACAACATTTTTCAAACATTGAAATTGCATTTTTTTTTATTTTCAACGAAAAATCTGCATACTGAACTTTGAAACCCTATAACTCGCCTCTGACCCTAGTTCTGGTAGTGCCACCTATACTGGGTTGTTCGGGACAGTCTCTAGAATACTCCTGACAAACATTGAAATTGCATTTTTTTAAATTTTCAACAAAAAATCTGCATACTGAACTTTAACACCCTATAACTCGCCTCTGACCCTAGTTCTGGTAGTGCCACCTATACTGGGTTGTTCGGGACAGTCTCTAGAACACTCCTGATATAGTGGCTACGAGTTTATATCGAGGTTTTTGAACAACATTTTTCAAACATTGAAATTGCATTTTTTTTAATTTTCAACAAAAAATCTGCATACTGAACTTTAACACCCTATAACTCGCCTCTGACCCTAGTTCTGGTAGTGCCACCTATACTGGGTTGTTCGGGACAGTCTCTAGAACACTCCTGATATAGTGGCTACGAGTTTATATCGAGGTTTTTGAACAACATTTTTCAAACATTGAAATTGCATTTTTTTTTATTTTCAACGAAAAATCTGCATACTGAACTTTGAAACCCTATAACTCGCCTCTGACCCTAGTTCTGGTAATGCCACCTATACTGGGTTGTTCGGGACAGTCTCTAGAACACTCCTGATATAGTGGCTACGAGTTTATATCGAGGTTTTTGAACAACTTTTTTCAAACATTGAAATTGCATTTTTTTTTATTTTCAACGAAAAATCTGCATACTGAACTTTGAAACCCTATAACTCGCCTCTGACCCTAGTTCTGGTAGTGCCACCTATACTGGGTTGTTCGGGACAGTCTCTAGAACACTCCTGATATAGTGGCTACGAGTTTATATCGAGGTTTTTGAACAACATTTTTTTAAACATTTAAATTGCATTTTTTTTTATTTTCAACAAAAAATCTGCATACTGAACTTTGAAACCCTATAACTCGCCTCTGACCCTAGTTCTGGTAGTGCCACCTATACTGGGTTGTACGGGACAGTCTCTAGAACACTCCTGATATAGTGGCTACGAGTTTATATCGAGGTTTTTGAACAACATTTTTCAAACATTGAAATTGTATTTTTTTTTTTATTTTCAACAAAAAATCTGCATACTGAACTTTGAAACCCTATAACTCGCCTCTGACCCTAGTTCTGGTAGTGCCACCTATACTGGGTTGTTCGGGACAGTCTCTAGAACACTCCTGATATAGTGGCTACGAGTTTATATCGAGGTTTTTGAACAACATTTTTCAAACATTGAAATTGCATTTTTTTTTATTTTCAACAAAAAATCTGCATACTGAACTTTGAAACCCTATAACTCGCCTCTGACCCTAGTTCTGGTAGTGCCACCTATACTGGGTTGTTTGGGACAGTCTCTAGAACACTCCTGATATAGTGGCTACGAGTTTATATCGAGGTTTTTGAACAACATTTTTCAAACATTGAAATTGCATTTTTTTTTATTTTCAACAAAAAATCTGCATACTGAAATTTAAAACCCTATAACTCGCCTCTGACCCTAGTTCTGGTAGTGCCATCTATACTGGGTTGTTCGGGACAGTCTCTAGAACACTCCTGATATAGTGGCTACGAGTTTATATCGAGGTTTTTGAACAACATTTTTCAAACATTGAAATTGCATTTTTTTTTATTTTCAACAAAAAATCTGCATACTGAACTTTGAAACCCTATAACTCGCCTCTGACCCTAGTTCTGGTAGTGCCACCTATACTGGGTTGTTCGGGACAGTCTCTGGAACACTCCTGATATAGTGGCTACGAGTTTATATCGAGGTTTTTGAACAACATTTTTCAAACATTGAAATTGCATTTTTTTTTATTTTCAACGAAAAATCTGCATACTGAACTTTGAAACCCTATAACTCGCCTCTGACCCTAGTTCTGGTAGTGCCACCTATACTGGGTTGTTCGGGACAGTCTCTAGAACACTCCTGATATAGTGGCTACGAGTTTATATCGAGGTTTTTGAACAACATTTTTCAAACATTGAAATTGCATTTTTTTTTATTTTCAACAAAAAATCTGCATACTGAAATTTAAAACCCTATAACTCGCCTCTGACCCTAGTTCTGGTAGTGCCATCTATACTGGGTTGTTCGGGACAGTCTCTAGAACACTCCTGATATAGTGGCTACGAGTTTATATCGAGGTTTTTGAACAACATTTTTCAAACATTGAAATTGCATTTTTTTTTATTTTCAACAAAAAATCTGCATACTGAACTTTGAAACCCTATAACTCGCCTCTGACCCTAGTTCTGGTAGTGCCACCTATACTGGGTTGTTCGGGACAGTCTCTAGAACACTCCTGATATAGTGGCTACGAGTTTATATCGAGGTTTTTGAACAACATTTTTCAAACATTGAAATTGCATTTTTTTTTATTTTCAACGAAAAATCTGCATACTGAACTTTGAAACCCTATAACTCGCCTCTGACCCTAGTTCTGGTAGTGCCACCTATACTGGGTTGTTCGGGACAGTCTCTAGAACACTCCTGATATAGTGGCTACGAGTTTATATCGAGGTTTTTGAACAACATTTTTCAAACATTGAAATTGCATTTTTTTTTATTTTCAACGAAAAATCTGCATACTGAACTTTGAAACCCTATAACTCGCCTCTGACCCTAGTTCTGGTAGTGCCACCTATACTGGGTTGTTCGGGACAGTCTCTAGAACACTCCTGATATAGTGGCTACGAGTTTATATCGAGGTTTTTGAACAACATTTTTCAAACATTGAAATTGCATTTTTTTTATTTTCAACAAAAAATCTGCATACTGAACTTTGAAACCCTATAACTCGCCTCTGACCCTAGTTCTGGTAGTGCCACCTATACTGGGTTGTTCGGGACAGTCTCTAGAACACTCCTGATATAGTGGCTACGAGTTTATATCGAGGTTTTTGAACAACATTTTTCAAACATTGAAATTGCATTTTTTTTTATTTTCAACGAAAAATCTGCATACTGAACTTTGAAACCCTATAACTCGCCTCTGACCCTAGTTCTGGTAGTGCCACATATACTGGGTTGTTCGGGACAGTCTCTAGAACACTCCTGATATAGTGGCTACGAGTTTATATCGAGGTTTTTGAACAACATTTTTCAAACATTGAAATTGCATTTTTTTAAATTTTCAACAAAAAATCTGCATACTGAACTTTAACACCCTATAACTCGCCTCTGACCCTAGTTCTGGTAGTGCCACATATACTGGGTTGTTCGGGACAGTCTCTAGAACACTCCTGATATAGTGGCTACGAGTTTATATCGAGGTTTTTGAACAACATTTTTCAAACATTGAAATTGCATTTTTTTCTATTTTCAACAAAAAATCTGCATACTGAACTTTGAAACCCTATAACTCGCCTCTGACCCTAGTTCTGGTAGTGCCACCTATACTGGGTTGTTCGGTACAGTCTCTAGAATACTCCTGATATAGTGGCTACGAGTTTATATCGAGGTTTTTGAACAACATTTTTCAAACATTGAAATTGCATTTTTTTAAATTTTCAACAAAAAATCTGCATACTGAACTTTAACACCCTATAACTCGCCTCTGACCCTAGTTCTGGTAGTGCCACCTATACTGGGTTGTTCGGGACAGTCTCTAGAACACTCCTGATATAGTGGCTACGAGTTTATATCGAGGTTTTTGAACAACATTTTTCAAACATTGAAATTGCATTTTTTTAAATTTTCAACAAAAAATCTGCATACTGAACTTTAACACCCTATAACTCGCCTCTGACCCTAGTTCTGGTAGTGCCACATATACTGGGTTGTTTGGGACAGTGTCTAGAACACTCCTGATATAGTGGCTACGAGTTTATATCGAGGTTTTTGAACAACATTTTTCAAACATTGAAATTGCATTTTTTTCTATTTTCAACAAAAAATCTGCATACTGAACTTTGAAACCCTATAACTCGCCTCTGACCCTAGTTCTGGTAGTGCCACCTATACTGGGTTGTTCGGGACAGTCTCTAGAACACTCCTGATATAGTGGCTACGAGTTTATATCGAGGTTTTTGAACAACATTTTTTTAAACATTGAAATTGCATTTTTTTTTATTTTCAACAAAAAATCTGCATACTGAACTTTGAAACCCTATAACTCGCCTCTGACCCTAGTTCTGGTAGTGCCACCTATACTGGGTTGTTCGGGACAGTCTCTAGAACACTCCTGATATAGTGGCTACGAGTTTATATCGAGGTTTTTGAACAACATTTTTCAAACATTGAAATTGCATTTTTTTTTATTTTCAACAAAAAATCTGCATACTGAACTTTGAAACCCTATAACTCGCCTCTGACCCTAGTTCTGGTAGTGCCACCTATACTGGGTTGTTCGGGACAGTCTCTAGAACACTCCTGATATAGTGGCTACGAGTTTATATCGAGGTTTTTGAACAACATTTTTCAAACATTGAAATTGCATTTTTTTCTATTTTCAACAAAAAATCTGCATACTGAACTTTGAAACCCTATAACTCGCCTCTGACCCTAGTTCTGGTAGTGCCACCTATACTGGGTTGTTCGGGACAGTCTCTAGAACACTCCTGATATAGTGGCTACGAGTTTATATCGAGGTTTTTGAACAACATTTTTCAAACATTGAAATTGCATTTTTTTTTATTTTCAACAAAAAATCTGCATACTGAACTTTGAAACCCTATAACTCGCCTCTGACCCTAGTTCTGGTAGTGCCACCTATACTGGGTTGTTCGGGACAGTCTCTAGAACACTCCTGATATAGTGGCTACGAGTTTATATCGAGGTTTTTGAACAACATTTTTCAAACATTGAAATTGCATTTTTTTTTATTTTCAACAAAAAATCTGCATACTGAACTTTGAAACCCTATAACTCGCCTCTGACCCTAGTTCTGGTAGTGCCACCTATACTGGGTTGTTTGGGACAGTCTCTAGAACACTCCTGATATAGTGGCTACGAGTTTATATCGAGGTTTTTGAACAACATTTTTCAAACATTGAAATTGCATTTTTTTTTATTTTCAACAAAAAATCTGCATACTGAAATTTAAAACCCTATAACTCGCCTCTGACCCTAGTTCTGGTAGTGCCATCTATACTGGGTTGTTCGGGACAGTCTCTAGAACACTCCTGATATAGTGGCTACGAGTTTATATCGAGGTTTTTGAACAACATTTTTCAAACATTGAAATTGCATTTTTTTTTATTTTCAACAAAAAATCTGCATACTGAACTTTGAAACCCTATAACTCGCCTCTGACCCTAGTTCTGGTAGTGCCACCTATACTGGGTTGTTCGGGACAGTCTCTAGAACACTCCTGATATAGTGGCTACGAGTTTATATCGAGGTTTTTGAACAACATTTTTCAAACATTGAAATTGCATTTTTTTTTATTTTCAACGAAAAATCTGCATACTGAACTTTGAAACCCTATAACTCGCCTCTGACCCTAGTTCTGGTAGTGCCACCTATACTGGGTTGTTCGGGACAGTCTCTAGAACACTCCTGATATAGTGGCTACGAGTTTATATCGAGGTTTTTGAACAACATTTTTCAAACATTGAAATTGCATTTTTTTTTATTTTCAACAAAAAATCTGCATACTGAACTTTGAAACCCTATAACTCGCCTCTGACCCTAGTTCTGGTAGTGCCACCTATACTGGGTTGTTCGGGACAGTCTCTAGAACACTCCTGATATAGTGGCTACGAGTTTATATCGAGGTTTTTGAACAACATTTTTCAAACATTGAAATTGCATTTTTTTTTATTTTCAACAAAAAATCTGCATACTGAACTTTGAAACCCTATAACTCGCCTCTGACCCTAGTTCTGGTAGTGCCACCTATACTGGGTTGTTTGGGACAGTCTCTAGAACACTCCTGATATAGTGGCTACGAGTTTATATCGAGGTTTTTGAACAACATTTTTCAAACATTGAAATTGCATTTTTTTTTATTTTCAACAAAAAATCTGCATACTGAAATTTAAAACCCTATAACTCGCCTCTGACCCTAGTTCTGGTAGTGCCATCTATACTGGGTTGTTCGGGACAGTCTCTAGAACACTCCTGATATAGTGGCTACGAGTTTATATCGAGGTTTTTGAACAACATTTTTCAAACATTGAAATTGCATTTTTTTTTATTTTCAACAAAAAATCTGCATACTGAACTTTGAAACCCTATAACTCGCCTCTGACCCTAGTTCTGGTAGTGCCACCTATACTGGGTTGTTCGGGACAGTCTCTAGAACACTCCTGATATAGTGGCTACGAGTTTATATCGAGGTTTTTGAACAACATTTTTCAAACATTGAAATTGCATTTTTTTTTATTTTCAACGAAAAATCTGCATACTGAACTTTGAAACCCTATAACTCGCCTCTGACCCTAGTTCTGGTAGTGCCACCTATACTGGGTTGTTCGGGACAGTCTCTAGAACACTCCTGATATAGTGGCTACGAGTTTATATCGAGGTTTTTGAACAACATTTTTCAAACATTGAAATTGCATTTTTTTTTATTTTCAACAAAAAATCTGCATACTGAAATTTAAAACCCTATAACTCGCCTCTGACCCTAGTTCTGGTAGTGCCATCTATACTGGGTTGTTCGGGACAGTCTCTAGAACACTCCTGATATAGTGGCTACGAGTTTATATCGAGGTTTTTGAACAACATTTTTCAAACATTGAAATTGCATTTTTTTTTATTTTCAACAAAAAATCTGCATACTGAACTTTGAAACCCTATAACTCGCCTCTGACCCTAGTTCTGGTAGTGCCACCTATACTGGGTTGTTCGGGACAGTCTCTAGAACACTCCTGATATAGTGGCTACGAGTTTATATCGAGGTTTTTGAACAACATTTTTCAAACATTGAAATTGCATTTTTTTTTATTTTCAACGAAAAATCTGCATACTGAACTTTGAAACCCTATAACTCGCCTCTGACCCTAGTTCTGGTAGTGCCACCTATACTGGGTTGTTCGGGACAGTCTCTAGAACACTCCTGATATAGTGGCTACGAGTTTATATCGAGGTTTTTGAACAACATTTTTCAAACATTGAAATTGCATTTTTTTTTATTTTCAACGAAAAATCTGCATACTGAACTTTGAAACCCTATAACTCGCCTCTGACCCTAGTTCTGGTAGTGCCACCTATACTGGGTTGTTCGGGACAGTCTCTAGAACACTCCTGATATAGTGGCTACGAGTTTATATCGAGGTTTTTGAACAACATTTTTCAAACATTGAAATTGCATTTTTTTTTATTTTCAACAAAAAATCTGCATACTGAACTTTGAAACCCTATAACTCGCCTCTGACCCTAGTTCTGGTAGTGCCACCTATACTGGGTTGTTCGGGACAGTCTCTAGAACACTCCTGATATAGTGGCTACGAGTTTATATCGAGGTTTTTGAACAACATTTTTCAAACATTGAAATTGCATTTTTTTTTATTTTCAACGAAAAATCTGCATACTGAACTTTGAAACCCTATAACTCGCCTCTGACCCTAGTTCTGGTAGTGCCACATATACTGGGTTGTTCGGGACAGTCTCTAGAACACTCCTGATATAGTGGCTACGAGTTTATATCGAGGTTTTTGAACAACATTTTTCAAACATTGAAATTGCATTTTTTTAAATTTTCAACAAAAAATCTGCATACTGAACTTTAACACCCTATAACTCGCCTCTGACCCTAGTTCTGGTAGTGCCACATATACTGGGTTGTTCGGGACAGTCTCTAGAACACTCCTGATATAGTGGCTACGAGTTTATATCGAGGTTTTTGAACAACATTTTTCAAACATTGAAATTGCATTTTTTTCTATTTTCAACAAAAAATCTGCATACTGAACTTTGAAACCCTATAACTCGCCTCTGACCCTAGTTCTGGTAGTGCCACCTATACTGGGTTGTTCGGGACAGTCTCTAGAATACTCCTGATATAGTGGCTACGAGTTTATATCGAGGTTTTTGAACAACATTTTTCAAACATTGAAATTGCATTTTTTTAAATTTTCAACAAAAAATCTGCATACTGAACTTTAACACCCTATAACTCGCCTCTGACCCTAGTTCTGGTAGTGCCACCTATACTGGGTTGTTCGGGACAGTCTCTAGAACACTCCTGATATAGTGGCTACGAGTTTATATCGAGGTTTTTGAACAACATTTTTCAAACATTGAAATTGCATTTTTTTAAATTTTCAACAAAAAATCTGCATACTGAACTTTAACACCCTATAACTCGCCTCTGACCCTAGTTCTGGTAGTGCCACATATACTGGGTTGTTTGGGACAGTGTCTAGAACACTCCTGATATAGTGGCTACGAGTTTATATCGAGGTTTTTGAACAACATTTTTCAAACATTGAAATTGCATTTTTTTCTATTTTCAACAAAAAATCTGCATACTGAACTTTGAAACCCTATAACTCGCCTCTGACCCTAGTTCTGGTAGTGCCACCTATACTGGGTTGTTCGGGACAGTCTCTAGAACACTCCTGATATAGTGGCTACGAGTTTATATCGAGGTTTTTGAACAACATTTTTTTAAACATTGAAATTGCATTTTTTTTTATTTTCAACAAAAAATCTGCATACTGAACTTTGAAACCCTATAACTCGCCTCTGACCCTAGTTCTGGTAGTGCCACCTATACTGGGTTGTTCGGGACAGTCTCTAGAACACTCCTGATATAGTGGCTACGAGTTTATATCGAGGTTTTTGAACAACATTTTTCAAACATTGAAATTGCATTTTTTTTTTATTTTCAACAAAAAATCTGCATACTGAACTTTGAAACCCTATAACTCGCCTCTGACCCTAGTTCTGGTAGTGCCACCTATACTGGGTTGTTCGGGACAGTCTCTAGAACACTCCTGATATAGTGGCTACGAGTTTATATCGAGGTTTTTGAACAACATTTTTCAAACATTGAAATTGCATTTTTTTCTATTTTCAACAAAAAATCTGCATACTGAACTTTGAAACCCTATAACTCGCCTCTGACCCTAGTTCTGGTAGTGCCACCTATACTGGGTTGTTCGGGACAGTCTCTAGAACACTCCTGATATAGTGGCTACGAGTTTATATCGAGGTTTTTGAACAACATTTTTTTAAACATTGAAATTGCATTTTTTTTATTTTCAACAAAAAATCTGCATACTGAACTTTGAAACCCTATAACTCGCCTCTGACCCTAGTTCTGGTAGTGCCACCTATACTGGGTTGTTCGGGACAGTCTCTAGAACACTCCTGATATAGTGGCTACGAGTTTATATCGAGGTTTTTGAACAACATTTTTCAAACATTGAAATTGCATTTTTTTAAATTTTCAACAAAAAATCTGCATACTGAACTTTAACACCCTATAACTCGCCTCTGACCCTAGTTCTGGTAGTGCCACATATACTGGGTTGTTCGGGACAGTCTCTAGAACACTCCTGATATAGTGGCTACGAGTTTATATCGAGGTTTTTGAACAACATTTTTCAAACATTGAAATTGCATTTTTTTCTATTTTCAACAAAAAATCTGCATACTGAACTTTGAAACCCTATAACTCGCCTCTGACCCTAGTTCTGGTAGTGCCACCTATACTGGGTTGTTCGGGACAGTCTCTAGAACACTCCTGATATAGTGGCTACGAGTTTATATCGAGGTTTTTGAACAACATTTTTTTAAACATTGAAATTGCATTTTTTTTATTTTCAACAAAAAATCTGCATACTGAACTTTGAAACCCTATAACTCGCCTCTGACCCTAGTTCTGGTAGTGCCACCTATACTGGGTTGTTCGGGACAGTCTCTAGAACACTCCTGATATAGTGGCTACGAGTTTATATCGAGGTTTTTGAACAACATTTTTCAAACATTGAAATTGCATTTTTTTTTATTTTCAACAAAAAATCTGCATACTGAACTTTGAAACCCTATAACTCGCCTCTGACCCTAGTTCTGGTAGTGCCACCTATACTGGGTTGTTCGGGACAGTCTCTAGAACACTCCTGATATAGTGGCTACGAGTTTATATCGAGGTTTTTGAACAACATTTTTCAAACATTGAAATTGCATTTTTTTTTATTTTCAACAAAAAATCTGCATACTGAACTTTGAAACCCTATAACTCGCCTCTGACCATAGTTCTGGTAGTGCCACCTATACTGGGTTGTTCGGGACAGTCTCTAGAACACTCCTGATATAGTGGCTACGAGTTTATATCGAGATTTTTGAACAACATTTTTCAAACATTGAAATTGATTTTTTTGTTGAAAAAAATTGTCTTCGCTTGTCTACGGTAGGAGTCGAGAGGGTCAAAAATCTCATATTTCTGTCCGCGTGGTATCTGAAGGGCCCCAGAAGTATTTCTTCAGTTCATTAGTTATGTCTAATAAAAATTCTATCCATTAACAATAACAGAAACGTATAAGTCGGTTCCAAATAAAGTTTGAAAACATTATAGCAGAGCTTTTTCTAGCGAATCATAGATGGCGCTAGTCTAGTGAAATGTTTCAAAACTGACTAGCAGTGGTTGAAATGTTTTGTTCCTAGCTATGAAAATGTTTTGTTCCTAACTTGACACAAGCGTTGTTCGGAGTTTTCAAATCCACACTGAAAAAAATCTAAAATAACTGGTCTATCCCGTGCCAGTCTATCATCGTTGAGAGCTGGGAGATGACAACAAAAACAGCTGATAAAGGTAAAGGTGGTGCTTTTTTATATTGTAATTCAGATGATAACAGCATTTTCTCTTTGTTGGTTCATTTTGCATATAATCCGCTGAACTAATTGACTGTGCAAATAAAATTAAATTAGATTTTACAATACAAATTGACTGTGACTTAAATTTGGATCTAATAAATAGTTCTAAAATGTAAGTAATCTTGAACGAGTTCGATTGCTTTATTTTTTTTAAATAAAAAAAATTGACCGCAATAAAATACTCGAAAGTTTCTTTATATTTTACGGAATTTAAATTGAAAATAATATCACTGAAACCCATTTCATGTTTTAGTTGAAAATCAACAGCCGAGGGGAAATGCTAGCTCGTAAGCTAACGATTCTTTACGGAAGCCAATCCGGGACGGCCCAGGATTTGGCCGAACAGATATGGCGTGATTCCAAGCTGTACCATCTTCAGGGCTCGGTAGCTGCCATGGACGATTACGATATTGGTCGATTGATCGAGGAACGTTTCGTGGTGCTTGTCTGTTCCACTTATGGCCAGGGCGAAGAGCCAGACAATATGAAGCGATTTTGGAAATTTTTGTTACGAAAAAGTCTGCCAGCTGATTCATTGTGTGGCATGTGGTTCGGTGTGCTGGGGCTTGGAGATTCCCGATACCCAAAGTTCAACTACGTAGCAAAGCGTCTGCACAAACGGCTACTTCAGCTGGGAGCCAATGCCATAGTGCCAGTAGGCCTCTGCGATGATCAGCACGACCTTGGCTATGGTGCCGTGTTCATGCCGTGGATCGACGATTTTTGGAATAAACTGTTGGAATTGAGCCCCCTACCAGCAGGTCTTAACAAACTGGACGAAAGTCCCCGCGAATATCGATGGAAGGTAGAACGATATATGGAAGAAATAGCCATTGAGCTTGGCTGTGACATGTACGGGGAATTCAAAGTGGACAATTGTTTCACATCTCAGGTTGTGGAAAACAGACGCACAACAGCCCCGAATCATTTCCAGGACGTACGATTTATAACGTTTCCAAAAAAAGAAGTTAACTGGAAACCAGGCGATGTAGTTTACGTAAGACCTCACAATTCACCTAAGGACGTCGACTGTCTGTTCGAAATTTTCCACGAACATAATCTCGATATGCACAAAGATACTGTGATTCTGATAAAGGAAATTGATAACGGTGAGTACGGAAAATAAATTTCATTCAAGTTAAATTCTGCCATCTCTAAAATGTGTTATCTTCGACACTTCAGAAATAGGTAGTTAGGTCGATGGAATTGACTTCTTCAAACATATGTTTTAAAGGTTTTTTTCCGGATTTCTAGTATTTTTTTCTGCATTGGCTTTTGTTGGCTCCCGCAAAGCGATTTTCAAGTATGATTTTCCCTTTTTTCACAGTTTAGATTTTAAAAAACAACCCGAAATATTACGTTCAACAGTTTTATTAATCATATTCATGAATTTTACTGCACATCATCCTCCTGTTTCCAACCGTCGTCGTCCGAAAGAAATCTTCGCTTCGATGCCGTGTTCATGTAAGGCCTATAAACCCACTCTGTGTCCGCAGCGTCCAGCTCATCCAAAGTACCGAGCTTGATTTGGTACAGCTTGAGTTGAAAGCGTGGTCCTACCTCGGTTATTACCAGTTCACGATCAATCGTCCGGAACGTGTGATGACGGAAGCTAATGTAGTCTTCGTGGTTGGCAAACGTCATCACCCGTTTTGAGTCTTCCTTAGGCACCGGGAAAAGATATTTCAAAATCGACATTGTCCGCTCGCCTAATTTGGTTTTGAAATTATGAAAAATCAAATGTGGCTTCTGTTCGCTCATTGGTCCTATTTCCGGGATATCGTGCCGCATTACAACCCCGGAAAGATTGAACGAAGCTGTTGGTCCGTACGGCAGATGACAGATGATCAAATTGTCGGGAACACCACGATGTTCATGTACCACAATGAAATCCGTAACATTGTTAGCTCGACAGGCATGTATCAGCTGCTTCATCTCAAAATTACCACGATTCATACGTTGCGCGTTCGGGAAAATCAACCGCAACTCTTTTACGAATTGTTTCAACTTAGCCGAAGGATCCCTGGAGGTAGTTATCATAATTTTGGGATCCTCGCATCCAGCATATCGGTATTCGTCATCCTGAGAGTTGGCACTATTGGCTCCGCCACTGACACCGCCTATTTCTGCAGCTCTTCTGGGCCCTTCGTCTGTCCACTTGAGCTTGTCCTGAAGTGCTAGGGCGTCTCGCTTTAGATCCCCATGAATCGGTGTGTGCGTTTCAAGTGCCTTTTTAATCTTTGCCTTCTTATCCTGCATAGACTTGTGTTTGTTTTCAACTGCTTTCCGGTATAGGTACTCCCGCCGGAGTCGAGCCTGGCGACGCAGCATTTTAATTGATTATAAACTACAGACCTTAACTTTAAATTATGAAGATGGAATCCACTCTCCTTGAATTGAATTGAACCACACCGCACATGAACGCGTGTTTTCGACCGGTTGTATAAATTGTAAACAAACTTTGATGGCTGATACGAGGGGTGCATTAGTGAGTTTTTTTTATGATAAACTGGGTTGCCAGGTGCCCAGATTTGTCTGTAAAACCAAGACTTTTGACCCTTCGTCCAGATATTGGTCAGACACAGATTTTGCCCAGATTTTTGCTGAGAGTGCCAAGATTTTACAGACTTTTAAATTTGAGTGAAGAAATCAATATTCATGTATCGGATTTGATCCGTAAGTACCAGATCTCGCGTGTATCCATTGGCATTTGACCAATCATTCATTAAGCATATTTTTTAAAACAATAAGATCGGCATGGTACGCGGTAGGAAACAGTGTTTGTTATATAGTTCTCAACTCGAAAATAACCCACATACCACCCACCCCCCCCCCCCCCCCCCCGCTCACACGCACGCCAAATTTCTTGTTTAGTACCTAAATTTGTGATCTTTCTTATGCACAGACACACCCAGACTTTTTTTCAAAATTACCCAGATTTTTTATCTTCAACACCTGATGATAAATGAAATGATTAATTCTAGAGTTTGTTTTGATTAGGTCGTATGAACCAATATATACAAAATAGAGTTATTTGCTGCAAACGATTGATAAACATGTATTTTATCTTTGGTAAAAAATTGGTTTCATTTTATCATTAAATAAATTTTAAACAATGATTTGAATTTAGGACGTATAATGACTTCAACATTTTTGAGTGCAATTTGGTTTTTGCGTCATTTTGCATTGCCGTGTATTTGCCGTGATGCAAAAGGTCGCTAAAACAATTCGGCAGGTTGGTTTTTACGACGTTATGCTTCGTCGCGGACAAGTTCTTTACCAATTGATCCAAGTGATGAAAATTCGAAAAAATATGAAAGAAAACTGTGTCCAGGTGTGTTCATTATTGTTCTAATAAACAAATGGCTCCTAAATTGAGATAGGTGAGTACCATAAGCTTCACTTTTCACTGTATGAATAGTCAGTATTATTTTCTTCATTACAGAGGCAAACAAAATTATCAAAAGAGATGGATGCTTTTTTACACTCCTCGAGCGGCCAGTAGCGCTAATGGTAGTGGTCGGAAATATCCTGGTGGACTTCCAAGGGCCAGTCCCACAGAGCGATACTTAGAAATGCCGTCGATCAATGATTTCCGTATACTAACTGGATGGGATTATCATTCAAAACCTTTCTTCAATCAACTCCAAATGATTAGTGAAGATTTTGGCCAATCACGGAAAATAATAAAAAGGTGAAATTTACCGAGACAGCAAAGGTGAATGCTCGCAAAAGCCAAAAAGGTAACTTCTACCTATTCGAGGTGAAACTCACCTCACAGCGAGGTAAAATATACCTGAAACGAAGAATGAAAAAAGGTACAATTCACCGAGAAAAAATGTGAATCCAAAAAAGGTAAATTTCACCTCGTAGCGAGGTGAAGTTCACCTGAATTGAGCTGAATGAAAAAGTATAATTCACCTAGAAAGAAAGGTAAATCCAAATAAGGTAAAACTTACCTCGTAGCGAGGTGAAGTTGACCTGGATTGAGCTCAACAAAACGGTACAAATCATCTCGAAAAAAAAGTAACTATTTGACGAATCCGTTTATTGAGGTTAAGCTGTTTTGCCGTTGAGGAACAAGTTCTGCTTCGTGCACAATATGTGAAAATCGGAACCAAATGGTAAGTTTTTTCTTAGATTTCATTTAGTTGTGCTGGTTCTCTTCATAATACTTTGCTTTTGTTTCAGATCGGCCCACAGAGCTTCGTGTTGTTTTCCCGTCAGCCTTCAGATATTATTCCGGACAAGCCGGACCTGACAAGCTTGGCGAACAAAGGACTTGCCTCAACAATTTTTAAAGAACACGGTGATATATTTCAAAAATAAATATTAGGTAACTCCCTATTTATTTCAAATAAATACCAATTTTTTCATGAATTGTGTCTTTTTTAAATTAATTATTATTGAAGAAACCAATCAAACAAACAAGCATTTACCTTTTAAATCAGTGAATGGGAAAACGGTATTATTTACTATTTTGCTAGGTGAATGAGAAAATGGTAAAATCTACCTTTTTGCTAGGTGAATTGAAAAAAGGTAAAATTTACCTTTTTGCTAGGTGAATGAAAAAAAGGTAAAATTTACCTCGAAAGAGGGGTGGAAAAAATTCACCTCGCAAAAAGGTAAATTTTACCTTTTTTTTTATTTTCCGTGAATTAAATCAGTTTTTGCTACCAAAATTATCGATTGTTAAAAAGGACCTTTGCGCCAAAAGATAAATGCAATATGTCGTAAGTACATCTTCATTGATAAGAACAGCCCGAATAGGATTGCACCGTGAAAAAACCATGAATTCCATATTCACAGACCATAAATTGTATGGTTTACACCATCATTATAATCGTCCACGATACCGTGAATACACATTGGAATTCATAGTTTACGACCATACATTTCATCGTTTTGGCGAAAATAACCATGAAAAAGGGGTATTGTTATGCAGCGTGACCATGAAAAAAATGGCGATTTTCCATACATTGAAAAGCCCAAAAATATGAAGTTCATTGTTGTAGCATCTTCCAATTTTTCATAGTAAAATCATGAAAATCCGATGATTTTCATTGTTAAACCGCTGTAATAAAAATTTTTGCTCATGGTGGGTATTTTGTTCTCGGTTTTTTTCTGTCATCATTTTCTTATTTTGTTTTAATAAAAATACAAATAATTTTTTTAACATTTATTATTTATTCTCATAATTTTAACACTTTACTCACACATTTTATCATTCACTGGCCGGTCTGAGGCGGGTTCCGACATTCCGTCGTTCTGAGGCGAATTCCGGCATTCCGTAGCCGCCCCCAGTATCCATTGGCTATCGCCTCCTGTGCCATATGCAGTCGTTCGGTTGTATTTTGCTAGAATCAATAGAAAAATATTATAAAGATTGTTAAATTGGATTTATTGACTCACCGTTTCGCCAATCTCCAAACACTTCGAAATAACTTTTAAAAAAATCCTCTAGCCCCGATTACCGATCGAGAATGATTGCGGGACTTGACTCAGCAAATTCGAACCGAATAGACGTGTGTTGCCAATTTTAGTAGAATTAAGCTGTGATTGTGCTATTTATTTTAGAATTAACCAATTTTGATCCGTACTACCAACTTGTTCGTCTTTAATTTATTACCGTGCCGTTAAAATATAGTGTGTATTGAGTGGAATGAGCGTAAACAAAGCTGCCCCCGACGGGGCAGCGGCTACAAACAATAATGATAACCTCAAACCAGTTCATACTCCGGACGACCAAGAGATGGTAGATATCATTAAAAACATGAATGACCAACATAATCAACCTGATCAAGTAAGTCAAAATGAACCAGAAATAGAACCGGGGAGAAAAGTATACCAGAAATTTAATTACTGCGAAACAGATAGTAGACCATACAGAGTTATTGTAGAGAACACAGACCTGAAAAGAAGAAAATATATTAATAGGCTTCAAATTGGGATAGTATTGAACCAATTAGGCTTCGACAAATGTATCGACGACATAAAAAAAACCGGACGTAACAAAGCTACTGTTTATGTTGGAAACATGAAGGATGCCAACAGATTAGCTGACTGTCAGAGTTTACTCTTGAAAGGATACAAATCGTACATCCCCAAAAAGTTTGTTACTGTAACGGGAGTTATTTCCGATATCCCTTTAGAACTGAATCCGAATGAAATTTTTGAAAATGTGATTTGTGATGTCAAAGTGGAATCAGTGTTCAGAATGACAAGGAGATATAACGAGGAAAGGATCCCAACCAACCGAGTAGGTATTGTGTTCAGAAGTAATATGTTGCCAAGGTATGTAAGATTGTTTTCTGTGATAAATCGAGTCGAACCATTCATACCCCCAAGTAACAATTTTAGTTTTATAAGAAACTGGAAGTGTACTTCCAATCTGAGTTCTAAAAAAACCTCTAGTTTTATAAACCCCATTAAAACATCTATAAAACACCTATAAGTGTAAAAAGGCCCACCTACAGGAGGTCCTGAAGAGAAAAATTTCAAGTGTCTTATAAGACAACAAGGTTGTAAAAGAGGATTGCTAAGAGCTGTTTTAAGACAATCAATTCTCGATGCAGAAAACAAATTCTTCCGCGAAGCAATCGTTTCCAATGAAAGGTTTTGAAAATGCATTTAATAAAATAAGTTAATCGGACTCATCACCCAACAATAATTTTGATCAGCCAAGATACAAAATGACTTTTATTATTATTTTATTCAAACACATAATACATTTTCTCACTTTTCTCAAGGTTAAAGTTAATGCGCTTCCAGTTTTTTCCATTAATTTTTCTTAAAATTGATGAATATAATGCGCCCCCCAGAAATGTTTAAAAAACTAGAGTTTAATAAATATTTTTTAAATTGTAAGATAGTTCCGATAAATTTCGATGACCGTTTCTGTTCTTCAACATAAATATTTGGTACCATTATTGGTGCTGACAACATTTTTCGTAGCTATTCATGATTAATATCGCTCTATACTGCAATATTAAATGAAAAAATATTTTGAATTTTGATAATTTCATCAGAAAATGGCGATTTATTCAAAAAACCTATAAGTCTTGAACAAAACATTTACACAACCTAACGATCTTGTGACGGACCATTCTGAGTGCTATTATTCCCGAGAACACCAATATAATTTGTTTCAGTATAGCTGTCAGTGCGATCAAATTCAAAATAAAACAATGTTCCGGAAATGCCGTCCCGATGGAGATTTTTTTTCGCAACTGCTAGACGGGACCAGAAAGCAGCAAATATGGGTCGGAAAGTCTCTCAACTTACAGGTAAATATGCTGAATTGTCATTTCTAAGGAGCACAGGAGTATAATCCACATTGCTTTCAGATTCTGGGGAGAAGAATCATCGTCGTTTGTTGATGGAACACAGGAAGGCGATTAAATTGAAACCGACCGGGAGTGCACTAATGTTTATTAAAAAATCTTATTTTCCGACTCTGAAACTGCAGCTCCGAATATAGTTGATAGCAGACGGCAAATCGATGACTTGCTCTGAAAATCGCAGCAGAATCTTAATAAAAATGGAACCTATAAATGTGCAGGACGGATTGACTTGAGGGCTTTAAGTGTTGAAAAAACAAGTCATTCATTAGTGGTTAATGTAAAAAAGTGAATTGATAGTTAACTTTTAATAAAATCTAAAAAGAACATAACATCAAAAAAACATCTGTGAATTGTTTTCCTATTATCGACCACAATCGACACAGCAGAGAAATGTTCACATGATAGGTAGGCCTCGGGGCTCAGGGAACGCTCTGGTTCCCGCGCCTCTTATTCTTTTATGTCCTATAGGATCACAGGAAAGGAATTTTTTCGCTCTCATAATTGCTCATAAATTGCAGTACGAATGAAGATATTTTCCTAACTTTCTCTGACTTATTGTATATCATCCATTCTGATATGCGATGCAATGATTGATTCCCAATCATAGTGGCACTCGATGGGGTTGAAGATGGAGCTACTTCCAGGAGAAAGTTCGACGATACTAACTGTAGTGCTTGGTGACAAAACTCGATCTCAGTTGTCTCCCGAAACAGCTTCTTCCTTCATCGGGGGGGAAAAAATTAGACAAATATTCCATTTGGTGGTAAACATTTGAGACGATGCCACACATCAGGGTTGTCAGATGTTTTTTTAAAAAATCTGTATCGGCCTCATGAAAAAATCTGTATTTATCTGTATTTGAACTTTAACGACCAAAAACTTATATTATTGTTTTCTATGTAAGCTTATCGCCTAATACGCTATTTGGAAATCAGTAAATGGTCTTAACGTATTCATTATTCACAAATTGACAATTCATTTCATTAATTGAACTTAATTTAGAGCAGGGGCGAGAAACCTTTTGAACCAACGCACAGTGGTCCAAAATGCGAAAAACGTGATCGTTGCTTATAACTTTTTTAGGTCACATTTTAGCATATCGGTGTCTTGGGAAAAGTTTGTCAGTAAAATCAGCTCTATAATAAAAAACTATTATTTTTCTGATTAATCCCCCTACAAGTGAGATCAAATTTCTAACTTCTCTGTTATAGGCTTTAGCTCTTTGATGTCTTCGACAAACTTGTTAAAAATCAAATTTTCTACAACTTTGTCTCAGATGCCAAGTTTCTAAAATAATTATTATCCGAGATATCGGCCAAATAAGAAACTTAACCTTTAAAAATCAGTTTTTTGATAATAACTTTTTTCAGTAAATTTTAAGTTTAATAAAATGTTCCACAAAGATGTTTGTCTTACTAAAATACACCACTTTGTTGAACATTTTAAGTTTGTAAAATGTGAAACTGCAGAGCTATGTTAAAAAGATTACTGAAAATAGGGCTTTTTCATACCTTATTTTTCAAACACCGGGCAACATCGGGCAGCCCGCTTTAGATGCAAAATAAAGTCGAAGATTTCGTCTACAAGATGCAGGTACAATTGTCAGTATCCACTTGTATCCAAGCGAGATACATCAATTTGACTTTTCCATGTTTGCATTAAAAACAACGATTTCTATGAAAGCACATACAGCGCATTCTACTAGGTACAGTTGCGTTCAAAAAAGAATGAAATCGCATGAAGCTGCGCACCCACTTCCAACTTTGACAAGCTGCCATTTCTCTCTCGGTTTATATTTTTTCATGAAAATTTCACACAATCTAGTTCAACTATCCAACTAACACTTCACAAAATTTAAAGTCTTTACAATGACGGGAAACAAAGATACAGCTATTTCCGTTGAAAAGGGAAATTTGGAACTGCTTCACTAAATTTGCTGTATCTTTGACAATATTCATTGAAAAGTTTTGAAATTTTGTTAAGAGATGTAAAAATGTTTGATCTAATACCAGGCTAAGTTTCGTCAAAATCGATGAACGTGATCAAAAATGGTGCCGGATTGAAAATGAGGTTCATTATCGCCCAGCAGACGATTTCATTCTTTTTTGGACGGATGTTTGTATGGAAAACATCGTAATCCATGTACTCTTGTTTTTTTCTTTCACAATACAAAAATTTATCAAAAATATTGTTGTAAATAGCTAAAAACATCATTCGTACTTTGTTTCGAAAAAGAAAATGTTCCAACATGGTTCAAAATAAAAAGAACAGAGTTTCAGTAATGACCTGCTAATTACACCGATAAACAAATTTGATCCACAATTAAAGCGAATATTCTATTCGCTATTTTGTTTCAATACCAGCTCTGTTGGAATAATTTCTATTTCTAAACAAAGCAAAAATGAAGTTCCTATCAATTTACAACATTCTTTGTTATAAATGTTGATTTTGTAAAAGAAAAAAACCAGAATACATAGATTACGATGTTTTCCATACAAACATCCGTCCAAAAAAGAATGAAATCGTCTGCTGGGCGATAATGAACCTCATTTTCAATCCGGCACCATTTTTGATCACGTTCATTGATTTTGACGAAACTTAGCCTGGTATTAGATCAAACATTTTTACATCTCTTAACAAAATTTCAAAACTTTTCAATGAAAATTGTCAAAGATACAGCAAATTTAGTGAAGCAGTTCCAAATTTCCCTTTTTTTACGGGAATAGCTGTATCTTTGTTCCCCGTCATTGTAAAGACTTTAAAATTTGTGGAGTGTTAGTTGGATAGTTGAACTAGATTGTGTGAAATTTTCATGAAAAAATATAAACCGAGAGAGAAATGGCAGCTTGTCAAAGTTGGAAGTGGATGCGCAGCTTCATGCGATTTCATTCTTTTTTGAACGCAACTGTACGTGTGTTTTCTTCTAGCTTTTCCCTGCGCGATGTCAGAAGCAAAGGTTTGGAAGCGCATTTGTATTATTAGTACAGGTTATTGTGTGTTCAATTAAAATAGATATCCTCTACAAGCTGGAGATGCTAATAATACAAATGCGCTTCCAAACCTTTGCTTCTGTCATCGCGCAGGGAAAAGCTAGAAGAAAACACACGTAGGGGAAGAGGGGGCATAATGCCCACGTTAAGAAGAAAGCCTTTTTTTTAGAACACATTTGAAAAGATTAACTTTAATTTTCGATTGTGTTTGGAAGTTTGGTTTATTTTTTGTCTGAATCTGATTGTTAGAATAACTGGAAGGTCAAAAAAGGCCACAAATTTAACGAAGTTTGAAGAGAAGGTAGAAAATTGGATTTCAGATTCAGTAGGGGCATAATGCGCATACACAGTAAATGAAAATTACCGAGTTCGGTAATTTAGTTTACAGAAACTGTTCTGTAATTCGAAAATTTTCGGTAATTGATCAATCTGACGTCTAGTTTTTACCGAGTTCGGTAAACCGGTTCTTGATTTACCGATGTTCGTTAATTTTTATGTAAACAAATAACTTTGCCGTAAATTTTCGGTAAAAAAACACCGAAAACTGTAAACCAGTGTGCCGCTGTCAAACCAAGCGTCAAAACTGTCTCTTTCTGTTACCTTTAATGTAAAGGCATCTCGCTTGCGCCTCCTTTCTCGCTCATACATCCGTGTTCAATCGTCTCTCGTGTGCTCCATTTATAACCACACAAGCGTCGCCATTTTCGTCGGTTCGCGTGTGAAATTGTGTGGCTTGCAAGTTTTTGTGGTTTTATTTTTGTAGGTCGTTTTTTGTTTTGGTTCGAGTGTTGTTTTGGTTTGCGCTCGCGCAGCCCTCCAGCGGTTGCTTGCGGTGGTGATGATTGTGACTTCGGATGTGAAAACGAATGTGGCCGTGAAGCGTATAAAGGAATATTGCGAAACCGAACAGGAAGCTGCCAGGGAAGTAGCTTATAGTACATTGCCTCGAGCCTCGAGGTTGACCGGAGCACGTTCGTGTGGAGTAACAAGACTTCTAGATCCGTTACCAAGAAGGGTTTGATACTGTACGTAAAGGCATTTCTTTCACTGTTGATGGTCAGGACGTAGGAATTGTTAGTCGTGCCGGCGCAGGTAAGTCCAGCTTTACATTGGCTCTGTTCCGAATTATCGAGTCTGTCGATACAACTTTTAGGTCCATTTACCCCTGTGTGCAGTGGAAAGATTATCATCGATGGACAGAACATTTCGCAACTTGAATTGCACGCTCTGCGATCGCGATTAACCATCATTCCCCAGGAATCGGTTCTGTTCTCCGGTACGCTGCGTATCAATTTGGACCCGTTCAATGTGCATTTCGGATGACGATATCTGGAACGCCCTTGAACACGCTTACTTGAACGAGTTTGTGAAAGGACTGGCTGCCGGTATCAATCACAAGGTCACGGAGGGTGGTTAAAATCTATCGATGGAACAACGGCAGCTGACATGTTTAGCCTGCTGCTTAAGGCTAATGTTCATATTTTGGACGAAGCATCCGCGGCAGTGGATTTGGAAACTTATTCATAGAACCATTCGTACGGTATTCAAAGATTGTACGGTACTCATGATAGTTCATTGTCTGAATACCATCATGGACTCGGACAAGGTCATCGTTTTGGATAAAGGACAGACCACGGAATGCGCCGCAACGAATGAACTGCTACAAGACAGCATGCGCCAAGGTCGGGACTTGTTCATTTAACGCACAGCATCTATATTACTTACAAATTATGCTGGTAAGTTTTTTTTGCAGTCTTAAACTGCCCCTATTTGCATATGAGTGCCATGTGCATTTTCATCGTTTTTGAGTTATCGATCGAAGTTTGTTCGTAAAATTTCGTAAATATTACCCATGGTGTGTCCCTTGTGGAAAATAATCGCATATCCTAAGTCCAAAATTTAGCGCTAGAGCATACAATTGAGGGAAACTGTAGATAGAAAATGTAATAAATTTAATGCTAAAACATTAATTTACATAAAAAATTGAACGTACAGTAGTGAAACGATTCCGAAATAATCTGTTTCTTAATATAAAAAAACATTAACAAGTAGCAGGAAAACTCTCCTGAAATGGATTTCTGTCATAAATCGATAAACAACGCTCAATAGATTAGATTTCGGACAGGATGGATCCTCAGCGGGTAGTTTTGATAATCCAATGTTTAATCCATGGGTGCCACTTGAAGTGTTGTTTCGAAAACAAAATAACTAACTTTTGTAATCTTCTTTCTTCTATATCTACAATAATATCAATATCACTGTTTTCGTTTATTACCTTCAAAGATGTTCCCGGAAGAAGTCTTCTGCTTCGTCTTGGAGTTCAGCAAACCTTTGGTCGGAACTATCCACGTATCCGTAAACTTGAATTAAAGTCTGATAAATTCGTAGCAATGTTCAACGAATGAAAACAAAATTTTGAACGTGTTAGAAAAGTACTTGCAATTTGTCACCAGCACTGATAACTTTAGTACAAGAGACCCATTTGCGATTAATTTCCGCTGGAGGGTTCAAAATATTCGCATATGAGTCTCATGAGTATTTTATTGTATTTTCTCTGTTTAGTACTTGTAAGTATTGGCGCAGAAAGAAACAAGAGTATTTTTTGAAGTGTTTTCTATCCAAACTATAAATAGGTTATCCATCAAATGAATATGATTGTTTTCATAAAAACAAGTTTCAAACTTGACAAGCGTTTTTTCAGTTTGCACTTTTTACACATGAGACTCATATGCGAATAGCGGCAGTAAACTGGGATTAATTTATTTATGTTTTTTTTTTATTCTCGTTATACATATAAATATGATAACTATCTTGAATCAATTAAATAAGTTTAGAAGCCTAGTGTTATCAAGTTTTGATTTCACGGTATAAAATTTTTAATAAAATTAAAATTTCTCAAATATTCCAGGTTCCATTATGCACTACCCAGAGTATAAGAAATACATATGATAATTTAGTGGCAGTTAGTGCTGCGTTCATAGCAGTAACACTGTGCAGGAAAATCTTCACTGATCAGTTCTGGCCAGGGATTCGCGTATTCCAATAATGCGGAAATAAGAACATCGAAGAGAGCGACGAACCATATGACCTTGCAGCCACCGTTGGATAAGAGTCACCGGATTCACAGAAGGTATGATAATCAAGCAAGCATCCTTATCCTTATTCAGAATCCACAAAGGTTAACAAAGTCTGTTTGTTGGTAAGCTATTCTAAAAATTAAAGAATTTGAATTAAAAGAAATGTATGCCTCTAATATTTGTGTTCCGAAAGCTCATTTGTGTCTGAGACGATCTAATTTTATGTCAAAAACGATGGTTCCCTTTTGTGCATCAAATCTGATTTAAATTTACATCATCGTTAATACAATATTAGGTCTAAAATGCCAATAAATTGATGTTTGAAAATTTTTGGCTTCAAGCGTTTTTGTTTTCTCTGGTGTAATTTTATGTCAAAAGTGATGCTTCAATTTTGTGCATCCAATTTGACATAAATTTACACCAAAAAATTAATAGTGTGTAAGTAAAAAATATGTTTAAAATAGTTAATCGGCATAATCACCCCACCAAAATTATCAACAGCCGTCGCACTAGTGGTAAAAGCATTCATCCAGCTGTTGCAAAAATGCACAGCAGCTGAATTCCGCCAGCATCAACTAAAATTTGCATATCTGCTTTTTTTAGGGCGAAACGATAATACCGCCGGTACAGGAGTTATCCGAAGTTTCAGTCGCAACAATCGTCATTATCGGTAATTTTTAACAAACCTTGGAAAACGTTCAGTAATTTCAGCTAAGGATGGGCATCGCATAACATGAAATGACTCGAGTCTCCAGAAGATACTTCAAGCGAGAAAATTTCACTTCTGAAGAACATACCTAGGACCTTAGAGACTATGTCAAATTCATGTTTTCGCATGAAGCGGAGATGTCTTCTGAAACGAAATTTCCAACTTGTATTATTTCTTGTCAGACGCCATGAAGTTCGAAGTGAAATGACACGAGTCGAAAATTTCAAGAAGACACGTTCGTTTTAGGCGAAAACATCGATTTGACGGAGCCTGGTTTATATATGTTCTTCAGAATTGAAATTTCTCAATTGAAGTGTTTTCTGAAGACTCGAATCATCTCGCGTAATGTGCTGTGCATTATAAGCTGAAATTACCGAACCTTTTACGGGTTTCGGTAAAAATTACCGAAAATTTTACAGTTTTCGGTAAATATTACCGGTATTTCGGTAATAATCACAGAAATTTCGGTGAAAATTACCGTTTTTTTGGTAAAAGTTCCCGATATTTCTGTAATAGTTACTGAAATACCGGTAATATTTATCAGCATTTTGAGAAGATTTACCGGCATTTCGGTAATTGTTACAGGTGTTTCGGTAAATTCTACCGGTCGATCGGTGAAAAATACCGAACTTTTACAGCTTTTCGGTAAAAAAATAACGGTATTTCGGTAATAGTTTTAGATAATTCGGTAATAATTACAGGTAATTCGGTAATATTTTCAGGTTTTCGGTAATTTATTAAGGAATTTCTGTAAATCTTACCGGTTGTTTGGTACTTGCTACCAAGCTTTTATAGTTTTCCGGTTAAACATTACCGGCCTTTCGGTAATAATTACAGGCATTTCGGTTGTACAACACCGTTGTTCGGTAATATAACGAGCTGTCACGATGACAACTGTCAATAATTTGACAGATGATCTTAGATATAATCAGCCGAGTTTCGATAATTTTTTACCGAAAAAGATCTGTAAATTTGACAGCTGTCACTTCTCCGCCATGGAAAAATTACCGAACAGTTTAACGATTTCCACATGTTAGGATTTCGGTAAAAAAATTACCGAACTCGGTAATTTTCGTTTACTGTGTATGTGTGTACCCAATCGCGCCGTTCAACGTTTAATAAGTGTTTATTGATACAAGTGCCTCCGAAAGTGTTTTCCAGGTAAAAACACTTCTATTCTACTTCACAGATGGAAAAATGTATTGCTACGCGCAGTGCTGCCAGATATACTGAAATTCTTGTGAATAGTTAAATAAATCTATATTAAATTTAGGAATTTTAAATATATTCTTTTATATTCAAGTAATGTTTTCCAATACAACTTATAAATATCTTTGTAATGGTTGTGATGAAACTGCATATAAATTTAATCAAATATGAAACATGCTTGTAGATAAACGGACATGGCGCGTTTTGCCCCACCTAGACATGTTTATTAAAAATCGTTCAAAATAACATAAAAAATAATTGAATAAGGAAATTTTTCGTTTTGTGATGATTTTCAAGACCAATGTTCATCATTGTAACAGATGTCAGGTAATTTTTTTTGGCGATAGATGCCGTAATTCCTTACGAAAGTGAAGGCACAAATAACAAGCAATATGGCTTGAAAAGTATTTTTGGTTTTTTGCAGGGATTTATCGCATATTTGATACTAGTTTTTGTACAAAAGGTTTCTACTGTTAATTAGAAGGGAATAGCGTACCGAATTCTTAAAATAAGTGTATATCTAGCTAGATATCGCAGTGGGGCGTTTTGCCCACACTGGGCATTATACCCCCAGTTCCCCTACCTTAAGTAGAATGCGCTGTATGTGCTTTCATAGAAATCGTTGTTTTTAATGCAAACATGGAAAAGTAAAATTGATGTATCTCGCTTGGATACAAGTGGATACTGACAATTGTACCTGCATCTTGTAGACGAAATCTTCGACTTTATTTTGCATCTAAAGCGGGCTGCCCGATGTTGCCCGGTGTTTGTAAAATAAGGTATGAAAAAGCCCTATTTTCAGTAATCTTTTTAACATAGCTCTGCAGTATCACATTTTACAAACCTGAAATGTTCAACAAAGTGGTGTATTTAAGTAAGACAAACATCTTTGTGGAACATTTTATTAAACTTAAAATTTACTGAAAAAAGTTATTATCAAAAAACTGATTTTTAAAGGTTAAGTTTCTTATTTGGCCGATATCTCGGATAATAATTATTTTAGAAACTTGGCATCTGAGACAAAGTTGTAAAAAATTTGATTTTTAACAAGTTTGTCGAAGACATCAAAGAGCTAAAACCTATAACAGAGAAGTTAGAAATTTGATCTCACTTGTAGGGGGATTAATCAGAAAAATAATAGTTTTTTATTATAGAGCTAATTTTACTGACAAACTTCTTCGAAGACACCGATATGCTAAAATGTGACCTAAAAAAGTTATAAGCAACGATCATGTTTTTCGCATTTTTGACCACTGTGCAACGGGTCAGTTTTATTTCAAAATATTCTCGGCGGGCCGCGCTAATATGAAATAAAACTCGTCAATCATTTATCGAGCTCTATAGATAATAACAAAAAGATTTGCTAGATAATAAAAAGTTAAATCGTAATAATTACAAATTTTTAGTGATTTTTTTATTTCAAATCATTTATTTTAAATCTTTGAAAATATAGTTTTTCAATTAACTTTAACTTCTTCGCAAACATTCGTTCTTCCAAACATAGACATCATTTGCATAACATTTTTCCTTAAAAACGTACGATGCACAAACACGTTTAACGCCTTTCCATATAATAATCATTTTTATCTTAACTGGCGGTATCTACTCATTACTTTCTTTAAAAGTCTTCTGGAGCTATCTATCTATATCACAGCAATAACTAAAAAACTAGAGATACATTTTTTTATTTTTGTGGTTCAAATTCACTGATCTGAATTTCGGTGTTCTGTACGTATTTCCAAAAAAAATCCACAGTTAAAATTGGCCCTACGAAGCCCTGATTTTTTTTCCTGCAATTCGCGAAAAACATTTTTAATATAACGTGTCAACCAAATTTGCTGAAATCCTGGGAATAACAAAAAATTCACAGGTTGCCAAGCAAATTTTAGGAGAGTCTACATTCTTTATTGTTTTTAAGCTTTATTTAATAGATTTTATTAATTAAACTTTAGTGCTACTGGGAAAAGATTTCGAAGGCCTGTTGAAGGAAATATCTTGACGTTTTGAATATGAATTCCTATTTACCAACCCGAATACGAAAATATTGTAACACAACAGTTCCTGTAGTCGTTATAAAACGATAAGAAACAGCGTAAAAAAACTTTTAGAAAATGATACCTGATACCATAAAAAACATTGCACTTATCTTGAATTCCAAAACGACGGTCTGTTGAATATGGCGTTAAGTTATGTTACTGTTTAAAACTGTTAAAACCTTTATATGGAGGAACTGTACTACAAACAGTTTAAATAACGTCCAGAAAACGCTATTGGAAAACGTAATCAGACAACCAAACTGTTAATATTACAGTTTTTTGAAGAGTAATCTTTTATCAAAACAGTAACAGTAATAATTATCAAACGATTCAAAATAAGGTTTTCTCCAACGTTATCCAGAACCGTACGTCAATACCGGTCTCACACACACATAGATGGAAATGTTTTGGAAATTTTCGGATGTTTGATATCAATTCAACTTTTTTCACATAATCTTTATCTTTATTACACTTGGTTTACTTACAAATGGTGAAAATTCAAAACCTGTTGATACCGCATAGTTTGATGATTCTTGCAGAAAGATCCTACCCGGCCATGGGCATAGCATATGGATTCTCGTAGCTCCAGCGCTACGGAATGCTGGGAAGCCATCGTCACCCGGGTGATGAACGGACGAGGAAGCTGAAATTAATGTATGGATCATTACTCTTTTTTATATATAAAGAATTTATTACGTTAATATACTTACTGTAATTATTTCCGGTAGCTTCCGCAGAACGAACCAGCCAGTATAGAATCCCGCGATTTCGGCGGAGCGAAAATTGTTGTTGTTTTTTTGTGTGTTTATTTTCCAGTTGTCTACAGTGGTGCCGACTAGACCGATTTTTAAAAATTGTACCGATATGAAATTAAAATGTGAAATTTAAAAAAAAATTCTAACTTTTACGTTTTAAAGTCGGCCTTTTGCATTCATGCTACACTCCCAATTTGTAATTGTTGGTTGTTTTTTTATAACATGCATTATTTTCAATGACAAATGAACTAAAATTGTAATTAAAGCGGGCCACAGACTACACAGCATTTCTACAAATGCGATGAAATTCGATGATATTTTGTCGTTGTGAACACGATTTGCATCGTTTATGGCACTGCTTGAGTGACCGCGCAAATGGTTTGAATACAATCGGTAGGGATCGAAATATTTTGTACATACCCCCCTCTGTGGCATGGAGTTTGATGCTGCTTGTACAAAATCCAATCCATTTACTCAGCCCCAGCCGGGTGGAGGTGTTTTTTTGTTGTTGTTTTTGCTGTTTTCGCCAGCCATCGTTCTGTGTTTGCGTGAAATTTGTTTGTATCGTGTGTGGGCGAACATAGATCAAACAATCGTCGTGGAATCATCGAATTTGCCTACGCCATTTGTGTAGTCTATGGCCCGCTTAAGTCAATGAATTCGTAAAAAAAACTTTTATAATAATCTTACATAATGAGCGTTCTTGAAAGCATCTTGTAAAGCCGATGACATAGTGAGAGCGAATTGGCGAACGTGATCAATGCGAACTCAAGCGGTGGAACAAATTGGCATCTCCTTCGTCGCATTGAATGTCAGGTTTAAACGATTCACATACATTTCCATCAAATGTGGTTCGCCGCATTAATTCGCATCGCATCGCGTGCACTATGTCATCGGTCTAAATCATGAGCTTAACTTCTAATAGTAAAAATATTAAATTATTTTCATAAATGTGCACTTATTTTGTACAAAACCAACTGGCATCTCTGATCGGGCGTTTCGTTGATTTTGACGTGCGAGTATGACAGAAGGATGAACGGTTTGTTCAACGGTCCGAGTTCAGTTTTAAGATTAATGAAAAATTCTAGGAAATCGTTCATATCATTCTTTCACCTTTCCAGATACCATAGCACGTTTTCACATGAACGTTCATATTTCGTTTGTTATCGTTGGCGAAGTAAAGTTTAGAAGAACAGCTACGTTTACAGATACAATCACTATTTCTGAAACCGTAGAAGTATCGTAGCGACTGTTGAAAATACGGTTTTTTAGTATGCGGGAAGTGAAAAGACTGAATTTGTCAGCGTTTGCTATAACATCAGAGAACATTTCCACAGATTTTTTGAATCAAATACAAAATAACAATAAAGGGTTTCATCATGAATGTTAATTTTTTTTCCGGCACTTTTCATGCTGAGTTTTAAATCAATTAATAACGAAATTAGCATTTTTTTTTCAATTTGATAAAATAATAATGTTTTCAAAAAAAAAAAAAAATTATCATACAACTTTATCTTTGACAAAAATATGAAAATCATCATTATGTGCTCATAAATATTCTTCCGATTTTTTTAATTTGCGTTTGCCGACTTTCATTTATTTTTTTTTTTTTAAAGACATACACCGTCTTAGCCGATTTAGGCTTTACAGACTGAACAAATGACGTGGACAACTTAAGATTAACATTTAACACCCAGTACCGAGTTGGGAATCGAACCCATGCCATCAGTGGGCTAGCGATTACCGTCCTACCACGCTAACCACTCAACCACCGAGACGTATTTAGTTATCGATTTTGAATTTAAAAACGCTCAAGAAAAATTAGGACCCTTTGAAAAACACATTGAATGTTACATTTCTGAAAAAAGTCCCCAATATGAATGTTCGAGGGATAAATGCAAACAGAAACGCGTAAATTACATATTTAAACAAGTCATCGCCGTATCAACTATTTCTGGTTTATTGGCTGGTATTTTATGATATATAACGAACTACCGCAGGCAAAAATTGCGAAAATAATTCAATTCGGAAAGGCTTCGCGGGCTGCACATTGGGGTCTCGAGGGCAGCGAATTGCTCATCTCTGATCTAGATTGCTAAGTTTTTTTTTGTTAGTTATAAAATTATTACTAAAGGCTAATTAACTCACGCCAGATGAAAACATGCAATTTTGGTGACCGCAACCTAACAACCTTAGGACAAATTTTAAAAGTTTGTCACATTTGAACAACATTTTGTTGAGCATCTTTTCATTTTAATACAGAAAACTTTTAAACTATGTTTTTAATTGTCTAAATCGGAAGACAAAATGCTTAAGATTTAGCTCCATGATTTTGAGTTATAATTCTTAATAATTAACCATATAACTATGAATGTTATTCTGAATTCAGAATCTCATTTCTGTTATCTAAATTTTCCCAGCCTTATTTCTAAAATCTTAAAATTCACAAATGTATATTTACCCAAGCAACCAGAATTCCCTTAAAAAGGTTCCATAGAAGCTTAATCAGCTCTCGTTTGTGTCTGAAGAGAATGCTAATCAGCCCAAAATTTAAGTTCTTAAAGCTACTTTCAAGTTCGTTTAGGGGGCTGTAGAGAACGCTATTCAGCTTCTAAGAGAATGTCAAGAAACTTCTACGCGCCGAAAAAAAAATCCATTTGACAGATTGCTCTGACAACCACATGTCAGATTGCTAGGCTGCCGGTCTATCATGGTCTATCTCATTGATTTTAATTATATTGTTTTGATTACAAAAGCTGCTTACACGCCTAGAGAATTGAACCGCTGCTCTTTAGGTTGCAATGAAACTCACCAGCCTCTCGACCAATCCAGCAATAGCTAATTGCCACTGAAATAATTAGTATTTAAACTTAATGTCATTTGAGATGATTGAGTGGGTTGGTCAATAGAAGGTACCTTATTTCGTTCAAAGGACTTTCAGTACACAATATGATTCATAACAAAAATTCGCATCATCAAAAATTTATTCGAATATCTTATTTAACATTTATAAGAAAAATTCGAAAAAATCTTGAATTCCATTTGTAAATATCAGTACAGATATAAACAAAACAAATACCATGACAAGAAATTGACAGACATTTTTGACATGTCGCTTAGAATTCCCATATAGGTTCTTTAAAACACCTTCAAGTATCTTAATGGTGCGCTTTAGAATGTTACGTGAACGTTATCGACCTTCCTGAAAAACATTTTTGACATGTCGCTTAGAATTCCCATATAGGTTCTTTAAAGCACCTTCAAGTATCTTAATGGTGCGCTTTAGAATGTTAAGCGAACGTTATCAACCTTCTTGAAAAACATTTTTGACATGTCGCTTAGATTTCCCATACAGGTTCTTTAAAGCGCCTTCAAGTATCTTAATGGTGCGTTTTGAAATGTAACGCGAACGTTATCGACCTTCTTGAAAGAAGTTCCATTAAAAGCGCTTAGAAGTTCCGTTATCGATAGTTTAACCTTTCAAAGGGCGATGGAAGTTCCTGAGTAACTTTTACGCGACAAGAGTCACCTGAGGTTCCCGTAATACATTTTTTCAGCCAAATGTGAACTTCGGAGTTCGGAGTTAAGTAAAAACGCGACTTTTGGTTGCTTGGGTAAGTACGAAAATTGAATTCATGTTATGATTGAAAGTTACACAAGGGAAAGTCATTTATGTTTCCTATGTTTTAATACTTAATTTATTTTGGAAGATTTTGGGTTCCTAAATTCAAATGAATCAATTTCAAAAGGAAATTTTAATATTTCCTTTTAAATCCCAAAAATAAACCTACATGAATATGTACAACAGATTTTAAACCTTTCTGTTGTCTTTCATTCAATCAATCTTGCTTAGATATTTTAGTTTCAGAAACACAACGCTTTAAAAAATTAAATAATATCTTAATAATAAATCTGGCATCATTCAAAAAAGTTTTTGAGAATTTGATATTTAGGATTTTAACTAATTTTCCAACCTTGCCAAAGTCTACAAAACGTTTTGACTGGTGCCTCGAGAAATATGAAAGATTTATGTTGTTCATTAAATTTAGTTCAAAATTTCCATTTTTTTGTTGAATTGGAACAAAAATGACAAAACGGAAACTTTTATCACTTTTTCCTCCAAAGTCAAAATTACTCGCGGTCCTCGAAAAAGTCGATAACTAAATTGAAACATTTTTTTTATATCTTTGTCATGTAGTTTTGCCAGCGCATAAATTTATTGAATGCATTTTTTAACCTATTTTTAGTATTTATATCTAAAATAAGAGCCTATATTACTCTTATATTGCTTGAAATTTTCTGCCATGTGTTATCGATAAAAATTGTAAATCTAATTTTTAAATCCGTAGCACATTTAGGACTAACTATGAAAAGTTGTATTTATGAACTAAAACTGGTTTCAATAAGTGGGCTGGCTTAAAAAAATTACTGCATATCGTATAAGAAATTAATTTGTTTTAAAATTAAAAGTGTTCTCCTACTTTATAAAGTTAAAGAGTTTTGAATAAAAAAACTGACGATGCAAACCTAATTGAATCTTAAATAAGAATTTTCTATATGATTCTCAATCTTTTTCTTTTTATATGATAATCATAAATACCACCCTACTTTATAGATATCAAACTTAAGGAGAAGAGATTTTATACTGATTTTATTATCAAAATTTGTGTACTCTGTTTGGCGGGCTATCGTTCGACGTTAAAACAATAAAGTTATGCTGTTGAGAAAAAGAGACTATTAAAGCTCCTACTAACCTATAATAAATGATGGTCATAGTCTTCACAAAAGCTTACTTGTAGAAGTTAATGGTCTGGATAAATTATGTGATGTTGCAAGCATTTACGGTATACTGTAGTTCGAAAGATAAGGGTTTAAAAAGATTTAGCTCAGTTAGCCCGTGGAAACCGTTTCATCAACAATTGATTTAGATTTTCTAAAAAATCTGTATAAATCTGTATTAATATTTAAAAATCTGTATAAAAATCTGTATCTGTATCTTATCTGTATTGACGTTGAAAAATCTGTATAATGCAGAATAATCTGTATATATGACACCGCTGCCACACATACACATTTTGACATTTCGATCGGATTTGGACTGTCACCCTTTGTTGGTTTTCTAGAGAGGTTTAATAATTGCTTTGTAGTGCTCTACTGAACCAAAAAAATTAAAGGTTATAAAACATTCATATTTGTTGTTGTTTTCATCAAGGTTGGTTTTCTAGAGAAGTTTAATAATTGCTTTTTAGCGCTCTTCTAAACCAAAAAAATTAATGGTTATAAAACCAACACAAAATTTGACAGGAGTTCTATAAAAATATTCTATAGTGGTTTTTAAGCTATCTTAAAGCACAGAAAACAGACGTACAAGCTCGAACAAAAAACCGTCAAAAAAGTGTGTAAAATTTCAAATGCTATCACCAAAAAAATACGTTAGAAACTGACTGCAAACAGTGCCATCTATTGCGCCGTTCAAGAGTTACAAATCAACTTTAAAGTGCCCAGTTTTCGAAAAGGCATAATTGTAGCCAAAAAACAAAAATTAGTTCAAAAAGGGTGTTGGAATTTTTACACACGTTTCGTGGGCTAGCTTGTACGTCTGTACTCTGTGCTTAAAGGGCAATCATATAGAGTTCCTTATAAATTTCGTTACAAAGCAAACAATACTTTATAAATCCCTTATACAACAACTTTTTTTTTTAATAAAACCATTTAGAGTTTAAAATGTTGCTTGGGCACGTCCTATTATATGTTTTAAGTGTCTTAGGTACAACCATCTATCCAAAAACTGCCAAAGTTCCGTACTTAGATGTAATAACTGCACTGACGAAGCGAATGATGGACACGAGCCATGTCCAAAGATACCATATTGCTTTCACTGTAAAAAAGAGGGCCACATTACCACGGACAGGACCTGTCCCCAGCGCAAAAAGGAAACGGAAACACTAGCGATTATGGCGAGACGAAATGTGACGTACCAAGAGGCGAGAGAATTATTTAATATTCCAACAATCAATCAATTTGATGCACTTAGAAACGCAGAAGACTTCCCCGCTCTACCTGAAACCTTTGCTCAGGTATTAGCTAGTGGAAATCAAGGGCGATCAACAAACTTTAGAAAAAAGAACGAATCTACAATAAATTCAAAAAACAATTTCCAGAAACAAAATAAACAGTTCACAAATAATAGAAATACAAAAACAAAAGAAATGGAGGAAGAAGAAGCAGGGGTAGCTAGTTTATTGGGTATGTCTAAAAGAGATTTTTTGAAAAAAAGGAGGCTTGAAGAAGAAGAGGGAGAACAAATTAGCAAAAGAGTTAACAACAATCATCGCACTTCGGAAGCTGATAGATTTAGACACGAAATTAAAACACAAATTGTAATGAAACAAGACCATGAAACGTTGATTGCAGGTATAATAGGAAAAATTGCTAAGATTCTTCAAAATCATGGTATAGCAGGCGAAGAAATTACAGCCAGCATTGTTGGGGAGCTGAAAAACATTGCTGGAGGCCACAGAGATGGCACATAAATAAATATAACCATGGATAACAATTTTAAAATTCTTCAGACAAACATACAAAGTTTAACAAAAAACAAAAACGAACTTATACATGAAATAAACACAAATAAATTCGAAGCCGTACTACTTACAGAGATCTGGGTAGATCCAAACAATCTCAATACAAAACGATACAACATCTCTGGATTCCACAATATATTAGCTCCACGTGAAGATGCCTACGGGGGAGTTGGAATATATCTGAATGACCAGATTCATTTTAATAAAATTAAATTGACATCTACAGAAAAATTCGAAACATTAGGAATTAAATTGACCAAATTAGACTTTGTGTTAGTTGTTGTCTATGTAAATCCTCGTTTAAGCGTCCATGAACTCAAAAGTGCCGTTACAATTTTATTACAAGAACTAAACAATTATAATAAGGTAGTCATAGGTGGAGATTTCAACAGTCATCATGAGATATGGGGATGTCAAACAACTCAAGGAAAAGGTAGAGCAGTACATGAAGCTATTGTTGATTCAAATTTTGTTTTACTTAACACTGGTGAGAAAACGTATATTCCTGGAATTATTAATCAAAACTTTAGTGCTATTGATCTCTCATTATGTACAGCTAACTTGTACAGTAACACCAAATGGTCAACACAACAAAAATCTTTTGGAGGAAGTGGTCACCTATTTGTGATCATTTCTGTGAATTTGCAATGGAGGAGAAAAGCTAAAACTTACTTTGATAGAAAAATGATAGGAGAACAAATTGCCAAAATACAACATTGGGAATTTGAAGACCTACAAGAACTCTCAGGAAAATCTAAGAATATAATAAAAAACAATAAAAAGATAAGTGACCATAATGCAAAGTATTATTGGAGCACAGAATTATCTAAACTATATACAGAAAAACAAAATGCACTAAAAAACTATCATACCTCTTGCAACAGCAATAACTTAATACAATGGAAAAAAGCTTCCGCCAAATTCCAAAAGGCTAAACTAGTTCACATTAGAGAGAAACTACAAGAATTGTCATCATCAATAGATCCTCTTAATATGAAACAAAATTGGAAACTTGTTAGGGGATTAAAAGGATCTTCTGTTAAAAACATAAAGGTCAATTGCATAAAAGAACATAGTCAGCTAGCTAACGAGTTTCTACTACTAAATTTTGGAGAAAGTAGAAGAGAAACCATAGCACCTCCACATGAAAGGACAAGAAATAACATAATAGATACAACTAAATGGAAATCCATTATAAACAAAAAACCCAAAAGATCATCTCCAGGAACAGATCATCTAACATATGACATGCTTCGAATGTTAGATTGGAAAAGTACAGCGAAAATTATTGAAATTCTAAATGAAATCTGGAGAAAGGGTAGCCTACCAGATCACTTGAAAGAGATTAAGATAATTCCAATACTCAAACCAGACAAACCACCAGAAGAAGTAACATCTTTCAGACCGATAGCATTACTCTCCACCATAACAAAAACCCTCAACACCGCGGTACTAGAAGATATTAACAAAACTTTATATACATCAAAAATACTACCTGATACTTCCTTCGGGTTTAGAAAAAATATGTCCACAGAGAACTGCGTGGCATATGCCACTAACTTTATCATGGAAAGCAAAAGAAAAGGAATGACAGTAATTGGAGTATTTTTTGATTTTAAAAATGCTTTCAATTCGATAGATGTCAGCCAACTGAGAGATATAATGACGTCACATAATTTTAGTCCTGATTGTATAACATGGATATACAATTTTCTAATTAATAGAAAAACTATTATCCACACTGAAGAAGGACCAGTGGAACATGTAGTTTCAAGTGGATTACCGCAAGGAGATGTTCTTTCCCCTACACTCTTCAATATATATACTTCAAGCCTCCATGAAACAAACCTCGACCCAGATGAAGCTACCCTTCAATTTGCAGATGATTTTGTTAAATTGATCAGATCAAAAAACGAAAACCAAGCTTTTATAAAAATGCAAAGGAGAATAGATTTGTTCGTTAGAAAAGCCTCAGATTTAGGACTCGTCATAAACTGCGCAAAAACGAAAGCTATGATTTTTAAAAACAGTGCGAAAGTTATTAATCTAAAAATAAACGGCGAAACACTAGAAACAGTAAGGAACTATAAGTACCTGGGTATTACCCTAGACCAAACATTAAGATACGGCATACATATAAAAACAATGATTGATAAGATACACGATAGACAGAAAATGCTCAAAGTCATCGGAAGTATCAAAAGTGGAGCAAACCCTCGTGTTATGATGCTATACTACAAAGCTCTGTATGGAGGTTTCCTTAATTACGGTTCAATATTTTATGGAGGAGCAAGCAAGACTTACATTGAGAAGTTAGAGGTTACAAATAGACAATGTCTTAGAATTGCGACAGGATGTTCAAAGTCGACACCTATAAACACACTGGCAGCAATAGCAGGAGAAGGGCCCTTATACCTCAAACGGATCTATTTAACGAAGAAGAGAATATTGCAACATGTATATAGGAACGACTTGATTGCTCAGCAATTACAAAGTTTAGACCAGCATAATGTAACTCACAAAAAACAAAACACTTATCTGGAACAAGTATATCTTGAAAACATGAATGAATTTCAACAGATATACTTACAACACACTACGAACAATCAAACTCCCAATGTTTTAATCTTGGACCAGATTCCACAAACACAAATAAGGAAAAAACAACAGTCAGCGGAAGTGATGAGGAAAGAAGTTATACACATGCTAAACACTCAATACCCAACATACACACAAATATACACGGACGCATCAAAACACGAAAACAAATGCGGAATAGGAATATTCGAAGAAGATGACAGTAAAGAAACTAGTATGCAATTGGATAACGAAGTCTCTATAACCACAGCTGAAATGATTGCTATCAAAACCGCACTGGAAAACGTAAACACAATTATAGCAAACAGGACATTAATTCTTACAGATTCCCAAGCATCATGTAGAATCCTAAATCAGCAATTAGAAACAAACGAATTCGACGAACTTACCTTCCAAATAATAAAACTAGCCGAATCGAAAAAAGCAACCATACAATGGATTCCTGCGCATATACAAATCGTGGGTAATGAAAAAGCAGACACTGCGGCTAAACAAGGGCTGTCGAGCCCATGCATACTAGTGAATAAATCACGGATCAGTGATAAGACACTGAAAGCAAAAAATGAGTGGATAAATTCAATCAACAGATGGTACCAGGAGTACGTACATACATCACAGAAAGGTTCGAAATTCTACCGCTTTCAAGCAGCTTTTAACCGAAAACCATGGTACTGGAACAGCAAACTGAAAAACACAGAAATTAGAACCATGAATCGAATATTAAGTGGGCATGATTATTCACCCTATTGGCTTGGTATAATGAGAGTTCGTGACTCAATATACTGCGAGCTCTGCGAAGAACCGTTCACAACCGAACACATCATCCTATATTGTATACAGTTTAACCATCTACGGAACTATCACGATTGGGACAAATTTACCAATCTTCTCGAATTATTTCGAGATTTCGATGAAGCACGTATGAAAGAAGTGTTATCTTTTTTGGAAAAAACGAAACTAAAAATTTAATATAAATTGGCAACACTTATTCACACGCTGAAAGTCAGTCAAAATAGTCGAAATAGTGCACGCTCATTTTTGTTTAACCATTTGCGAATGAAAAATAACCATTTTTTAGTTTTTTCTGCAGAACTGCCAATATGGTTATTTTTCATAAATATTTCATGTTACAATTTTAACCATATTCCAACTTTTCGGTTATTTACCAAAAAAAGAATGAAAATTTAACCTCAATCGAAAAAAAACATTGTATAATGGCAAGCTGTACGCGTTGTTCGGAAGTTTTTTATCCGATTTCGGATGGATTTCACCGGAAGGGTTAAAAGTATTTCAATTTTAGGATCAAATAACATAGCACACCTGCTGCTGGAAGGTAATTCATTGCTAATATTATCCTTGAGTTCGACAACAAATTTATTTGTAGGAAACTTATGACCAATCTTTAATACCATTCTTCCTCTCATAGTCAGTTATCAGGTACTATGGCCATCCTGTTTAGGATCTTAAAAATGCCCTACATCCTACAGCGGGCTACCACTGGCAGGCCAGAGAAGCCATGAGGTTTGTATTCTTTTCAATATGTGGATCGTCAGCAGTTCCGGTATTGCTTAAGCATAATTATGCCATTTCAGGATGGCAAATCAGGATAACTTCCGGAAGAGCAGCTGGATACCGAAATGCGAAAATTCGACGTGATAGATTTGTTTGCCGTCACCCTGATGCCACCCTTCAAAAATTCAACTGAATGTCGGCAGAGCAGAACCATTTAAATAGGACTACCACTCCGGATACTTTCAAGGTTTCGATGCCTTGCGGAAAAGGATGAATTCTCATTCCGACAATTCCATCGAATCGGAAGTAAAATATCTCCTGGTGCTTTAACCACCTTAAAGACCGCAACAAAATCATGTTTCCCTGCCAAGAAGACTCCGAGGGCAATCAAACAAGTACTCCCGTTGGGAACAAAAATTGGTAAAATATTTTCTGACATATGTATTTATGATTTTCTTTTAAAATGTTTTATTTAATTTCAGGAAGTCGAAATTCTAGTGTTAGTCATCAAAAGCATAACAGACCACCACTTCCAGCGCAGCTGTTAGCGTTTCCTGTTTTGGCTTCGCTGCCGATCAGCGATACAGTCCTCATCTTTTTTTGCTACCCCGTACGCTACTTAGTTCCAGGAGCCGAATCATCAACTCTACAAGCTACTTCCTCCTGCGCCACGTTCACCGATAATGGCTTCACCTCCTCTACCAGCTACCGGTGTCAACATTACCAACAATCATCCGGCCCCAATAAACTTGAAAGCACCTAAAAAGAACGTCCTTCAGTCAGCCAATCCGTTTGAAGGCTTCCACTTGTCTAGGCCCAACAGCAAGCTTCAGGGAATAGTTTGTAGCGAGCATATTCTACAACAGCTGGCACGAAAACAATGTACCGTCCCAGAAGGACTTTGATTTCTGTCGCCAAAAAACCTATTTAGAATAAAAATATACTAAATACTATCACTACTCTTTCTTCGGTTTCGATGATTTCGCGATTGAACGAAAAATGACGATTTTTATCGAAAATTTTATGACAAATCCTCATGAATCTAAAAAAGCAACTCATTTGAATTTCGGTTGAAAAATAACCATTTTTCAACTTCTCCTCCTGAATCCCATTCGGATGAAAAATAACCATATTCAAACATCTCCCTGAGAAGTCATTTTATGACTTCTCATGGAGAACTCATAAAATGACATTTCCCGGGAAAAGGTCAAAAATGGTTATTTTTGAATCATAAATGGTTTAATAGTTTCTAGCGTGTGGTGTTATAGAGTGACATTCTCTGGCCATCAACATAAAACGAAGAAGAAGAAGAAGAAGAAGAGAATGATTGCGGACAGGAAAAAAAACGTGCCGTGAGCTGCAGCTGTCAAAAAACCACCCATACACGATAAACTTGGAAATGTGGATTCTTGAAAAAAATGCGCTCGCCGGATGTTCTTTTTAGTATTAAGTTCATGGTCACATTTAAATTCAATGGGAAATGAATGTGATACCATGGTTCTGTTCTATTCGGGAGAATAAAGGCGAATTTCGGGTACATCATCATGTTCTGCGTTCATTTTGATATTAAATTTAGCATTTGCAGTCGAATTCGACCAGCAATTAAAAAATAAGAATTAAAAGGCTGATGTTTAAGAACTTCAACATCGATTTTCTCAAAACATCCCGAATACGAAAATATTGTAACATAACAGTTCCTGTTGAAGTTATAAAACGATTAGAAACAGCGTAAAAAAACGTTTAGAAAATGATATCTTAAACCATAAAAAACATTGCACTTATCTTGAATTCCAAAACGACGGTCTGCTGAATATGGCGTTAAGTTATGTTACTGTTTAAAACTGTTAAAACTTCTATATGGAGATACTGTTCTGCAAACAGTTGCGATTACGTACCAAAACCACTAACGAATAACGTATTTTTAGCATCGAACTGTTTTTGTTACAGTTTTTTTAAAAGTTCTCTTGTATCTGAACATTTACAGTAAAAGTTGTAAAACGATTCGATATTACGTTCTTCTGTACCCTATCCTGAATCGTAAGGGAATGCAGCACGCACACACTCACGCAAGAAAGTTTCGTTTATTTGTAAAAACACTCATTTTATAAATTTATAATTGTTTATTCCTTTCAATTCTACGATGTATAAAAACATATTTCCTCCACCAGAAAGTATAATTCCGGAAACACAGGTGAGACGCTGGCTTAGCCGCTGATCACTGCTGTATCCAAAAGAGTTCGGGACATTGCTCCTTCCAGCGAGACCTTGGTCCTCCAGCTCCGTTTTCTGAAATAAAGAAAACCTTCGTATATTTCATTTGAATATTTATTTACTGTTAATCGAATTTACCTGGTACATCGCTGGTGCTCTTCTTCCGGTTTGTCCCGGTAATATATCCATCCGTCGGACCACAATCGGTGAAAACTTGTTGCTGCTGGTATGCGGGATTAGGACCTGAAAAACGAAAACTTGTTTTTTTTTGTGTTCTTTTTCTCGGTCAGTTGACAGCACTTGGCAGTGATGCCGACTAGACGGATTTAAAAAAAATTGAACCATTATGAGATTAAAATGTGATTTATAGCTAAATAGAAAATATAGATACTTATATAGCTCTGAGGCTTCTAGAAACAGACAAATTTCGAGGACACAGAATTTAAATAACTGATTATTGAAAACTAACAAAACGAAAGGAGAAATGATATTTCTCAAACTTGAAAGCAGCGTACACAGATACAGATTTTTTTTCTTTTATCATTTTATTAATTAACGATGAATAAAGTCATGCATGAAATGAGCAAAACCGATGTTTTACTTTAGTCGGTGAAAGAGTTGAACAATCAATTTGTGAATGTAGCATGATTTATAATTAACACGTGTTAATGAACATATTAAATCAATAAACAAAAGAGTAATTTTGTAACTCAACTTAATGCTTAATGTAGACTGCGTGAGTATAATTAAGAATAGAATTTCAAAATATTATGTGTTTATAGGCATCCTTATGAAAAACTTTAAATTCTACCTAACATTTCAAAATCATCAACTCTTGCACTGAATGTTACCAACTGAATAATCTGAAATTAATTTAAGTTAATCCTTAATTAATTTTGATTAGTTTAGAGCTGGAGCGCAGCGTGTTTGCTTAGCTGTACTGCACACTTCATAACTTAAGAGACTTGAATAAACAGTCTGAAGACTATAGAGTCTATAAAATTCAATAGTCTCTTTAGGCAGATCAGTGCGAATTCTATCATTTAGCTACACACTAACCGCTTTTGGTATACCTTGAACATATAACTGCGACTGCCAAACATTGAACGGAATCCTACTTTCAATACAACAGACAATAAGTGCTGAATTTTTCAAAACGATGGATCTGGCACCTATGACACGGTAATTTTGACGTAAGTTTGGCAGAAGACATGGACGCTACGCGTTATTGTTCGATAATAATCTAACGGTAATTGATAAATTTGAAGTAAATCGTAATATCATTCATTAACCTTTTCAGATACCTTCATCTTTTAATGTATACGTTTATTTATCGTTCTTAACGTTGTCGACAGACAGTTCAAAATAAAAGCTACGTTAACAGATACAATCACTATTTCTAGAGTCGTAAAGGTATCGTATTGACTGTTTGAGATATAGTTTTTTGCTATGCGGGATGCCAAGTGGTTCTTACGACCTAATCAAAACAAACTCTAGAATTATTCATCGCTGCCAGCGTTGGAGACAGCCTTGCCAGATCTACGGATTTTAAGCACTTCTATGGAGACGGATCGATGCTCGAAATCTACCGGTTTTCAGCATTTCCTACGGATTATCGAAAAAATTCGAGGGATTCTGCGGATAAATCAAAATTCTACCTGACGATAAAAAAAAAGGTCATCAAGTTTTATTTCACTGAAATCAGTATTATAAGGCGTCAGCACTAAATTTTACTTCGGAAGTCCGGACTCTGAAGGAAGTCTGTGTTTTGTTGCCAGTTCACCAGCGACGTTTCTTAAAATTTTATTAAAATTCACAATACATGTTTCGATTTCCGTCAAATCTACGTACTTGACCGGTTTTAAATCTGGCAACGCTGGTTGGAGAACATCCTGGGCAGGGGTGCCAGGTAGTTTTGACAAAAATCAGGACAGTGCGATGAATAAAATCAGGATTTTTCAGGACACCAGTAAATTGATGAAAATAACATGCAGCTCTACTTAGATTGCATAACTAAAAGCGAAATACACTTGATGAAGACGCCTCAAATTATGCAACTAAAGCCAGAAGAACCTTGGCTGGCTGGTCGATATCGAAAAACACTCTTTAGATATCATTTGAACCAAAGATAATCATCGGTTAAACAGGCTAAAATATTTTATTAAAGATTTGTTTGATTTACTCACCATTTCACAATAAATTTAGTTACAGATTAGATATTTCTAAAAAATCAGGACAAATCATTACGGCCTCTCGAAAATCAGGACAAATCCTGAAAAATAAGGACACCTGAAACCCATGATGCTGGGTTGCCTTGTGCCCAGATTTGTCTATAAAACAAACTTTTGATGCTTTTGATTCTTCGTCCAAATTATGATAAATAAAGATGTGCTAGTATCACTATTCCAGGCGGATTTTAAAAGCATTAAAAGTTCCTACTTTAGAATAAAAATACATACACTAGAGCTCCGCTTATCCGTGACACCATTTTTATAAAATCCACGTAAAGTTGTGTTTTATCACCGCGATATATTAATCGTTATGCTATTTAATCGACGTTTTCAGTGAGTTTAAAGTCTAATGTTGCCTAAACGTAGATTAAATAATATACAAAAATCCATGTATTTAACGAGCTAGAGCAAAATAAGAAATTCTCAATTGAGCTCGTCTAATCCGAGGATTCACTTGTTCGAGGTGGCGCTTCCCCCGATTATCTTTCATAAGTGAAGTTCTACGTTCTACTGTACATATATGTAAATATAAAACTAATATCCTCATCTGAGACTCCTGAAGTACTATTACGCCTGAAGATACTTTGCTCCAAATATTATCGTTTCCTTTTTCAGAAATGCCTGTGCCAGAAATTCTTAAAAAACCGTTAACACTTGAACTTGTTGCTAGCCAGTACTGGGACTTGACGGCCATTCCAAGGGCTCGGGCCTTTGCCGTACTCGCACGCACTTGCACTGATGAACTGGAAAAGGAAAAGCTTCGAGAGTTTTCCACCTACGAGGGTCAAGAGGAGTTATTTTCGTATGCAAACAGACCGCGACGAACCATTTTGGAGGTACTGAAAGACTTTCCCCACGCTAGTAAGGCTCTGACACTACCAGCACTCTTTGAGTTGTTTCAACCGATCAAACCACGTGCGTTTTCGATAGCATCTTCGATTGGGAGCGGTAAGTTGCAGATATTAGTTGCCGTTATCGAATATCGCACAAAGCTGCAAGAGCCGCGAAGGGGCATTTGTTCAAACTGGCTTAAGAATTTATCGGTGGGATGTACTATACGAATGTGGACTCGCGGTGGAACATTCCAGCTACCGAAGGATTCCGTAGGTGCATTTTTAATCTGCGAGAATTTTTGTTAATTTTTTTCTTTTTATTCAGATGATTCCAATAGTAATGGTTGGCCCTGGAACTGGCCTGGCTCCGTTTAGAGCTATTATTCAAGAACGTGAACTTTTGTATGATACTGAACGCGTAGGACCGCTGGTTTTGTTCTTCGGATGCCGCCAATCCCAATCCGATTTCCATTGCGAGGAAGATTTACGAAGATGGGAAAACTCCGGACTATTGACACTGTTTTGTGCCTTTTCACAGGACCAGAAAGATAAAGTTTACGTTCAACATTTAATAAGTAAGCAAGGTGCATTGCTTCGCAAATTGCTAATGGAGCTGAACGGTGTATTTCTTGTATCTGGAAGTTCGAAGAATATGCCAGAAGCCGTTCGTGAAGCCCTTGGGGAAGCCATTGGAAGTTCTTTGTACGTTGATGAAATGATCAAAAGCGATCGCTATCAGGAAGAAACATGGGCTTAAGTATTGGTTTGTGAAAGGTGTTTATTTTATTTCAGAAATACATATCTATTCTGTAAATCCCCAAACTTTTAGGCTACCAGCGTCTCGTCTCCTATCATTCGCATCCTTATCATCACAAGCGTAGGCCAACATATATTGTTTAGGGTGCCACGCCACAGTGAAGGTGGCTGCGTCAACTGAAATATCAGCAACTTTCTCCCCTGTATCAGTGTCGCCAATGTCGATAATAAGATCTTCACTGGCTGATGCCAACAGCCTTCCATCGTGACTGAAAGAAATCGTTCGCACAGGCCAATCCAACCTGGAAAATACTCTCAAACACGCCAACTCTTCTGCGTCCCATAACGAAACCAAAGCATCTGCTGATCCTGTTGCAAAATATTTCCCAGTAGGATCAAATTCGATGCAAATGCAGGTGCTTGGATGAGCTTTCAGCACCTGTTGTAAATTCAATTCCGGGTAGTTCAATATGTGGATACAACCTTGACCATTTGTCAGGAAAAATACATCGCTACCATTACTCCAAGCAATTTCGTTCACCTCGAATGTAAACTGTTCTTCGGCCAAGATTTTAAACATCCGAGCATCGATAAACGTAACTAAATCTTCTTTGTTTCCTACAGCAATCGTATTGCCATCGGGAGACCAGGTTATATTTATGTTTTCTCCCTTCGTATTGATGATGTTAGCACATTTTCCAATGCGGGCATCCCAAATTCGAACCGTCTTATCGCCACTGGCAGTGCTCAAAAGATCCGGTAACGAAGCGTGCCAACACAACTGATCCACCGAACCTGTGTGGCCACGATAAGTGCTTTCCTTTTTCTGAAATGCATTCAGGTATAACATCCAGTACGAAAAACGCATTCGGGTTGCTATTCACTTACCAAACTTTCCCGGTCCAGCGTAAAAATGACTACAGATTTGTCGAATGAACCGGAGGCTAACCGGCGTCCATCACAATTCCAGCCAACCGAGTGCACTTTGGCGGTGTGAGCTTTAGTGGCTTCACGGGTTTTGTTGTGGGATTTGAAATACTCCTGCAGCTCTTCGACGTGTGATTTTGTTGAAACCATCGTTGCAACCGAATGTTGGAATATTTGAGAGAGTATTTCTTACCGTAAGAAAACGAGAATTTATAAGCGTTTATTCGTGTTAATTTTTTTATTCAGGAAATAATGTTTTGTTTGGCCGAGGGGTGCAACAATCAATTTGTACACGGAAAATAAAAAAAGGTAAAATTTATCTCGAAGCCTGCTTACCCAGGAAAAATCGGCCCGAAATCGGTCCGATTTTTGTCCGTTTATCTGCTCGATCGGTCCGAAATCTTATAAGAAATCGGGCCGAGTTTAATAGAAAATCGCGCGAAAATGAAACACTTTTTCGGACGCACGGATTAAAAACTCTACAGGTTGTTATCAAAATTCGTATGTTAGGCTTTTCTATATCACAGATTTTTGGTTGAACCCATTATATTGTTTAATCAACGTCGATAACTACGAATAAACTAACGTTACAGTAAAGTTGATTTGGCTGTAGGAGATTACTCAACTACTTATTGCTAAAACAGATCAACAGCTGGTACACGCAGCGAAAAGATTTTTCATTTCAAAGGAAAGTGCCGCAAAAACAAAGGATTTTTTCCTTTGATTTTGGGATAAACAAAAATTCCTTTGATTCAAAGGCATTTTCCTTTGTTTCAAAGAATTTTTCTTTTGAAAAATCTTTGAATCAAAATATTAATGCTTTGAAACAAAAAAGAGTTCCATTTGATGCAAAGTTGTTCTCGTTTGCTACAATGTAATTTAGATTTAGATTTAAAAGGATTGGTTCATTGAACCATTTTCCTTTTATTCCAATTGGAAGGAATATTTTCTGTTGTCCCGAAGTTCCTATTAGGAATTTTGAATAATAAAAAGAAAGAATTTACATTTTAAATTCATTTTTATTCACAAAATAACACTAAAACTGGTTCACTATAATTTTGGTCCTAATTTTGGCCTGAGGGGGCCGCTCAATATACTTATACAATATACAATATACTTATACAATATAGACTTCTGGAAGCAGCTCCGGTTGCTAGCTTTAGTGGTCATCTCAACTGGTGATTACCGCTGAAGATCGGGCCGGAGATTATGAGACCGCTGGATTTGGGGCGAAATCTGCCGCGGTCCTGTAATGTAAGAGTTTATATAAAATCTTAAACATTCACTTTTTTGATTAATGGATTAACACACACTTACCATTCTTCATCCTGAATCCTCCTAAAGCTATCTCTGATTCACTAGTTTTGATTTTCAACACAACCGGACAAACTTTATTTGAAATTCGGTTCTTGCTCAATCCAAAATATCTTCTAAGTTAAAAATTTTAATTTAAAGAAATCATTCCTTTCTGTTGAAAACAATTTTCTTTGGTTGACAGAAAATTTACTTTGTTTTTAACGAAATGTGCAATTGAACAAATTTCTTTTGAATCAAAGAATTTGTTCAAAATCAAAGTCCAAAATTCTTCAGTTCAAAAAATTAATTCTTTCTTTCAAAAATTTTTCATTTGAATCAGAACGATAATTCATTGATTCAAAGAAAACAGGAGTTTGATTAAAAAAACTGAATGTTTTGATTCAAAGTCAGTTTTGTTTTGTATCAAAATCCAAGTTTTCTCTGCGTGTAGATTTGGTTATTTTTTCCCAGTCAATCTGATAGTTAGTTCTCAAACATCACTGATGCTTGACTAGACCTCGAATTTTGTTCAACCAACATTGATTTCCAAGAAGAACAAGTAATATATTTATTTGGTTTAGGAATTCAAAAAAGTAAAAGACAAAGGAGGTTTTGGAGTTTTTTCAGGAAAAGTTGACCGTCACCAAGTAGCAAAAAGGTCGGTAATGCTAATTTCTTTTTTAAGTTGTTTTTGTTTGTATAAAATTATTCACTTTTAGAAAAATAAGTTATCAATAAATAAGCCGGTGTACTCACCCGCGCACAACCGGAACCGGCGCTGTAGACTACTGATCCCTTGCTACGTCGGAACCGGTGCTATTGTCTGCCAGACCGGCCCAAAACAGAAATATTTGCGTAAACTGTGCCGGGAGATGGTCTTTTTCCGGCACAAATTCGACCACGTGTGTTTTGACATTTGGAAAATTTGGGGTGCGTTGCTAAAATAATCAATTTTATTTCATGATTATTAATTTTATCTTTCAGGAATAATATTTTATCTTACCGGCGCGTTGCTAAATTACTCATTGAGTTTCTTGAAAGATTAATCGTATCTTTTGGAAATAGTTTTTACTCGTTTCTAGCGAAGGCACATTAGCAATGACTCAAAAGAAATTCTAACTATCTATATAATCAGAATCGAATAATTTGAAAGATTCAAAGCATGGTTCCTTGCTATGCGGGTACTTATATAATAGATTCAACTACAAACTTCTAATTGTCCTTACGCAATCAACTATCAATATAATGCATTCAACTGTATGATTTATTTTATGCATTCAACTATAAATACAATAGATTCAACTACAAACTGCTGATTGACCTTATGCAATCAACTATGAATATAATAGATTCAATTTTAATGGTATAATTGATTCAATTGTAATGGTATAATTGATTCAACTGTAGATATGGTAGATTCAATTACAATTGTATGATTGATTATAGGCATTCAACTATCAATATAATAGATTCAACTGTAGTGGTATAATTTATTCGACTGTAAATATGATAGATTCAACTGTAGTGGTATAATTGATTCAATTGTCAATACGATAGATTCAACTACAATTGTATCTGTTATATTATACATCGAAGCGCCCCCGTTTGTAACACCATGACACCAACACACTTACACGCATACTATTTGGCGGGCAGTTTATTCTCGCATCGCGTCCGGCTCGGATCATAAAACTGATACCTCGTTAAATAATAAAGTTGTTAAAAGTTAATTCCGGTGTTTTTATTCCGAACTAGAACATGGTGTCAGAAGCTGACGTGTGCTTCTTAAGTTTTCCGGCTTCGTTGTGATATATCGCGAAGTTGATATCGTTGATCCCCCGGACTTAAGTGCAGTGAAAAAATATCACTAGAAAAGCCGTTAAGCGGCCATTTTGTGAAAAAAGCTGAATTTGTGAGTCCTCATTAAAATGGATCACAACCAGTTTAAAGTTTTCATCGACCAACAAGCCAGATTTTTTCAACAACTTGTCCAGTCGGTGAGCAGTGGAAATGGATCCCGAGGAGGAGAATCCTCAACCCATCAGCCATGTGCCTCTGGAGTTTCCGTTCCCCTACCGTCCCCTTTGGCATTGGACGGTGATATGGCCGAAAATTACGATTTCTTCGAAAGGAGCTGGCAGGAGTATGCAAGCGCAATTGGTATGGATCAGTGGCCAGACACGGATAACAAGAAAAAGGTTAGTTTTCTGCTGTCCGTAATCGGGGAGCCGGCCAGAAAAAAATTCTTCAATTTTGAGCTGACCGAAGAGCAGAAAGTGAACCCGGAAGCGGCGCTTAGAGCAATTAAAGCGCTAGTAGTGCCGAAACGAAACTTGATCGTGGATCGTCTGGATTTTTTCGGGGCAATGCAATTTTCTGGTGAATCAGCTAACGATTTTTGCTCCCGGCTGAAAATGCTTGCTAAACTCGCCCGGCTTGGTGATCTCGCAACGGAATTAGTTACATTTAAGCTGGTCACTTCTAACAAGTGGTCACATCTGCGGACAAAATTGTTGACCATTACGGATGTCACTTTGGAGAAGGCGATGGACCTTTGCAGAGCTGAAGAAATCGCCTCGTCTCGTGGAGTCGTGCAGTCGAACTCGGCGCAGGAAACCAGCAATCGGAAGTGAATAAAATAAAAAAATCGAAGGAAAAACCGGAGAAACTACCCCTTTGTAAATTCTGCGGGGATCACCACGAGTTCATCAAAGGAAAGTGTCCAGCATTCGGAAAGCGGTGCACCAAATAGGGAGGAAAAAACTACTATAGAAAAGTGTGCAAATCGAATGACAAATCGAAGAGTCGTCGATTTAAAAAAGTGAAAGAAGTGAAAAATAGTGATACAGAAGAGTCGGACAGTGATTCGAATTGTGAAACGTCTTCGCAAGAAAGTGAGGCAGAGTACGAAATTGGAAAAGTGTATGACAATTCGAAAACTGGTGGAAGTGTTTTGGCCGAACTGGACCTAAAATTTAACAAAAAATGGAAAGCAGTTATGTGTGACTTAGACACTGGTGCAAACACAAGTTTAATTGGCCATGATTGCCTAGTGAAACTTTCTTGCGATAGTCGTCCTGCTATCCTGCCGACGAAGTTCCGACTACAGGGGTTCGGAGGAAACCCAATAAAAGTGATTGGACAAATAAAAGTGCCCTGTCGTCGACGTGATCGAAAGTTTATCCTGGTACTCCAGGTAGTGGAAGGAGATCATCGACCGCTGTTGTCTGCTAAGGCATCCCGTGAGCTGGGGTTCGTGAAATTCTGTCAATCGGTTTCGTTTACGGAGCCAACAGCAAACCAAGTGGAGCGACTGCTAAACATCTACAGAATTGAGGCTCAAGGATTAGTGGATGAATATAGTAACCTCTTCATTGGATATGGGAGGCTGCCCGGAGAGGCCTCTCTTGAAGTTGACAGTTCGATAACGCCGTCAATTCAACCACCCCGGCGTGTCCCAATAGCGGTTCGTGATAAGCTGAAGAAGGAAATAGAAATGCTCGAAAAAGACGGTATAATAGTCAAGGAAAACCGACACACCGAGTGGGTAAGTAACCTCGTAATAGTCCAACGGGGTGGGCCAGACTCGGGGGTTCGTATCTGTTTGGATCCAGTACCTTTGAACAAAGCCTTAAAACGACCCAACTTGCAATTTGTTACCCTTGACGAAATTCTCCCGGAACTGGGAAAAGCAAAAGTGTTCTCTACCGTCGATGCTCGAAAAGGTTTTTGACATGTAATGCTTGACGAAGCCAGCAGTAAATTGACCACCTTTTGGACTCCATTTGGCCGGTACCGCTGGACTCGTTTGCCTTTCGGTATTGCACCAGCACCCGAAATTTTTCAAATTAAGCTGCAAGAGGTAATACAGGGGTTGAAGGGGGTCGAGTGCATTGCCGATGATCTTTTAATTTATGGCGCAGGTGATTCCCTCGAAGAAGCTCTGATTAACCATAACGAGAACTTAAAACAACTATTTTGTCGTTTAGAACAACATAACGTCAAATTAAACAAATCCAAACTTAAGTTGTGTGAGAGATCGATTAAATTTTATGGCCACATACTTACGGATCAGGGTCTCCAACCAGATAACGACAAAATAACAGCTATTCGAAACTATCCGACTCCATCAAATCGTAAAGAGGTACACAGATTTGTAGGAATGGTAAACTATCTCGGTAGATTTATCCGAAATTTGAGCATAAACCTAACCAACTTAAGAAAATTGATTTCCGAATCATTTCCTTGGCAGTGGACTACAGTTGAGCAAGAAGAATTCGAAAAAGTTAAAGCTTTGGTTTCAAATAGTAGCACTCTGAAATATTATGACATAACCCAACCGCTTACCATCGAATGCGATGCAAGTAGTACTGGCTTAGGAGTGGCTATATTCCAGCGTGATGGGGTTATAGGTTATGCTTCAAGAACGCTTTCTGCAACAGAAAGAAACTACGCTCAAATCGAAAAAGAGCTATTGGCCATTCTATTCGCCTGTGTACGTTTCGATCAGCTGATAGTAGGAAATCCCAAAGCTACAGTTAAAACCGATCACAAACCTCTCATAGCGATATTCAAAAAACCATTGCTTTCCGCCCCCCGCCGATTACAACACATGCTATTAAATCTACAACGTTACAACTTATCGGTAGAATTTGTAACCGGCAAAGAAAATGTGGTCGCTGACGCTCTCTCACGTGCTTCTACGGCATCGTCAGATCTAGATTGCTATAAGAAGAATACCATCTACAAGATTTTCAAGAAGGTTGAAAATGTTAAATTGAGCTCATTTCTGAGCGTGTCGGATAGCAAAATAAAAGAAATCATCGAGCAAACTGAAAATGACCCCACGATGCAGCTGATTTTGCGCTACATTCAGAATGGTTGGCCAGTCTCCGTTGACCAGGTACCCGATAGTGTGAGAGTATATTTCAGCTACCATAACGAACTGTCCACTCAAGATGGCTTGATTTTTCGAAATGATCGAATTGTGGTTCCACACATTCTTCGAAGAAACCTCATTGACAGCTGCCATACCAGTCATAACGGTATCGAAGCGACTTTGAAACTCGCTCCAAACTCCGCTCCAATCTCTTCTGGCCTGGAATGTCGTCGCAAATAAAAGATGTTGTTCAACAATGTACCATATGTGCCAAACACGCTCCATCTCAATCCAATCCCCCGATGTTGAGCCATGACATTCCTGTTCATCCGTTCCAGCTCGTTTCAATGGACGTGTTCTTCGCGGAGTACAAAGGAGCAAAGCGTAATTTCCTTATTACTGTGGACCATTACTCCGACTTTTTCCAGCTCAACATTTTAAACGATCTCACCCCCGACTCTGTGATTGCTTCGTGTAAGGAAAATTTCTCTCGACATGGGGTTCCGCAGCGGGTTGTCTGTGACAATGCCACCAATTTTACCAGCCAAAAAATGGTTAAGTTTTCATTGGATTGGGATTTCCAGCTTGTCTCTTCCGCTCCCTATCATCAACAGGCCAATGGGAAATCCGAAGCTGCCGTAAAAATCGCCAAACGCCTATTGAAGAAAGCAGAGGAGAGTGGTACGGATTGTTGGTACGCTTTATTGCACTGGCGCAATATTCCAAATAAGGTGGGTTCAGGCCCAGTAGCTCGCTTGTTTTCACGATCTACTCGCTGTGGTGTGCCGGTAGCAGCTGAACGATTGTGCCCAAAAGTAGTAGAAAATGTTCCACCTGCAATTGAGAAAAACCGCAAGAAAGCCAAGTACTACTACGACAAGAAATCGAAGCCACTACCTGAGTTGCAAAAAGGAGCTCCGGTACACGTACAACTTAGACCTGACACATCCAAAACCTGGTCACCAGGCACAATAGCCAACTGCCTCAACGACCGTTCGTATTTGGTGAATGTTGATGGTGTGGACTACCGTCGCTCGCTGGTACATTTGAAGCCACGTAAAGAACCTGAAACACCGCCTCTCAGCTTGCCATCCACGGTTCCGAATCCAAGCGAAGCAGTTTATCACAATCCTAAAGACTCACAACCGAATTCCTACACCCGAAATGACGATTTCGCCGATGGTCAAACTCAACATTCCGAGAAACAGCCAACTGCTTTGTTTACCCGAAATGAAAACACATCGCCTGCTGAGTCTTCGCCCACAAGCACGGAGAAAAAAACACAAGCGCCGCGCCCAAAAAGGATCGTTCGTGCTCCAGCAAAACTCAAAGATTATGACCTGGACTTTTAGCCGTTTTTGAGAAAAAGGAGGATGTTATATTATACATCGAAGCGCCCCCGTTTGTAACACCATGACACCAACACACTTACACGCATACTATTTGGCGGGCAGTTTATTCTCGCATCGCGTCCGGCTCGGATCATAAAACTGATACCTCGTTAAATAATAAAGTTGTTAAAAGTTAATTCCGGTGTTTTTATTCCGAACTAAGTATCATTAATTTTAGGCATTCAACTATAAATATAATAGATTCTGTTGAAACACGTGGATGTTGAATTGCGTCTAGATCATAGTAAGCGATTATATGTTAGTCATAAGAATGCAATTTGAAATAAATTTAATCCTGTTCTAACTGCCAAGCAGAGTAGTTTGTTTTACGGCTCTCGTCCGAATACCAATAGGTTATGGGCCTTTTGAGAGTTCGTGAAGAAATCGAAGCGCATCAAGAACTGAAGATTTGAATCATCAAGCAGTTTTAAGATGAACGGTCAACCCGAATAGCAAAGACCATGATCCATACCATAACCGAACAGTGATTTTCAATTTAACAATAAAATTCATAGTAATTTCAAGATCATTATCAACCTTCAAAAATTTTGAAATCTCCATGTTTTCTAAGGTAACCTTGAAATGTATAGTCAATTCATGATGTTTCACAGTTGCCGAATACATCAGAAACATGGTATGACAGTAATTATCTTATGATATTTATTGTGACAGTGAATTTCATGGTTAAAAGCCAATCCAAACCAAAACGAATATTGGTAAGCTTTCGCTATTTTAACCTATTTTCTATTTATCGTGTAGTTGCTTTTCGCTAAAATAAATTTTTCGTGAGCACCTTATGTTTACGCGCCATATTTGTCCGGACAGTGTTTTGTGTTCAATAATTTTCGAACAAAGATTCCTATATACGGTGAGAACTTTTTAAAACTTGTTTTTCCTTTTATCAATTTCTATGTTTGTTTCTTTTCTTTCTAGGAGCTGCTAAAAGTCGGTCTAGCATACGAAACTATTGTCACCGTCGAATGGAGTCGATTTTCACGCCAATGTATCCGAACATGACGGAGAAAGAGAAGTCGGTGGAAAAAACTACATGGATATATTCTCTATCCAGGAAGAAAAATGTGATCAATGATCCTAAAATGTAAGTGGATTTGTTAAAATAAAAGTATCGATAAAAATTTAGAATTTGATTAAAATAATCCGAAACCCCCCTATCAAAATATACATAATTTGTGAACCATGAAATTATACGGTAAAAAAATATTTAAAAACGACGAAAATTCATTGTAGGACAATAAATTTCACAGTTCCTATTAGAAAAACTGGATGCTAAAATAACCATCAACATAATAGTTTCGTGTTTTCAAATGTATGGGAAAAAGTTGATTTTTTCATGGTTAAGTTGCTTAACAACCCCCCTTTTTCATGGTAATTTTTGCCAAAACCATGGCTTTTATTGTCGAAAACATTGAATTTGACAGTGAATTCAAGGTTTCAATACCATAATATTCATAGTATAAACCATAAAATACATGGTAGAGTAAAAATGAAATTCATAGTTTTTTCACCTTACTTTTTTATTCGGGAAACCAATCCGAACGGAGTTAACTCGCCGGGCGCCGGTCACAGTCGCAGCCAGAATTCCTTGGCTCTGCCGTCGATCGAGCTTCTGATGGGACGAGACAACTGGTCAACCTGGAAGTTCGCTGTGCAGACATTTTTGGAGCTGGAAGACCTGTGGGAAGCGGTCAAGCCGGGTCAGAACCCTGACGGAAGTTTCGAGAACGTGGATGCAGATAAGGATAGACGAGCACGTGGGAAAATCATTCTCCTGCTCGACCCCGTTAATTATCCCGAATAGAAAAACATTGTGAAAAAACCATGAATTTCATTTTCACACTACCATGGATTTTACGGTTGACACATGAATATCATGGTGCAGGAAACCTTGAATTAACTGTCAAGTTAATCTTTTTCGACATTGAAATTTATGGTTTTCGCGAAATTAACCATGAAAAAAGGGGGTTGTTAAGCAACTTAACAATGAAAAAATCAACTTTTTTCCATACATTTCGGAACACAAAACGATAATATTTATGGTTATTTTAGCTTCCAGCTTTTTACAAGGGAATCGTGATATTCATTTTACTTTCATTGTTTTGACGATGATCATTAATTTTCACATTTTTTTCATGGATTTTATATTTTTTCGCTTCAGCTCATATTGCATTGCTTATAGTTAGGGAAATAAAAAAAACAAAAAGATTCATTTATGTCATAATATTTATTCACAAATCACAATCCACTTACAAATTTACATAAATATTTCTTTGAGAGTCACTGTTTCTTCGCGAGTTCTATGTATACTAGCTCAGGTTGAGCTCCAGAAATCCTTCTTGAGAAATCCACCGTCACAGAATTTGATTTTTCGGCAGACATCCGGTAGCGCGATTCTCCGTGGACTGATCTGCCTCAACATCGTTTGCTTCTCCTGAAATAAAAAAAAAACATAAGTTTCAAACAGCTTAATCCTTAAAATCGATACAACATACCATTATTTTAAGTGAATTTACAGCTCTTGGGCAAAGTTTGAACAAAAAAAAATTCAAACACCTTCGCGTACCACGTGCACCAAACCTGATGAAAATTTTCGTTTGACAGCAAATGCTACACGCTCGTTTTGAAATCCAACCAACTAGGCAGAACATACAGTGAAATAATATATTTTTACAGTGGTTTTCATGGTTGCTGTAATATTCATGGTAATTTCATCTTCATACACAAATTTTACTTCCAAGGAAAGATTTTGATTTTACATTGTTATTCACTGTTATGTTAAAAATTATTGTTTATTTACTGTAAGACCGCGGTCTTGGCTATTCGGGATGTGCATGTGAGGGACGTGCGAACCGCTCGAGAAACGTGGTCACGCCTGGAAGCAGCATTTGAAGATTCCGGATTAACCCGGAAAGTTGGATTGTTGCGAAAACTTATCACGACTAATTTGGATTGTTGTGATTCCATGGAAACCTTCGTAAACAGTGTCATAGCAACCGCACATCAGTTGCGTGGCATTGGTTTCGATATCAGCGACGAATGGGTGGGCACGTTGTTGCTTGCTGGTTACCTGAGGAGTATCGCCCCATGATTATGGCGCTTGAAAATTCGGGAGCAGCGATAAATGCGGACATCATCAAGACCAAATTGCTGCAAGAAACGAGAGTGCCGTCGTCTGGTGTTGCTTTTGCTGGTAAAAAGCATGGTCACAAACCGAAGCCGGAGGAAAAACCATCATCAAGCAACGGTCCCAAGTGTCGACGATGTGGAAAATTCGGTCACTTTGCCAAAGCATGTAAGGTACACCGGGGTAAGTGGGGACGCGGGGTAAGTGGGGACGGTGGCTATTAAAACAATACTGTGTACTATTTTTTCAAACTTTTAATGCAGAATGTTAAATTTACTTGTAATCAATCCAATAACTGTAAACGAGTTACGGTTCCGACAATTGCGGATGTTTACGGTGACTTTTTGTAAATTTTCTATTTTTAACTACGATGTGGAGTTGATGTACATCTTTTTCAATCGCAAATTTCTCGTAAACTAGCTGGCTCTTGACGAAAAATTCTACATTGAAACAATCCTTACATTCGAAACAACCAGTTAGGAAAAGAAACGACGGTTAAAAATTGAGAAAAAAGGGTTTATTTGCAAAAATCTAAAATTTTGTCTCCAAACCCTACCTGGGGTAAGTGGGGACGGCTTTATAAAACTTGATGTTTACACATTTTTTCAATTTTCTCTCCTTCATTCAATACAATTTAGCTTTATTTAGGATTTAGATAAAGAAAAATTGGAAAAAGTACTTGTTTTTTCTAAAATAATTATATATTTTCGATAATATCGGATTACACACAATAATTATTGAAAGATGCCTTATTAATAGTACCATGAACTTTTTTCGAAATTTCGGACGGTTCGAGCAATAAAGTAACACATTCAACCAAAAAAACACAAATTTGTTGAAAATTTCCTGAGAAATCAAAGGGAAAATCTACCGTCCCCACTTACCCCATAAAGCGGGGCAAGTGAAGACACCAGCAGTCCATAACAATTTACGTGAGAACTTTTTTCGCTTTGCTTCTATCAAGCTCATCTCTTCAGCATTTGTGAAAAACATGTTCACCATCATATTGAACGCAATTTTATCAAAATTGACCCACTGCTGATTTTTTAATGATTTTTTAAAGTTGAACTATATGAAAACCCGTCCCCACTTACCCCGGTGTACCTTACTTCGAAACGCTCAGGTAATGCTTGGTGCACCGTTTTGTCCACGTTTGCTGGGGAAGACAACAGCTGGTACTTCGATTCTGGAGCATCGTGTCACTTTTCGAAGTCGGAGAAAAATTTGCTGAATGTCAAGAAGTCCAGCGGAACGGTTATAGCAGCGAACAAAGGAGCCATGAAAGTAGTCGCCATAGGTGAAGTTGAAATTTTGCCCGAATGCTGTCCGAAAGACCCTCCGATTGTGATGCACGATGTACAAGTACTTCCGGAGTTATCGGCGAATCTGGTGTCGGTCAATCAAATTGTCAAACGAGGACACACAGTGACGTTCAACATCGACGGTGTCAAGGTTACCAACCAGGAAGGAAGGGTGATGGCAACAGGAAGTCGTGAGCGAAACCTTTTCGAACTAAACCAACTAGAATCGTGTGCCTTGTCATGTTCGTCTAAAACAAGTCCCGAACTTTGGCATCGGCGCATGGGTCACCTCAACTTTAGCAGCCTGAAACGATTGAGAAGCGGTTTGGTGAATGGTGTCGAAATGAGTGATGCTGGAGCTACGACCAATGACGAAAACTGCAGAATCTGTGCGATGGGAAAATAAACCCGACTTCCGTTTAGCAAGTCTGGTTCGCGTGCAAGTGAACTGTTAGAAGTGGTTCACTCTGACATCTGTGGGCCTATGGAAACGGAATCGCTCGGTGGCAGTCGTTACTACCTGACTTTCACTGACGATAAGTCTCGCAGAGTTTTCATCTATTTCCTGCCGGAAAAATCAGCCGACCAAGTATGCAGAGCATTCGACGATTTTGTGAATATGGCGGAAAACCAAACGGGGAAGAAAATGAAAACGTTACGCACGGACAATGGCAAGGAATTCATCAACAAGCAATTGCAAGATCGTCTGCGTCGTCGAGGAATCCGTCATCAAACAACGACGGAATACACGCCGGAGCAAAATGGACTGGCGGAGAGGTTGAATCGAACCATCGTGGAACGGGCGAAGTGTATGCTTTTTGAGTCCAATCTACCGAAGAGATTCTGGGCTGAGGCTACCGGAACAGCAGTTTACTTGATTAATCGCTCTCCTACGAAAGGTCACGGATTAACGCCAGAGGAAATGTTCAGCGGCAAGAAACCACATCTAGGTCACGTGCGAGTGTTTGGGTCGCCGGTGATGGTCCATGTTCCCAAACAGAAACGCCGGAAGTGGGATCGGAAAGCTGTGGAGTGCATTCTCACTGGATTTGACGAAGACACGAAGGCCTACCGACTGTGGAATCCGGAGTCGAGGAAAATTATTTTTTCTCGAGACGTTACTTTCATCAATGAGAAACCCAAGGATCCAGCCAGCGGAGCACGCCGCCCCAAGTTGGTACCGTTAAACTTGAGTGGCGATGTGCAAATCGATGGGACCAAGGTTGAAGGTAACGACGCCGATGGTGAGCCGAACGATGTACCTCCCATTGACGAGGTCAGCGACGATGGTTTTGTTGAAGCAGAAGACAGTCAAGAAAACTTCCCATCCAGTGAAGTGGCAACCTCTGCGCTCCCCACGCAAACAGTTTCAAATCCGCCCGTGTCACAGGCGTTGAGGCGAAGCGGAAGGGAGCGCGCAATTCCAGGCAAGTTAAAAGATTTTCTTGTTCCGAGCAAATATTTGTCCTCCAATCGTTTTACAGCAACCGAGGGAAGTGGTACAACCAACCAAACGATGTCGGTATCCAAACCAGCGGCGAACCATGCTGAGCTGGGACTGGTCGCGAGGCGCACAGCGGATAGTGCTGATCCACGCACACCAATCGAAGCGTGGGCCGGACCGGATGCTGCCTTGTGGAGAGACGCGATGGACGAGGAGTACCGTTCTTTAATTTCCAACGGTACTTGGGAACTGGTCGAGTTACCCCCAAATCGTAAGGCTATCGGTTGCAAATGGCTGTTCAAAACGAAGCAAGACGAGAAGGGCAACATCGTAAGGCACAAGGTCAGACTGGTCGCTCAAGGATTCACCCAGAAGTTCGGGGTGGACTTCGATGAAGTTTTTGCCCCGGTCGCGAAGCAGGTGACATTCCGGACGCTGATGACTGTGGCAAGTCATCGTGGTATGATTGTGAAGCACGTCGACGTGAAAACGGCTTACCTCAACGGTGAACTGGAGGAAACCATTTTCATGCGCCAGCCTGAGGGGTACGCTGAAGGAGGAGCCAAAACCGTCTGCCTTCTCAAGAAGAGTCTATACGGGTTGAAACAGTCGGCCCGTGTGTGGAACCAACGAATAGACGGCGTTTTTCGAGATATGGGTTTCAAGTCATCCGAAGCTGATCCATGCCTGTATACTCGGAAGAGGGGCAATTATTTCGCCTACATCATCATTTATGTAGACGACGTCCTAATTGCCACACAAACGGAGAAGGAGTTCTAACAAATTTTTGCCGTGTTGGAAAAGAACTTTGCGATGACGAATCTTGGAGATGTCAAACATTTTCTGGGAATCGACATACGACGAGAAAATGGAAGCTACTCTTTGTGCCAGCAGAAGTACATCCGGAAACTCGCAGCAAGCCCAAGCAACCAGAATTCCCTTAAAAAGGTTCCATAGAAGCTTAATCAGCTCTCGTTTGTGTCTGAAGAGAATGCTAATCAGCCCAAAATTTAAGTTCTTAAAGCTACTTCCAAGTTCGTTTAGGGGGCTGTAGAGAACGCTATTCAGCTTCTAAGAGAATGTCAAGAAACTTCTACGCGCCGAAAAAAAAATCCATTTGACAGATTGCTCTGACAACCACATGTCAGATTGCTAGGCTGCCGGTCTATCATGGTCTATCTCATTGATTTTAATTATATTGTTTTGATTACAAAAGCTGCTTACACGCCTAGAGAATTGAACCGCTGCCCTCTAGGTTGCAATGAAACTCACCAGCCTCTCGACCAATCCAGCAATAGCTAATTGCCACTGAAATAATTAGTATTTAAACTAAATGTCATTTGAGATGATTGAGTGGGTTGGTCAATAGAAGGTACCTTATTTCGTTCAAAGGACTTTCAGTACACAATATGAATCATAACAAAAATTCGCATCATCAAAAATTTATTCGAATATCTTATTTAACATTTATAAGAAAAATTCGAAAAAATCTTGAATTCCATTTGTAAATATCAGTACAGATATAAACAAAACAAATACCATGACAAGAAATTGACAGACATTTTTGACATGTCGCTTAGAATTCCCATATAGGTTCTTTAAAACACCTTCAAGTATCTTAATGGTGCGCTTTAGAATGTTACGCGAACGTTATCGACCTTCCTGAAAAACATTTTTGACATGTCGCTTAGAATTCCCATATAGGTTCTTTAAAGCACCTTCAAGTATCTTAATGGTGCGCTTTAGAATGTTAAGCGAACGTTATCAACCTTCTTGAAAAACATTTTTGACATGTCGCTTAGATTTCCCATACAGGTTCTTTAAAACGCCTTCAAGTATCTTAATGGTGCGTTTTGGAATGTAACGCGAACGTTATCGACCTTCTTGAAAGAAGTTCCATTAAAAGCGCTTAGAAGTTCCGTTATCGATAGTTTAACCTTTCTAAGGGCGATGGAAGTTCCTGAGTAACTTTTACGCGACAAGAGTCACCTGAGGTTCCCGTAATACATTTTTTCAGCCAAATGTGAACTTCGGAGTTCGGAGTTAAGTAAAAACGCGACTTTTGGTTGCTTGGGAGGTTTGGATTGGAAAACGCGAAACCATCAAAAATTCCCTTGGACCCGGCACACCTACAGCAGAAGGAGGAGGAGGAGGATGATCGACTTCCGAACAACAGAAACTTCCTCAGTCTCATCGGAGGTCTACTGTACGTGTCCGTTCACTCTCGCCCTGATGTGTCAGCTAGCGTGTCCATTCTAGCTCAGAAGTCAAGTCGTCCGACACAGCGAGATTGGCAAGAAGCGAAACGGGTTTTGCGTTACCTGATTGGAACCAGTTCACATCGCCTACATCTAGGAGCCACTCAAACCGGTCTGGAAATGTATGCTGATGCCGATTGGGCTGGTAACCATCGTGACCGGAAATCTAATTCTGGTTTCTTGATACGATTCGGAGGAGGTGTCGTTAGCTGGGGATCTCGCCGACAGACTTGGGTGTCCCTATCTACCACCGAAGCGGAATTCATCGCACTCACCGAAGGTTGTCAAGAGCTAACTTGGGTGAAGAAGCTTGTGACCTGCTCCAAAGTCACAATCGGCATAGGGGGAGAAGTGCCGTCCTCGGAAATGGTTATTGTCCCTCCTGTGCCGGCCTGTCCGGAGCTCCGAAGCTCGGTAGCAGCACCAGGGGGCCACCGGATCACTAACTGCAGTGGGAACTGCACGCACTACTCGGCTTGCTCGTTTGCTCACCGACCGACTGACTGACTGACTCGCCGCACGCTTGTGTGGGATGACGCGGTATGCATTTAACCCATTCACACAGAGGAAATGTATCCATTCATTCATTCGTGCGCCACACATCTGCCTTCTTCTCAGAAGAAAAACTGTTCCAACAAGTTTTGTTTAAAAAAAAAACGTTAAACCATATTAACTCTTTTGAATTGACACTCATTCTCTTTTCTACCGACTATTTGAAGCTTGATTAATTCTGCCATTAACAACTGATTGGCGCTGCGTGTCAAGTAATTCAACTGAGAATCGCCTATGCTCTCTTCATTCACTGAACCGAACGTAATGATGACTGCAACAAATATTCCTCCAAAGCTTCATTTGATACGAAAATGTTGAAGATGTGTGTGGCGTGTAGCAATTTATTTTGCTTTAAGGGATAATATTTGCAACACGTTCAATATGAAAGTCATCTAATTTCTTATTTTACTCTCAGCTTCTTCTCGTCCTTTCCTTAACTTAAATTTTTGCCTCTTCTCATCAACTTACCTTAAACTTTCCTTATTTTTTCATTTTGTTATCTTTCTATCTTATAATGTTCTCCTTGTTTTGACTTTTAAGTTTTACTGTCCTCTTCATTGATTTTATTATCTTATTTTTCAGCTTGTTCCACTAGTAATTATTTCATTTTCGAAACTTGTTGCGTTCTGATATTCATCATTTATTTTCTGGATCTTTTAATCTTCTAATCACCTTATTTCCTCATCATATCAACTTCTTATCTTGTAATAATCTCTTTTACTCATAGCTCCCACACAATTTCTTCCACCAATTGTTTTCAACTTGCTATCTTTCTACCAAAGCATCTTCTCCTTCTTTCATCTTTCTGGTTTCTTATCTTCCAACCGTCTCACAACTCTATCATCTCCCATTCTTCTCATCGTCCGATTACCCTAAATCGCGTGCATCAGCTGCTGTCTCAACTCGCCTTTTCCCAATACAGCTGTCCTCTCAATACTGTTTTTAGTTTTCGGTCCTTCCAACTGACAATTCATAGGTAGTCCAATCAACTCGTCTTTTAATAAAATACAACTGTTTTCTCAACACGCTGTTTTTAACTCAACTCAACTCAACTCAAGCCTGTAACTGGCTATTCACAGGCTGTCCTCTCAACTTGCCATTATTTCAATTGAGCTGTCTTCTCAACACGCTGTTCTTTCTTTGCGGTCCTCTCAACTCGCAAGCATAGGCTGTCCTCTCATCTCGCCTTCTAATTTCAAGCTGTCCTCTCAACTCGCTTGAAATTTTTATCGATACGTTCAGGCTGTCCTCTCAACTCGCCTTTAAATTTCAATACAGCTGTCCTCTCAACACGCTGTTCTTACTTTGCGGTCCTCTCAACTCGCAAGCATAGGCTGTCCTCTCAACTCGCCTTCTGATTTCAAGCTGTCCTCTCAACTCGCTTGAAATTTTTATCGATACGTTCAGGCTGTCCTCTCAACTCGCCTTTAAATTTCATTACAGCTGTCCTCTCAACACGCTGTTCTTACTTTGCGGTCCTCTCAACTCGCAAGCATAGGCTGTCCTCTCAACTCGCCTTCTAATTTCAAGCTGTCCTCTCAACTCGCTTGAAATTTTTATCGATACGGTCAGGCTGTCCTCTCAACTCGCCTTTAAATTTCAATACAGCTGTCCTCTCAACACGCTGTTCTTACTTTGCGGTCCTCTCAACTCGCAAGCATAGGCTGTCCTCTCAACTCGCCTTCTAATTTCAAGCTGTCCTCTCAACTCGCTTGAAATTTTTATCGATACGTTCAGGCTGTCCTCTCAACTTGCCTTAAAATTTCATTACAGCTGTCCTCTCAACACGCTGTTCTTACTTTGCGGTCCTCTCAACTCGCAAGCATAGGCTGTCCTCTCAACTCGCCTTCTAATTTCAAGCTGTCCTCTCAACTCGCTTGAAATTTTTATTGATACGTTCAGGCTGTCCTCGCAACTCGCCTTTCAATTTCAAGCTGTCCTCTCAACCCGCTTGAAATTGTGAACATCATCAAGCTGTCCTCACGACTCGCTTAAAATTTTATTTTTTTTAATATTGTCTTCTCAATGAAATTGGATTCATCAATTCCAGTTTCGGCATTATTTCATAACCCGCAAATTTTCAAAAATCTCTTTAAACAATATGTAAATATGGCACGTTTTCTTTTCTTTTTACTTCCATCAAGATAGCCTCCGAAAGTTAACTAACAGCGGTGCTTTTTTTGTTTCAACAACTTTTCATATAATGAGTATTCGAATTACTCATTTTGCCACAGTTTATTTTCGATGGATCATTAATAAACTGTTTGATTTTCAAGCAAGATTGACTAGACTAAGTTGAGCGTGAACCGTTGACCACATTTGTTTACTTTTTTTGGTTCGAATTTTTTTAAGTAATTTCTCGTTTTATAATGAAGAAGAGAAATTACCTGCTACGGTCGCCAAATGTGCCGGCCTGTCCGGAGCTCCGAAGCTCGGTAGCAGCACCAGGGGGCCACCGGATCACTAACTGCAGTGGGAACTGCACGCACTACTCGGCTTGCTCGTTTGCTCACCGACCGACTGACTGACTGACTCGCCGCACGCTTGTGTGGGATGACGCGGTATGCATTTAACCCATTCACACAGAGGGAATGTATCCATTCATTCATTCGTGCGCCACACACCTCCCAAAGGCAAAACAAGAGTCGCAGACTGAAAAATATTGTAACATCTTTATCATTACACTTCACAACAGAACAACACACAGTTAGGCCCAAATCTAGATCGGTTGTTGTCAATAGTCAACTGATCGTGCGCATACGCCGTGCATAGGCTCCGCCCGTGCGCACTGGAGGAACGCCAAAAATATGAGCACCCAATAGAGAACAAATTAACAAAACAGCCGATCGAGTTGTCGACAAACTACAAGACCGGAATGCAACTCAAAACAATAATCTCAAAACAATGTCATGAGCAAATTAACACATTTTGCCTGATATTCGATCTACGCCCACCGATTCACGTAAGTTCTAAAGAACATCATCTGGCAACCAGGTAGGACTCCCAACGTCAAGAACATGATCACTCAGAATCAAAACAACCCAAAATTGACTTTGCCAAGGCAGCAAAATCAAGTTCAGCTTGCTTTCTTAATTTTGGGGTGTTGTCAATGCACCAAAACAAAAGTTCGTTGCTGGAACTGACCACCCCAAAAAAATTTCCCCTTGTTTTCAGAAAGGTTGTTTCTTTTTCCCAGCGAGTCAGTCGATCGTTCCGGAAAAAAAGTTTGGTAAGTAGATTTAAAAGCAATGTTCTCGGGCGTTCTTTTTTTCTTATTTAAAGTTTTTTAGGCGGATTTGTATCGAATGGAACCATTCTTCTGGAGCGGTACCTTTGAAAGCGCTGTGCTCCGGCGATGCAAAGGAAGGAAGAAGAAACCATTGAAAAACCGCAAGAAGCGGATGGCGATCTGGGACAAAAGTCGGACTTGCCATTCACAACTCACTGAAGACGGGGCCTCCGGATAACACAACGCTGGAAGGTCCGAAAATTGTGACGACTCTTGCTTTATTTTAAATGGTGCCACTCTCCGGAAAATTTCCATTAACATTAATCAAAACATGAATTCGGATGTTCCTTCTCCTTTCTGATTGGTGTGGAGATCACCCACAGTAGGTAAGATGTTCTTTTACAACGAATCAGATTCGGGTTTCATGTAATTATTTTTAAATTACTGCCGAGATCAGTACCTATGCAATTGTGAAAAGTTTATTTTTTAATAAAATTAATTTTATTTAATGAAAAACAAATTGTTATTTCTCAAATATTTATAATCCCTTTTGATAAGTGGGTCATCAAACAAAAATATCCCAAAAAAAATCCCTACCGTATGACATGCCCCAAAATTAAGTTGTGAGAATGACGTCTATTCTCAAGTTTGGGAAAACCCCCTCAAACTCATTTTCGTCGGGAGCCAAAATCATCCGATTTTGCGGCATTCCAACTTGATTTTGGGTTATAACGGCTTAGAGTGATCGAACTAATTAGTTAGAGGCACTCAATGGATCGATTTAAGCGCCTTCTGCGTAGTTTTCCGCTAGATAGATAAAATCTGCCATCTATCATTTTAATATAAAACCTTTTTATTTTTAACAGATGGCGGTGGTAAAGCAAAATCAGGTTAGGGTGACATGAAATCATTTAGATTTTTGATAAATTAAACTGTAAATTAAATCCTAGTATAATCAGCGAATAAATGGCTTGAAATTTTTATTCCACAACTGTTGAATAAAAAGAACGTTTGAATTACTTCAATGGGATGAATAAGATTAGTTTTTTTTTCAATAGCGTCAACGGTTTTTAGAACTTACAGAACAAGCATTCCAGATTTCCCGGTTTTATCCGTGCGTATCCAGATATTCAAGGAAAATATAGAGGCGATTCCGAATCCGCCCGAATGCCTGGTTCATTTTAGAAAAGTACGGATGTATTCACAAAATTTGCTAAATTTACCAAAAAAATTTAAATTGAGTAAAGATAAGTTTTGAATTTGGATCCCAAAACGATATATTATAATTATTTTCATCAAAATTAATAAAAAAAAACTTTTAAAATTATTGAACACAATTTGATGTGCTTCGACGATAAAATAAAGGTTCACGAGAATTTTTCCTATTGTTATTATCTTTTTTAAATATTGGATTACTTTGGATTGAATGCACGGTTTTCCCCGGTTTAAAAAAAATGTCTAGGGCCGAAAACGTGCTGGAAAATTTCAAGAATGCATAGTATAGAATTCCATCGTTTTTTGCTCCACTTACACCCAATCCACTCTAACGAGCACGCACATAAAATCGCTCGACCATATAGTTATTTTTAATTTGTGAAGAAAAAAACGAACTTCAACATAAATTAAAACTTCATAAAATCTGCCAGCCTATCTTTTCATGTTAACTTCAGGCTTATCCTTTGCGTTCATTCTTGTTTATTATGAAAATAAAACAAATCTTGCGGTAACTATGGTAACTGTGGTAACGCACTATGAGAGATTGTCATACAAGCAAGCGGACAAAAATATATTCAAAATGTTTTCAACAATTTGACTATCTTTTTTATGGTTTTAAGTTAACATTTCAAAATATCAATTTGAATGTGTCTTATATGTTTATTAAAAAGGGTAAAAATCTTGCATGTATTTGTGCAGAACTCAGGCCCCTATCCTTTCGGTTGCTGCCTAAACACTCCTAGTCAGATCTGATTTGTGAAAAAAAAACATGTTTGAATAGTTAGGCCAATATAGGTAACCCATTAAGGTGCCAAGTTTCAAAGTCAAAGACGGGTGAGCTGAAAATCTGATCAGCTTGTTTTATAATTACTTTTTATAGAGTCTAGGTCCAAAAACTGACAATGATGATATTCTCGAAAAGCTCCAAATCTTCAGACCGTAACTGAACTCTTCAGAACTTGTTAGAATATCCAAGCAAAACTTGAAAAAAAAACAGCCGGACTTAAATGATCTCGTCTGAAAACTTCCTGATTTCCTCATTTTCTCACGCTTTACCTTCTTATTAGTGACTCTGAAGCCACTTAATAAAGATTAACGTTTACAACAATATATTATTCGCTGAAGATCTTTGTTATCGGTGATCAAAATTTGCTTTTAAGTTCTTTTCTTTCTAACATAGTGAAGTTTTTCTTCATTTTTCAATATCTTAAGAATGGAAGAGTTCTGAAATTTGAGCTTTTCCTTAACAAAGTATCTACTTTCATGAAATATGATATATGATTTTAATCGCCGTAATTTGTATGATTATAATTTTAATGGCATGTGCGGCGGAATGAAAACTAAAGAGAGAGCTAGCTAATGCAGAGCAAAGGCGGGAGCAATTCATGGGAGCTTTTCATCAACATGCCCTCTAGCCTAAAATTTCAACACCTATCAAGCTTTCTCCTAGTGGCGCACTAATGCCTGTCTATCCACCTTTCTTTCAAATTCTATAAAATAAATTCTCTCTCTAGTTTTCATTCCGCCGCACATGCCATTAAAATTATAATCATTCATGAAATATCTAGATAATTTTTTTTTCGATTTTTGTCCACACGCTCATTTTTTTTCAACCATAAATGACTTTTTTTGAACCATTTTATGGTTTTTCCGACAGAACTGCCATTATTGTTATTTTTCAACCATTGTGTTCGGTTGAATTTCAAGCATTTCTTAAGTTCTGGTGGTGAACTTAGAAAATGGTTAAATTTTAAACGCAATTTGTTTGAAAAAAAGTTGCCATTATTGCACGCGCAGTTCGGTTGTTTGTTTTCTACGGTTGTGGGTCGGGTTTTACTGAGTTTTTAGTTATTATGCAGCTCCCGGAGGATTATTTGATCATATATCGGGTAAGTATCTACTGAATTGAAGAATTGAACAATATAGTGATGACAATTTGAAATTCTATTTCACATCCTCCAAATCCCCCTTGTCAATAACCTCCAATTTTTTTTTCTCAAACAGAACGAGCGATTCCGAAAATTTAATACCATCGTGGTGGACCACAGCTGCTCTAAATGGCTAGCAGTTTCTAAGGAAAATGTTCGGGTGGAAATCTTTTCGGGTGGTGAAGGTTTCGGAGCAGGAACTTCCAGCAGCAACACCAACGAGATAGTGGTGCAAAAAAGACGAATGCTCCTCCCCCTAGAAACTGTGGCTTTTCATCTGCGCACCGGGGGCGAAACTCCCGGTTTATTTGAAAAGCTGCTTGAACTACTCATCTTCGGAATCTTCCAAAAGGTAAGCTAGCTACATTTTTTTATATTTCTATTTTGTTAACATTGTTCCATGGAACATTTCAAAGAATCGTTTTTTTATCTTTTTATTGCAGATGATAAGAATGATGAGGGGCCTTATCTAATTCAGCAAGTCTGTCCCATCCTAAGATGCTGGTAGAAGGACAGCACTGGAAAAGGGAAAACGGGCTCAGCTTCGGATGCAGTCACCGGGGAGTAAGAACCAGCGGATCATCCGGAAGTGGCCGACTTAAAATATTATTTGCACCCTGTCGTGATAGACACATATTACCACACACCCCTTTAGTAATTCCATTTTCCAATAAAAGCTTTTTTGAAAATAACACGGATTTAATTGTGCCATTATACATGGTCTCGTCCTTTGATTTTTTTATGTTTAAGCGAATGAAATATAAAAATCCTCGATTTTCTGCTGATTTTTACTTTTTCGACCATGTTTAAAAAATAACCATAATCCAAGTTCTCCTCCAATTCTCATTTTATGAGTTTTCACTGAAAACTCATAAAATGACTTGATCCACAAAACTTCGATTATGGTTATTTTTCAAGCATTAATGGTTCAATATGGCCGAGCGTGCACGTGATCTCTCATAGTGCAACACAGTGTCATGTTTTGTTGATATTTCTGTTTTTTTTCTATGCTACTTAGATCTTGAGGTTTGACAGCTCTGAGCACTAGTAGCGACTCCACTCGGAAAATTAGCTTTTTCCATCGATCCATTCTGAATTGACGAACACAATCGAGCTTGTGTAGGGGTCCAACAGATATTCTCGTTCTATTGTTGCTGATCAAGCGCAAAGTGAAGACGTTTTAAATATACTGAGCGCGGCTCCTTGAAAGTTTGTTCAAACTCCATTTTGTCAAGGGCAAAGTAAGTGAAATGAAATGAGGGTAGCCAATTTACGCCAAAGCAGAAACCAATTTCTTTTCACAGTTCAGCAGCAATAGAGCGAGTTAGAAGGTCGCGACCATACAGTGAAGTGGGAGAATTTAGAGATCGGTAAGATGGGTATTCGTTGTAAGACCCGGAAAGAAACTAAACGATTGTTCTGGTGCTCGTAGGCTTGTGGTTTTCGATGCAAGTTACTGCATAAAAGTCAAGCGGCGTACCAAACGGATGGAAGAGACCCAGAAGGGGTCGAAACTCGCAGCTTGGATCCTATCCGGATAGGCACACCGAGATTCGTCCGCCGTGGGATAGACTTCACACGATTACACACACACATACACATAGAGGATAAGTTTTAACCCTAGAGTAAGCACAAAAAACTAATAAATAAGTAAATGTTATCTGTAATTCTTTATTTTGTTAACTTGGGAGTAACGCGGTAAGTTTAGAGTTAATTGCTGTGCTGTTTCTTTTTGTTCACCTCGAACCCGGTCGTTCTGTGGTCGGAGGAAAGGGTCATGTATGCTCCGCCACTCTTCGATCTTATTTGTGATTGTCTCATGCATAGTTACAAGCTTTTGACCGATTTTGGAGAAGATACCGCCACGCCAATCCCCATCTTCGAGGACAATCAAAGTGCGATTGAGCTCGTCGAAGGTGATCGGATCGAGAAGCGGAGCAAGCACATCGAGACGAAATACTTCTACGTCCGAGATCTTCATGAAAAAGGTATTATCAACATGCGGTACTGTCCGACGGAAAACATGCAAGCAGATATTCTGACGAAGCCGTTGCAGCACCAGCGAATCAAGTTCCTGCGTGAACGAATGGATCGATGGAAAAAGCTAATTTTCCGAGTGGAGTCGCCACTGTGGTATCTTGATATAAATCGTCTTTGCGCTCCCACCATACAGACCATGCAGACAATATATGAGAGCCCAACTCAACCGACGATGTTTAGCAATCGATAGCACAACTGACCTTTGTAGAGTGTAGCAAGCAATCAAGTCAGTTGTGCGGCAGTCTGGATTTGGATCTTAATAAGGTCTAGACCCGGGACTCCACATTGGCGATCCATGCCAGTGTGTTTTTTTTGCATTTCCCCTCAGTGAGGAAGGAGGAATGGGGCCAGTGCTTCAGGGAAACCCAGCACTGGTCATACAAAGCCGTATGGGCAAGAGGGATTCGACCGCCCGCCAGGGCATTAGCGGTATACGACTGCCCATTAGGGCAAAGAGGGATCCGACCGCCAAAAAGGGCAATTGTGTTTTGTATTTGAGAGTAATATAGGTTTAAAACAAAACCGCCAGCCCATTAGGGCATCAGAGGGATTCGATCGCCTAATAAGGCGAATATGTTATAAATTTGAGATTTTAATATGCTTGGTAGAACCACCAGCCCGCAATGGTTAAGCCTTGCATTTGTGTTGTTTATTTGAGAGTTAAATTGTGTTTAATTTGAGAAGAAAATTGTGTTTTAATTTGAGATTATAATTTGTGTTTTAATTTGAGATTAATATAAATACTAAATCGATAGTGAGCCGGGTTTCAACCCATGGCCGTCGAATTATTAATAGCCGGGTTTCAGCCCATGGCAACCAATAGTAAGCCGGGTATTAGCCCATGGCCATCGGTAAAGGATGAATAGCCGGGTTTCAGCCCATGGCAACCGATAGTAAGCCGGGTATTAGCCCATGGCCATCGGTAGAAGAATAAAAGCCGGGTTTCAGCCCATGGCAACCGATAGTTAGCCGGGTTTTAGCCCATGGCCGTCGGTATAATGTTAAGAGCCGGGTTCAGCCCATGGCAATATAAAAATAATATGATGATAATAATAATGAAGCAATTATTAAGAACGGGGAGAATGTGGTATCTTGATATAAATCGTCTTTGCGCTCCCACCATACAGACCATGCAGACAATATATGAGAGCCCAACTCAACCGACGATGTTTAGCAATCGATAGCACAACTGACCTTTGTAGAGTGTAGCAAGCAATCAAGTCAGTTGTGCGGCAGTCTGGATTTGGATCTTAATAAGGTCTAGACCCGGGACTCCACAGCCACTAGCGCTCAGAGCTGTCAAACCTCATGATCAAAGTAGCTGAGAAAACATAGAAAAATCAACAAAATATGGCACTGTGTTGTACTATGAAAATTCGCGCGGACAAAAATCGGAAAAAAAATTCAATTAAATTATTATTAGGAAGAAGACACTTTGTTAAAAAAAAGCTCGTATTTCAGAACTCTTCCATTCTTGATATTGAAAAATAAGGAAAAATTGCAAAGATATACATGTTTGATAAAAAAGTAGCAAGGCAAATTTATAATCACTGATTACAAAACAATACTTTTGATGTAAACGTTAATCTCTATGAAAATACAGTGTTGAGTAGCTTCAGAATCACGTATAAGAATATAAAGTTTGAGAAAATGAAGGAAATTAGAAAAAAATAAAATAATTAAAGATTTCGAACGGGATCATTTAGGTCCTGCTGATTTGTTTACGTGGATATTTAACAAGTTCTGAAAAGTTCAGTTTCGATTTCAAGATTTAAAGTTTTTTTAGAAATGCACCAGTGTCTATTGGACCTATCCTCTATGAAAAGTAATTATAAAACGATCAGATCAGCTTTCCAGATTTCCAGGTCACCCGTCTTTGACTTTGAAACTAGGTGTTCTAACGGGCTACCTATGTTGTCCTAACTTTTTAAACGTGTTTTTTTTTACAAATAAGAGCTGGCTAGAAGTGTTTAAAATATAAAAGAGCAGCCACTGAAATGATAGGGGCCTGAGTTCCGCTCAAATACAAAAATAATTTTTTCCATTTTTTTATAAAAAAAAAGTTATTTAATTCTTTTAACTTCATTTCCAAAAAATGATCGTGAAATATAACCCTTTGATCCTCCGATCGTAACCAAAAGAAATGACAGTCAAATTGTTGAAAAAATTTCAATTCATGTTTGTGTTTCGAAATTATCGAAATTTTTCGGTGAGTTTCAATATTAATCAAACAAAAGTTACTCCACGAGTAGATTGAAGCATATAGACAACTAGTAAATTTTGTTTGATTGTTATTAAAACTCACCGCTCATCGTCGATCATTTCGAAGTACAAACAAAAGCGTTGAAAAAGCCAAAACTCCAATTAATATAAGTTTGTCCGCTTGCTTGTACGACAATCTCTCATAGTGCGTTACCATAGTTGGCATAGTTACCACAGGAATTGTTTTATTTTCATAATAAACAAGAATGAGCGCCAAGGATAGGCATGAACTAAACATGAAAAGTTAGGCTGGCAAATTTCATGAGGTTTTTATTCATATTGAAATGAATTTTTTTTTTCAACAAAGTAAAAATAATTATCTGATCGAGCGATTCTATGTGCGTGCTTGTCTTAATGAATTGAGTGCGAGTGGTGCGAAAAACAATGGAGTTTTATGTTATGCTTTCTAGAACTTTTCAGCACATTTTCGAGCCTGACCATTTTTTAAAACCGGGTGAAAAAACGTGCATTCAATTTGAAATTTTCGAACACAAAAACCGGGTGCTATCCGGACAAATCAGAGCAAAATTTATCCATTATTTGAACAAAATCAGGAAAAGATAGGAGAAACCTGTACCTTTATTTTTTCGTCGAAGAACATCAAATGTGTTCCATTGCCTCAAAAAAATCTTATTAATTTTGATGAAAATAATTATGAAATATCCGTTTTCGGATCAGAAATGAAAACAAATAATTGCTCAATTTGTTTTTTTTTTGGTAAATTCAAAAAATTATGTGAATACACCCGGACAAAAACCGAACCATTGTAATACAATCCAGGAATCCGGGCTGATACGGACAATATTTTCTTAAATATTTGGGCACGTCAGGATAATCTGGAATGCTATACGTTCTAAAAACCGTCGATATTAGAAATTTTTTAAATCGATTAAGAAATATATTAAATTGATTGATAAACATAAGAAAAAAAATAACTAAATTTAAAATCATTATCATTGTTTTGAAGGTAAAGGCAAAAATGGACACTTGTGTTAAAAAACATTTGAATAAATTTCAATATAGCTGATTGTCAGTTGGAACATCTGAGAAGTTTGTTATACTATTAAAAATAATCTTTTTCATTCCATTGAAGTAATTCAAAGGTTTTTATTTCAACAGTTGAAGAATCAAAATGTTATGGCTAGTCATTTGATCAATTTACTAGCATTAAATTTACAGTTGAATTTATCTAAAATCTAAATTATTTCATGTCACCCTAACCTGATTCGCTTCAGTACCGCCATCTGATAAAAATAAAAAGGTTTTTAATAAATACGACAGATGACAGGTTTGTATCTCTCTAGCGGAAAATACGCAGGAGGTGCTTAAAGAAATCCATTGGAATCATCGGAGATCTAGACGAGGAGGAGTGTTGAAACACGTGGATGTTGAATTGCGTCTAGATCATAGTAAGCGGTTATATGTTAGTCATAAGAATGCAATTTGAAATAAATTTAATCCTGTTCTAACTGCCAAGCAGAGTAGTTTGTTTTACGGCTCTCGTCCGAATACCAATAGATTCAACTGTAGTGGTATAATTGATTCAATTGTAAATATGATAGATTCAACTGTAGTGGTATAATTGATTCAATTGTAAATATAATAGATTCAACTACAAATGTATGATTGATTCTAGGTATTGAACCATAAATATAGTAAATAAAACTGTATTGTTATGATAGATTGTGTGTTACTTGAGTACTATAGTTCGAACTTTTTTCTTGTGTGCTTCATGATTAGTGTCGGTTAGGCTGGCCCGCGGTGTCCGTTGGGAACGTTTAGCTCAGTCCGACTTATCGTAGTCATTAAATTGTTGTTGTGGGCGACCAGCATCAGTGTCGGCGTTGATGCTTGCAGTTTCCTCCAAGAAATCCCTGTCGCTGCTGCTGCTATGAGACAGTCCCGTGCGAACGATCACGGGCTTGTGATATAGCTCAGTTGGCAAGTCTGTTGTCTCCTGAGCCGATGTCCGGAGCCCAAGAGTAAACATCGAACACAGTTGTACCGGATAAGTTTTTCAATAATGATCCGCCAACTGTAACGTTGATAAAGTCGCGAATGCCATAAAGATGGTAAAACGACTATAATCGAAACAACAAACAACAACAGTGCGAACGTTCCACCGCATAATAATTCCTGATTTTCCGATTTTTTTTTCTGTTACTGAAACTGAAATGAGAGAAAAGCGAATAAGACATCGATTAATAGATACATGTTTAGGCACCGGAACACTTATTCGGACACGAATAAGAACTCGCGATAACTTTGATTTAACTTAATTCGAAACACTTTATTTTGGATTCGACTAGGGGGGTTTTATTGGAGCGATCTTAATTGCACGGCGGATTGGTTTGAACTGTGCCTCAAACTGTCTTGTGTACAAAGTTGCAAACATGAACACAAAATAAACTACAAACCTTAAGCTGGCCATAGACTACACCACATTTGTACAAATGCGATGACATTCTGTCGCTGTGAACACGATTCGCATCGTGTATGGCACTGCTTGAATGAGGGCGCAAACGGTTGGAGTAAAATCGGTCCGAATCGAAATATTTTGTACAACCCACCTGTCGAAACCGACCGAATATTTTCAACAAAATCCGTTTTCCTGACAATCGCGTACTGAACCTCCGTTCATGAAATTAGTCTGTAAACTGACGCTTAAAGCTTTCTACACTTATGTTCAATCTGTCAACTCTCTTATTCCGAAACTCTACACGGTTTCTCCTCTCAATTCAAATGAACGCTCTCAAAATTTCCAAGTACATGACATCACACACTGAACCCAAATTTACTCTTAAAATACACATGATTTTTCACTTAAAAACAAGGATCCAGTGATTTTCTTCCATTCAAGTGCGACATATACATTTCACTTGGCAGTCACTTAAATTTCAAGTGAATTCATCCACATTCACTTCAGGCGTCACTTGAATTTGAAGTGAGAAAAAATATTCACTTTCCCATCACTTGAATTTCAAGTGAATGTCGGGTTGTAATTGTGTTTATTTTCAGTGTTCAAAAAGTCAAATTCTAAAGAGCAGCGTTTAAAGCTTATGCTGGATTTGGATTTTCCCAATTCTTTACTAGGCGATTTTGGCGGTAGTTTGTGTTAAACGTGATGTAAGAAAAAGTTATTTAAAGGTGTTATCATGTTTCAGTTTGTGAGTTGACAGATTTTCTGGTTTGCAGCAGGGAAGATTTAGAAGTCGCACTATCCGCAGTAACCGATCTGCCTTGGGATTACGATGGAATTTTCCAATCAATAAATGTATGGCGAAAGCGTAATGTAAGTATTTGAAATCGAAGTGATGTTCTATAAATGTTCTTTAATTTAAAAACGCAAGAGATAATTAACTAGAAACATACTTATAAATTCAGATAAATTTCACTCGAACGTCATAGTGTAATTCACTTGACTGGTCACTTAAGTGAATTCACTTGACCCATCACTTAAAATGCAAATGAAATTACGTATGGCGAGAATTTACTACAGATGTCACTTTTTTTTTAAGTGAAAATTATTTTGGGTGCATGATGCCAGCTTACTCTCTCATGAACAAGTGTTGCCAATTTTCTTGCTGTTCATGTATCGTTCATTCCATCAGAACTATTTATTCTTACTAACTATATTCCCTACACCACCCTCCTGGTGTATGCACAGCAAATTTTTTTTGTCCCGCTGACTCTCCAGCAAAGTTTCCAGCTATTCAAATTGCTGGAAAAAATAGCAAACGTTAATGCTGGTTTCCAGCAATTCAAATTGCTGGAAAATCAGCAATCCAGATTGCTGGAAACCGGCGATTTCTTTCAGAACATTCGGCTGTATTTGGTATCGAATTTATATTTTATATTTCAATTCGAAATTAAATAAATATTGGATACTGGCTGTGGTATGACAAGAAATAAATAACACTGAACCCAAATTCACTCTAAAATACACATGATTTGTCACTTAAAAACAAGGATCCAGTGATTTTTTTCCATTCAAGTGCGACATATACATTTCACTTGGCAGTCACTTAAATTACAAGTGAATTCATCCACATTCACTTCAGTCGTCACTTGAATTTAAAGTGAGAAAAAATATTCACTTCCCCATCACTTGAATTTCAAGTGAATGTCGGGTTGTAATTGTGTTTATTTTCAGAGTTCAAAATGGCAAATTCTATAGAGCAGCGTTCAAAGCTTATGCTGGATTTGGATTTTCCCCATTCTTTGCTAGGCGATTTTGGCGGTAGTTTGTGTTAAACGTGATGTAAGAAAAAGTTATTTAAAGGTGTTATCATGTTTCAGCTTGTGGGTTGAACTGGACCGATTTTCTGGTTTGCAGCAGGGAAGATTTAGAAGTCGCACTATCCGCAGTAACCGATCTGCCTTGGGATTACGATGGAATTTTCCAATCAATAAATTTATGGCGAAAGCGTAATGTAAGTATTTGAAATCGAAGTGGTGTTCTATAAATGTTCTTTTATTTAAAAACGCGAGAGATAATTAACTAGAAACTTACTTAGAAATTCAGATAAATTTCACTAGAACGTCAAAGTGTAATTCACTTGACCGGTCACTTAAGTGAATTCACTTGACCCATCACTTAAAATTCAAATGAAATTACGTATGGCGAGAATTTACTACAGATGTCACCTTATTTTTTAAGTGAAAATTATTTTGCGTGAACAATTATTTTCTTCCAATTTTCATTTATATATTTATTTCCAAAATTACATGTTATTTTAATGTACGAACACCGGGGTGTTAATCATCCGCCACCTGAGATAGAGTTTTGTTTAGTATTTTTCATGAAATATCTACCTATTATTTAAATACTCACCCTTGACTTGATGTCTGGTTGCTAGAATATAGAAGAAAATAAGATTATTTTATTAATTTTATCAAAGTTCGTGAAATAAAGTCTCACTTTGCTTCAGCGTACGAAAACAAACAGACTCCAATTTGACAATTCGATTGCTGATTTTCCAGCAAACTAGATCAATTGCTGGAAAGTCCAGCCATTTGAAAACCGATTGCTGGTTTTTCAGCAAAACTGACAAGAACACAACCAAATGCTGAAAAATCCAGCAATTTGAAAACCGATTGCTGGTTTCCAGCAAAAATTTGGATTGCTGAACATTTCCAGCAATTTTTTTTTGCTGGAAACCGAGGCAAAAATTTACTGTGCATACTAAGGCAGAAACTGCGATGAGCCCGTGCACCCATGGTGAATAAACAACATGCATACAAATATACATACATACATTCATAACTGATGAGACGAGATACGGTAACATCTGCGCGCACATACGAGATCAGGAGCTTGAATCAGTGGAATTGGTGGTGGTTTCACTTTGAAACGAAACAAATTAGGGCTTTCTGTTGTTCAGACCTTTATTTCTACCATAATGCAAAATAGAATTGATAATAACATAATATACTTTTAGATTGTTTTGATACTCAGTTTGTAGTGTTAATTTGAACACAATTATATCTTCCATGTCATTTAGAACTTAAATTATTCTTTTATTGTCATTCGTTTGTTCTTATAAATCCTAACAATTTTGTGTTCTCAATAGTAAAAGAATGGATCTACCCACCAATTTGACGATCTTTTTTTCACTTTCAACATGAGTTTGAATACCATAAGTTTTTTTTAAATTTTCAAATGTTCCAGTGATTGAATAGCTTAAAAATAAGTACGTCTAACCGTAGAATTAAAAAGTGTATGCATGAAAAAGCCTTTTTATTGTCTTTAATTTTTGGACTTCTGGAGGAGCTATGTACATACATTTATTAAGATCCATTTCCATATTATTGTTTTATTGTCGTTTATTATTGTGTTCAGATGATCTTGTCTTTGCTTCATAATGGTAAGATTGCAGTGCATCCTTATATTATGGATTGGAATGAAACTTGTCTTAAATTTAACACTGTCAATGAACGTTGCTGCGATGGCACCACATTATGTCACAAACATTAAACCGTGTCAGTATAAATTTTCGAAATTTGTTTAAATGGTGCAATTTACTACAGTTAGGTGCATTAAATTTATTGTCTTGTTCACGTTTTTTTTTTTTAAATTTATTGTCAGTAATTGACATTAATAGTCATTTCTGCAGCCCAATCTTTTTCGATGCATTATATTTTGTCGATATCTACAGAGCAACTGCATTTCTTTTTGTGATTTTTCCCATAGTTTTCCTAAACGTCATCCTTTACGCTTTAATTAATAACAGTTTGAAAGATTATTCACAACAATTTGTAATGGAAACCAAAATATAAATGTGAGAGTTTAATTGTGCAGTCAATGCGAAAACGTTTATTATAAATACTCAGAATTCGGAAGCGAAAATCAACATTCAAAAAAAGGATGTTCAGAATAAGCATTTTGATAAGTTAACCACCATTTCAATATATTAAATATGTTCTTAAGGAAAGAATATCAGATTTTTAAAATGAAATGTATGGATATAAAAATATAGATAAATATGTCTAGGATTGGAGAAGGCTAAAAGGCATTTTGCGATAGAAACTGTTATGCCCAATATACTTTATCCCGCAACAGCTAGGAGAAATAGAATGAGGATTAAAGGTTGCAATACATTACAACAATTAAATGAGCTATGGTAGGTCCGAAGCATACATGTATTGCACACATGTGCTGTGGACATGCGAATTCAGCATACGAATTCGGGATCGGAATTCAGAATCAGAATTCAAAATCAAAATGCAGAATCAGAATTCAGAATCAGAATTCAGAATCAAAATGCAGAATCAGAATCAGAATTCAGAATCAGAATTCAGAATCAGAATTCAGAATTCAGAATCAGAATTCAGAATCAGAATTCAGAATCAGAATTCAGAATCAGAATTGAGAATCAGAATTCAGAATCAGAATTCAGAATCAGAATTCAGAATCAGAATTCAGAATCAGAATTCAGAATCAGAATTCAGAATCAGAATTCAGAATCAGAATTCAGAATCAGAATTCAGAATCAGAATTCAGAATCAGAATTCAGAATCAGAATTCAGAATCAGAATTCAGAATCAGAATTCAGAATCAGAATTCAGAATCAGAATTCAGAATCAGAATTCAGAATCAGAATTCAGAATCAGAATTCAGAATCAGAATTCAGAATCAGAATTCAGAATCAGAATTCAGAATCAGAATTCAGAATCAGAATTCAGAATCAGAATTCAGAATCAGAACTCAGAATCAGAATTCAGAATCAGAATTCAGAATCAGAATTCAGAATCAGAATTCAGAATCAGAATTCAGAATCAGAATTCAGAATCAGAATTCAGAATCAGAATTCAGAATCAGAATTCAGAATCAGAATTCAGAATCAGAATTCAGAATCAGAATTCAGAATCAGTATTCAGAATCAGAATTCAGAATCAGAATTCAGAATCAGAATTCAGAATCAGAATTCAGAATCAGAATTCAGAATCAGAATTCAGAATCAGAATTCAGAATCAGAATTCAGAATCAGAATTCAGAATCAGAATTCAGAATCAGAATTCAGAATCAGAATTCAGAATCAGAATTCAGAATCAGAATTCAGAATCAGAATTCAGAATCAGAATTCAGAATCAGAATTCAGAATCAGAATTCAGAATCAGAATTCAGAATCAGAATTCAGAATCAGAATTCAGAATCAGAATTCAGAATCAGAATTCAGAATCAGAATTCAGAATCAGAATTCAGAATCAGAATTCAGAATCAGAATTCAGAATCAGAATTCAGAATTCAGAATCAGAATTCAGAATCAGAATTCAGATTCAGAATTCAGATTCAGAATTCAGAATCAGAATTCAGAATTCAGAATTCAGAATCAGAATTCAGAATCAGAATTCAGAATCAGAATTCAGAATCAGAATTCAGAATCAGAATTCAGAATCAGAATTCAGAATCAGAATTCAGAATCAGAATTCAGAATCAGAATTCAGAATCAGAATTCAGAATCAGAATTCAGAATCAGAATTCAGAATCAGAATTCAGAATCAGAATTCAGAATCAGAATTCAGAATCAGAATTCAGAATCAGAATTCAGAATCAGAATTCAGAATCAGAATTCAGAATCAGAATTCAGAATCAGAATTCAGAATCAGAATCAGAACTCAGAATCAGAACTCAGAATCAGAATTCAGAATCAGAATTCAGAATCAGAATTCAGAATCAGAATTCAGAATCAGAATTCAGAATCAGAATTCAGAATCAGAATTCAGAATCAGAATTCAGAATCAGAATTCAGAATTCAGAATCAGAATTCAGAATCAGAATTCAGATTCAGAATTCAGATTCAGAATTCAGATTCAGAATTCAGAATCAGAATTCAGAATCAGAATTCAGAATCAGAATTCAGAATCAGAATTCAGAATCAGAATTCAGAATCAGAATTCAGAATCAGAATTCAGAATCAGAATTCAGAATCAGAATTCAGAATCAGAATTCAGAATCAGAATTCAGAATCAGAATTCAGAATCAGAATTCAGAATCAGAATTCAGAATCAGAATTCAGAATCAGAATTCAGAATCAGAATTCAGAATCAGAATTCAGAATCAGAATTCAGAATCAGAATTCAGAATCAGAATTCAGAATCAGAATTCAGAATCAGAATTCAGAATCAGAATTCAGAATCAGAATTCAGAATCAGAATTCAGAATCAGAATTCAGAATTCAGAATCAGAATTCAGAATCAGAATTCAGAATCAGAATTCAGAATCAGAATTCAGAATAGAATTCAGAATCAGAATTCAGAATCAGAATTCAGAATCAGAATTCAGAATCAGAATTCAGAATCAGAATTCAGAATCAGAATTCAGAATCAGAATTCAGAATCAGAATTCAGAATCAGAATTCAGAATCAGAATTTAGAATCAGAATTCAGAATCAGAATTCAGAATCAGAATTCAGAATCAGAATTCAGAATCAGAATTCAGAATCAGAATTCAGAATCAGAATTCAGAATCAGAATTCAGAATCAGAATTCAGAATCAGAATTCAGAATCAGAATTCAGAATCAGAATTCAGAATCAGAATTCAGAATCAGAATTCAGAATCAGAATTCAGAATCAGAATTCAGAATCAGAATTCAGAATCAGAATTCAGAATCAGAATTCAGAATCAGAATTCAGAATCAGAATTCAGAATCAGAATTCAGAATCAGAATTCAGAATCAGAATTCAGAATCAGAATTCAGAATCAGAATTCAGAATCAGAATTCAGAATCAGAATTCAGAATCAGAATTCAGAATCAGAATTCAGAATCAGAATTCAGAATCAGAATTCAGAATCAGAATTCAGAATCAGAATTCAGAATCAGAATTCAGAATCAGAATTCAGAATCAGAATTCAGAATCAGAATTCAGAATCAGAATTCAGAATCAGAATTCAGAATCAGAATTCAGAATCAGAATTCAGAATCAGAATTCAGAATCAGAATTCAGAATCAGAATTCAGAATCAGAATTCAGAATCAGAATTCAGAATCAGAATTCAGAATCAGAATTCAGAATCAGAATTCAGAATCAGAATTCAGAATCAGAATTCAGAATCAGAATTCAGAATCAGAATTCAGAATCAGAATTCAGAATCAGAATTCAGAATCAGAATTCAGAATCAGAATTCAGAATCAGAATTCAGAATCAGAATTCAGAATCAGAATTCAGAATCAGAATTCAGAATCAGAATTCAGAATCAGAATTCAGAATCAGAATTCAGAATCAGAATTCAGAATCAGAATTCAGAATCAGAATTCAGAATCAGAATTCAGAATCAGAATTCAGAATCAGAATTCAGAATCAGAATTCAGAATCAGAATTCAGAATCAGAATTCAGAATCAGAATTCAAAATTCAGAATTCAGAATTCAGAATTCAGAATCAGAACTCGGAATCAGAATTCAGAATCAGAACTCGGAATCAGAATTCAGAATCAGAACTCGGAATCAGAATTCAGAATCAGAAATCAGGATTAATGAATCAAAATAAGAAATAGAAATCAGTTTTATGCGTTCAGAATTCAGGATTTAGGATTAAATGTTGGATGGCAGCATAAAGAAAGATCAATATAATCAGGATGTTCTTAAAAATTTAGATTTTTGTTGATTGTACTTCATTGAACTGTGTCGTTCTTCCAAGCTGATTAATTTATTGCCTTGTTGGGATGCGTTTTATCTTTCTTGTTTGTTCCGTTATTTCGGTCATCATTAATGAATTATTTGCATAAATATCTGTTTCTCTGTAGATTTCACTGATACATGTGTAAAGAACACTAATTTGTGCAATGTATTTACAGTGTTGCGATGAAGAGTCGATAGTTTAATGATATATTTATTTGATTTTTCTTCTTGAAAAGAGGACGAATATTTTGCTATTAGTTGGATTAAGGTTGTTTGTGGTAAAATTTAATAAATTGCATTACGCCAGCCTATGTTTGAGTTCGTTTATAAAATTTACAGATTTAAGTTTCCTTATCCACTTTCTTTCACAATTTTGATTCACAATGTTTTAACAAATTTAGGTTTATCGTTAGATTTATATAGGGTTTCCCGTTATTATTGGTTCATGACAAACGACTAAGGAAACAAACAGCTCCAGTCTCTTTGAGTAAGTAATACCTAAATAATTATTTTTTTCACAGATTTATTCATATTAGTATGCTGCTGGGCATGTTTAAAGAAAGTACTCGTAGATTGTAATAAACTTATCAGATGGAAATGAATAGGTAATGATAGCAATGATTCAATTTCTTAGTCTATCTAAGGTATGAAGTTCTGAAATACATTTAAAATGGTAACACTATAGTTATTGTCTTTGTTATTCGTTTCTTATTGTCGCAAAAATACGGATGACGCCCTTCCTCTTGCCTTACATTAGTTGGATATTTTTTTAATAGCTACGCTTTTATTGTAGTGTGCAATGTATAGGTTCTTATCATTTAGCTTCTAATAGATTTCAATTGATATTTGTTATTGTCCATTTGTTTTCCGATGTTTGTTTTTTTTTGTTCGCCAAGAGCATGCAATATTATTCTTGATAGTTGATAAATAAAGATCACATGTTTAATTTCCGCTCTTTTCATCTTATTGTGCATAGAGCTTGTTCAATCAAATCATTTTATCCGTATTCGATGTTTCGCTAAGTTTTGTTTGAAAAAAATCTTCTTTACCTTTTAATTTGTCTTTTTTCAGCTTTAGCAAATCATTCGTTTTCGAATTATGCTATGAAATTTTGTTTTTCACAATGTTTATTTTTCCCAATTTATCGTCTAAAACCTCATATACAGTTACATTTCTCACAAGCATCCCTATGGAAATGATTTTTGTCTCGTCACACCATTATTGGCTTTGCCAACTTCTACTTTAAACAATTGATTAATTATCTATTTTCCTAACCCATGATAGCAGAACAGGATCCACTCCCTTAACCCATAAACATTTATTTTGTATCCTTTTTATGCGTACAATGCGCAGCTCATCTCCTCATTCATACGAAAGATATGTTTTTCAAGCGATATCGCATGGTTGTTTGTGTGTTGTTGGCCAATAAAGCTAGGGGTATTTGTAGGAAATGTTGTTCCGTGAACTCGAGAATGCGAATAAACTAAACGATTAAAATAACTTCAGCAATATTCCATTAACTAGTATTTAGTGGACGGATGTAGATAGTTTGAATTCGTTTTACATAGCAATAAGGAGTGTTTTCACGATGATAACAATAATGTAAAAGTCAGAAAAACGCAGGGCTGGCAAACAGAAAAAAAACGCTGTTGACCTTTTCAACTATTCGGCCAAACGAAAATTCGGCCGAATATTCGGTCGAATATTCTATTGAGTTTATAATGAAAAATAAATTCAGCGAGTATTTCATTGCTTTCTATTTCTTCCATATTAATGCCCCTCATGTCGATAATTTTATACCAGATGATATAATCGGATGATATAACAAGGTATTTTTTAAGTAGGGGTCTTTCTGATTTTTAAAATGTCACCAATAACTGCGCAAGATAACTTCAAAATAGTTTTTGAAAAGAAAAATGATTTTTACCCTTAAGCATACCATACTTTCAACCAGACGTATCCACACGGTCAGGCATTCAGGACGACTTTTGAAAAAAAAAAATTAAAAATGGGCAAAATTTATGTTTATTTTGAAATTTTAGAAATATTGTTATTGAACAAAAAATTTAAAAGTTTTTATAGAGAAATTCAAGCTTTTATTTTATTTAAAAAATAATCTGAATAACCTGTAAGATCAGCAGTGGAATATACGCGGATACACCTTAGATGTTTAGCTAAAACCAAAAGTTTTTAATGATTGTGTAGCTTTTAAAACGTTACTTTTGAATATTTTATAAATTATCCATTTGGGAAATGTTATCAGTCTGTAGTAGATATTCGGCCTATTCGGCCGAATACTTAGCTCAACTATTCGGTGAGCCGAATATTCGGCTTAACGGGTTTTCAGCGGTATTCGGCGCCGAATATTTGGCCAACCGAATATTCGGTACATCTCTAATAACAACTCTTTTCAGAATGTGCTAAGCTTTCGTTGAAAAGTAAAAAAATGCAGCAAAAATGCTGCAGCGAATGTCTATTTTCATCACTTAAAGAAAACTTGTGATTTTGAGTTCTCTAGTGACTTAGAAGATCAGCGAGACTTAAGCATAAAAATATTTATTGTGTGCTTAAAACATTGAATTTACACCTTGGAAGCGATGTCTAACATGTGTTTCAATTTGAACTGTCAGCTAGTAAATCTGTAAACTAATTTAATAGTTCAAATTTAAAATGCGTCATCCGGATCACAATTGTTGTACTGTTTCTCTCTCTCTTTCTTCTATAATATCTTCATAAATTTGAGGTTTTCATTAGCGCATCTAACACATCGTGTTTTGTTTTTGGTCATGTAAAGATGGATTGGCCTGAGATGAACAGTCATAGAAGATGCATTTCTTGTCGTATGCTCTTACCATCTTTGAAATATCAAGCAAACATAAAACACATTTTAAGGAATTGATCTTCGAACATATGAATGAAAAGTCTTGTTTTGAAAAAGTGTCCAATGAATTTGAATGCGCACATGTAAATTTGTTTTTTTGAGCAGTGAAGCATCACTTTGAAGTCTATATCGAAAAAACAGCAATCAAATTGGCTGCAAAACAGATACATGAAAACTGACAGTTTTCTGTTTCTAATAATATGATCAAGTCTCTCTCATCTTCGAAAATATCACTCTGAAAAGTACTTAAATATAACTTAGTTTGAAAAAAAACTAATCGTATCGGCCATTAATTTTTTTGAAATCAAACATTTTGTTTAGTTTGATCTTTTTTTTTAATCTGATTTTTTTTTCAAATCCAGTTCCACTTGGAACTTTCTGAATACTCGCAATAACTACCCACAGTTGAAAACATTATTTAGACAATTTGAATGTTGGGTAATACATAAAAAATTATCACGTGTATCTCAAACTAGCTTGTCGAAGTTTCACCTTTATAATATATTTCAATAAAATCCAACAGTTTAAAACTTAACTAATTCAACTTTACCTACAACGCAAATGCAGTTCTCGGATCACCGGTAAACATCCAGAAAAAAACCCCATGGCCACATGGCCGTGTGTACTTATACGATTTGTTATAGGTATAACTATTTTTTTTTACTTCGTTTAAGCTACTAATCTGTATCGGTCGGTTACGTAATAGCTTGCTAGCTTCGGGTTTCCGACTTCCTAACGAGTTTAAGTCACTTTAACAAATTCATTCACTGCAACAGTGTTGCGTTGGTTGATTGCAGTGGTTCCGGATCATATCTTTAATTCACCTACTATCAAAAATGCTGACGAGAACTGATTCGTAACAAGCTTGTACACACGGCCAGTGCCAGAAGAGCCAAGCTGGGCCAACAAGAAACGACAAACACACCACGCGCCCCGTTGATCTTCGCTGTTTCGCCAGGATTGACCACCCGAATTACCCAGCCCAGATTCCGGTGGGTGTAGCACTGTAAACAGAAAAATCCATTAATGAAAATATACTTAATGCAAATCGTTCAAAACATGGGTGATGAAGATTTTCAGCAAATGAGTCTTATTTTAAAGGTTGGGACGGTAGAAAAGGTTTTTCTCCATGGACATTTTGCAACTCGGGCTTGTAGGCAGTTTATGTAAATAAAAAGAAAAAAAAGTATGCATATATTCAAAAATCTTAAAAGTGGGCCATCAGGTTTTTTTTTTCCATAAACTGTACACAGACGCAAGATGGGAGTTTTTCATAAAGAAAAACATTTTCTGCAGTCCCCTAGCGTCAAATCATCAAAGACTCGTTTGTTGAAAATCTTGACTACATTGTACATTGGGGTGTTACAAAATTGCATAATTTCTGGGATTCTGGGGTTCAACCTACAATAATAATAATGTAAAGTGTGAGAAACAAATTTGTTTTAGAGGCAGCTGTAATAAAATATGTTTATAGGTTGCACTGGTTAGGTTTTTTTTTTTGAAAATGTTGATTTTGTCTATTTAAAAAATGAAATCCTCAGACTTGGAATGTATTATAATTATTTTATATTTAGTAATTATTTGAGGGTTTTCGAAAAAAAAGTTGAATTATTTACGAAAATCAAAATTCTTAGTAGCTTTACCACAGATGAACAGATGTACAATCTTGAACAAAAAATATTCAGAAACTTGTGTGAAATTTCCAGTGCTATCTTTTAAAGAAGCCGTTAAAAAGTGACGAAAAACAGTGCCATCCATTGCTTGATTTATAACTTTTGAACGGCGCAATAGATGGCACTTTTTCTAGATAGCTCTTTTGAAAGTATGAATTCTTCGAAAGGGGGCAAGTTTATTTGAAATCATAAATAAATGAATTTAAATACCGTTGGATGAATTGCTCTATATAGTTAGATCAACTACAAATAACTTTAAGCTGAGAAAAATAGCATCATCATAATTTTTTCACTAGAGAGACTGACGAATTAACAAACAGATGTACAAGCTTGAATTATAAAATTCCAGAAACTAGTGCAAAATTTCAAATGCTGTCATTTCAACAAGCCGAATCAACTTTTGAAGTACCTCATTCTTAGAATAGCGCAATAATATATGATCTCATCGTAGTATAATGGAATTCTTCAATATATTCACATCAAAGCAAATTTATCTGGTTCTTGGTTTTTTTTTTACTTAAAAGACTAACTAAGAACTTTGAACAAGCCAGATGAATCAGTTATTTTTCCAGTTGAGCTTAAAATTAACAATCCAACGGAGCAATACTGATTCTAGGCTTCCATGAGCGTGCATTTTCACGTATCATATTTGTTTCTATTTAGTAATTGGAAGCAATAAGAAAAAACAGCTTTAACGGATTTACTTAAAGCCTAAAGGGTGATACGGTCAAAATTTGGTAAACTTTACGTATTTCTTTCAATTTTTCATTTAAAAAACCTGAACACTCCTCATTTTGAAGGTGTGTGTGTGTGTAGAATGTTGCTCCTATTTCGATTTTGGAATTCACTCTTCAGTTGTCAAAATGCCGTCCAAGGAAGAAGAGCAGCGTATCAAAATTCGTATCGAGCGTATCGAGCTACTCCCACGCAAAGCTGGCAAAATCGCTAAAAGTTGCCAAATCAACCGTTACAAATGTAATTAAAGTGTTTGGGGAACGTTTGTCGACAGCCAGGAAGTCTGGATCGGGGGGGAATCGAAAACCGGAAGCCGCTGAGACGACAAAGAGAGTTGCCGGTATAGTTTCAAGCGAAACCCTAACCTCTCTCTTCGAAATGCCGCAAATAAGCTGGGTGTATCGTCTACAACCGTACATCGAGCCAAAAAAAAACGAGCCGGACTATCGACTTACAAGAAGGTAGTGACTCCAAATCGCGATGATAAACAAAATACGACGGCCAAAGCGCGATCCCGGAGGCTGTACACGACGATGCTGACGAAGTTTGACTGCGTGGTAATGGACGACGAAACCTACGTCAAAGCCGCTGCCTTTCCTGAAGAAACGCGGTTGTTCCGTACTGTTTTGGCCGGATTTGGCATCTTGCCATTACAGTGAAAAGACCCAACAACGTGCAGGTGGTTCCCAAGGACAAGAACTGGGCTATTGCCAAGCGGAACCTAAAGAAGACCAAAAAACGGCTAAGGACGAGCAGCAGATCAAGGCAAACTGGCTTTCTGCGGCGAAGAAGGTGGACAAGGTGGCTGTACAAAATCTGATGGCAGGGGTTAAGCGTAAGGCCCGGCTATTCAGATTTTGAAAAGCGGAAGCCTAACTGAATATTATTCCTGATATACTAATTAAACTTGAAAAATAAATTTAATTTGATTTTTTAAATAAACGATTTCACCGATTTACACGCGTTTTCCCTTGACCAAATTTTGACCGTGTCACCCTTTAAGTTATGAAAAATATTTCATCCGAAGACTGCATTCCGATAGGAGTTAAGATAAAAAACGGTGGTATTTATCACTGTTAATGAGGCGTCGATATGTTCAACCGCCCCGACTCATTAACAGTAATGAATACCACCGTAAAAAAGTTAGCCCAGTTTTGAAGCCTAATAACTTTTTTATCTTAACTCCTATCGGAATGCAGTCTTCGGATGAATTATTTTTCATAATTTAGGCTTTAAAAAAAACCGTTTTGAAATTTGGCATGAGATCTTGTACTTTGTAAAAAATACAATTGCATAGCATGCATTTATGATGCAACTTTCATCTGAAGACACCAAAGTAGGCCAACAAGTCTTTTAAGAGCTATGAAAGAACTAATGAAAATAAATCTCTCATTGACAACTCTTTGGTAACTTTTACTTGTTACTAGAACATTGATTATATTATTTTTATTTGAAGGAATATTGAACTTTCAGTGAAGTACACATTCTGATAGGAAGAATATCAAAGGGAAGTAATGGAAATTATAGACGGATAGATTAGATTAGGAAGCATGAAAGGTGTTGAAAATGAGTCAAGAGCGTGTTATGAGAAAACTTCTTGCCGTACAAGGCCATTTGTCCCGCACCGTATTATTGTGTAGACGAAACAAAGTCGATAGGGCAATTTTGCATTGATCTATACAATGATACATGGATGGACTCGGGTAACCCTATCCAAATATAAAAAAAATGAGAGATTTATAAGCTTTATACTTCAGGAAAAGGTAAAAAAAATCTATGTAGGGGAGAGGCGGGCTATATGCGCATATTAAGGAAAGCACTCATTTTCTCCCATATTCCAATGGATAGGAGTCTGAAAATTAAATACACATGAGCGGACATCTGTTTTATATACGTTACAGTTTTTGTGAAAATAATTTTATAATAAAAGAAGTTAAAATAGCCAATTTCCGAGACTGGCGGGCTAAATGCGCATATTTATGTTCTTAGCTATTTTTCATTAACACTAGCAATATTTTCATATTTTTTTACTGAAAATGGTAGAAACGGATGTTAAGCATACGTCAAGGTTGAAATTTTGGTGAAATTTTTTACATCACTAGTTCTTTTGCATGAATTAGTTGGGTATGCCATATGGCCATACTTTATGGTAATATTTTGTCCATATCGTATTTTATCGGATCAGTATGAAGTTTTTCTTTTTTCGCTGTAAGATCGTGATTTGGGCGTAGATTTAGTGTTTAAATGATAAAAACTAAAAAAAATTATAAGAGTAAAGTCTGTTTCACATAGAATCTGGTCGCATCTTTTCATTCACTGTAGCGCCCCTAGTTGTCACATCGCGAATCTATTGACAGTGTTTTGATCCGGATGGTTTGTTTACTTAGTGGTGAAAATTTCATCAAGATTGAAGCAGTCAGTCAAAAGTTATCGACGATGGAACGCGAAAGGCGAGAGAAAATTCTGCACACTCACGTAGAGAAACCGACGTGGTCAGGGGTAAAGATCGCGAAATTCCTGAAATATCCAAAATCGACTGTAAATTCGGTGCTGCAACGTTACCGGGAGACCCTTACGGTGGATCGAGCAAAACAAACCAGGCGCAAAAGTGGAACATATGACCGGAAGCTGCGAGCAAAGGTAATTCGATCAGTTCACAATAATCCTGAAATCTCCTTGCGTGGTTTGGCGAAAAAGTTGAAGACGAACCACAGTACAGCTCGACGAATTTGTTTGCGAGAAGGCTTGCGGTCGTACCATGCAAGCAAACACCCCAACAGGACGCTGAAACAAAACCTGGTTGCCAAAACCAGGGCAAGGAAGTTGACCGGCGAGAAAGTGTTGACCAAGTACAACGGATGCATTTTGATGGACGACGAAACTTACGTCAAAATGGATTTTGGACGAATACTCGGTAACAAATTTTACCTTGCGAAGCGTAAAGGGAATGTTGCGGGTAGATTCAAGTTTGTTTTCGTAGATAGATTTGCTCGGAAGTTGATGATTTGGCAAGGGATCTGTAGTTGTGGGAAGAAGATTATCAAATTTTCATCACTGGGGACACAATGAATGGAAATGTTTACAAAGAAGAATGTCTCCAGAAGAGGGTTTTGCCATTCATTCGGTCCCACAAAGGTCCGGTGAAGTTCTAGACGGACCTGGCAAGCTGCCACTACAGCCGGGATGTCGTTAAGTGGTATAAGGAGAACAAGGACGATTTTGTTGAAAAAAGTATCAATCCACCAAACTGTCCGGATTTTCGTCCCATCGAGAAATATTGAGCAATAGTTAATGGCAAACTGAAGAAATGTGGCAGAACCATGAAAAAACCCGCTCAGATGGAAAAGTGGTGGAACAAGATGGCGAATGAGGTTACCAGCAGTACTGTGCAGAAAATGGTGGGTGGTATGACAAAAAAAGTTCGAAAATTCATCCGAAAAGCTGACGAATGATTTTTATGTATTTTTTTCCTTAAAGTGCAATAAAAACCCTATAAAATGACATTTTTAACTTTGTTGTACGTTATTTCTTTGCGGAGAAATAATCTATTTTACCCGACCAGATACTATGTGAAACAGACTTTAATCTACTTTTCTTGAAATAGACATTTAACCTTCCTTGATATGGGCATTCAGAACCTGTCTCTTATTCCAATATCTTATGATTTACAACTTTGGCAAAAGCTTCAATTTGTTGAATTTCCGATTTCCAGATGAATAAGAAAGAAAAGCCATTAAAATTTTTGTTCACAGAATCTGTACGTACGATAATTGAAGTTCAATATATTTTAACAAAATCGACAAAAATCTGGTTTGATTTTTTAATTTTTTTCGACTTTATATAGGTAACAATTGAATTTTTCATGCCACGTGTTTCGTTACGGTAATACGCTTTACCCTCAAACTGCACTGATAAGTTTTGATGAATCTTCAGCCATGATGTCAATCGGCTGTATGCGAATATTACCCAGTATGCGCATTTAGGAACACTACCCCCTAGCCCTATCCTGAGATATCGCATCGAGAAGAAAGGTTAGGCCAGGTAACGGTAACCCCAGAAGTTATGCACTTTTGGGACACGCTAATGTACTCACCTGATAATACACCATATCTGGTGTTTCATCGACAACAGTCCAGTTCAGATAGGCAGGTTGCCCGGTGGGATCGTCGCATTCCAAATGGACCGTTTTCATGTAGTCTTCAAACGTTTTCGACTCCTCCCAACGATCGACGGTTCGATGTTTCCACTCGCAATATCTACCGGCTAAAATGGTAACGGAAAGAATTCTCTTTTGATTTTGTTGGATTTCATTGATAAATCTTAGGCAACTCACCCGCCGTTGGATAGGGATAGTTGTCCTTATCGAATTCCACACCAGCAAATACGGTTTCCCTACTGCGTTGCAAGTTATTCAACTGGCCGTATCCTCCTTCCGGCGAATCAGTGATATAGAAAGGATGATACCTGAAGAAATAAAAATGGTTAAAAATCTGAGCGTTGAATTTCCAATCAAGCCCTAGGTCTTACTTCGCGGGTTGGGTAGAATCATTGCCACCCTCCACTACGAAGGTGTACGTTTGGCCTCGCTCGACATACACTTCCGGTATCAGCAGATCGTTCAGGTACCATGCGATGCCCCACGAGGGATGGCCTGTTATTGGTGTGTAGCCACGTTTTCCACCAGTTGGTCCGATCTTAGCATAGATCATTTTTTCTCCGACTATTTTTCGAATCGGCCATACTTCGGGACCTTCCGGATCGCGGATACTATCCAGAGCATCCGTACAGGTATGATCATTTTTGGAGGCGAAGTTGATCTGGATGTCATCGATGGTGACTTCTTGATGGGTATGCGCATTTGCTTCGCTTTGTGAGTTGAGCGGCCCAATAGCGGCTATCACCGATACATGGCGATTCGTTGGGAAAGCTTGGTCGTTGACCGCTTCGTTGGTTTGCAAGAGTCGACGATATTTAATCCGTGTCACTCCATGAGATCTATCTCCATTTACTGTGGAGAAAAAAAATCGTTGTTAAAATCCTTTAATTAAAATTATACAACCAAGCTAAATCTCACTCAGCTCAACGTCGTTCTTTCCGCCGATTCGTTCATCTGGACAGACACCCTGCTTTCCATCACACTGAGCTAACGCAGATAGGTAGTAGTCTTCGGCGCGGAATTCTCGACGATTTTTATCATAGAACGCTACTACTACATCGGCGCCTACCATCTGCGGCTGTCCGTTGTGGCCGGAAATACCAAATGCCATGTACTGGTTCTCTCGTATGCGTCCGACTAGCTCGATTTCGACGTACTCACCCACCACGTCCCACATGACGTTCAACTTGCCCCGGATCAGCTCCTTACAGTTGACACTCTTGGCCTTGGCCGTCGTTCCGTGGGCTATGATTGTGGGCATTGTCGACGTTGTTGTCTGGATAAAATAAAACGAAAAATGTGATTAAACTCAGCCATTATTTCTTCTGAAGATTCATGTGGCGCGATTAAAGGGTGTCCGGTTGAAAAAGTGGTCAACTTAAATATTGTAGGTGTGTATGTAGAATGTTGCCTATATTTGGCTTTCGACATTAGGTCTTTAGATTTCAAAATGGCGTCCAAGCCAGAGGAGCTATGAATCAGAATTTTGAACACAAAAACGTTGGATATGGCGAAATCAACCGTCACCAAAACAATAAAAGTATTCGGGAAACGTATTTTGATAACTAGGCAGCCGAGATCTGGGGGAAATCGAAATCCGGGAGCCGCAGTGACGAACAGCGGAGTAGCTAGCACTTTCAAGCGAAACTCCAATCTCTCCGTTCGAGATGTCGCCAATAAATGAGGAATGGGGAAAAGTGGCAGACATTTTCAAGCATATTAAACTATCAAAGTTTGGCAAGAAATATCTCGTTTGGGAAGCTTTCTGTACCTGAGGCTTGTAAAGCGACAATTTCGTTGCAGCCGAGACAGTCAACCAAGAATTTTTCGTAAAAGAGTGTCTTCAAATGCCTTTGCTGCCTTTCATGAAGAAACATGACTTGTATGTGCTGTTTTGGATGGATTTGGTATTCTGCCATTATGAAAAAGATCATGGAGTGGTATGCCTAAGGTTGCCAGTTTTTTTTTCGGCACGTATCCGGGCCGGACAATCCGGGCAATTTTCTATAAAAAACCTGGCAAAATCCGGGCATTTAATTTCTAAATCGCGACCAAAAATCCGGGCAATATACGGACAAATTTTGTCAAAACCCAGAAATTGCCCAACAAAAATTAAGATAAAAGAATTAAAAACAATATTTTTTTCATCAAAATTCAAAAACACATGTGAAATCTTATTTTGGTCTTCAAAAATCTTTTCATGATTATTTTTGCAAAATCTGCTCTAAACTTTATGTTTTGGTAGCTTAATAAAACAAATTGTTGAAGTTCTTTAGCTTCACTCCCGGCTAGCAATGGGGGAGGAAACACAAATCACTAACATTCATAAAATAACGCCACAAAACAAAACCAAATTAAAATATGTTGCTTATAAACTAAATTCTCATGATTTTATTGCATGCCTATTCCTCTATCGCATGCTGGAATCTCCTTCTTCCTTGCTCTAATATAATTTCATCGTTTTCTTCTTCCTCTCTGCCTCGTTCTTCTTCTTCTTCTTCTCCGCCGCGCTCTTCTTTCTCTTCTTCGCTGCCTCGCTCTTCTTCCTCTTCCGCTAAATCACACCTCTTCTTATTCTTCTCGCTCGAACGTCTCTTCTTCTTTTCCCTTTAATCTCGCTTCTGTCCTTCTTCTTTCTGCTTCTTCTTCTTACAAGATCTAGCACTTACTTGTTTTTTCTCATACTCATCTAATTCCTTTCAGCGACCACCTGCGTCATCGGATGACCACCAGCAGTAAAGCGCCGCTCCAGCTCCCGCCGCGATCAGTTGGATGAGAGAAGCTTCAGCTCCCGACAAAAGACCCCTATTTGGGGTCTGGGCGCCCTTGAGGTTACGCTCTTCAGGCTGCTTTGGTCACCTTCCGAACACCCTACTTTAAGGGTTTGCTGGGCGCACTTGGCTATCGCTGCTAACGCTGCCGCTTGACACAATCAGGCCACCAGATTGCACTTCATCCGACACAAACATACGGTGTGGCTCCAACCAACAAACCGTGGCAGAGTGGATGTCGGCTCTCTCCGTTCCGAGATACGTTCACCGGGTTTTCCTGGGTGCGTTTTCTGGTTTCGGCCGGATGTATGCGCTTTGGCGTCCGATGGGGAATTTCCGAGAAATCGTTGCGGCACTATTGGGGAATTGAACAGCAAGGTTGGGTCGTGTAAGTGGCTCAATTGCCTTCTTCGGTATTTGGTAGTTTTGGTGCTACTAACCTTCCAAAAGACAGCTGCCGATGTAGGAGTTTTGGCTCAGTTCTGTGGAATTGCCGCGGTGATTTCTTCCGGCGCAGGAAACAGCAGCACACTCGCGGGAAAATCGACAAAAACGCGATGGCGATTAGCAGAGTCCGAAGCGAAGAATCCTGAGTTGCAGTTTTCCTTGTTCGCTTTTTCCTTTTTCTTGTTTTGTTTACACTCAATTTCAGCTGTAAACAGAGCTGGGCGATGATGACAGGTACACGCAACGAATAAAACAGCAACATATGGTTTAAAAATAAGCTAATTGTTACACAACCCCATTGTCACGGAAAAATTTTTCATGAGCGACGGCTAGGAGCTCATGAAAAATTTATTAAAAACTTCTAATGTTACAGGAAGCTGACTAGAGACGCACATGGAGACGAAGATGGAGCAGACCTCCGCACGAACAACAACGTGCACCACAAATCACTAATTACGCAGGCCTATAGCCCGCCAGATCTTCAATACATTGATACTCCAACACTACACAGCAAGCATCACAATACGCCAACCAGGTTTGGCAGACAACAGGTCTCTAAGTGCGCTTAATCTCTAAATCTAAATCACGTGACAATGGTACATTAAAATAAGATCAAAAACCGTTAAAACAAAGGGCTTAGATCTAACAAATTAAAAAGAATAATAAATAACGAGCAGGTAGTACGTTCAACTTATGGCTAACATTGAACAAATTAAAATCAGTCTTGTTTTGGATGTTTATCGTTACAGTGCGCTGAGTAAGGAAGCATTACCAACCAACCTCGCCATGAGCCCAGAGTAGGAGTTTTACCGCGCTCCCAATTCGCGTTGCTTTTGATTGGTGATTTCATGGCGATCCCCAGATTACACTGTAACATATTGACAATACGACATAGATTAGGGTTAAAATGACACGAATGGGTACGAAGACACTAGTACGGTATGCTCACCAGCTTGGCTCGATTTTTCACGATCGGCTAACGGATTTCAATAGTTTTGGAGGATGTCAACAGGATTGGAGTTTCACTGGATGTTCATAGCTGTTTTGCGCAGTTTGTCTCGATCTGGCAACGGCGTATTAGCGCGTGGCATAATACGACCAGTTTCTCTCGCTCTGGCAAACGGGAGAGCCTGTGGGCTGTGATGATTTGTCTGGTTTGTCACGATCCAGTAACGGCGTGCTAGCGCGCTTGAGCACGGTAAGTTTCTCTCGGTCTTACTAACGGCAAGCCTTTAGGGAGACCTATGGTGGCATTGTTGTCGAATCAAGTGGTCGTTGAGTGTGCAACTGTGCACTTGTTGACGCTCAAACGATGCTTGGCGAAATTTCGCCGTGATGGACTAGATCGGATGTTGGTTTGCGTTGTCCAAACTTGACCTCCTTTTACTGAGGAGCTTGTCTCAGTATCTTCGTTCAACACCTTTCAGCTCTTGGATTTCTCCTGCGTTGTCGGGGTTTACATGCTGCGTAGACTCGTCGAGGTGTTGAGCAGCGAATGATGCGTACTTCCGGAACGGGGAGGCCTCATCCCTTCGGCGAAGACGCATATCAGCTCTAATCCGGTTCGGTGTCGTTTTGGGTTTCCGCGATGCGTGTTTTGGTGATAACGTACTACCTTTGTTGACTACCAGTGGTAATGGTCATAGCCGGAGTGATACGAGGCGATGGCAAGAAATGAACTTGCTAACAGCACTCGTAGGTGGCTCGATTTTTCCCGATCGGCAAACGGTGTTTTGGGCGCGTTGAGCGTTGTAGTACACAGGTAGAGGTTGTTCTGTGTCATAGCTGGAATTTCTACCCGATAATCGTAACCAACTTTATAAAGTCGAATAATTATGATGGTAAAGAGAGCTTTCTAAGAGAATTTTCCATTGAAAATGAGTTAAATTCTCTGCTTTAATTAAAATTAAGTGCTAAGTCTAAAAAGTTAACTTTAAGTGGGTATTGATGAGCAAAAACAATTAATATCAAATCCACAAATAACAAAACTTAGCATAAATCACCAAAACAAAACATAAATCTTAAGGCTAGACTAAAATCCAAAATCCAAAAATCTTAAAATTATTTTGCGGTAGCATAATTTCATGGGTTTTTAAGTTGGGCGCCAATGTTGAAGTTCTTTAGCTTCACTCCCGGCTAAAAATGGGGGAGGAAACACAAATCACTAACATTCATAAAATAACGCCACAAAACAAAACCAAATTAAAATATGTTGCTTATAAACTAAATTCTCATGATTTTATTGCATGCCTATTCCTCTATCGCATGCTGGAATCTCCTTCTTCCTTGCTCTAATATAATTTCATCGTTTTCTTCTTCCTCTCTGCCTCGTTCTTCTTCTTCTTCTTCTCCGCCGCGCTCTTCTTTCTCTTCTTCGCTGCCTCGCTCTTCTTCCTCTTCCGCTAAATCACACCTCTTCTTATTCTTCTCGCTCGAACGTCTCTTCTTCTTTTCCCTTTAATCTCGCTTCTGTCCTTCTTCTTTCTGCTTCTTCTTCTTACAAGATCTAGCACTTACTTGTTTTTTCTCATACTCATCTAATTCCTTTCAGCGACCACCTGCGTCATCGGATGACCACCAGCAGTAAAGCGCCGCTCCAGCTCCCGCCGCGAGCAGTTGGATGAGAGAAGCTTCAGCTCCCGACAAAAGACCCCTATTTGGGGTCTGGGCGCCCTTGAGGTTACGCTCTTCAGGCTGCTTTGGTCACCTTCCGAACACCCTACTTTAAGGGTTTGCTGGGCGCACTTGGCTATCGCTGCTAACGCTGCCGCTTGACACAATCAGGCCACCAGATTGCACTTCATCCGACACAAACATACGGTGTGGCTCCAACCAACAAACCGTGGCAGAGTGGATGTCGGCTCTCTCCGTTCCGAGATACGTTCACCGGGTTTTCCTGGGTGCGTTTTCTGGTTTCGGCCGGATGTATGCGCTTTGGCGTCCGATGGGGAATTTCCGAGAAATCGTTGCGGCACTATTGGGGAATTGAACAGCAAGGTTGGGTCGTGTAAGTGGCTCAATTGCCTTCTTCGGTATTTGGTAGTTTTGGTGCTACTAACCTTCCAAAAGACAGCTGCCGATGTAGGAGTTTTGGCTCAGTTCTGTGGAATTGCCGCGGTGATTTCTTCCGGCGCAGGAAACAGCAGCACACTCGCGGGAAAATCGACAAAAACGCGATGGCGATTAGCAGAGTCCGAAGCGAAGAATCCTGAGTTGCAGTTTTCCTTGTTCGCTTTTTCCTTTTTCTTGTTTTGTTTACACTCAATTTCAGCTGTAAACAGAGCTGGGCGATGATGACAGGTACACGCAACGAATAAAACAGCAACATATGGTTTAAAAATAAGCTAATTGTTACAAAATTTACAACACATTTTAATTTTTTTTTGCTTTTTTGCGGAATAAAGTGAAAAAATCCGGGCAATCTTGAAATCTTCCGGACCTCGTTAATCCTTCGACTTCTTCTGGGCCTCCAGCACCGGGACGCAACGAACTAGGAATTACGGAGACCCCTGAGCCCTTCGACTCAGTCGCGCTGATTCCAGCCAGCGTCAACAGTCGTCCCGGCCCTGAGTTCGTCTGTGGTGAAGGGGTTCTCCAGCCTGCGTTATCTGGCAAGTATTATATCACCGACATTCCTTCTCCGCCTGATGGAATTTGCCTTTCCAGTGATCGTCGTTCCTGTTCTGCTTCTGAATCAGCCGACTCGATTAACATATACTACCAGAATGTTGGTGGTATCAATTCTTGCTTGATTGACTATTTCCTCGCCACTTCGTGTTCCTGCTACGACATTATCGCTTTTACTGAAACATGGCTCAACGACCGCACTCTATCTAGTCAGGTTATCGGCTCTGATTACGCAGTGTTTCGTTGCGATCGAAGTCCACTCAACAGCAAAAAATCGACCGGAGGCGGTGTGTTACTGGCTGTTAAATCTAAACTCCCCGCCATGCTTATTGAAGACGAATCTTGGTTCAATCTGGAAATTCTTTGGACCCGCATCGATATTGGTGATCGACACTTTATGTGTGCGTAGTGTACGTGCCTCCTGATCGTTCCAGTGATCTCGTTGTAGCCGAATCTTTTTCACGTAGCCTCTCTAAAGTCAGTTCCATTTGCTCTCCTGAAGATGACATCCTCGTCATCGGCGACTTCAACATGCCTGGCTTGAAATGGTGCTTTTCACAAGGCGGATTTCTGTTTCCAGATCCTCCACGTTCTTCTTTCACGGCACCTTGCAGCGTCTACTTAGATGCCTTAAGCACAGCGACTCTACGTCAGATAAATTACATTGAAAACGAGAACGGCAGGATGCTTGACCTCTGCTTTGTTAACGAAGGGTTCAGGATTCCGACGATCGATTTAGCTCCCGCTCCACTCGTCAAAGACGTCCTACATCACCCAGCTTTAGTGGTCTCACTCGGTGCCGCTTGGTTATATTCTCCCATTGAGAAAACGTCTTACTATAACGATTTCAAGAATATGGATTCCGAGGCTATATTGCGCGTTCTGGAATCCATAGAATGGGAAGTCGAGCTCGATCTTTCTGATCCCAACGCAGCTGCAGAGAAATTTACGAATATCGTTAATTACACCATCGATCGCCATGTGCCGAAACGTAGCGTAGGTGCTAATCTACGGACTCCGTGGGTCACTAAAGAACTGCGGGAACTGAAGACAGCTAAAAAACGTGCCCTTCGTAACTATAACAAGCAAAAGTCGCTCTACGCTCAGAATGAATACCGCAAACTGAACTCGACTTATAAAAAGACCAGTAAGCGCTGCTACCAGAATTATCTTAATCGGCTCCAGCGAAACTTCAAGACCAGTCCGAAAAAATTTTGGAAGCACGTAAAAAATCAGCGAAAAGAAACAGAGCTTCCGTCCCACATGTTTCTGGACAACAACACAGCCGCTTCCGACCCCGAAATTTGTGAGCTCTTCGCCGGGAAATTCTCAAGCGTTTTTACCATCGAGGGCATTTCTTCAGAGCAACTAGCCAGGGCTGTCCGGAATATTTTACCTCCGGGTTCATCTTTGAATGGATTCCTAATTGAAGATGCAGCCATCTTGAAAGCAACAGCAAAGTTGAAAAATTCTACCTCAACGGGCCCGGACGGTATACCAGCAACTTTTTTGAAGCGTTTTATGCCACTTTTGCTTACTCCCATCAAATATATTTTTCAATCATCGCTGGATAACGCAATTTTTCCCTCACTGTGGAAGGAAGCTCATATGTTTCCTATCCATAAAAAAGGGGACAAGAGAGATGTTAGCAACTACCGTGGGATATCAGCTCTATGCGCTATATCCAAACTCTTTGAACTGGTCGTTATGGATCCTGTTTTCTCGTTTTGCAAACCTTACATTTCCAACGACCAGCATGGATTCATGCCTAAACGATCCACAACTACCAACTTACTGAGCTTCACATCTTTCGTTCAAGACTGCTTTGCCAGGAAGACTCAAACTGACGCCATTTACACTGATCTCTCAGCTGCGTTCGACAAGGTGAACCATGATATCATGGCCGTAGGAACGGGGGGGGTTTTGGGGGTTAAACCCCCCCCATGAGGGTCCTAAAAAGCATGCGAGACATTCTACTCTACACTCAAAATTTTAAATTCATAATCAAATTATGATAATAGAGCGAAGATATTCAAGAGTAACTATCTGAATTAAAAACTAATACAAAAACCTCAAAAGCCCATTTCAAACTCAAAATTCTGCAGCAATTTTTGAAAATTTTCTTACTTGTTCATAGTTATTATATGTTATTTATATATGTTTGATATAAAAACCTGGCAAAATCCGGGTAAATTCAGGTCTTAGTACTGAATTTGAGATTAAACCCATTTTGGAGGTTCTGGTTCCATATTCCTATAACCAAATTTGTATTCCTACATATTTTCGTATTTCTAATTTTATATCAAGTTAAGGATTCATGATTTTCAGTTCGAATCAATTAGAAATGAACAACTGCTTTGAAATCCTTGTTCGAATTCGGTTTTGCATTTCATATCAAATTTGAATCATCTTTTTCGAAAATCAAATGCATTTTCAATGTTTTGATGATAGTTTTCGAATATAAAAAAAAGAAATTTGTTTTATAAACCAATTCGAAATTCTTAAACTTTATAGTAAAACAAAATTTAAACATTTAAAGCTTATTAGTGGCATTCCAAAATTTAAAACCAGATTCTGATTTATCATTCGAAATTTACATTTCAAATCAGATTCACAAAACAGATTAATAATAAATAATTGAAATAATGAATTAAGATTAAACCAGGACTACAGAATTAAAATAATAGATTCATGAATGAGGGCTCTAAGATTTGGCTCAAGAAATTCTGATCTGATCTGATCTTAGATTCGGAAATCGTATTTTTTGTACATTTCAGAAATCGTAAAGAAATTCGGAAACAGATTCAAAGCTTAATTTACAAATTCAGGTTTAGAATTCAGATTCAAAATTCAGGAAAAGATTTAGCTTGTGAATGAGTTTTACAATCAACATAAAATTGTTGAGAAATTCAAGAGAACTTAAACATAAAAATTAGCTTGTCAATTCAATTTCTGATTTCGAAGTTTTTAATCTTTTAAGGATAAGTTAACCACCGTTAATTAAGTTTTGTAAATTATTTTTCGGCATATCGGTGAAATGTATATTCTTGGAGAAAGAACATCTGTAAATTTTCTTCTCACTTTTCTATCCATCTTCATCAATTTCATTTCTGATATTCTTTCTCCAAGAATATACATTTCACCGATATGCCGAAAAATAATTTACAGAAGTTTTTAATCAAAATAAGTTTGTACACACAATTCAGCTGAAAATCACAAATGTAAAGTAGAATTTGAGTTAATTTTGATTCATGCAAAATATCCCAACTAATATTTAAAAAAAATCATCTACAGGATTTTTAGTACGGAAGTGATTCTTTATGAAAAACATTTTCTGTTTAAGAAACATATACCTGAACTTATCCTAAAAATTCTGCACCATTTTTTTCTATTTTTTCGGTGTATTGTTTAACATTATTAATACTGCAGCTTTTTTATAAGCCAAATTTCAAACTAAAATCATACATTTAACTCAAGTTTGCATCAAGCAAATTTGATTCGAAATTTTTTATTATCTCGTACTGTTTTTTTTTGGAAAATTTTATTTATTTTCATCAAAGGTTAGAATCTTGGGATTTGCAAAAGAGTTTAGAAGATTGAGCTTGTTTGATTAAAGAATAGAATAATTTTTTTTAAGGAATTGAAGGCTACTCTAAAAAGAACTTATGTATTTCATGCTCAAATGAAATAACTTTGATCTACCAGACTTTTAAACAAATTCAAAAATTTTAACCATCGATGAAAGCAAACTTCATATTTTGTTTCTAGAGGTTTAATTTTAAAAAATTTAGCTCACCCTTTAAGCTAAGGACCACTTTTATTAACTTAATAGCTATCATATCCTCGAAAGATGTACGGTTAGAGTTAAGAAAATGGAATCTCTTCGAGGAAACATCAAGTTTCATTGAGATCCTGTAAGTGTTTGTGTTCGTTTTTAAAAAACATTTAATGAGTACTTAAAATGAATAATCATATAGTTACAAACATAATTTGTTTTAATTTTTTTTATTCGTGTTTTGTTAGACAAAAATTCATAGGTAAAAATTAGTGTCCAAAACCCCCCCCATGAGTCGGTTCTTCCTACGGCCCTGCATGATATTGCTATCGCAAAGCTCGGACGCTTAGGATTCTGTGGATCTCTACTGGATTGGTTCCGGAGTTATCTAACGGGACGGAAATTATCCGTTCGAACTGGTGAATCCTTTTCCAGGCAATTCCCTGCCCCCTCAGGAGTACCCCAAGGAAGCCATTTAGGACCGATAATTTTCGTAATCTACTTCAATGACGCACTCTCGCTCCTTGAAGGCACAAAACTTGCTTATGCTGATGACCTGAAACTTTTTCACGCCATAAACAACCAAGACGATATCGACTTTTTACAGCAGCAATTTTCCGTATTTGCTCACTGGTGCGACATTAACTGCCTGCCGTTGAACCGCAGCAAATGCTCGGTTATATCATTTTCCCGTAAGCGGCACACTCTTCGTGCGGAGTACATCCTTGGAAGCGAAACCATCACCCGAGTAGAACACATCAACGATCTAGGAGTCATCCTCGATCAACGGCTGGAGTTCAAGACTCACACTAACTATGTTGTTGACAAAGCTTCTAGAAACCTTGGATTACTGTTTCGCATGGCCAAAGACTTCAAAGACGTGTACTGCCTTAAAAGTCTTTATTGCTGCATAGTTCGTTCCATTCTCGAGTACGCATCTGCTGTTTGGTGCCCCGTCTATCAGAACGGAGCTGAACGAATCGAGGCTATCCAGCGGCGCTTCCTGCGGTTTGCCCTACGTCACTTGAATTGGTACGATCCGTTTCGTCTGCCAAGCTACGAAAATCGTTGCCGCATTATAGACTTGGACACGCTTCAAGTTCGTAGGAACGCTACTCGAGTTCTGGTTGTGGCTGACCTGCTGACATCGAGAATAGACTCACCCACGATGCTGGAAGCTGTCCCTCTCAGTGTACGACCCCGAGGATTAAGAAACCAGCATTTGCAGCTCTACGTCCCCATTCGTCTGAACAACTATGGGGCCAACAGCGCTTTTGTCGGAATCTTAAAAACTTTTAATCGTTTTTCTGCGCATTTCGACTTTGACGTTTCGAGAAATGTGTTCTGAAGGAAAATATTAGACGTGTCCAGAACTGTGTCGAGTGGATTTTAATTTTGATAAGTTATTTAGGATTAAGTTATCATTTGGATCAACATATGATCCGTTGATTTTTTATACAAATAAACAAATAAACAAATAAACAAAAAAATCCGGGCATTTTTCAATGAAATCTGGGCAACCGGGGCGGGCCGGACTGTACTAAAATTGTGTATCAAATATCCGGGCAAACCCGGATAAAACCGGGCAATCTGGCAACCTTAGGTATGCCGCTAACAACATTCAGGTTGTGCCCAAGGATAAGAACCCTCCAACACACCAGAACTTCTCCCGAACGAAAAATATTGGACGATAGTTGAACCAAACCTGTAAGCAACGAGAAGCAGTCTCGATCAATCGATTCTTCGAATTTACCCCGATCCTTGTCACCAACGATTTAGCTTCTCAACAGAATTTCCGCTATCCGACAGATGCATCCAGCTAAACACTCCTGATCTTGGAAATCCGGCGTTTTCTACTGGGCCTCAAGCACCAGGACGGAACGAACTAGGAACCACGGAGACCCCGGAGCCCTTCGACTAGTTGCGCTGTTTCCAGTCAGCGTCAACAGTCGTCTCGGCCCTGAGTTCGTCTGTGGCGAAGGGGTTCTCCAGCTTGCGCTATCAGGCAAGTACGATATCTTAGACAGTTCTTCTCCGCGTGATGAAATCTGCCTTTCCAGCGATCTTCGCTCCGGTACTGCATCTGAATTGGAAAACTCTATCAGCATTTTCTACTAGAATACAGGTGGTGTCAATTTCGTTGCGATCGTAACCCCCTCAACAGCAAAAAATCTACTGGTGGTGGAGTGTAGGCGACTGCGCGATCGCCAAACTGTTTGAACTGGTTGTTTTGGATCCAATTTTCTCATTTTGCAAGCATCACTTCTCCAATGATTAGCACGGGTTCATGCCTAAACGATCCACGACCACAATCCTACTGAGTTTGACATCGTTCGTGCAGGACAGCTTTGCCAAGAAAACTCAATCAGACGCCATTTACACAGATCTCTCTGCTGCGTTCGATAAAGAGAACCACAATATTGCAATCGCAAAGCTCGAACGTTTAGGCTTCTGTAGGGAACCACTGGATTGGTTCCGGAGTTACTTAATGGGACGAAAGTTATCCGTTCGTACTGGTGAATCCTTTTCTAAGCAGTTCGTTGCCTCTTCAGGAGTGCCTCAAGGAAGTCATACGGGACCGATGATTTTCGTGATCTATTTTAATGATGTACTCTCGCTCCTCGGTGGCACAAAGATCGCTTATGCCGATGACCTGAAACTTTTTCACACCATAAACGGCCAAGATGACACCAATTTCCTGCAACAGCAATTCACCGCTTTTGTTCACTGGTGCGATATCAATTGCTTGCCCTTGAACCGCAGTTAATGCTCGGTAATATCGTTTACCCGTAAGCGGCATCCTTCTCATTCAGAGAACATCCTCGGAGACCAAACCATCATCCGGGTGGACCATATCAACGATCTGGGCGTTATTCTCGACCGACGGCTAGAGCTCAAGACTCATACGAACTATGTTGTCGATAAAGCTTCTCGAAGCCTTGGATTTTTGTTTCGTATGGCCAAAGATTTCAAAGACATATATTGCCTGAAAAGTCTTTATTGTTGCATAGTTCGTTCTATTCTCGAGTACGTTTCAGCTGTTTCGTGCCCTTTCTACCAAAATGGAGCTGAAACTTTGAAATTCACAAACGCGTAAAGCAAAACAATCGTATTTTAGCATATGGGAACGAGATTTATAAGGTGAATCTTTGATTAGCAATTTGATGCATTGCCCAGAGTGGTAACTGAATTATAAAAATATTTATTTAAAAAAATTTATCTAATTATCTCAAAAATATGTTTATACCCACAGTGTTGGTATAGGACAGTAAAAGCAATCTATTATATAAAATTCTCTTGTAACGGTGTTTGTAGTACTACTCCTCCGAAATGGCCCAAACGATTCAAATGAAATTATTTTTAGAATATTCTGTATACATGCGAATCGGTTTATATCGAATAAAAATAATCAAAAGTCGCATCAATTGTCCGTTTTAATTAAATTTGTAATAATTGGAATGAAATAAAAGTCATGGCTTCCATTTTCAAGAGAGAAATTTTCTTTCCTTTGGGCGCCGGGCGGTTTGTTTTTCGTCTCCATGGTCGAGGCGTCGCGAACCAACGTCGCGAGAGGATAGTAGCCGTGGCATAGCATACTGATCAGTGAGAATATTTTGGCGCGTATTTCTCAACCAAGCATATTTTCAATGCAAGTGGTGGCGATATGAAGCATTGATGTGATTTTTTTTCTTCTTGATTCCTAGCTCATTTCTACAGCACATGGTTATGAATGACGCCTAGATGTGACTCAGATTGACATTTTGCCGATCGAATAAAAAAAAATTATTTTGCCAAAATCTGAAATTGAAAAGTCAAGCATCCATTTTTAGAAATTTTCATTTCTTTGAGGGGTTTGTTTTTCGTCTCCATGGGCGAGGCGTCGCTAGCAAACGTCGTTGCAAGATAATAGTAACCGAAGCATACTGTTCATTGATCGCTGGAAATATTTAAAAATTAGGCGCCTGTTTCTCAACCAAGTATCTGTATTTCTGATGCACGTGGGGGCGATATGCAACCTAGATGTGTTTTTTTCCTTGCTTTTTTGTACACAGCACATGGCTTTAAATGACGCCTAGATGTGACACGGATTGATATTTTATCGATCGAATCAAAACCATTTAAACGATTTCAAATATTAAAACCATTTTTAATTCGTGTTAATTTAAGTAGTGAATTGTTGTCCAAAAGATATGAAATAATGACACTTTGCGGACGTTTGAAAATAAGAAATTAGGAAGCTTTATATTCAATTTCGTATAATCCGATACGCTTAGAACGCTGGACACATAAACTGAACGAGAGTCTGTTCTTTGAGATAGATTAGATAGGATTGAAGTTTTTAAAGGCCGAATGAACTTTTTGATTTTTTGCAAACGAAGTTATCAATAAAATAATCTACTTTTCAATAACAAAAAGTGAAAATATGTATTTTCCGGAAGAATTTTCCATTAAGAAAGTAAACTAGAGCAAGTGCAAACTTTCAACTTTCACGAAAAATGTATACATTATTTCTTCATCTAAAAATTGTTGGGCCCAAAAACACTATCTGATTAAAAAAAAACTCAACTCTTTTTTTTAATCATTCATCAAAAAACTTTTTACACGTTTACTGTTTGTTTACATAAAATTCAAGTACGAACTTAATATGAAAAGTATGTTTTTGTTTAACATATTTTGGCTACATAGAATAGACTTATGATTCATTTTTTTTTTTGTTGAAAAGTTTTTTTGTGATTGATATTCCAGGTGCAGCAGATTTTTATGATGAACTTTTAATATGACCTGAAAGTGTAAAAAGTAATATAAATTCCTGTAATTTCTTAGTTGAAAACGCGCCATTTAGCAATGAAACAATTCAAGAATTTTATCTCCAAAATGGCCTGAAAGGATATCCCGAGTGTTAAATCGGAAGCGGATATTCAAAATTATTATAAAGGTCTTTGTATATCAAGGTCTTTTGGTTGAACAGCATTCAGTGAAATTGAAGTACCAAGCATTAATTTATTCTGGAGAAAACTTAGTATATATCAATGAAAGTTGATAAAACAGACAAACAAAAACAAGTATTAAATTCATTTTAAGGTCTTTTCACTGACGCATCTGAAAAAGACCTATGTGTTTTCACTTGCCTCAATAAATGGGACAAATGTATACTTCGATATTTCTGTTTGTCAACATAACTAATATTTTTTTTGAAAATATTATTTTTTTCAGAAAATGTGAAAGTTGAATTGTGGTGATATTTATTCGTTTGCATTTGCCCCGGTGTTTCATTTTTGAAATGAACTCACGAAACCATCGAAGCCTGAACAGGTTATTTCATTTCGAGATATTAAATTTAAAAAAATCTGATTTTCAATTAAATGTTATTAAATCTTAAAAAATATTATATAATCCTAAATGCAATCACAGATCACCACCAACAATGTTCAGGAAGTTTTGAAATCAGAACGTCCCATTGCTTCAATTAGAATCTTTAAAATAATGGGTGAATATATCTAAACATATGTTTTCCTCTTTTCAAAATCAATCGTTTCTTTGATTCATTGGGTTAAAGTTAAAAGGAATTAATTTTAATTTTTAGATTGAATAAAAAAAGGAATTTGCAGTATACAAAATCGTCAGATTTAATGCCATGACAAGTGCTGTTTGGGAACATTATTAAGTTGAAATGTGTAAAGTCTATAACTTAAGTATCAGGCGAAACTTTTTGGAAATGATTTTGGTGAAAATATGGATTGGTGAATAAAAAGCTGTTTGAAAAAGGTTAGTAAAAAATCTTTACTTATGTGTTTCATTTCTTCAGCTCTTAAAAAATACACCATCCAAAGCTAATTGGGAGCTGAAAGCGCTGCGTTAGGCAAAATATTCAGCAAATACTCCAAAAATTGTCCCGATATTCAAAATTCTATTTTAAAAAAGGTTCATAAGCAATATATTCCAATAAATTAGAAACTTTTTTTCGATTAAAACCTTAATGTGAACTCGAAAAAACGGAATAAATCTATTAAATGGAATACAGCAAATGAAACAAACATATTATCAACATACAGTTATTTATGGAACAAGTTACAAAATTTGGATTTTAAAAGACCCGTTGAGTTAAAATTCTTAGGTTAAATTTTGATAGAATTAAGCGGGACGATTCGAGTAAAGGGAAAGAAGGGAAATGTAAAGAAAACTAGGAAAAATGGAAAATGGACGCCAAGTTGAACATGGTAAGACGAAGTTTACCGGGTCTGCTAGTCTATTATATAAAATTCTCTTATAACGGTGTTTGTAGTACTACTCCTTCGAAATGACCCAAACGATTCGAATGAAATTATTTTTAGAATATTCTGTAGCCATGCGAATCGGTTTATATCGAATAAAAACAACACAAAGTCGCATCAATTGTCCATAGTTATTAAATTTGTAGTTTTTTGAATGAAATGAAAGTCATGGCTTCCATTTTTTCGAGATTTTTTTTTTCCTTTGGGCGTTTTTCTCCAAGGTCGAGGCGTCGCGACCTGACGTCGTTAAAAGATAGTAACCATGGCATAGCATACTGATCAGTGAGAATATTTTGGCGCGTATTTCTCAACCAAGCATATATTCAATGCAAGTGGTGGCGATATGATGCTTTGATGTGATTTTTTTTGTTCTTGATTCCTAGCTCATTTCTACAGCACATGGTTATGAATAACGCCTAGATGTGACTCAGGTTGACATTTTGCTGATCGAATAAAACATATAATATTTGTTTTGCCAAAATCTGAAATTAAAAAGTCAGGCATCTATTTTCAAGAGATTTTCTTTTCTTCGAGGGGTTTGCTTTTCGTCTCCATGGGCGAGGCGTCGCTAGCAAACGTCGTTGCAAGATAATAGTAACCAAAGCATACTGTTCATTGATCGCTGGAAAAATTTAAAAATTAGGCGCCTATTTCTCAATCAAGTACCTATATTTCTTATGCACGTGGGGGCGATATGCAACCTAGATGTGTTTTTTTTCTTGCTTATTTTATTTGTACACAGCACATGGTAATAAATGACGCCTAGATGTGACACGGATTGATATTTTATCGATCGAATCAAAACCATATAAACGTTTTCAAATATCAAAACCATTTTTAATTCGTGTCAATTTAGTAAATTGTTGCCAAAAAATATGAACTTGGTAAAGATAAATATGAAATAATGTTATGACACTTTGAGGACGTTTGAAAATAAGAAATTGGGAAGCTTTACATTCAATTTCGTATAATCCAATACGCCTAGAATGCTAGACACATTAACTGAACAAGAATCTATTCTCTTCTAATTTGTTTAATTATAGAGGATTTTAACCAACTTGGCCATTCGTCCGCTCAACAAGAGTCTGTTCTTTGAAATAGATTAGACAGAATTGAAGTTTTAAAGGCCGAATGAACTATTTGATTTTTTGCAAACGTAAATTGAAGTTATCAATAAAATAATCTACTTTTTAATAACAAAAAGTGAGGATATGCATTTTCCGGAAGAATTTCTAACTATCAAACTAATTTAGCAAACTATCAACTTTTACAAAAAATGTTTACATTATTTCTTCATCTAAAAATTGTTGGGCCCAAAAAAAATTTTGATTAAAGAAACTAAACTTTTTTTAAAAATCATTCACCAAAACTGTGTACACGTTTACTGTTTGTTTACACACAATTCAAGTACAAACTTAACATGAAAAGTGTGTTTTTGTTTTACATATTTTGGCTATACAGAAGAGACTTTTGATTCACTTTTTTGTTGAAAAGTTTTTTTGTGATTGATATTCCAGGGGCAGCAGATTTTTATGATGAACTGTTAATATGACCTGATAGTGTTAAAAATAATATTAATTCCTGTAATTTCTTAGGTGGAATAAGTGAAAACGCGCAATTTAGCTATGAAACATCTACAATTTAAGAATTTTATCTTCAAAATGGCCAGGAAGGATATCCCGAGTGTTGAATCTGAAGCTGATATTCAAAATTATTATAAAGGTCTTTGTAAATCAAGGTCTTTTGGTTGAACAGCATTCAGTGAAATTGAAGTACCAAGCATTAATTTATTCCGGAGAAAAACTTAGGATATAGCAATGAAAGTTGATAAAACAGACAAACAAGAACAAGTATTAAATTAATTTTAAAGTCTTTTCACTGACGCATCTTAAAAGACCTATGTGTTTTCAATTGCCCCAATAAATGGGACAAATATATACTTCGATATTTTCATTTTTGAAAATTAAGATTTGAAGTATAAAAGACACATAATTTTTATTAAGGTTTTGTTTATATGATAATTTCCAGGAAATAAAATGAACTCATGAAACCATCGTAGCCTGAACAGATTATTTATTTTCAATCTATTATATTTTTAAAAAAATCTGCTTATCAATTGAATGTTATTAAATCTTAAAAATATAACGTTATCCTAAATGAAATCGCAGATCACCACCAACAATGTTCAGGAAATTTAGAAATCAGAACTGCTTGAATTAAAATCTTTAAAATAATGGGTGAATATATCTAAACATATGTTTTGCTCTTTTCAAAACCAATCGTTTTTTTGATTCATTGGGTTAAAGTTCAAAGGAATTAATTTGCATTTTTTGCTTTAATAAAAAAAAAAGGAATTAGCAATACACAAAATCACCAGATTTAATGCCATGACATGTGCTGTTGGGAACACTTTAAGTTGAAATGTGTTAAGTCTATAACTTAAGTATCAGGCGAATATGAATTTTAATTCAAACTGTTTCGAAGCATGAGGATGGTGAATAATAAGCTGTTTAAAAATGGTTAGTAAAAAATCTTTTCTCTTATGTTTCATTTCTACAGCTCTAAAAAATACACCATCTAAAGCTTATTGGGAGCTGAAAGCGCTGCGTTAGGCAAAATATTCGGTAAATACTCCAAAAATTATCCCGATATTAAAAACAATATAACAAAACGAAATAAATCTACTGAATGGAATACAGCAAATGAAACATACATATTATCAACATACAGTTATTAATTTAACAAGTTACAAAAATTGGATTTTAAAAGACCCGTTGAGTTTAAATTCTTTGGATTAATTCTGATAGAATTGAGCAGGACGATTCGAGTAAAGGGAAAGAAGGGAAATGTAAAGAAAACTAGGAAAAGTAGAAAATGGACGCCAAATTGATCATGGTAAGACGAAGTTTACCGGGTCTGCTAGTATTCAATATAAAGGTGATATCATTAGGCCAACCCGTCATAATGGGTTAAGTTTTTTACGGCATCGAAATATGTAGCAGTTTTTTGAGATTTGAGATATTTTTCATCCGAAGTTATATTTTTTTTAGAACCTTTAGTACATCTCCGGAAATTTTTGAATGAAAATTTTTGTTTTCCCATACAAATTTCCATACAAAATTAAAAATTAATTAATTTTTTTTGGTTTTTTTTTGGCAGCAAAAACAACCAAAAAATGTTATGGGAGGTGTACAAATTTAAGATATTGAAATTTCCATACAAAGAGACATAATTTGTTTTACATTTTTTGTCAAAAGCAGAATTAACTCAGAGCGCAAAAACACGTCAATTTTCCTCTGATTGAGTCCTATATAAACGTACAGCACTCTCTGGTTCAAAAGGCAATTGGCAGTTTATCGAAAAGTGTTCTGTTTCTGTTAATCTGCCAGCACGGTAGAAGTGGACATAAAAGACCATTTAAATTTAATGGTAACACTATAGCCAAAAATCATACTTATATCTCGTAGTGCTCTTAGTAATAAAATGTCACCATTTTTGTTTAGCTTATTTGAAAAACTTATAAGAATGGTTTTTTCTAGACAAATATACACATAGGTACATTTTGATATTTTGTTTAGATTAGAGGTTCCCCAACTATATAACAAATAAACAAAATAAAGCGAAGTTAAATTCTAATTGTTTGAAATTCCACGCAATAAATTTTCCAAGTATTAAAAATCGAATTATTTTTATTTTGTGTAGTTTAATCACGTCACATTTTTTAATTTTACTGAAAAAAACCTACCGGCTTGTACCACCATAGAGGCTTGTAAAAATATTAAAATATATTAATCAATGATCGTTCTAGAGATAGAGCTCGTGAATTCCAACTTACCGCTATTTTGGTTTGTCCCAAAGCCGGCGGAATATCCAAGTCCTTCGGGATGTACACGTGCCCAAAGTTGTGACGATATTCGACGCACCAAACGGCCAACCAATCGATGTCGTACATGGTCAAATTACCCGGCAGCTGGATCTCGATGTCTTCGCCCTGATAACCACGGAGTGGTTCCAGCGAGCCGATCTCGTTAGGAACTTTGATACCCATGATGTTCGGTTCGGAACCATTGCCAACCCAAAAGTATGCATCCGGTCCGGCCCCATCGTAATGCAGGTTAGGAATGTAGAACGTTTTAGCGTCGAGGATGCTGATGTTGCTCGAACGAAGACCGTGAGCCAGGCGTTTAAATTCCGGCAAAACACGTGGCTTAGGCACATCTAGCCCGGGAGGAATGAAGATTTCCCCAAAATCAACCTGAAAAGACAAAAAAAAAAGAAATTCAAATTAGGCTACTTTTACACAATGTATGCCTATGTATTTTGAAAACTATCTACATTAGAATAATGCTATGCAAGTTCAGAATGTCAAAATTATTACCCGGGAAAGGAAAAACATTCCCCCAATTAGTCTCTCAATGTCACTTTTAATATTGCAAAAATAATCACTTTTCTACGAAAAATGGCACCAACTTATAGCGTAAAACAAAATGAAATGATGCCAGCAACAATATGCATAGGGGAGAATGAGGATACTTGTTCCCTGGGGATACTTGATTCCTTCGCTTTATCACGAAACCGGAATGTCTTACAAATAACAAATGTAGTAGGAAAATGTGCCAAATAAAACCAAACAACAATGCTGTTCTCTCAACAAATTTTGAAAATTTTATTTTTCGAGTTATTGAAATTCGTTTGAAAAATTTAACAAAATGTGATTTAAAGATCTTTTTTATCACTCTAAAATGAACACATGAAAAAAAATAATAATAAAAATATGTCAATCGTGAGAGTATAATATGAGCTTAATAATGTCATATTATCAGCCCAATAGTAAACTCTCAATTTTTGCGTAAGAAAAAGTTTTCAAAAAAATGCATGTTATGGGTTGGATAGATCACTAGAGTCCAAAAAGATATATGTTTCTTCTAAATGGGTTGTGTTATCATGAAATTACTGATATTTGTCCAATAACTAATGTGTAGGGATGAGATGAAAGATATGCATAAAGTTAATAAAATTTAATTAAAAATAAAATAAATTTGTCTCATCGTTTGTTAAACAAGGTCAGTCATTGATCTATTCTAGTGAGTAAAGAGTGATACGGTCAAAATTTGGTCAAGGGAAAACGCGTGTAAATCAGTGAAATCATTTATTTAAAAATCGAATTAAATTTCTTTTTCAAGTTAAATTAGTATAAAATTCAGGAAAAATATTCAGTTATGCTTCCGCTTTTCCAAATCCGAATTGTTCATGTGCTTGAAAATATCTGCTACCTTTCCCCTTCCTTTTGCCGCATAAAACTCCGGTCCCGGAAGCTGCTTGTAGTCGGCTTTGACGTAGGTTTCGTCGTCCATTACCACGCAGTCAAACTTCGTCAGCATCGTCGTGTACAGCCTCCGGGATCGCGCTTTGGCCGTCGTATTTTGTTTATCATCGCGATTTGGAGTCACTACCTTCTTGTAAGTCGATAGTCCGGTTCGTTTTTTGGATCGATGCACTTTAGACGGTACACCCAGCTTATTTGCGGCCTCTCGAAGAGAGAGGTTAGGGTTTTGCTTGAAACTACCGGCAACGCTCTTTGTCGTCTCAGCGGCTTCCAATTTTCGATTTTCTCCAGACTTCCTGGCTGTCGACAAACGTTCCCCAAACACTTAAATACATTTGTAACGGTTGATTTGGCCACTTTTAGCGATTTTGTCAGCTTTGCGTGCGAGTAACTCGAATTTTCGCGATGCGCGAGCAAAATTTTGATACGCTGCTCTTCTTCCTTGGACGGCATTTTGACAACTGAAGAGTTAATTCCAAAACCAAAATAGGAGCAACATTCTACACACACACACCTTCAAAATGAGGGGTGTTCAGGTTTTTTAAATGCAAAATTGAAAGAAATACGCCAAGTTGATATTGATTAAATTTTGATCGTATCACCCTTTAACAGACGTGTATGAGTGAAGCTCTGAATTGAGGTTCATAAGAATCGTAAAATCACGACATAAAGTTCATCCAGTAATTATCTGTTAAAGGTACCGTCAAACGGGGCATCATGCAAAAGCAGGGTTAGATGCAATATTTGTATACCACAACACTCATTCAATTTTTATTTCAATATACTGTAATAAAGTTATCATTGAATGATTACAAATTGATGATGACCAAGTTTTTAACATGGTGAAAGAATTTTTTAAAGTTTCTGATTCTCATAAAAAATTTTAAAAATCGAGCAATAGATGTACACATTTTTACATTTTTCGATACCATAAAAAACTTTACCTACACACAACGAAAAAAATATGTAATATTACATCACATGTGATGTAAAGAAAAAGAAGCATCATATATGACGGAATTTTCAGTGCGAGTTTAATATTACACGCCTGTAAAATTTTGCAGACGTGTAATATTCAACTCGCAGTGAAAATTCCGTCATATATAATGCTTATTTTTCTTTACATAATTAATGATGTAATTTTACAAATTTCTTCCGTTTTTGTATGGATTAAAAAGATTTTATTTATTTTAATACAAATAATTTATTCTCCACTATGGCAACAAAACTATCTCACATTTTCACAACTGATTTTGACAAACTCACAAAATAGTACATACTACAAACAAATATTACCAATTTTTGTTGCGTTACCGAATATGCCGGAACGCCGACTTATCGAACTTCTAAAGTAAGTTCCCAAGAAGGGATTTATAAACTGGTTTAGATTTTTCAATCCACCTGCTCTTCCTTTTAAGAGCGGATTCCTCTGGTACTGAAACACTTTGATTTTGCCTGGATAGTAGCCTTGTGGTGTCCGCGGAGCTGCCCTACGTCAACTCAACAAGCGGCATAGACTGTGTCGTATACTTAAGTCTTAATTCCAGGGACTGTCATCAACTACCAACGGATGTCAGAATGAGTTTGAGAATGACGGCAGCTGCTCTTACGCCACAAATTACGGAAAATTTTGTTAAATTCCATAATACCTAAAACGACAAAATTACACATGAAAAAGCGTGCCTACGTGTTGAAATCTGTGAATGAATATGAAAAAATAACACTGATCATAAGACATAGGTTTAACATCTTACCTGAAAAACATCTTTGATGCTGGGTTTTCATTTCTGATTGGATCATCAACTTGTATTTGTCCTCTGAAATTATCGGGTTACATTTTTGCCTTGATTGGAACCGTATCGCCTGGGCCGACTTTACTGGAAGCTGGAATGTGAAACGTTCACTACTGAGCATTATAGTTTTAAAAAAAAACTCACCTGAACATAAGCAGTCAGCAAGAGTAAGGATGAAGTTCTGGAAAGTTTTATGCGTTGGTTCCTCCTGTGGGTCCCAGAGTAGGTCCAGTTTGACGGCATGGTACTGCTCGCTTTGATTCCTGGAATGAAATGGAAAAATACTGGAATTCGTATAAATCAATAGTATTAAAAACTTACTCCTTCCAAAACAGAAACGATTCGGTGATTTTGATGTCATTTGTTGTGCGGGTCGAGTTTTTGCCGTTTTGTTTACATCGACTTTTCTCATCTCGGTCTCGGTGTAATCTGCGTCGTCGGTGTAAATCGCGGATGCTAAAATCACGAATAAAATGCTCAATTCACAGATCAATAAACACTGATCATAACTTACTTTAACTTTAGTTTTAGGCTAAAACTTTTAGCAACTTTTTTTTTGCAAAACAGATGTTATTAATGATCACATTTGATTTGATGGAATTTTCCATTGCTGTTGATGATGATGTAAAATTCCGTGTCATGTAATAATAGGAAATTTCGTTTCAGTGTTGCTAATGAATCAATGTTCTCAATTTACATTACAAAATCACGCTACATGTCATGTTATATTATTGTATTTAAATTTCAGTTCTATAAAATTACATCAAATATGAAGTAAATAAAAAGAAGTATCATATATGACGGAATATTACATTAGCAAATCATGTTCTGTGTCATGTAATATTATTGTGATTCAATTTCAGTGCTGCTTACGGTTCAATTACTTTTGCTTTTGTAAATTCACATAACGAAATCTAATTCTATGTCCTGTAATGTTAAGGGTTTTCAATTTACGTGCTGTTAAGGATTCAGATTTTTTTTCTGTGTAGTATGACGGATTGGCTGAATGATAGTACCTACAAACTTTATATCGCTTGCATTATCCTATACCAATACTGTTGGTGTATAAATATTTTTCAGACAGTCTCCAAATTTTTTTATATAAACATTTTTATAATTCAGTAAGCCATCTGGGGCAAAATGCAACAAAATGCAAATCAGAACTAAATCTCATAAATCGCGTTCCCATATGCTGGGATATGATTGTTTTGCATTATGCGTTTGTAAACATTAAAATTTCATCCATCCTAAGATTTATTTACATGATTTAAGATAACAGAATATTTTGTAGTATTTTTTACCCCTAAATGTATGCAGCAGATTAACACTCTTTTCTTAAAAACATTTTTTACAGAAAAAATGTAAAATTTGATTCGAACAAAACAAAAAATTACTGCAATTGGTGCTTTATGCGTCGTGACATCACAAATGTATGAAAAACTATAAATTTTCAAACGTTTTCATTTGATTTTTCATTAATTACAGAGTTTATTGCATCTTACCCTTTTCTTAGTAGGGTGAAAATCGCATGTTTTTGTAAATTAAAAAATAACTGGTTAAACCAATAATTTTTCTGACTACGTCAATTTGGTTTCCCATCGACCTTAAAACTTTTGATGTACAAGAGGTATGATTATCTGTAAGCATTAAGATTTTAGAAGCCATCGAAGTTGAAAATTGTTGCATGTTGCCCCAGTTGACGGTACTTAAAATTCTGTCTTTATCTAAAAACTTGCGCCTTCAAGTATGCAATAAATCTAGGGTAGAAAACTAGTTTCTAGAATTTTCTTTGTCTGATAATCACAAACTGTGAAATGAGGACTAATATGGCGAATAATAGTCAACATACCATTAATCTTTTGATTTTGCTAGATTTTTGCCTAGGGTGAGGACACCCTGAATGAGGGTCAAGTTTCCTCTAGTAAAGGATCAAGTCTCCTTTAACTTAAAAAATATCACATTTTTTTCGCCTTACGAAAATGCTTCTAGCTTATATACGGGTTCATGTATCGTTATAACTTTTGGAGCATATATGAAACTACACGCTGTGAGAAAATGCAAAAGAAAGCGAGTTGCTAAATTTTCCCAAAAAGATATGATGAAAACAAGAAAAGGGGATCAGGTATCCTCATTCTCCCCTACCGCCTTTTAATACATATACATATATCTATGTACTGTAGAACTTCGTTCGCCATTGCAAAAAAAAAATCCCGTAGGGGGAAGTGTTCCTATATGCGCATATTGGGTAATATGCGCATACAGCCGATTGACGATATGGCTGGAGATTCATCATATCTAATTAGTGCAGTTTGAGGGTAATACGCTTTTAACACATGGCATAAAAAAATTAAATTATTATATAAAGTCGAAAAAATTTAAAAATTCAAACAAGATTTTTGTCAGTTTTGATATAATATATTGAACTTTAATTATTGTGCATACAGATTCTGTGAACAAATATTTTAATGGATTTTCTTTCTTATTCATCTGGAAATCGGAAATTCAACAAATCGAAGCTTTTGGCAAAGTTGTAAATGATAAGATATTGGAATAAGAGACAGGTTCTGAATGCCCATATCAAGGCAGGTTAAATGCCTATATCAAGAAAAATAGATAAGTCTTATAAATTTTTTACTTTCTATCATTTAAACATGAAATCTACGCTCAAATCACGATCTTACAGCGAAAAAAGACGAACTTCCTACTGATCCGATAAAAATACAATATGGAAAAAATATAACTCTGAAATATGGCCATATGGCATACTTAGTGATGTAAAAAATTTCACCAAAATTTCGGCCTTGACGTATGCTTAACATTCGTTTCTACCATTTTCAATTAAATAATATCAAAATATTGCAAGTGGTAATGAAATATAGCTTAAAACATAAATATGCGCATTTAGCCCGCCAGTTTCGGAAATCGGCTATTTTGACTCCTTTTATTATAAAATTATTTTCACAAAAACTGTAAGAGATTTTAACAGAAAAATTTCACTAACGTATATAAAACAGATGTCCGCTCATGTGCATATAGTTTTCAGACTCCTATCTTTTGGAGTATAGGAGAAAATGAGTGCTTTCCTTAATATGCGCATATAGCCTTCCTCTCCCCTACTATAGCTGGTCTACCTTCTACTAACAGACCAACTTTTCTGAGTAATTATGGAGCGTAAACATAAAGGAAAACTTTCAACCAATGAGCATATCACCGGGACTCGACTGGTTCACCAGTTGTGGTGGAGTGGACTATAGCGAAACTGGAACCAAAGTGCTATACTTTAAATGAGTAGCATGGCAGATACGGAACAGAAAACAGGATAACAATTAGAATAAAAGAAGAAGAGACCAAAATGATACCACTCAATGTGAAGTAGCATCTTATAAATTAGTTGTAGGTACGAAAACCCGACCAGTAAACATTTGCATTTGAAAGTTTATGCAAATTAATCTTGTTGATAAAAAAGTAGTGGAAATTGTTAATGATTGAAAGTAATTTTTAAAATAAATTTGATTGAATTATTGCATTTCTCAAATTAAAATTTTAAGGTACACCGGGGCAAGTGCAAACTCAGGGCAAGTGCAAACATTCAACTTTTATCTGTAACAAAAAAAATATTTTTTCTTTTACAAATTGTTTTTAAGGTTAGGGTTACTATATCCTGCAATGCGAGAAAGAGCAGATTGAGAAAAAAAATCAAAATTGCAAAACGCCATTGATTAAAAACCATGATGTTTTATGTAATTGGAAAACCCGGTTTTTAAAACCGCCATTTTGTTGGAAGATATATGGCTCAAATGACAAATGCTCAGAATTTTAAGTTTGGCTTTTGAAAGTTTTCTATTTTATACTGAGAAAGTATATCAAAGTTGATAAAAACTGCATTTGAAAAGATTTTTTTTATAGAGGCGTACTTTTTCATTCTTTTAAATCATTATTGATAGCTCTGCGACGTAGTTCCACCTCCCCGTGGAGCAGAGTGGAAACGTGTCTGCAAGTCCGGCGTATTGCAGATGTACGGCCAAGAGAAGTACACCAAACCCACTAGAGGCTGTCGACGGGTCTGCCAAACCCGTGCGGAAGAAGTGGTGCACCCGGGTACTTAGGTACCAGTACTTGGGTGTGTGCGTGTAGGTCCAACACGCTTTCGGGGGGTCATGGCCCTGATATGCGGACGTGACCGGAGGGAGAGCGATCGCCAACTCGTTTTGCGCTTCGGTGGGTATAGACCCGACTCGCAAAATGAGTAGATGCGCAAAGTGGTGGCCAATGGTGGGCCGATCACTTAGGGACGTGTTTACACGTCAGTGTCCGAGAGGCACATTTTGCCGGAGGTGTCAGGGTTCGACAGGCGTTTCGGGAATTGTTGCACCTGAACCGCGAGTGTGACCTGATGAGGACGGTCTATAGCTCGATCTGCGCTTCGGGTGGTCAAGCGCCCGACTTGAAGATCGGGTAGTTGCGCTGAGTGGTGACTTAAGTCAACACTATTTGTGAGTTCGGAGGAGTCTGAGTCCTACACGCAAGGCCGTGCGAACGGGGGGGGTTTTAGGGGTTTAACCCCCCCCATGAAGATTTTTTCCAAGTAAAATGTTAGAAAAAGGAAAGAGAAATTACTTCATCTTAAAAGGCGTTAAACAAATGTTAGCAAGGAAGTCAGAATTTTTTTTCGCCTCCAGCGGAAATTACCCTTGAATCTCCCTAGGCTTGAGACATTTTATTTTACGACATCTAGTACATACAATATGCTATTTACGAATTGCAACTATTTTTTAATTGGTTATGTCTATTTGCAATTCAATCAACCTTTAGCATTAAAACTCTAAACTTGACATACAAAATCCCTACCTCGTCTTAAAAATAGGTTTTTATTCAAAAGTGTAACAAAACAACTTCAGAATTTGAAACATTGTGACTTCCAAATTAATTCATCGAATATTAATTTTATGCATCTTCAAGTTGGAAGCCATGTATCATGACTCACGATGGTCATCAGAATAAGCAAATTAAAATCTTAAACCTAGTGTTCTCTACTTATTTATTAAAAATGTTGATTTACAAAAATTGTGCTGATATGAAATAGAAACCAATTCCAGTCTCAATTTTATTTTGTGTTTTTTGTTCTTCTAAGTGCTCAACATCACATTCAATGACGTTTTGAAAAATTACACAATGCCACGAAATTAACATCCTTCGAGGTGCAAAAAATTTAAATGCTAATTTTGACTTATTTAAGTGCCCTGGATCTAAAGATGCAGTTTTTTGAATAATTTTGCAAATATTCCAAAACCATTTTATAAATTTCTACATTATTTTGATGAAACTTTAAAACATTTTCCCCTTTCTCAAGACTTCAAGTAATTTTGAATTCTGCGAAAAAGTTATAAAGGTTTTCGATTTGTGTACTTTTTCCCATTTTTAATGAAATTTTAAACCAAATTGACTATACAATATTTTTAAAGCACAAATGTAAATGTTTTGCCAAGTAAAGTATAACTAAAAGTATAACTATTTTAATTTTACGTATTATTTTTCGAAAGTTGGTCTTCGTTTTTTAAATCTGAATTTATATGTTTTGAAAACATAATCTTCTACCATTGAAACTGATTTTTTAATAAAAAAAAACATAGTTTCCATCTTTTTTCCTTCTCAAGACCCAATATTCCAATTGATAGAGACAAAATATTCAGTACTTGAAATTTTTAACTTTAAAACCTTAGATTGAAAATTTATAAAAGTTTCTATGATTTTCATTAAATTAAATAGTGCGTTTTTAATCGATCATAATTTGAAGTAGCAACTTTAAAGTTAAAATTGAATACGCAAGTTAACCTCAATTTTTATTATCTTTGTGCTTCGAATATTTACAACAAAGCTTGGATTGCATTATTTTTATTTTATCAGTTTCTTATTGTTCATTTCCAAATCTGTAATTTGTCAGTACAATTAAACACGTTGTGTTATAAATATATGTATGAAGTTATTATTTTGAACTTCAGATCTTTTTTGACCTTTTTTATCAATTTCTGAACGAATTTTGATACAGAAAAGTTTTTTATCTTTGACTTTGATCACTGGCAGTCTTGAATAAGATTTTAAATTTTTTCATCTTTTTATCAAATTTAATTCAAATATCAACTATTGAAGTTCAAAATGTTTTTCTTAATCGAGAATTCACATTTCTAATCGTGATAATTTTTTTTTCCAAATTCCAAATTTTTTAAATTGATCCTTCCATTCAAAATGATGAAAAGAAATGTTAAATAAGATTAATAACAATAAATAACAATCATTATTATTTTTCCAACAATTTTTCACCATGGGTAATTTTTTACGTAATCTGACATTTATTTGAAAATTCAGATTTTATTAATTCTGGTGTTATGTTTTATGTATTCTATTTATGCTTTATTCGAAATTTTGATTTGCATTCTTTTTTTGGTGTTTCAGAAATATTGATTTCTGATTTGATATCTAGTCTTCTTAGAATTTATTTTCAAGCAAATTTCTAATTCAGAATAAGGAATATCATTTATCAATGACTTATCAGAAATAGCATTAGTTTGGCACATTCATTTTGATTCGTTTTTAAAATGTTGATTAATTTTATGAGTAAAATTTATTATTTTTAGGGTTTGTGTGATAATTAATCAAAGAAATCAATTTACTTACTTCTGTGTATTTTTGGTATTGTTATTATTTTCGGCTAAATTTGAATTTCCAAAACCCCCCCCATGGACGAGTCCTTCGCACGGGCCTGCCTACACGTGGCTTAGGGGGCTTACCCCTCCTACCCGCGTGTTTGAACAGAGAAAGTGTCGTCGACAACTCGCTTTGTGTTTCTGGATCTTGGACTGGATTCACAAAGTTAGTAGTTGCGCTATGTGGGGACCTCATTCACACGATGAGATGTCGGGTCCTAACTCATCAGAGGAAGGATTGCGCATCGAGTTGTGTTCGAATGAGGTATTGCTAATAGAGGATTCGGAAACGAGTATTGCCTTGGAGCGCACTAGCGCGAATTGACCTTCCACTATTGAAGTAAAGTGTGTCAAACAGTTCGAGGTGGGAACAAAGGTCAGTGGCCCCAGGTGGACTTTATGGCGTAGGGGGTACAGTGTTCCTTAGCATTGTATCATGAGTCGTCCAATTGTACCCATGGACCCAGAGTAGCAAACTGGGGGGACGCGGTGGCTCGCCACGCCTTGGAATGCAATCCGTAAATTGGATTTACCACCTGGGTTAACAACTAATAAAAAAAAATCATTATTGATAATTCGTGCGTTTTTTATTTGTGCGCTTTACTTTTAAGCAAGATTTTTATTATGCATATTGTTCACACTCCGGGATTTTACTGCATACTCAAAGGCGCTAATTTTGAACGAAAAATCCCGATTGAAATCGTGAATGTACCTACTCGTGATTCCTTTCATTGGTATACCTACATCTTTTGAAAGATTCAACAAAAGAAGCAAAACTGAAGTGTTGTGCAACGAATGCATAAAAAGTTGAATCTCTTGTATTTATAAGAAAACAATCTTCATGGAAGAAATAAGTTAATTTACATAAGAAAATTTTATTTAATTCCTTTCACCAAGAAAGAGAACATTTCGTAATATTTCACAAAAAGAAGAGTACGCTCATTGTACTCTTATCATGTACTCTTTTTCGATCGAGGTACTCTTTTTTTTGTGAAATTTTACGAAATGTAATTTTTGTTGACAGATATTTGATCATAAAAACCAACGTATTTCTTTTAATTTATGAAGTTTTTTCACATCTTCCGTTAGAACCACGCAAGGAATGCAACTTACAGCAAATTACTTAATCTTTTTTTCATGGTCATAATTAGCAGAAATCAGGGTAAGCGCCTTTGAGTATGCAACGAGTAATCAATATGCACTAAATTAAGGCAATATACTTAAATGAAACGTACACAAAGCAAATGCGAACAAATCTTGAGTCATGATTGTAAAGTAAATGTACGCGTCAAAACTCTTTTTGAAATGCAAAATATGATCATGTGTGGTTTGTCAACACAACATCTAATAATGCCATCCCTTCGAATAAGCACTTTCACTTTTTCACTTCTCAATAGCTTAAGAATATTTTACAAGAATTAAAACTTGTCATGCAAAAAAGTTGGCAATTTAAAATTGAATTGAAATATTTCGGTTTTCAATAACAGTCAGTCCCGCTTTTCCAAGGTAGTCGGGGAAATGGCCAACTCGGATAACACGAAATACATCCTTGTGTTTAGCATACCTTCGGGGCGCTCAGTTCGATAAATATAGATATCGGTAGTGAATTTTGAAATGGGCGAATGCGCCAAATGTAAATAAACCGAGTTATATGTAGGGTGAACATGTACGCTCTAAGACCTACATTTCGATTGCTCGAAGGTATCTGAAGGATATTTGGTTTCCGAGAAATAACGAAAACATCATAATATTTTTGCTGAGAGCTTATGGAGCTGTCAAACTTTGAACGCGTTTTTCTCGAAACAGTGATGTTGGCGCATTCGCCGTATTCAAAATTCTGCTTACATCTCTGTTTTTTTTGGAATATGTAGTACATTCAAAGTCATTTAGACATAATCCAGTTTATGAATCTTGATCGATTTACAAAGCAATAGTTGCTCGCTTCTACCTGTTGTGCTAGCCATCATATCCATGAAAGATGTACGCCTAAGACACATTCCACGCGCTTGTACCGCTCACAAGTGATTTTTATCCTTTAGCATATCAAAAAATCTCAAACTTGTCAATAATTTTGATTATTCAAATTACACAAAACCAACGAAAAAAGAACAAACAATTTTTTTTCACACGTTTTTATATAATTTAGAAAAACTTATTTTTTGTTAGAAAAAATGTATATGTTATAAAATTTTATAAAATAATTAATTAAAATATATGGGTTGATGCTTTTTTGACTTTTTTTAATACGTTTCGAAGCCAGTAAATGTTGCTTCATAGTTTTTTTCTCTAATTATAGACACTTTAACTCGTTTGTGGCGTTCGTGTCGCGTTGCATCATTGTGATTGTGTGAATTCACGTCACAAAAAGAGGATACTTTTTAATTTTACGAGAAATCTTTAACATTGTTTATTTTTGGTGGTAGAAAAATTCGACTGGAAATATGTTTTTTCAGGGAGTATTTTCGGCTAGCAGTCTTGTTTTTAGCAAAAATGACGTATTGATTTACGTTTCCAACGTTTCGATCCTTATTGGATCTTCTTCAGGGACTAAAATAGTGTTTATTTAGTTAGTTCTGCTGATTATAATTTATACTTTCTTACCGAAAATATGCCGTTTTCTTGTGAGTGTCGACTCGGCTGGTCGTGTATAGCTGTCTATTGATCTGTTTTCCGAATAATTTACTTTAATTCGTGTTTTTAGATATAAGGTGTGGTGTGTCGACTCGATTTTCACTTATTTTGTTTTGATCAAAAACCAGTTGTTATTTATGTGTGTTGATGGTGTAGTTTTTTGTATGTATTTTTTTTTGAAAACATCCTCTCTTCATACGCCAACATTTTCAAATTACTTGGAAAAATAAGCGAACTAAATATTGACATTTTTCAAAAGTAAGCCAGTCTAGGACAAAATGTTTGAAACCCTATCAAATGGTAAAGTGTGAAGGAAAAAATAAAAAGGGAATAGTGCGAGGGCCAAGGAAATTGAATGAAGGCAAAATTTCAATTGTTTTGTATGAAAAAATATATTAGTTATTTAAAAAAATGAACCCCTTAATCAATGCTGCATCATTGTCCATCTTTCGATTTTAATTGTTGTTCGGCCTTAACACATTAAGAACCGCGATGCTGCTTTTTTTTGAACCGCAAAGAAATCTAAATCAATAAATTTAGAAGGTATTTTGTATCCTTAATGATCAAGAAAACCGTCGAAATAGAGACTGATCAATGTTACCCCAAAGCATCAAATTCTAAACAGAAACATAATCGATTTTTAAATCAAATTTAAAGTAGTCTAATAAATTTCTGCAGCCATGTTTTACGTTCATAAGAGTCCAGTACTGGTTTTAAAAATATGAAAAATGCCACATTCCCCTTAACAGAAAAATTAATCGAAAAGTATTGACAAAAGTAATCAATCTTACCCCGGATTACGGTGAATTAAACGTATAATTCCTCGACATATTGCTAATCAAGTGCCAATTAAAATAAAGAAAAAGTTAGGAAAAGATACTGAAAATTTATGATTGTACAGAATAACAAAGTATCACTTTAAAAATAGTACATAAAATTTGAAGTCTTTAAAGAATTTTTCAGAATATTTTGAAATTTCATGACGTGAATTCAGTTCCCCACCCTGTTCTGTTTAAACTAGGTGAATTCACGTCACAAATTTAAAGAGGCATAACTTCCCAAGCAACCAAAAGTCCCGTATTTACTTAAATGGAGGCTTCGAAAGTCACATATAAGCTGAAAAAAGAGAAACAACTGCCCAATTCCCTTACGTGAATCATATGTGCGCAAAAACGAACATGAAAGTGGCAAAAGGAACCATTATGTGCGCTATAAGTGACTTTGAAAAGGAAATTCTGCCCAATTCCCGTTAGTGACTTATATGTACTCATTAATGAACTTGAAAGTTGCTGAAGTGCCTCATATGTGCGTTCTATGTGACTTTTGGATGCGAAGTCCCAAAATAGAATGTTATGTAACTTTTTTGAGACATAAACAAAAGAATTTCAATTCTTAAATTTATACCGATCAAATTTTTGTTTGAGATGGATTATTCTAAAAGAATCAGAAAAAGTGGTTTATTTTACTACCGTCGCCGAAGGCTGGAACAAAAATGGGTGGAGGAACAGGAGACCCCAAGTGTCACCAATATCGCAGGTATACATTTTTTTTAAAATGATTTACGTGGAATAATTTGAAATCATTATAATTTAGCTGCATCAAAAAGTTCATTTGAACCGGATGTTCCACATTGTGATAGTGGCATTAATTATCAAGACTATGATTCGGAAAAGAATACTGATGGTACATCCGACGAAGATAACGATGATTTAGAAATTGGTGAATATGATAACGATTGTATCGAAAAAATGAATCTAGAAGAATGTCTTCGATATTGGGCATTTCAAACCAAGCAAACTCACAAAGCCATTAATTTAATATTGGAAATCATTCGACGAAAAACCAGCTCCAAAAAACTTCCACGCTCAGCAAGGACTTTATTAAACACATCAAGGGTTGAAACATCGAACATAATGGCCATACCTGGTGGGCAGTTTTGGTACAAAGGGATAAGACTTTGTTTTAAACAATATTTCAGGTTGAGTATCTTCTTCTTAGGTGTAGAATAAGCATAAACTTTTCTCGAATTCAAATTTTAGGAATCTTGCAAGGCCTTTATTTATTTCAATTAATGTTAACATTGACGGATTACCCATTTACAAAAGCAGCAAGTTGCAGCTGTGGCCTATTCTAATTAACATTTTTGAAATGCCTGAAATACATCCGATACCGATTGGAATTTTCTGTGGTAATACTAAACCATTGGATCTCGACAGCTATCTGAAGCCCTTTGCTGAGGAGATGAACGACATAATCGAGAACGGTTTCTCAATCAACGGGTTTGAAGTGAAGATCTTACTCAGATGTTTTATTTGCGATTCTCCAGCAAGATCATTCATTAAAGGTGAGATAACATACACAATTTATTTTACTACAATCATTATAATCTGTTAGGTTCTATTTTCTCACATCGAAAAGTTTCTTACTTTGGGCCTTGCTCCAAAATATAAAATACACACAAAACTGTTTAAAAATTGATGATTTACTTACAGGTGTCGCTAATTTTAATTCTAAAAATGGATGCCTAAAATGCACGTGTGAAGGAGAATATTGTTACGAGTCGAAAACTGTTGTGTTCACTTCAACAACAAATCAAAAGCGAACTGACACAGAATTCCGGAAAAAATCCTACCTTAAACACCAAAAGGCGAACACTCCACTTATGCTCATCAAACAACTTGACACAGTTGAGGATATCGTAATTGGAGATAGGCTTCACCTAATCGACTTAGGGGTTATGAAACGACTTTTGCTAGGTTGGCGTGATGGGTCGTTAGGTTTTCAAACCAAACTTTCATCCCATCAGACCGACCAATTAAGTCAGATCCTTAAAAACATAAAATTGCCTGATGAAATTCACCGAAAGTTTCGTGGACTCGACCATATTTGTCATTGGAAAGCTTCAGAATTTAGCTCATTCCTTCACTACGGAAGTATTTATGTTTTAAAAAGATTTCTACCAGAAGAACAATACAAACATTTTTTATTGTTTTACTGTGCGATTACAATGCTCTCTTCCGACCAGTATAAACATAACTGGCCTGTAGCTCGAGCAATGTTGAAAACGTATGTTGAGAAGTTCAAAACTCTTTACGGAGAAAAGTACCTCACAAGTAACATACACAATTTGTTACATCTTGTAGATGAAGCTGAAAAATTTGGCAATATAAATACATTCTCAGCATATCCATTCGAAAATCAACTGCAGAATATAAAACACTTAGTGAAAAGTGGATGGAAGTGCCTCGAACAAATAGTCAACCGCCTATCAGAGTTGAACTCACATAGCGTGTTCGGAAATAAACCATCAAGAAAATACCCATACACAACAGCATCTGGAGGAGTCTATGTCAAACCTGGATTCATTTTAAACAAAAAGTTTGCTAACAGCTGGTTTCTGACTAAATGCAATGAAATTGTTAAATTTATTTCTACGAAACAAGATCCTGATATTTTAATTCAGGGGCGAGTTTTGAAAAAGAAAAAAGATCATTTTGACTATCCCCATGAATCATCAGTTTTAAACATTTTTGAAGGAAATCTAAATTCTCTTTCAAACGGTACATCATTCTTTGAAAGTAATAGCATAAAATGTAAACTAGTAGCCGTTGATTGTGAAGTTTGTTTTCTTTTCATTCCTCTGTTACATACGTTGTAGTAAGTTTATTGTTGAATTCAATGTCTTAGAAATAAAGTGAAGTGTAAAAATAAAAACAAAATAAAGACTGCAATGTAATCAATCAGTATCATCGCTAGAAGCACCAGGTTGGTCATCAGAATGACCGATTGTCCAACACGATGTACTGCTTGAAGCCATCAAGGAATCATCCATCATATCGTTAGGCTCGGGTGTTCCTATTTCTTTTCTTGGTTTCGGTTTTTTGACCCGCACTCGTCGAGAGCCCCTACGTTTCCCAGTATTAACCAAAAAGCGCTTTGTAGCATTTTTCAATTTCTTTTTGAAGAACGTTGCCAATTTGGAATCATTGACAATTTCAGTCTCCGTATGACCAACTTCCTTGAAAACAGCTAGTATTTGTCTGTTCGGCATCACTGCACATTTTGGGCCTTTGCGGCTTGAACCAGTCCACGTGCAGTCCGCTTGAAACTTCAAAGAGAACATCATGTCCAGCGCTGATAGCATTCGGTTTTCTGAACAATCACCATCGATATTTTCACGAAGCCGTTTAACCTGAAAAGAAAAACGAAAAGTGTTTGTTTTGTTTTGAATGGTATGATAGTTTTCAATGACTACTTAGTTCTGGAATTGCAAACGCGTCAGCATAATTCTCAACAAACATACCTTATAGCGATTTATTTTTTCCCCACTGGCACAGTAGCAACCCTTTACTTCATAAACAAACAAAATCGTTCCCCGAGACGATGCATATAATTTATTTGCATCGCCCTGGGTGACGATATTGTTTGTTTATTAAGCAAAGGTTTGCTGCAGAGCCAGTGGAAAAAAATAAATGTTATAAACTTGTTGGTAATTAAGCTGACGGGTTTGCAATCCAAGAACAAAGTAATCATTGAAAACTATCATCGCATTCAAAACAAAACTCAAAGGAATAAGGAAAAAGTATCGATCGAAAAAAGTGAAAACAGTTGAGAACAACAATTTACGGCAAAAATTTCACAGTTCTTATATGCAGTGACTTAGTGTAATCGACGTCTGATCAGGATTTCAGTAAGTCTCAGAACTATTTGCAGATCCTAAAGTAAAATTAAAATTATCAAAAAATACTTACATAATTTTCTCTGAATTTTTTATCTTCCAGATTTTTTTCCAATTCGTTCAACTCATGTTCAGTGTCCACAGGCTTAATTTGAAACGCGTCATCAGGTGGTGGAGTCCTGCCTATTTTGTTCAAAATAAAATCCATCTGAGCACTTTGATTCAACAACCTCTTTTCAATTTTTGCTATACGTTCAACAATATCGTGAAGTAAACCTTTCACTTCAGTGAGCTCAACTGATGGAACCAAAATGTTGTCATCCGGAATTGTGACCATAGGAGGGTTTTCAAAAGAAGTTGGTGAAGCAAGTGTTACATATTCAATGTTTGAGGGTAAAGTATCCATCTGCACAGGAGACACCACAGAATTATAGGTAGATTGTGTAGTATGGATAAACAGTTCAGAGGTTGGTTTCAGATCGGGTTCACAGATTATTCTGGTTGAGATGTCAGTCGGTGATTGTTCCTGGTGAATGTTTTGCTCGGAAAGTTGAGTAACAACAATATTTGGCAACGTTTGGCCATTATTTGTTCTGGTTGCTGGCAAGACATCTCTGTTGGAAATATGAAACGATGCACTAGCGTTTGATGATTCTTGATCCATACTGTTTAGTTGTTTTTTCTTTCTATCGATCATCTTTTTAAAATCCGGTTCTTGATGCCGATGAGATTTTTTCGTGAGGGTTACTGTAGCGTCCGTGCTGGATTCTCCGGACATGGACTCGATTAAACCATTTGCCTCTAAATATGTTTTGATACCATTACGTTTTATTTTACACCTTGCTCTATTCCACGATGATTTTGGCTTGGTTAATGGGTCCTTGACTAGTTTATCCAATTGGTGTCCGGTCTTCGTGTTTGGCCAACGCAGGTAGTTGCCTTTTTTTGTGTTTTCCAGCCAGTTTTCCGGAACGGCGGTCAACTCCTTCCGTCCCTTGCCGTCCGTTGTTTGTACAACGGAAAACATTTCGCAAATCTGTAAATATTCGATTATGAGTTTATAGTTTATGAATTGTTTACACATATTTACCGCTTCCGAGAAGAGAAAACTTTCACAATTTGTGATAAATCTTGAAAAACTAGACCGAAACTTTCACCCGATTGAACGATTGTTTTTTTTCTTTTTCTACAAAAAGTAAACAATATTCGATACACTGTCAGAAAAAATAAGGTGTTGTTTCGATGATAGGATTGGAAACTCGCTCAATTTATATTAAGCAAATGAACGTAGATATAGAAACGCGTCAATGGCTCAATGACTAAGGTGTAGGACTATCATCCCGGAGTTCCCTGGATCGAAACCCGCTACGAGTTTTAGGCTAACGCTTGGGGTAATCAAAACAGAGATGATCAGTGGTAGAATTTCAATTACAATTACATAACAAATATAGAATAAAGGAAATAATAAAAATAGTAAAATAGTAAAAAAACAATAAAATAAAAAAGCACTTTTTTGGTTTAAGTTTATTTTTAAAAATTTTCAACGAATTCTCGAGTACTTTACGAGGGCTGAATAGCGTTCTCTTCAACTTGATTTTGGAACTTTAAAGTATCAATAAGAACTTAAATTTTGGGCTGAATAGAATGCACATCAGCACATTGAATGGGCTGATTAAGCTATCATGGGACTGTTTTAAGGGACTTTTGGTTGCTTGGGTTTGTTCGTTGCTAAATATTCAATCGAGAAGCTATCATCAAATTGTTGGTAATTGTTTTTTTCTACAACTTATTTGAAAACACCAATATCCTTTTTCCATAGGGAGAACAGGAAATTGAAGTGGTATGTACTGAAGTAAAAAATGATTAGTTCTAGCGTGAATTCACGTCACAAAAGTTATCGATCACAACATAATCGAATTAAACTTTTTAATGTCCATATTCCAAAAAATAAAAATAATAAATAATGTCCAAATTACATCCATTTTGAAGGAAACCCAATTTGCGACCAATTGCTACTATTTTTTTTAAATTTTTAAGTATATTGGTTGACTTCTAGAACGATAACAGTTTCGAACAGTCCGGAAAAGCGATTTCACGTTACGGTGAAATGTGTCCGAGTAAATTAGATTTCTTCAAAGAAAAATGAAGTTTTTACTGAGATCCTACATGGTATGTGACCGTTTTTTTTAGTTGATAATATCTCTAGAATTCCGCTGAAATGTCGAATATTTGTTTGTTTGCATTAACCCACAAATTTATGAATTTCTTCAATCTGAATTCCGGTAGGGGTGAACAAAGTCTGTACAGTTCTGATCAAAATATATTAGTATCAGTTCAAAATTCAAAGTTTTTTTTTGATGCAACAATCATTTTCAATTGTGCGTTTAATACCAGCAGCCCTTCTAAATTAGAAGCGAAGACGTTTTCAAAACTACTACCCACTGATAACAGTTCTCTTTCTCTGGAGAGAGTCGAAAGTACAAAAGTAAAAAGGACCAATGTATTTGCACAGCAATTGGGGTATCATCAGATGGTGATGGAAGGGGCCCAACGTTGCGCATGTGCCAAGGGTACTACCCTTTTATCATCCTCCCCTCCGAGACATCTTCTGGCTTCAGATCCAGTCTAACGGTCGAACTCCGGAGTGTGAAGCCAGTTTCCCTCCATTTTCGTGATAAATACTGTCGGCTGAGGACGTGTTTTCGGGAGCCGGGCGCCATTTCCACGGAAACTCAAACATTGGGGCCCGAATCGTTGAAGAGATTTTCCGCACTTGTAGGGAGAGGAAAGAGATTTAGACAACCCCCCACAAGCGTGGAATGAGAATTGGTGAAGTTTGGTGTGTACTTTGTACTGCTTTTTATTCTTTCTCTCCATGTTCTGTCTGTGAAATTTGGGATTTAGTAATGTTGTATTTTTTCCTGCTTTTATTTGTTTTGTGCGGTAGTGGTGCTTGTTGCTTTTCATGCGAAGAAATATTTGTGTACGGTTTTGTGGTCAGATGCTGTGTTTGGATTATACTTTTGAGATCAAAGAAATTCCATTGTGTAACCGCAGTTACAGGTTTTTCACGAATGAAACTTTAAGTATGAACCCATCGCTTCAAATTGAGTGGTATTGAATGTCGCGGGTTTAGGATTTTTTATATATGTCCAATAAATCCCTTCAGCCCTTCAGTCCAATAAAGAATCAGCCTTAGGGGAGGAGCGGGCTATATGCGCCTATTAAGCAGAACACTGATTTAGTCAAATATCACATCGAATATGTGTCCAAAAAATATATACACGTGTGCAGGCATCTGTTTTCTATACATTGGAGTAATTTGTATGTCAAAATTTTCTTCTGTATCCAAGAAAACGATTTTATTATAAGTGTTGTCTAAAATGCCGAACCTCAAATCGTGCGGGCTAAATGCGCCTATTTATGTTTCGAACAAAATTTCTGTTTTTTTTGGGCAATATTTCCGTGTAATTGCATTGAAGCTGTTAGAAAGTAATAATTTCCGTACGACAAAGTTGAAGTTTTATAAAAATCTACGTATATTATAATTTTATTGAATAAAACAAAAGTTAGGGTTGCCATACTATGGAGGCAGTTCATCTATGAGAAAAACTTTATCAAATCTGTTTTTGGATCTTCAATTCTCTCTTAAGATGTTATTCAGAGCTTAGATTTGAAGGTTCAATAATTAAAATCATTTATTTATTCTATTTAACCTGTTATTTTAAGATGGAGGCATTTTACAAACATGATGGGGGCATACAAAAACACTCTATTATTCCACTATATAATCAATATTAAACCTCCACAAAAGCTGAAATATGTTTGATTTCTTGAGTTCATTTGTGTAAGAAACAAAAACCATCCTAGTTTTTGTTTTAAGCTTCTTCACGTTTAATTTTTAAAAGTCGAAATATTACATCAAAATGTATCAAAACCTTGTATGATTTTTAAAATTTTGTTGAGTTAGTAAATTCTTAAAATTCTTTCTTGCCTTATGTTCTAAGCGTATCACCCTCAAAATGCATTGGTCAGATAAGCTGTCTAGTCAGCCATTTCATCAAACAGCCGTAGGGTCATTTAACCCGATAGGCCCATTTAGGAAACCTTTCCCCTAATTCTAGACGAACATTTTGATAATGAGACGTTTAACATAATCAATGTAAAACGTCGAACAATTCAAACGGAAGCAATAACATTAGTGCAATCTGCGATAGAAAATAGATAGATTTTTTGGAATGAAATAGTGTAGATTAAGTCTATTTCACTGCTTTGAATCGATAAGTATTTTTCGCAGGAATATGTGTTAGAACCATCACTTAAGCCCTTTGTTACAATTGTTGAACACAATTATTCTAAAATTGAACAGGCGGTGTTCCAATGATCAATGATAAAACACGTATGCATTGTACATTACTGTATATATTTTGGGGTACAGACCCCGTTCGATTTTGGCAACATTCCCAGCAACTGCCCAGCGTATCCGGCCAGCCTTCACCACCTTCTGGATACTGGGTTCGCCGTAGAGTCGCGCGAGCTCGTGGTTCATCCTTCGCCTCCACACTCCGTTCTCCTGTACGCCGCCAAAGATAGTTCTTAACAGTCGTCGCTCGAATACTCCGAGTGTACGCAGGTCCTCTTCGAGCAATATCCATGTCTCGTGCCCGTAGAGAACAACCGGTCTAATGAGCGTCATATACAGGTTACACTTCGTGCGAGGGCTAAGTCTTCTCGACCGCAGTTGCTTGTGAAGTCCATAGTAGGCACGACTTCCGCTGATAATTCGCCTCCGGATCAAACGGCTGGTGTCATTGGCTGCGGTCACCAGTGAGCCAAGATAGACAAAGTCTTCGATTATCTCCAGCTCGTCGCCGTCGATCGTGACCTTGCTATTACTGGACAAGCGGGTTCGGTCGGTCTCGGATCCGCAGGCCAGCATGTACTTCGTCTTGGACGTATTAATCATCAACCCAAACTCAATTGTTTGATGAATATCTTTTGAATACTTCGGTTTAAAAATTCGCAATAAATACGATTAATAATGAATTTTGAATTTCTACAAATCTACAATCTACATTCAAAACAATGAGCACAAGTCGATTTATGGTGAGCAGAAGCATATCATTCGTTAGAAAATTGTTGATTTTTTATGCGAGGTTATAAAGATTTGTGGAAAAAGTTCACGGATTTGCCGCTGTGTGGCGCTTCAAGCACCTGGCTCCCAATTTTATTAGTTTTGTTTGTTGCTCAGCTATAATACAACTTTCTGTCTAAATTTGGCGAAATTTCATCAAGATTTGAGAAATGTATACTTTGTGGTCAATGATTGTGGTCAGGGTTGCTTGTTCTGTCCTAAATCTATTTGCTTACAAATCGGATACATATGATAGGTATTTGAAATGCAATATTGGCCAATTGACAAACTGTTCAAGAATAACAAGTCAACATGTAAATTTAACTATGTTGATTCATTATTTTTATTTTAACAGTTTTCCGATGCACGACATAACTTGATGCACATAATTTCTAAAATTCGCTCGGTCCATGGCAACCGTTCTCCAAATTCTTAGATGTTGAGTCACCATCTTCAGATCAGATAAATGTATGATTGAAATTTTTTTTTTTCAGAAATGAAAAAAAAGCACTATAAATAAAAATCGTTTATTCAAAGTTCATATTGAGACATGGTTTCGAGATTTGTATAGTTAAGATTTGCTATAAGATTTTAATCTCCGTATATTCATGGTTCGAAATTTTAGATGGCATGTTCGGTGGCATGAAATTATAGAGAGAAATTTTTATTTTTATAGAATATAAAAGAAAGGTGGATAGACAGACATTAGTGCGCCAATAGAAGAAAGCTTGATAGGTGTTGAAATTTCAGGCTAGAGGGCATGTTGATGGAAAGCTCCCATGAATTGTAACGCCTTTGCTCTGCACTAGCTAACTATACATGAGAAACTGAGAAACAGAATTCCTATGTTTAGCGAGCCCAGTGGTTTAAGAGCGTGATTTGAAATACACTTCAAACGAGCAAAAACCTACTAAAAAACAACATCAAAAGAAAAAAGTTAAAAATATTATGTTTAAAAAAATTGCCTTTACCAGTCATTGGTCCGAATAGGTATATTCAATTTGCCGGTCCTTCTAGTGTCAAAACTAGATATTTTTGAAAAGTAACTATTAAGGTAACAGGTGAAGTTATGCACCAGCTATCAAGTGAAAAAAAAATTGAAAACAATACCTTCAATATTCATGAAGATTTGTAAAAAACAAACATTTTTCATTTTAACCCTAGATGGAAGTACATAAATAATATTTATGTGACATCAAATTTGTTACAGCACACTTTGCATGCCTGCATGAACTGATTCGAAAAAAGCTTATGCCATTGAAGAAAAGGTTTTTTTTTCTCCCAGACCAAAAATATAACAGAAGTATTTGGATCAGATTAAGCCCGTTACGGTGAACCGGTGTAGGACAAAGAAAATCTGCTCAACCCGGGAGTCATTATTTCGTCCGCTCAAGATTGATTTCTACAACAACCCAACAAACACATAAAGGATGAGACTCCGAACCGGACCGAACCTAGATAAGAATCCCCATAAAGCTCTAAGTTCGGAAGACACAGCGCAGTGGGACGGCAGGCAGACGCGTGCTCTCAAGCTGTCAACATGAAAGGAGCGATTATTAGATTATGTGTTTTTCGATCTTCTTCCTGCTCTTCCTGTGTTGCTAACCGTCGTCGTTGGTCGGCCGTTAGATTTTGTGTTGAATGGCATAATCACGGATTTATATCTAATGACTGGATCGAGCGGAATGACCCAATGGTCGTTGTTCCCGATAAGAACCATGCTGCTGAAATGATTCGCCTTAAATCTGTGTTTAATTGGTTTAATACTTCTTTGAAAATATTCGTTATTGTAACAGGAAGATGAAAGTTTTTTTTATAGTATTATTTGCAAAATTGCCACTTACCGTAAATCTCCGGCACCACACCGATAGCCAGCGAATATCTCGTATCCGTTTGCCCATCGGTAGCTTCAAGATGATATCTGAGTTCTCGTGCTGACCGAGAGCTGGTGGATCTCTGAAATGAAGAAAAAAAAAAGTTTATTAGGATTTGTATTTTGACTTCGAAAGTCAGAGCAAAATTGCTACCTTGAAGACGACAACTATTTAACTGCAATTTCTCTCTGTTTATATTTTGTCATAAAAGTTTCGCTCAACTATCCAGATGACGCTTCATAAAATCTGAAGAAAAATTCTTCGATTATCGTTCATTAAAAATTTTCTTTATAACACTTTAATTGTCCATAAATTCAATAAACAATTCAAGACAAATCAAATTTTGCCAGGATGCACAGAAATTGTAACTGTTTACTTTGATTTGGCCTTCTGGCGGAATATGACGGAATTTGCTTAGGAAGTGCAGATTTTAAAGGCTGCTGTTGCTGATTGTTTGTGTTGATTTAGTCTTCCGGTGGAAAAAAGACGGAATTGGTTTTGGAAGTGCAGAGTTTTAAGGCTGCTGTGTTGATTTGGCCTTTTTGTGAAAAAAAAAGACGGAATGGCTTTGGAAGCACAAATTTTAAAAGCTTGCTACGGATCGGAAATTATCTTGCGAGATTAAAAGGCGCAAACTATACCGTCGGCACTTAAGCGCCATCCACTAAGAGTAGATGTGCCAACGGTCATCAATCAGTTAGCCCGGACTCTTACCCCAGGGGGGGGACAATTTAAATTTGCGCGGATCTCGTTTGTTGAAACTAGGCAATCTCAAGGGAAATATCGGAAGTATAGCGAACAAATTTTAGAAGTAAAATAAACTTACCGACGACGCGCCAATCACTTCCGTCAAGCGTCTTAGCGCAGACCTTCAATTGGCCTCCAAGGACCAGGTTCAACAACCAGTAGGCACTTCCGCTACCCGAAATTCCGTTAACCGAACCGAATGCACAACAATAACGTGTCGGAGACTACCAGCTTCAGCAATTATTAGATTTCCGATTCTATATTCCAACGACTACGGACTACGAATTTTCCGATTTCTGAGCGACTTTTCCAATCAGTGTCTCGAATATTAAGCGACCGGTTTTCAGTTCCCCCGCTAGCAAGAAGGCTTCCCGATCGCATCCCCCTATGAGGTTTGCTTCGGGTTTTTGCCAAGACAATGCTAGTAGATCGCGCGCGAAATTCCAGCATTTCTTCTCAGCGGTTGTATGGACGCTACACCGACAAGCCATTTTCCTTCTGGTAGCCCTCTTGACGTCGGATCGTGAAGTTCAATCCGCTTCAACAGGGCCGGTTCATTATTCGCTACCTAGAGATATTAAACTTGAGATTGCCAGTAAAAAGAATTCAAATATAAAAATAAGTTGCAACGCAACACTACCCCCCTCTTAAAAGAAATGACATACGATCGTTAACGCGGTGCGCTTGCTCATAAAATTCAGTTGCCACTTCTGTGTGGTCTTGATTAACTTAATTGGATTTCAACAAGAATTCAAAGTGTTTCAATTAAAGCTTAAATTTACTACAAAATAATTACCGATGAACTAAGCAAGTTCCAATTCATACCAATTCGGGGTCATATACGTTCATCGTGGTAAACCACTCCGTCTCTATTTCATCCATCGGTAAACCGAGGAGTTACTGACCTTCAACGTCGTCGACTCGGGTCTCCAGCGAAAAAGTTGAATTTGGAAGACGCTGAATTTTAATGGCATGATGATTATGAAAATTATTCTACTTATACTCTATTAGTTCATTCAAATCTAGGTAATTAGAAATTAAACAAAAATAATAAGCAACCAAAAAAAAAAACTACCACCTATTTTAAAAATACAAAGCTAAAGTTTAAAACAAATTTAGGCATCAGCTAGGTAGTCGTTCAAACATTTAAAAATCTTCGGTTATATACCGATGTTCCCGAGGTCAGATGAATCCAATCTCTGGAACGCTTGTATGACCGTGGCTCCCTTGTTCCAGATTCGAAGACCGAAGTCGAGGCGGTGATTGAGTCTTGCAAGCATAGGAATACTTCCCCCAACATCCTCAGCTTGATTCCGGAAGGGGTTACACACACACGAGCCCCAAAGAGCTCTAAATGATTGAATAGCTATCTAGAATTCCTAATCTTCCAAGTTCCTCTAGTATTTTGGTTCTACCATTCGATTTAACCCAACCAAAATTATTGTATCACACTTAAGTTTTAAAAGCGCAATTAAAATTGTCACCCTTGAAACTATTGCATGGCCGTGGCTCCCTTGCTCCAGAATTTAAGTCCGAAGTCGAGGCGGTGATTGAGTCTTGCAAGCATAGGAATACTTCCCCCAACATCCTCAGCTTCATTCCGGAGGGGGTGACACACACACGGACTCAAATAATTGGGTTTGAATTAAATGAAAAGCAGAAGAAAACACAAAAGAAAACGGAAAAGAACGAGCTAACAACTTCTATACTGCAGTTCATCAGTGCTTTTTCATGAACTCCGTGCTATATGAGCCTATTCTTCCGGTTTCAACGTCCTCTAGGAGGTATGTGTTAGAACCTTGCTTTTTCCGAACGATGCATTTGATAAACAAAGGCCCCAACTTGGCGCAATAGTTCTTCGAAGCGTCAGACAGAGTGAAACTTTTCCTCCAAATTGTGTCTCCCACAGAATACTGTATCGGGCGTGTACGAAGGTCATATCGAGCCTTTGAATTCTCGTATGCCTTTTTAATGTTTTCCTTAACAATTTCCCGAACTTGTTTCAACTTTACCAACGCTCGGGTTCTATCGATGTTATCAGATATCGAAGGCATTTCAGAAGAACGCATTTCTTTACCGTAGTTCAAATAGAAGGGTGTATATTTGGTAGAATCATGAACTGAAGTATTAATTGAACACACAATTTCCGGAATTAATTTGTCCCACTCCCTTTGGTCACTTCCCAAATAACAACGGATAGAAGTCCCGATAATACGATTAGTTTGTTCGGTGGGATTGGCTTGTGGATGGTAATATGAGTTCTTCCAGTGCTTAACCTTAAGATCGCTCAACAACTTGGTGAAATTTTGGGAAATAAACTGTTTACCATTGTCCGTCACTACTATTTCCGGAACTCCAAACCTGCACTGAATCTCTTCCCTGAAAAATTGAACCAACGCCTCACTATTTGCTGCTCGATAGGGCTTTGCAATCACCCATTTCGAAAACCAATCTGTAGCAACCAACAAAACAGAATTTCCCTTTTTAGACCTGGGAAAATGTGTCACAAAATCCATGGATACAACTTGAAAAGGGTAGTCGCCCGGTTTCTGGGCTCCCATTGGAGCTACCTCACAGCGATTAGTAGGCTTAGAGCGCTTGCAGACTTCACAACTTCCCACATACCGATGAACGTCTCGTAATACTCCCGGCCAATAGTATTGCTGCCAGACTCGCTTGGCTGTTTTGTTGATACCTGAATGACATCCTTGTGGACTATCGTGACAAAACCGGATAATATCAACCCTCTCAAATTCAGGAACGACTTTTTTCCATGCTAATGCTGAATCTGGAGTTTTAGTTTCATCAAAATACTGAAGACTACCTCTAACTACTCGAAACAAAGGAAAATCTTTGGGATTCTCAGAAACGTTTCTAATCATTTTTGAATACCATTTATCTGGACACTGCAAGCTCGAAACAACTACATCAGCATCTGGAATCCTCGATAAAGCATCCGGAACTGTATTTATAGCCCCCTTTTTGTATACAACATCAAAATCATAAGAGCCGAGCTTCATGGCCCAGCGCGCCAGGCGCCCATACGGGTCCTTCAGACTCTTCAAACAAGTCAACGCTTGATGATCCGTATAAACGATGAAATGCGAACCTTCTACATAATGTCTGAAATGTTCAATGGCCTTCACCACGGCTAAGCATTCTTTTTCAGACACATGATAATTTTTCTGAGCACCTACCAGCTTTTTACTCATAAACGCTATTACCTTGACAAAGAACCGCACCAATAGCATTCCCACTTGCATCGCATTCTATCCTGAAAGGTTTACTATAATCAGGCACAGAAAGAACAGCTGCAGACACAAGAGCTGACTTCAGCTCATAAAAAGATTGTTTTGCTTCCTCCGTCATGTAAAAGGTTTCACCTTTCTTTGTGACATCGGTCAAAGCGGCAGCTACCTTTGAATACTGTGGGATGAACCGCCGATAATATCCCGCCATCCCTAAAAATCTACGAACCTCTGTACACGATCTTGGAATGGGATAGTTTACTATAGCAGAAACTTTTCCTGGATCAGTACGAATTCCCTCCTTGTCCAAAACATATCCCAAGTACTGCACGGATGGTACACAAAAGAAGGATTTCGCTTTATTAACTGTAATTCCCGCGCAAGACAACCGATGGGACACCTCTTTTAACATGTGCAAATGGTCTTGAAAATTAGCAGTAGCAATCAACACGTCGTCTAAAAAATTCCATACTTTTGGTTGCAGATCCACACCTAACACTCGGGAAACCACCCTACTTAGGGTAGCAGGAGCATTAGTCAATCCAAACGGCATGACCTTGAAATGGTAAAGACCTCGACCGGGAACTGTGAAAGCTGTTTTGCATTTGTCCGATTTCTTCAAGGGAATTTGCCAAAAACTATCACTCAGATCAATTGTTGAAAGGTAAGCAGTTCCCTCTATTTTACTTAAAATGTCTTCTATAAACGGTAAAGGATAAGCATCTTTGCGAGTTACTTCGTTGAGTTTTCGAGCATCCAAACACAAACGTACTCTTCCATTTTTCTTCGCTACACAAACTAATGGATTATTCCAAGAACTTTTTGAAGGCTCAACAACATCGAGGGCTAACATCCTATCCAACTCAGCATGCACTTGATCAAGGCGGAACTTAGATATAGGGTAATACCTTTGCTTGATGGGTTTTGCATCTTCCGTATCTATTTCATGCTCCATGATAGAGGTTCTTCCTAAATTTTGTTCAGAAGTATACGAAAATTGTTCCACCACTGTAGTCAGTGAGTCTTGTTCAACTTGACTACGCTTAATCATCTTCTGTTCATCAACTAGTGAATCGACTAAAACCACAGAAACGTTCTTGTCAGGTTTCACAAACTGAGGAATGATTTTAAATGCTTTCCAGAAATCACTTCCCAAGATCAAGGACTTTTGAATGGTGGGAAGAAGTAATGTTGGTAGAACTCTAATTTTACCTTGAACATTGTATGGAATGTCAATATATTCTACAGCAACATGAGATGAGCCATCCGCCGTTGAAATCAGCTGATGAGTGGAATGTCTATCTAATTTCAGTTTTGTAATTCGTGAAATTCCTTGTTTCCCCAAAATGCTACACATCGCACCAGAATCTAACAACCCAACGAACTCTCTACCCAGAATATCAACTTTCAGATGCGGACGGTTATCATTTTCTACATAGCAAACTAACGAATTTATTTCTACTGACAAATGGTTATTATGAAGAGGCAAATCTCGTTTCGCAAAGCTCGAACCCTCTTCTAATTTTTCGAGCTCGCTTGACCTTTTCCCATAGCATGATTCTTTTTATTCGGACAGTTGGCCGAAGTTACTCCGCGGTGTCCGCATTTGTAGCAAATCATTTCACCCCTAGGTTTGGGACAAGAATAAAAGAAGTGCTCCTCTGAAGAGCAATTCCAACACTTCCGCTTTACTTCCCTAGAATCTGCCGCTAAAGCGGCAACATTTCGAAGCTCACGTTCTTGTCCATCCTCTTCTGCTTCGGGGCATGTCTGCGAATAATCTTCGGGTTCTTCTAAAAATTGGTGACCATCTCCATAAAATGGTCTAGATTCTATTTGGTGGACATTTTTAAGACGATCTGGGGTGGACAGAGAAGGTTCCAACATGAAATAGCGCGGAAGTTTACACGAATACCGCCTTCGATCGAGTAAAAATTTAGCTGATTCGATTTTCTTACAAATTGAAACCAGCTCATCGCTAGACTTGGGGTCATGAGCGGCAACTTTCTCTAAGTAAAAGGTGCTAAGATTTTTACGAAGGTAGTAGAGCTTTTGCCCATCTGTTAAAGGATATCTTATCCAGCGAAACAAAATACCCATGGCTGAAAAGTAGGAGGTAAAAGATTCTTCTTCTCCCTGTATTCTTGATTCGATTTCCTCCATAAGCAATTCATCGTAATGAGGCGGCAAAAATTGTTCACGAAATTTTCTTTGGAAATCATCCCAAGACAAAAATGACAAATACTTTTCCCTATACCATCGCAAAGCAGTTCCGGTTAAAAGATGCACTATCGCAGATAACATATCTCCATCTGACACATGCTCAGCCCTCTTGTACAACGAAACTGTATCCAAAAACTCATTAGGACTTATACCACTATCATTACTAAAGCTAATCTTCCACTGGTGGATCGGTTTCGATTTCGGCCTACCATAACTTGGCGAAGGGGTGCTACGACTTGCTAATAGATCTACGTATTGCTGGTTCCGAGAGTTAACCGATTCTTCTATTTGATGTAGCATTGATTGTAAAACACCAACCTGCGCGCTAAGTACCTCGTGACGATTTTCAACGTTGTCAGAAACGCGAACTGCGGGATCGGGGTAAAATTGATCGAAAGTAGTAGAATTCGGGCGCGAGTAAAAAGGGTTTTGTCGTTGAGGAGGGGCAAGAAGGTTCCGATTAGCTTTGGGCACGGTTCCGGTCCTACTGACTCGCGGTGTAGCAGGAAACTCATACGGCGGCAGCTCTTCGTCCGAATCTATCCGAATGCCATCAAAAATAGTAACGTTTTCGGAACAATTCCTAGAAAGCTTATCGATTCTGTTTGTGATATCGCTTATAGTTCGATTGATATCATCGTCTTGAAATGTAATTCTCGATTTTGACTTTGCTTTAGCTGGAGTTGGATTTGATATGGTCGCGTTATCTGAGAAAGAATCCGGGAAGTTTTCAACAATTTGCTCGATGATGGACCTCGTTTGTATAATGATAATTTCGCGCGAGGTTTTTATATCACTATCAAGTTCAGGTAACCTAACTCCCCTGTCATTTAAATGAACCAACTGAGAATAATAAGGAGAAACCTCTTCAAACTTCTTGGTTTCCATAGCTTCTTCCAATCTTGGATATAGTTTTTCGATGTACTGTAGAATTGTTTTTATCTCTAACTGTAAATCGACTAAAGCATCCAAATTTGGGCAATTGATTTGCCCCAAACTTTCTTTCATAATCGTTTCTTCCAAAATCCGTTCCCTTAATCCCCTGTTCAAGGTGTTAGAGATCGATCGTATAGAACACTCATAGTTGAGCTGCTCTTCAAAAAGATGTTTAATATCCATCTTATTCATGTTACCAGAATCACAAAACCTCCTCTTCGAACCTGAAGAATAAAACTGAATACGATCAACTTTTATTAGTAAAAAAAAAAATGAAAAATGGTTTTGACGATCTTACGCTGTTGCAAATAAAAGAAACCAAAATGTATGGGCAATAAAACAACTATTAGATTCCCACAAATATTTGTTTCTCCCACTTCCACTCCAACTTTGTAACTGAAATGTTAATCAAATTCTTCTTAGAGCCAACAGTTCAGAGAATTAACTTCTTCCAGAAGCTTTTATTTTTTTTCCAATAGCCAATTTAGAAAAAAAAATTATAGTATTAAAATCAAATAACCAAAAAAAATATTACCGAACTTAAATGAACCACCCTAATTTGAGACGAATCCGATAATGCTTACTCGCAATGCCTCGCAGTTAAAAAAAATGCAACCGCACTTTCGCACAACGGCAACTCGATTTCCAACAGTTTGAATCAGCAGTCGAACCAAATGAAAAAAAAAATTATTTTTAACCATTTGAAATTTACTATCGAAAATCGACAAAGTTGTTTTAAACTAAACTGGGGAGAGTGGATAAGGAATAAAACAAGTGCTAAAATAAGAAAACTCACCAACGAATACGAAGCTCAGCTTAAAACCGCACACAATAGAGACCTTGGAGTTTTCTTTTTATCCTTATTCTTAGCATAGCTAACGAAACTTCTAACGAACAAGCTTTTGAAAGAACCTTTCAGTTCTTTCGTTTCCAATTTTTGCACAATTTTAACCTTTTTACTAAAAAAAAACTTTTAGTTCACGGAGTTTTTTTTTTCAAAGTGAACACTTAACGCGGCGCAAAAAAAAACTACCCGATAGGAGGAAACACGATAGATTGTTGTTCGGATGATGACTACTAGCAACTATTGTTGAATCTCGATCACTCATCGATCGACCTCCTCCTTGCTCAAAAGATTTGTACTGGGTACTCAATTATAGCACATTTGGTAGTTCTCCCAAAAGCATTACTTTGCACTAGCGAGAAAGAGTGGTACGATAACTTTTTTTTTTAATTGCAAACCTATGTTAATTATGTTACCCTTCACACGATAATCAACGTTTGAATTTCAAATAGAAATGCGATTGATTTTAATTTTGAATATAACGATCTATTTAATGAAAACTTCAATAAACAATTAAGCCATCAATTTGGGCGCCATTGCTACGGATCGGAAATTATCTTGCGAGATTAAAAGGCGCAAACTATACCGTCGGCACTTAAGCGCCATCCACTAAGAGTAGATGTGCCAACGGTCATCAATCAGTTAGCCCGGACTCTTACCCCAGGGGGGGGGGGGACAATTTAAATTTGCGCGGATCTCGTTTGTTGAAACTAGGCAATCTCAAGGGAAATATCGGAAGTATAGCGAACAAATTTTAGAAGTAAAATAAACTTACCGACGACGCGCCAATCACTTCCGTCAAGCGTCTTAGCGCAGACCTTCAATTGGCCTCCAAGGACCAGGTTCAACAACCAGTAGGCACTTCCGCTACCCGAAATTCCGTTAACCGAACCGAATGCACAACAATAACGTGTCGGAGACTACCAGCTTCAGCAATTATTAGATTTCCGATTCTATATTCCAACGACTACGGACTACGAATTTTCCGATTTCTGAGCGACTTTTCCAATCAGTGTCTCGAATATTAAGCGACCGGTTTTCAGTTCCCCCGCTAGCAAGAAGGCTTCCCGATCGCATCCCCCTATGAGGTTTGCTTCGGGTTTTTGCTAGTAGATCGCGCGCGAAATTCCAGCATTTCTTCTCAGCGGTTGTATGGACGCTACACCGACAAGCCATTTTCCTTCTGGTAGCCCTCTTGACGTCGGATCGTGAAGTTCAATCCGCTTCAACAGGGCCGGTTCATTATTCGCTACCTAGAGATATTAAACTTGAGATTGCCAGTAAAAAGAATTCAAATATAAAAATAAGTTGCAACGCAACAAGCTGCTGCTGCTGATTGTTCGGTTTGGTTTGGCCTTCCGGTGAAAAAAAAAAGAAAAGCGGAATTGGCTAAAGAAGCGCAAATTTTTGAGGCTGCTGCTGCTGATTGTTTGCTTTAATTTGGCCTTCAGGTAGATAAAGACGGAATGGCTTTAGAAGCGCAGATTTTCTTGGTTGTTGTGGCTGATTGTTTGCTTTGATTTGTCCATCCGGTGGAAAAATACGGATTTGGTTAGGAAGTGCAAATTTTTGAGGCTGCTACTGCTGATTGTTGGTTTTGATTTGACCTTCCGGTTGAAAAAGAGGGATTGGCATAGGAAGCGCAGATTTTTAATTTTTAATTTTAGTTGGAAAGGGTGTTTCTAAGAACACTATGGAATTATTTCGGCTCTTGTAAACAGAAACAAAGTGACAAGAAAAGCGCAGATTGAAAAAGCTGTTGGTAAGAATCGTTTCGGATTGTTCTGGCTCTGGTGAACAAAAACAGATCGACAGAAAAGCACAGTTTGAGAAGGTTTTTGTGAAAAATATTTTCGGATTGGATGCACAATATGCAGAATAAATTAAATTTCAATCGAATTGTTTGATATTTTGGCAACACTAGGCAGGCCAAACAAAACAAAGTCAGAGGGAACTATCGTATACAATAAACGTAAAGTACCAAATAACCGCAATAACCTTCAATTGATTTTCATAAAATGTGATGCATATGGACATTTCATTTCAGAAGGACAAAACAATCGAATTATAGCAACAACAAAATTTCCCGTTTTTTGGAATGAGTATTCTTATTCAAAGAGTAAATTGATAGAAAATTGAATGAGATTGATAATTTTGATGATATTTTTTTTTATGCACGACTCAAAAAGCATGTAAACAAGCAGTACACCAGCGACATCTGCGATTTTGGAACAGGCACACAAACTAGCCTGTACTGTCAAGTTTCCAGGGGGTTGGTCATTGATCTATTCTTGTGAGTGACAAACGTGTTTGAATAAATCTCTGAATTGAGATTCATAAGCACCGTGAAATCACGACAGTGAGGTTTTTTTTGTCTTTATTAGAGAGACTTTCAGTTTTTGGCTGGTTCGTCTCTCCATCGAAAGTGAGGTCATTCATTAAAAAAAATTCTTCAAATTCAAATCACTTAACAATGGTTCGAGATATGTTATATTCAACGTTGATTGTGTGCCGTTGGTCTTAAAAATGGCATGAACCACTAGGTTAAGTAAATAATATAACCATGTCAAAACTTGCTTGTGTATGAAATTTCAAAAATTTTACATGAAAATTTTAAAAGTGTTGATTTTTGTTTTGAATTTGGTAAGGGAGTCACCCGTATTTAATGCGAGAAAAGTCATTCTGCATAATCAATAAACAGCTTATGTCAAATCATTCTTGTTAACCGAATTTTATGAAAATCATTTGAAAATTGTTCGAGTTGTGTTTTTTTGTGTATGAACCTTTGGGGGTCCAAATTATCGGATATCGATTAAGAAACGCGTGTTCACTGTTTGACGTAAACTTTATTAATACTCGTTTTCTATTTTTTTTTTGCAAGGATTTTCATCCGTTTGGATGATTCATCCCGAAAACTCATTTTCTATGTACAACATTGGCTTTTTATACTGTTTGGTGTGTATGTGTGTGTAAGATATCGAATGTGTCGTGTATGCTATTGTACATGCAGTTGGTTGTATGTTATTGCTATTGTTGTTCGCTATTGTCTGCTTTCGCTGTCGACTGTCGTCTGCTGTTGCTGTTGTTGGTAGCCGGCTATTGTCTGTCGCCGGTAATTGCTGCTACCTGCTATTGCGTGTCGCTGATTGGCTGACGCAATTGACGTGTCGCTGATTGGCTGGCGCAAACGTCGTTCGTTCTGGATGTGGAATGTTCTGGAAGGTTCGATGCGATGACGCAAGAAGGGATCGGCGGTAAAGTACGCCACAAACCCTTTTTTCATTAAGAATCTTCCATTGAGAATCCAAGTCAGTGTTTGGACCATAACGGCGCTCACGACGTTTGCTCGGAATTGCGAAGTGTTAATAATTACCCCACTTAACCCTACATGTTAAAAATACAAACTCCGTTCGATTTTGGCAACACGCCCGTAAATTTTATATTGCCAAAATCGAATGTTGCCAAACTAGAATGTTTCCAAAATCGAACGGGTTCTATACATGAATCTGATATGTAATACAGTGACGAAGAAAAACCTGATGCTCGAAAAGTTCATTACCCCACATTATTATTTGAACCTCACCGCTTACCACAAAACATAGCCGTTCCATGACATTTGACTCGGAATAAACCACCCCCTACTTTCAAAGGAAAATAAAAACATCCTCAGCTCGAGGCAAGGAGTGCAAAGCCGTAAACTACCCCGAAGGGACTAGTATTAGTGGAATGATTTTGCTTGAACAAGCAACAGTTTTCCTTGAAATCACGAATGGCAACCAGGGGAATAAACTCGAATTCTCTTCACGCTTTTGTTATGGTTTGATGCCTCCTCGCCTCGAGCTAACGGGAAATCCAAGTGCTTAGGTACCTATTTGGGAATCTGTAACGCGAGCCTGGGATTCAAATAAAATAATCGCAAATAGTTTGGAATCAAATAACATCACCGTCTAGTCTATGGTTGTTAGATTTCGATATTGAAAGCAACATAAGAACTAAAACGTGACAGACTTTTTTAAGAATAAATTTTATTAAGGAGTACTATATTATTAAATTATTACTACAGAATTTACACGTAAAACTGCGCAAATATTTCAAAATTGGAATTAAAGTGAAGAAATCATGAAAATTTGTCAGTTGACGTTAGTTTGACATTTTTTTTTCTTGAAATAAATAATTCTATTTCAAAACGCTCACGACCTTATTTTTAAGCGTATTTTCCTACCAATATTTTGAAATCAAATACTTCTGTCAAAGCAAAAAAATAAACAAAATTCATAAACCGCATCACGGAAACATTGAGCTTCCTCCAAGAGGGATTTTCCCGTCGGATCATTTTTTTCTGCAACGTTTCCCTCCCCTGCTCAGAACATTCTTAATCAGTGCCGGAAAACAAGCGGAACGAACCAAAGTATCTATATCTCAGAGATTACACTTCATTAAATAATGATCGATTAGGGCGCTACTGCTAGCAGTCATAGACTGTGTGATGAAAGCAGCATTGCTATTGCGTGCCGAGCAAAACGACGCTCTATTTAGGAAAATTGCCGTAAAAATGTATGAACTGGAATGCCGTCACCGTCACCGATTCCAGTGACTTTGAGAAGGTCACCCAAAGAAATACATAAAAAAATCTCCATTCTATTGATTGCTTTTAAAAACCTCTGTATCTGGTTGCTTTTAATAAATGTGTTTTTTTAATTCGCAAACTGGTAGGGTAAATGATCTTTAGTGAAACAAATCAAATTAGAATTAGAATTAGATTTCAAAATTGACGACCAAAAATCCGGGCAATATCCAGGCAAATTTTGACAAAACCCAGAAAAAACTCAACAAAAATTAAGTAAAAAAATAGAAAAAAAAAGTTTTTCATCAAAACTCATCGACATATTTTTAAACGTATTTTAGTCTTACAGAAAAGCTTTTATGGTTATTTTTATAAAACATGCTCAAAAAATTTCGTTTTGGAGGCATAAATAACAGAAAAAATTTTCGGCACAATTTGTTTTTTTTTTTGTGGATTTGCTAAATAAAGTGAATAAATCCGAACAAAATCCGGGAATTTTTCGAGGAAATCCAGGCAACCGGGCCGGGCCGGACTGTTCCTAAATTTTGTATGAAATATCCGGGCAATATGGCAACCTTACTCTAGAGCTAAGGAGTGTATTCGAAAAACATGCATTTTCAGTGAAGCTACCTCCCAGTTTAATGTTTACTTACTTACTTGCTTACTTAATGGTCCCGCGTCAATTCTCCGGCGCAAAGGGCAAGTTTAATGTTAACATGTGTTTTTCTTACGTTCTGTCAAGTGGTTTTTGAGATATCGTCCAATACAGAAGGTCATTGAAAAAACTTTTTGGGCAGAATCACGAAAAATTCCGGGAAATCCCAGTGGGAGACTCAAAAACAGCAGTCAGTACCAATATGTGAAAAGGATTATGTTCATTAATGACATTTCGAGAAAAACGCGTTTGAAAATTTTGCAACCTTTTTTAACATGTCGCCAAAAAAAAAAAATCTCGGAGCGTGAGAGAGCTTAAGATTTACAACGCGTGGCAAAACTGAGCGGCCACTTTTTAGAAAAGGTAAATTGTTCCACTCAAGATCAGTTTTCGGCCTGTTCCAATCAAGTTCATCTACCCTATCTTTGAAAGGCAATGCCTCGAAAAATTCGAATCATATTTGCTACTAAGTCTCACAACCGTACATCCACACAACGGGGATATTATTCCACCCCAAAGCATTTCACTATTTCTTTTACTGCTATAGCTTCCAACCATCATCTTCAAATGATATTGAATCAAACCCCACACGGTGTTTCGAGACAGAGTTGGCAGAATATGCTTTTTAGACAATTGGTTTTTACCCCTTTCTACCCGGCCATGTCCGGATGTTCCGATTCATTCATCCTAGCGGCTGTGGCGGTGTGGTAGCTCGAGAATGCATCACTTTTATCAGCTACTGAATGGATTGAGTTTATTTTTCTATATCGGAGTTTTGTAGGTATATTGTTTGTCGCTTTGGCATTTCCACGGGCATTTTAGCGTTTGAAGGAATTTTGATGCTTTATTTTTTTCTATTATTTTAGGTGCATTTCAGTATTTGCATAACGATGCCATTTGCTATTTTTTTTATCTGATAGGTACATAAAACAATCTTATGGAATTTTACAGATTTAGTTAAGTTGTGACGTAAAAATAATAGAGGCCAAAATGTGTTTATAAAAATTGAAAAATATTATAGACTAATGTCACGACAATGCATAGTGACGCACCTCCCCAAAAACAAAAACTTTCCACTCATTATTAGGGATGCCAGGTGTTGAGGTTAAACAATCAGGGTAATTTGAAAAAGTCTGTGTATGACTATGCACAAGCAAAGATTTCAAATTTGATGCCAAACAAGGATTTAGGCGATGCTTGACAGGAGGATGGCGAGGGGGAAGGGGGTCCGGTTATCCGTGAGAAAAGCGCATAAAAAGGAAGAAAAACAAAACAGCATTACGCGAAAAATCATTGGAAATTAAAAAAAGATTCCGTAAAACCAGTGAGTATAGACTGCACAGTAGACTGCTTCAAATTTGTATGGGAAATTCAAAACCTGTGAAATGTTGTGCGCTGCAGGCTAAAATTGATGCTAGGCCTAGTACAAGATCTCATGCCAAATTTGAGCCAGATCGGACCACGGGAAGGGGTCGCTCAACGAGCCTGAAGATTGTATGGGATTTTAAGACATTTTGTTCGGGAGAAACATGAAAATCCAGTTTTTCATCAATAACTTTGGTTCTCGTCGGCCGAATTCTTTCAAACCCCATTTTTGAAGCTTTATAACTTTTTTATCTTAACTCTTATCGATATGCAGTCTTCGGATGAAATATTTGTCATAGTTTAGGCTTTAAGAAAACCCGTTTTTGAAAGAATTCGGCCGAAGGGAACTAAAGTAATTGATGAAAAACTGGATTTCCATGTTTCTCCCGAACAAAATGTCTCAAAATCCCATACAAACTTCAGGCTCGTTGAGCGACCTCTTCCCGTGGTCTGATCTGGCCCAAATTTGGCATGAGATCTTGTACTAGGCCCAGGATCAATTTTAGCCTGTAGCGTATAACTTTTTCAAAAGTCGGGTCTTTTGGGGCAGTCTACTGCACAGGTTAAATTGTTATCGGATTATGATCGAAATGAGGGAATAATTACCCTAAAATTACTCAAAATCTAGATCAAATAGCTTCAGATAATATGTGTTATTGAATTGTCGTTTAAAATTAAGAATTATATGCTAATTTAGCTGGTTAATAACAGAGATAAAACATGCTAAACTTACCATAACAGGTTAAATATTTTACAGTTACGGAAAGTTCGGATAGTTGCAACTTGCTAAGACATACACAGTGACAATAGAAGGATGCTAGACCCAAGGTGTGTATTAGACTACCCCAAATTTGTATGGGAAATTTAAAACCTGTATAATGTTATACGCTGCAGGCTAAAATTGATCCTGGGCCTAGTACAAGATCTCATGCCAAGTTTGGGCCAGATCGGACCACGGGAAGGTGCGAAATTAGTTGCTCTGGCTTGTTTAGACAAAAATGTTTCCTTGGAAGAAAAACAAAATATGGTTGAAGCACTTAAACAAAATGTAACACATGAGAATGGAAGCCTCAAAGCCTAAATCGAGAATTTTGATCTGCTCAAAGATTTCAAACTTGCAAGTTTCGTTCATAGGAACACGAACAGTTTTTTTGGAACCACTGGTTTATCAAAAGACTAAAAAAAAAATCCCAACAAATGGAATCAAAACCGATACTATGTGAAAACCAGAGAGATTTTAAAGATGGTAACCGTAGTGAACGACTGTGGCGAAAGAGGTGTTGCATTGATTTCGGAATTTAATGGTAAAATAACCAAAAATGAAGAACAACTGCAATTTTTGTTAAAGGTAGTTGAGGCACATCAAAAAAAAAAAAAAATCAAATCTCCAAAAAAAAAAAATTTGATCTGAAATGTTGTGCATAAAATTTGAACTTTGTTAATTACTCTATGAATAAAAAAGACTTTGAATAACTTCACGTGTCTACCTCATTATTTTTTGTAATATAAAAACACTCTAAACCAAATAAAGTACTTGATTTTAACTACAACTAAAATTATAGAAAAATGCGAAAAGACTGTAAATGGACCTGTTTTTGAAAATTTATCTTTTTATTGGCATCACAAATCGTCCAGTCATGTTCCTAAGCCCCTGTGGTTATGCAATATTTTTTTGATTGTCAAGCATTTTTCCGCCCTTACTTCTTTCCGAACTTTCTAGTGAATATCATCCAAACTCATCGGTCGAAGGAGACAAAAGCTATTGACGAAAAACTGGTTTTTCATGTTCCTCTCGAACAAAATGTCTCAAAATCCCATACAAACTTCAGGCTCGTTGAGCGACCCCTTCCCGTGGTGCGATCTGGCCCAAATTTGGCATGAGATCTTGTACTATGCCCAGGATCAATTTTAGCCTGCAGCGTATAACTTTTTCAAAAGTCGGGTCATTTGGGGCAGTCTAGTGTGTAAATATACAGAAGGTGTTACCGAATATCGAATTCCCGATTCAGCCATTTTGGCTATTTCGGCTATGCAACTATGCGGAACTCATGAAGTTTGTTTACCAACAAAGCACAGAAAAGCTGAGCAAAAAATAAACAATTTCATTGAGAGCCCCGCTCACTCCTCGCCTACTTACTGTGAAAGTCGGAACCTTGGCTAGACCCAAGTATAAACATTGTTCTAAACATAAAAACGAATTCGAACGATACCCGAACACAAACGTACACACAAATTAAAATCACTTGGCCTGGGTGAGGTTTTATTTGTCTTCCTCAAAGTGATTTAAAAACAACTAAATAGCAAATAAAAGATTGTGTTATCAAACCAGAAATTACTTCTTCTGTCTGCCGTTCGCTCGCGCAACATTAACTCTAATCCGCTCTTGACTGTCGATATGAGACTTTTTGAAGTTTGGTGACTGGTATCTTTATTTAAGTGCATCCAAATAAATTATTATTGCTAAACAAAAAAAAAACGACTCACTTAAAATTTGACAAGATAAAGTTCTTTTGCCTAAGCATAGTTTTAATTATGATAGGGGAGATAAGGGCATAACGAGCACCCAGGGCATAATAAGCACTCCTTTTTTCTACAAAAGTACGTGTTTTCTTAAACAATTTTTTATGAGGATTTGTTTCGTACTACCTATAGTATTAATTTTTCACCAAAAAAGAAATATCCTCATCATCTTTTCATAAATATTAAATAATAACCAGCTAGGTTCTCAAGTGACGAAAATATTATAATTAAAATAAGCTTTTATGACCTTTAAATCATCTTGATCTGAAATGTACGCACTGCAAAATGATTTACACATTGTTTCTCAATTTTCACCATCAAAAAAATTTTGATTTTTAACTTTAATCAATTTTAAAACGCGTTTTTACTTAAATTTGTTGACCTGGGGCGAACAGAGCACTTTTAATCAGGTCAAGATGAGCATTTTCTGCTGTATAATCTAGCAGCGAATTCAACTCGATTTAGTCATCTGAATAAAAGAGCTACAGCTTGACTTGTTTCATCTGTCGATTTGGCCAATTGCTAAGGTGTCGGTGAGGTAATCAGTAGGCTCGAGTTCGATTCCTGTTTGAGGGATTTTTTTTTCTCATACCATTCATGATTGATTTAAAAAAATTAAAATTAAAATCACCTTGACCAGGAATCGAACTCGAGTCTACTGATTACCTCTCCGACACCTTACCAATAGGCCAATTCGTCAGATATAAACTAGTCAAGCTGTTGCTCTATTATTCAGTTGACTTCATCGAGTCGAATTCGCTGCTAGGTTATACGGCAGAAAACGCTCATCTTGCCCCGAAAAATGGCGCCTATACTGCCCCAGGTGGGGTTTTCATTATGCCCCTACAGTAAATGGTTATCAGCTTCCGGCAAAAAATTAAAAAATGCATTTTTGAACGTTTTTATCTACTTTTTCATGTTTCATCCAATTAGGCAATAGACTATTTGAGTGTCTGAACACGAAACAAGAATGTAATTCACATATTATAGCTGTTCTCTATGGTTAAATAAGCGTTTTCCTTAAGATGGCCATTATGCCCTTATCCCCCTCTTATATAGTTACCCATCCACATACTCCATCAACGAGGAATTAAGCACTCGTACAAAGTGAACAGAATAAAGCGTATCTGAGGGGAGATAAGGGCATAATGGCCACCTTAAGGAAGACGCCTATTTAACCATAGAAAACAGATATAATATGTGACTTACTTCGTTGTTTCGTGTTCAGACACTAAAAAAGTCTATTTCCTATCTGGATTATACTTGAAAAGGTAGATGAAAACGTTTAAAAATGCATTTATTTTTTTTCCGAAAGCTGAAAATCAGTCACTGTAGGGGCATAATGAGAATCCCCACTGGGACAGTATAAGCAACATTAATCGGGGCACGATGAGCGTTTTTTTGTCGTGGAATCTAGCAGCGAATTTTACTCGATGAAGTCAACTGAATAATAGAGCTACAGCTAGACTTGTTTCGTCTGACGAATTGGCCTATTGGTTAGATGTCGGAGAGGTAATCAATAGGCTCGAGTTCGATACCTGTTCGAGGTAAATTCTTTCTGTTAATATTTCAGTTATGAATATCTCGAACATTCTCACTCTCAGATGTTTCTATCAGCAGCACAATAGTTAAAACTTTCTGTGTTAACTTCTGTCTATGTTTACTTACTAATTCTCACTTTAATTGGTTTACCCCATGGTGTTCAATGTGGCGCTAGAAGGTATTATTCGAGCGATGGGCGAAATGCAAGGCACGATTTTCAACAGATCCAGTCAACTTATCTGCTTTGCCGGCGACATTGATATAGTCGGAAGATCATCTGCGGCGATGGAGGAGATCTACCGCAAAACAGAAACGCAAACCAGGAAGAATTGGGTTCAAAATTAATGCGTCCAAGACGAAGTACATGCTGGCCTGCGGATCCGAGACCAACCGAACCCACTTGTCCAGTAATATCAAGGTCGACGATCGACGGCGACGAGCTGGGGATAGTCGAAGACTTTGTTTATCTCGGCTAACTGGTTACCGCAGACAATGACACATGCCGTAAGATCTGGCGGGGAATGACCAACGGAAATCGTGTCTACTATGGACTCCACAAGCAACTGCGGTCAAAAAGACTTAGCCCGCGCACGAAGTGTGATCTGTACATGACGCTCATTCGATCGGGTATTCTCACTTGGCACGAGACATGAATATTGCTCGACCACATGGACATGGATATTGTTGACCAGTTTTTGATCCAAATGCCCTTTAAAGTGTTTTTTTTAAAATAGTTTAATCAAATGCTCAAGCTTGGAAAATCTTCTTGATCAATACCAATATTATGTTGTTTTTTCGTAACTTTGATGATTTGCAGTAATCGGACATACCCTTCGGATTCAAATGTTTGTGTTGCACCGTATTATACTGTTTTAATGTTCAGCTAATAAATCTCTATAATATTCATTGCTCTTAAAAAATAACTAGGTTGAAGTAGTTAAATTTACAATTCGATAAAAAAAATAGATCTACTTTGATTTCCAGTATCTTTAAATTTTTTATTAATAAAGCTTATGCTATCTCATCTGAACATCTAACATACGATGAGTAAACGTACCCAAACTAACACAAGCAAAATCGTGTTTCAATCAAGGTGTTGCCATGAGGATGTTGCTGACATTGCTCGTTCTCCTGTTATCATGGCCTCCTAGTTGAAGCCGGTTGGCTGATGGAAGTGAGACGTGTTCGTGCCACTATAATAATGCTAACTACGGAAATTGGAAGTGGAATGTGGTGCCTTAATGCACTTCATTGTTGATGCCACGTGTCAGGCGTTCCGTCTTCTGGAATGGGGAAATTCGTTTAAAATTATTATTGCTATGTTTTCACCTCCGGGCGACGACGGACGACAATCCGTCGAGACGGTAAAATCCCCCGGAGGATTCGGTGATTTATACATACGTTACGCTCGGTACAGATTCGATGTGCCGTTGATTGAAGGCGCAATAAGTTGTCCAGTATATTTTTAAAGAGTTTTGTACTGTACTTGCCAGCCTCTCAATTATCCAAAACGATGGCAGACTTTGAATTTGTTTCAAAATTCATGATTTGTTCGTGGTCAACACAGCAATTTTTGTAATAATTTTTCGGCCTTTAGTTGAAATTTCGTCTGGATGTTGTGCTTTACTAGAAACTTAATGCTCCTAAATGCTTCTGAGAGAAAAGTTGGTTGAATTCGAACGTAGTTGTCATCTTGATGCCCTATACATGCCTTGCATTTCAATTTTCAAAACATTTTCCATCGGAACTGATCTTCAATGGTCACGCCAATTAATTCCTTCCATCATATCATTGTATCCAAAAACGTTCCAAAAACTTCAGATTGGTTTATGACTATAATTCTCCCTGAAAATACATTTTACTCTAAAATAATGAACACATGATAGCGTTCTTCTCGCAAGAAATCCTCCAAGAGTGGAAGCTGTCTCCATCTACATAAGTAGCTATACAAAACGCTCTTTTGTAATGAAATTCATAGGATACGCCCTTCATTCATCCCCATTTCAGTTTGATGTCTGTACGCTCTTAAATATACGCTCGTTAACAAAATTAGATCAAAAAGTGCCAAATCCGGAAAACGCACCCCCAGCCAGGTTTAGAGCAGAGCCGTTTTGAGTTTCCGGAAGGAAAAGGCTGGGAAGGGGACGAAAAGTGGACATGAACGCGAATTTTATCCCTTTTTCCCCCTCATAGAATCATCGGCCATAAGCAAGGCGAGGGTGCGCCTCAAGTGTTGTGTGTTTTCAGCAGCATAAATTGATTTTATACGATTTGATAAATTCAATGGAGATGCTATCATTGATGAGATGAACAGTTGGGATCCGGTCTGGGAGGGCTATAATTTGCATAATGAACTTTAAAATTTTGTAAATTTTTTTCTTCAACTTTCCCAAATGTTGTATAGTATTTTTGCGATTTTCCCGTGCAATAGTGAAGAAATTTCCATCATGTCTGTCTTCAATTATATCCCTGTTGAAGGATTGTTGGTGCGCTGTTATTGATCCCGTTGGAATTCTGCCAGAAGCCCACCACCGGAAATAGTTCTTCTATTTATCGTGCAGCAAAAAGACAGGAAATACTGGCACGTTCAGCGAGAGAAAAGTAGGATAACGGCATGAGTATGCAATAATGATAATTGTTAATGACAGTGATAGAATAATGAGCCGAGTTCTTTGCTGCCACCCAGCTCGGGGAATGTGGCACCATGCCAATCGACGTCAATAAATGCTTGACGTTAGTGGATCATGTACGAGCTAGAAATAATAATTACGACATCGCTAACAAATGAAGAAGAATCATGCTTCCTATAAAAATGCTCCTTTCATTTTGGTGGGCTTATAACAGTTTGTTCAAATAGCTGAACTATATAATTTTAATTCATTTAATACATAAAGCTAATGGTAATTTGTTGAAATTTTACTTAAGAATAGCTTTAATTCCCAATGGTGAAATCAAACTTTCAATTTATTCCCGTTCTCTCCTGTGGAGGAAGACTGAATAAAAAAAGAAAAAAATCTTTCAAACGTCAAATTTCTCTCATCAATCTATAGACCAGTGCGAAGGTTCGAAATTTTATTTTCTTATTTAGTGATTTTCAATAGAACTTTTTTGATGCTGAAAAGCACTTGTTTTGCATAAAACAATGATTTAATTAGGTTTTGTTTTGCTCTGGCAAATTCTTGCATGATCAGGCGTATTGAGTCGCTCAAATTTCGTTGAAGTTTTTGAATCTGATAAATAATAATTGTTTGAATAATGGTTGTTCTAAAAATAGCTTAAATAACAGATTTAGATTTTGGATAGTTCCCATGGACCGAACAACATTTTATGCAGTTCAAAGTTTATATTCACGACAGAGTGGACAGACTGGTATTGGATTATCTAGTTGGTGTATTCGATTACTTCGAATCTGCTGCAATTAACACAGAAGACTGAAATTTAGCATCTAAACAACTGAGTTACATGACTCGCTACACGAAACTGATTATTTAAAGTTAAAATTTGAACGATTACAAATCTTTTCCACAATTGCTGGCTTTTTGCCGAACAAAAAAAAAGCGATACAGAAAACGATACATCGAATTTCAGTTTTCCTCCCAAAGGTTCTTTCAACTCGGAATGACACTTCAAATGTTGATTTAAAAAAAAATCTACCAACTAACGAAACCAGATGGAAATTGGCCTACTACGCTTATGAAAAAGATAATATAATAGTGAATTATGATATTGGATATTTTTTCAATACCACTGATGGTCTGAGCTTTTTTTATTAATCTTTATAATACTTTTTCGGAGGTTTTCATAGAGGTTTTATGACATCTAAAGTGTCTACTACATAGAAGCAAAATTAGGGTGATTATGGAGTAATTATGAAAAAAATTTACTCAGTTTGATACCGGGTGATACCGTCAAAATTAGGTCAATATCAACTTGACGTATTTTTTTCAATTTTGCATTTAAAATGCCTGAACCCCTCATTTTGAAAATGTGTGTGTGTGTAGAATGTTGCTCCTATTTTGATTTTGGAATTCACTCTTCAGTTGTCGAAATGCCGTCCAAGGAAGAAGAGCAGCGTATCAAAATTTTGCTCGCTCATCGCGAAAATCCGAGCTACTCCCATAGCTGGCAAAATCGCTAAAAGTTGCCAAATCAACCGTTACAAATGTAATTAAAGTGTTTGGGGAACGTTTGTCGACAGCCAGGAAGTCTGGATCAGGGGGGAAATCGAAAACCGGAAGTCGCTGAGACGACAAAGAGAGTTGCCGGTAGTTTCAAGCGAAACCCTAACCTCTCTCTCTCCGAGATGCCGCAAAAAAGCTGGGTGTATCGTCTACAACCGTGCATCGAGCCAAAAAACGAGCCGGACTATCGACTTACAAGAAGGTAGTGACTCCAAATCGCGATGATAAACAAATTACGACGGCCAAAGCGCGATCCCGGAGGCTGTACACGACGATGCTGACGAAGTTTGACTGCGTGGTATTGGACGACGAAACCTACGTCAAAGCCTACACTACAAGCAGCTTCCGGGACAGGAGTTTTATACGACAAAAGGAAGGGGAAAGGTAGCAGATATTTTCAAGCACATGAAACTGTCAAAGTTCGCGAAGAAATATCTGGTTTGGCTAGCCATCTGTACCTGTGGCTTGAAAAGCAGCATTTTCATTGGGCATCTTGCCATTACGGTAAAAAGGCCATGGAGTGGTACGCCGCCAACAACGTGCAGGTGATTCCCAAGGACAAGAATCCTCCCAACACGCCAGAGCTCCGCGGCGAAGAAGGTAGACAAGGTGTCTGTACAAAATCTGATGGCAGGGGTTGAGCGTAAGGCCCAGCAATTCGGATTTGGAAAAGCGGAAGCCCAACTGAATATTTTTCCTGAATTTTATACTAATTAAACTTGAAAAAGAAATTTAATTTGATTTTTTAAATAAACGATTTCACCGATTTACACGCGTTTTCCCCTGACCAAATTTTGACCTTATCACCCTTTACCAACAGCTAAATTCTAGCGTAACATTTCATAAGGGCGAAACTAGCAGTTAACTCGAAACGAAAAAAACGTGTTTGAAATTTCGAAACATCTAATCAAATCCTATATATAAAAATCGACCACATTTTGTTTAACAAAACAAAAAAAAAAGTGCATTATATTCACTTATTGTTCGGTGGTTATCAAGATCTTTAACTTTATTCACTAAATTTTAGAGATTTTCGAGTTTCGCCTTTTTGTGTTTTCGATTTCAGTTAAGCCTGCAAGTTTCGCCTAATTGATCGGCCGTTTTAGTTTTAGTTTTGAAGTTTCGCCCATTGGTCCGCAAAAACTAATTAGGCCGTTTTGTCACACACGGTCAACTCAGTTACGCCTATTGGCCCTACACGAATAGAAAAATAAACCCCATTTTAAATAGGCGTAACTAACCGTTCCAACGAGAATGCATCAACAGAAAGTTTCGCCCAATTGAATTTCATCAATTTTTGGAAAGTTTTAAATGATTTTAATATGAAACCGCGTTATTTAGGTAAAGTGCAACCGCGTATATTCGGAATGACCGTTAGCTCGATTTGTTTATATTTGGCAGTTTCGCCCTTTTGAAATGTTACGCTAGAATTATGGCCCATAGAAAAGCGAAAATTTTTAGCAGTCTGTTTTGGGTTGTTTTTGACAATTTTTGGGGGTTTATTTTTGGGAGTGTTAGAGCTAATACCCAGTAAGCATGAATCGGCAGAGAGGTAACTCAAATCGACAGAGGGATCGTATCGATCTCTCTAATGTTTTGCATCATCTAATCTACAGAGAGGAACACACAACACGCGTTCCTTGGGGGAGTGCCACGAAATAATCTAAGACACGCCCTCCAGAGAAATACACGAACACAATCCGAATCGTATGTTTCCCTTCGAGACGCGTGTTTGCCTGCCTGAGAATTCGACTGCTACGATTGAAAGCGCACATAAAATGCGAGCACACAGTACGAGTGTACGATTCGAACTGATTTCGCATGTACACTTTCGTATACGTTGCCTCTTGGTATCTCGGCAGGACAAACCGAATGAGAATATATTTGCGTTCTTGGAGTGTCGCCGAAATCAACCGTTTTATTCGGTGACTCAACTCTCAAGTTTTTGCATGCTCTGTCGATTTCTGAGAGGACGCGCTTACTGGGTAACCTTGTCATTTGACGTAAATAATGCAGCAGTACATCACAAGGGGGTAAGTAGAAAGTGGTCCCTCAAATTTCAGAATCAGCCATTTTGATTGCTTCGTTGCGTTTGTATACCTTGAAGTTCGCCATCCAGACTTTTCCAGACATTTTTTCAAAATCTTCCAGACATTTCTGAAAAAAGTTGGCATCACTGCATGCGAGTATTAAGGCAAGGGGATGAAAGAGAAGGAAATTGCCGAACTGACATTTCAGTACCGCACTGACGTTTTGGTTCCAAAATGCCTTTGAAATCAAAGGGGAACTGACGTTCTGGTTCCAAAAAGTTGGTACGGTCCGTTTGTATGTGATTTGACAGTTGCTTCAGTCCTTTGTATTAAGGCTCCGTCAATTGACTACGGTGCTGGTCGTTTGCGTGACGGGCGAATTTTACCTACCCTGCTCTGAAGGCTTCCATTTCTAAGGCGTGGGTTTCAATGTAAAAGGCTTATATGTATTGTAAAGGAATGCTCTTCATTCAGATGTTTTCTGGAGAGAAGAGTTGAGGACGAAAGCAGAAACATCGAGTAATTGTTTCTGAATATGTCAATCTACATGGCTGAATGAATAAAGAGGTTTTTAAATCAAGTGTTTTTGAACAGAAGAAGAAGTTGATATTTGTTCCAGCCTTATTGCATTTAGTAATGACTTAAGTGCACAAAATATTATAAAATTTAATTATTTTTTCTATTTTAACCACCAATGAGTGGATCACAAATTTCTGAATTCTGGATATATGGAGTGTGTCACGGATTTAAGGCTTAAACAAACGCTTGAAAAGTACAAAAATGAATTTGTACGAGATAATTGGGTTAACATTGAAGCACTTTTTTTCGTTGATTCGCTTTTAAAAATCAACTCATAGTGACTGCAAGTCCCTTTCCAATGCCCAATTGATCAGGCAAAGGCGCACAAAATATGCATTGATTGAAATTTAGAGAAAAATACCTTATACGAGTTATTATACGATTAATCCTGATAAAAAATCTTTTTTAGAGAGATTGACTAGAAGTTGACTAAACCAGGTCGATCTCCCTTAACTTACTGTACCAGAGTTTTAACAGCAAAAAATAAATTTATACAAATATTAATTGAATCTTGTAGGAATAAATATTTATAATTTTCTTACCCATATCAACAAGATCGAATCACCTGCATGTGGAAATTTGTTGGTGGCAAAGGGGTATAAGTGAATTAATTTGGAGCCAAAGGGGTATAAGTGTCACAATCCAAAAATATCCGTTGCCGCAATCAACGTCAAATAAACGTTTTTTGATTTTGTGAAAATACAACATTTTCAATAGATACTTTGTTTTCATTTAAGAAGCTCATTCTCATGAAAAAAGTTCATATAAAATATCTATGGAATTTACTAGACCACAACGAAGTTCAAGTGCTTTTTTCTCTAAATCAGCTTCTAAAGGGTAATACGGTCAAAATTTGGTCAAGGGAAAACGCGTGTCAATCGGTGAAATCGTTTATTTAAAAAATCAAATTAAATTTCTGTTTCAAGTTTAATTAGTATAAAATTCAGGAAAAATATTCAGTTGGGCTTCCGCTTTTCCCGATTTTGTACAGCCTACAGCCACCTTGTCCACCTTCTTCGCCGCAGAAAGCCAGTTTGCTTTGAACTGCTGCTCGTCCTTAGCAGTTTTTTTGGTCTTCTCTTCAATAGCCCAGTATTTCTCAATTGGGCGGAGCTCTGGCATTTTGGGAGGGTTCTTGTCCTTGGGAACCACCTGCACGTTGTTGGCAGCGTACCACTCCATGGCCTTTTTACCGTAATGGCAAGATGCCAAATCCGGCCAAAACAGTACGGAACAACCGTGTTTCTTCAGGAAAATCAGCAGACGTTTATTCAAACACTCTTTCACGTAAATTTCTTGGTTAACAGTCCCGGAAGCTATGAAAATGCTGCTTTTCAAGCCACAGGTACAGATGGCTAGCCAAACCAGATATTTCTTCACGAACTTTGACATTTTCATGTGCTTGAAAATATCTGCTATCTTTCCTCTTCCCGTATAAAACTCCTGTCCCGGAAGCTGCTTGTAGTCGGCTTTGACGTAGATTTCGTCGTCCATTACCACGCAGTCAAACTTCGTCAGCATCGTCGTGTACAGCCTCCGGGGTCGCGCTTTGGCTGTTGTATTTTGTTTATCATCGCGATTTGGAGTCACTACCTTCTTGTAAGTCAATAGTCCGGCTCGTTTTTTGGCTCGATGCACGGCTGTAGACGATACACCCAGCTTATTTGCGGCATCTTGGAGAGAGAGGTTAGGGTTTCGCTTGAAACTACCGGCAACTCTCTTTGTCGTCTCAGCGACATCCGGTTTTCGATTTCCCCCCGATCCAGACTTCCTGGCTGTCGACAAACGTTCCCCAAACACTTTAATTACATTTGTAACGGTTGATTTGGCAACTTTTAGCGATTTTGCCAGCTATGCGTGCGAGTAGCTCGGATTTTCGCGATGCGCGAGCAAAATTTTGATACGCTGCTCTTCTTCCTTGGACGGCATTTCGACAACTGAAGAGTGAACTCCAAAATCAAAATAGGAACAACATTCTACACACACACACCTTCAAAATGAGGGGTGTTCAGGTTTATTAAATGCAAAATTTACAGAAATACGTCAAGTTGATATTGACCAAATTTTCACGGTATTACCATTTATGCACTTATACCCCTTTGGCTCTAAGGGCCTCATTTGTTTCTCCCCATTTCACGGCTTACTTAGTTACGTTACAAGGTTTTTCAAAACTAAAATATTGTTCAAATAAATTGAGACACAAGAGAGATATAACGATTTTCAGCTGCCAGCAGTGTCAAATTAAAAAAAAATTCAATGAATTGATTAGGGTGACTTCTAGTGATAGTCGTGTCCAACCTGTACCATATTTTTAAAGTTTTAAGCATAACTAAATTCGCACGGGATCAGCTAGTGAAAAATACATAGAACAGTTAAATTTCATGAACATAAACATCTCGATTGCACAATCAATCCGATTATTAAGATTAATGTCAACAGAATTTGATTGTGAAATTGTTGTCGGTGTTCATTCTTCATAAATTCTATGTCTTTAATTGTATCAAGACGTTAACTTTAAATTGAGAAACTGCAAACATGCTTTACCTTGAGACTTTTAGACACTTAACGCCCACACAAATGGTAACCGTCCAACATTGACGATTGGCAGCGGAACGTGAAGGACTATTTCCGGTACAAGGGCTTCCCCTAATGGAAAATTGGGAAATCCCGTTTGCGCGGTTTGTTGCCTCTGACGGAATACGGCGAAGGGAAGGTGGCTTCCTATCGGTTTCGACGGAAACGGATTGTTCGGTTGAGTTTTCTAGTGGAACCAAAACGTGCCAAAGAACTGGAGGTTGCGATCGGCAACGCCAACGCGGGATTAAGTACCGTACCGATGTATTTAGGCTGGCTGCGTGGTAGACTTTTATCTGTGTGGAACAATACAATATTATAAAAGTACTTATTTGGGTGATAGTGATTGTTGAAACTAAAATGATACCTCTTACAGAAATATTATTGAAGCGTAATTGTAATAACACATGAATAAATTCGAACAACTTCAATTGACACTTTACAAAAGTATATTGTTTACAAGAAAACCTCTCAATGTAAGAGAATATGGATTCATCAGCTGGCTCAATAAGTGTTTATTTCGAAATAATTTGAATTTGAATAAACCTCTTCTTTTCACCTTCAACATTTCAAAGAAGTGTAACTTTTGAAGTTGCATAAATTTCCCATAAATTTTATCCTTCAATCCCTTCGTTGATCGTTTACATAATTCGAGAGTCCGGAAAAAAGTAAACCGGGTTCCGGTAATAAATATGTTTCCCTCGTTTCCTCTTATCACACTCAGAGCAGAGGAACGAGTATCAAGGAAGAAGAGCGTGGAAAACCCCATTGTGAAATCACCTCGGAAAGCCCTTCTTTCACCGAGACAAAGTTTTATCTGAAGAAGGAAAACGACAATAAAGGACCAAGTGATGATTGCTCTACATCCGATCTAATCTATTTCATTTAGAGCTTTACTTCCTGCTGCTTCTGTTCGACCGGGGAGCGTCGTGGTGTCGGAGTCGGGTTGCCGTCGAGCAAAAAATACTGATTAAAGCTACGCTAGCTAGCTGATGCTTCAAAGATTCAGTTACCGGAATTAAGCAGCGATACCGAGTACAGAAACAGCGAGGGAGCCAAGCTGGAAGGAAAATTTTCCTCTAACCCTCATTCAGGTTTCCAGTCCATCCAGGGACACTCTTACTCGAATATAAAAAAGCAACCGTCTCAGTCATTTGCGAGGATTAAAGGCCCCTAATGTTGCCACACTCACATTTTGTCACGTTTTTCCCTGGTGATTTCCACCCCCTGTTGTCGTTCCATCATCTTGTTTTGCAGCCACCCACCTGCGCCATTCTTCGAGAGCAAATCGTGATGAAGTGCTTGACGAAAAACGAAGACGAACGTTTTCACGGACCAGAAATTTCACCAGGGGTATTGAGGATCGAGGTCGAGAACGAATATTCGCCGATGAGATGGCTGTTTGGTGATTGCAATGCTTAATAAGTTAATTAAATTTTTTGAGAGGACGACCGATTTTGTATGACAGCAAACCTTATATTCCCAACAAAGTTAATTATCATAAACAGGGGTAACATGCAACACTTTAAACTTCAGTGGCTTCTTAAAAAATTATGTTCACAGATTATTATACGACTTTTACTTAAAAGATTTTAAGACATGATTAAGCGTGATCCCTCCTCCCCTAACCAAGCGGGGGAAAACCGTTAAAAAATACACAAAATTGCTCGAGCTTCTGGAAAAATTTAGAACTTTTCTTCTTCTTCTCCATGGGAATTTTCATCAAATAAAAGTTATTAAAATTGTCATAATGGTAAGATTTTTAAATTGTTTTAAATTGTTTTCCATTGAGGTGACTAGTTTTCTAATCATCGTTAATGGTCTAACCACGTTTGACTTTTTTATCCTTCGTATAACATTGTATTGTAACAATTATCTAATGTTAACCCACTTAAACCCATTTTTTTTTGCTGAAAAATCAACAGAAGTTTTGATTTATGATCACATAACACTTTAGCTGTACAAAAAACTTTATTGTTTGATTTTTTGTTGTTGTTGTTGTTGGTAATCCACCATGGGTGCACGGATTCACCGCAGTTTCTGCCAAAGTATGGGTTCACATACATTCTTTTTAGATTATTAGGTTCGACAAATCTCCAATGCAGCGCGCCACCATACCCGGACCCCATGGCTTCGTATGAACTGTTATGTGGTGAATGTATTGCGTGTGTTGATGTATGTATATTTTGGAAGAACGAATCAATCAGGTGGGCTAGTTTACATACAGGTATTCCGGCATCCGTGTATATACCTGGCCAGCTGGCAACTGATTGAACATTCCAATTATATAGTCAGTTATATAATGAAACACATCTCACCTGTCGGCCCGCTTATGGGATTCGAACCCCAAAGTTTTTCTTGCCGATACCGGGAATCGAACCCAGTACGCCTGGCGTACCAATACCAGACTCGCGCCAGCCTATCCACTAGACCACATCGGCGCTTTAACTTTATTGTTTGATTTTTTTCCCAAAAAATGCATAGCCACGCTAAACATATTTGTAGAGTTGTTGTCGTTTTTCCAATCCCTTTAGACTAAGCAATAAGCATTTCATAATTTTTCCAGCAACCAAAACCGGGCAGTCGAATTCAAATAGTCCAATCCAAAAACCCGGCCATATCCGAACAAACCTGGGAAAAATATCCATTATTCAAACAAAATTAAGAGAAAAATAGGTTAAAAAATGTTCTTCGAAGCACAAACAATTTTGTTCGATGCTTCAAAAAATAGTTTCTAATATTCGCTGAAGAGTTCGTTTTCAAACACAAAAATTAAAGCTTATCACTGGCTTATTTGGAAAGCCCGGATGAAACCGGCAATGTGGAATACTTACTTCAGAAGAGGTTTATATTTCTCTGGCTAACATATGTTCTTTTTTTTCAAAAAATATATTCCAGAATGGTGGTAAATTTTAGACTTTCTATAAAAAAAGGTTCATTTCCTGTTTTCTCATGATTTGAACCTTCTCTAAGCTGTAGTTTCTCACAATTTCTTGTCAAACAGTTGCTATTAGTATAGATTGTTAGATTAACTTATTTTAAAATATTCTGCGCAAAATGTGAATTAAAATAACGGTTCGCTTTAGTTTTAAGCTGATTTTATTAAGCCACGTCTAAAGAAGGGGTAGAGGGTTAATAAAATTAATGTTTTTTATCATGCCAAAAAAAATTCAATTCAAATCAGACATGTTTGTTAAAAAGACAGACAAAAACATTTGTTTCAATTACATTTCGTTAATGTTTGTCATTGCATGAAAAAAAATTATAGCAAAATTTAAATCCGTGAAATGAAGGGATTATTTCAATTCTGAATTTCTCGATACTTCGATACACTTCTAATCGCAAATCCGGATTTTGGTAGAAAGCACTCAAAACCTAATACTATTTCTTAATAAATGACAACTTAATTAATTAGACCAGTGCTGTTCACACTTTTTTACTCATCGCTGCTGTCAAAGTTCTGAACTCACCGCCCTCCGCTAAGTTAATGATATTGTCGAATCAATTTACGTCTGAAAATTGAGTAGTAAATTTGTGTGAGTGGTAAAAGGCTAAAAATTCACCCAAATATGTATCGTTATGTTTCCAATTTCAAATAAAATGTCTATAAATTTGTAGTTGTTTTCTAATTACAAAATATGAATAAACCATAATATTTTATTTTATTTTATTATAAAATCTAATCTTTTTCGACTGTTCACAATTTAGTCGTTATTCAGGAAAACACTTCAGGTCTGCTACATTGAAAAAAAAATGATTGAACATAAGTTTCAATAACTCTATAGATAATCAAACGAGTCGTTTGTAGCCAAAGGGGAATAAGTGCAGAAATTACTAAGTTCGAGTTAATCTTCGCATGCCGTTCGCAAAATTTTGAACAAATTATTCTTCGTTAGTTTGGACTAGTAAATCGATTTTGTACCTCGACCGATATTCAAGACATTAGATTCATTGTTTAGGTAAATTATTCAAGTTTTTGAATATATAAAATTTAAATCGATTTAATTTAGTAGATGACCTATAGAATGCTTTGAACAAAAAACCTACGAAAAAAGACATGATTTTAAAATTCTCATATCAGCAGTGCATTTTTGCGTACTAAAATTATATTACAAGTTTTGAAATTGTGAAAAATAAATCTTTTCAATCATTTATAAAAATTTTGGGGTCCCATGGACAGCAATCCGGGAATTACCAGAAAAACCTACTTTTTAAAAGAGGTTACATTTTTCTTAGCAGCGCTGTATCTCATTCCTAATTGAGTCAATTTTCAAAATACAAATTTTAGTTTAATTTTGATAACATGTTCATCATTTTCATTGAATACAAATAGTATCGCAAATGTTACTATTTTTCGTAATACGAGAATGAAAACAAGAAATCGCAGTTTTCGAACCCGACTGTTATCCCGACAGTTATGATGCGCACATTTCTCATTTTGTTATCGTGATATCTTAAAAGTTTTCATCAAAGCTGTCCACTTTCAATCTGTTTACGTTAGAGATGGTACCAACGCAGTATTTTGATCATTTTTATAATTATTTCAGATAACACAGATAACAGAGAGGAAAATTTAAGTGTAAATGCTGGCAATGGTAATTGTGAGATTAACTTCTGAGCGTGGCGATGCGCAAGGATTAGAATGTGACTCGACTTGACTGGTCCGCGACTGGCTCTTGTCTCACGAAGCCGCGAGGACGAGGCGCTTACGAACGGATCACGATGTGGCCAAACGATGACGGTTTGTCGAGAGAGATCTGGTCCGAAAGAGAGCCGAAGGAGATGCTCAGAGCAATGTTGCCACATCAAAATCTGTGCCGCTCATCGAAAAAATCTTTTTCATCTGTATCGAAAATTAAAAAATCGGTTCCAAAATCTGTACCGAAGAAAACAAAGTCCTCCATTCAATTTGTTTATATGTGATGATTTTGTTTCCTTTTTTTATCTTAAAAAAGATAGATACTTTATTACACATAGTACAGTTTTTTAGTTAAACACTTTTTGTGAAACTCATTTAATCATTTTTATTTTCTCTCTTTGAAAAACTGATATTGAAAATTTTTTTCATAACAAACACTCCCTAATGTTCATAATTTTTTTACATTGTTTTATTAAAACGATTTTTGAACGTCATTTTATTACGACACTTTTCGATCCGTCGTTTAATCTTAAGTATTAACTTTTCGTTCTAAGGATAGCGTTTTTTTGTTTCGATTATAGGTGCCAAAATACGTTATTAAAAATAAAAAATGACCACCAAAACGGCACTTGACATTCGAAAGATATAGTATTCAGGCATCTATCCTGAAAATTTGGAAATGTTTCATCGGGCTTTTTTGAAATTAGAGCGATTTTAAATTTTAAGTCAATTTTATTAGATTTCCAATAGGATTTTTCGACCTTATGTTCTATGACCATGGATTTTTCTGACTACACATATTTTATGACAATCAGCCAGTTCAATGATTTTATAGAAAATTTCATGCCCGAGAACTTTGTGGAAAACTGGAAAAAGATTTGAGTTGATCCTGAAAAGTTATTGGCAATTGTATGACATGTTAAAAATAAACTACACATTACTCACAGGATCCCTGATGAAGGTGTTAACCAACACCGAAACGTTGGATCAAAAATAAATGTTTTTGGATTCAATAAATTGGACTGATTTGCCGTTAATTTAAAGTACCAAAACATACAGTCGAAAACTAAAAAATCAACGTTATTGGCAATTTTCTGAAACTTTATTAGACTGATAGAAATTTTTCCATGTTTCTTAAGTTTTTTTTTCAATTCCGTTTCACTGAAAAGCGTATATCTTCCCAGGCGTAGTTTGAATCGTTTTTGGGTCTTCAACCATTTTTTTCGTGCATAAAATGTGCTTAGTCGAACAAGGTAAATAGCGTAATAGTAATAGTAATAATTCAACAATAAAAATAAACGATATTTTTTTTATTTAAAATTAAAAATCAACACAGATGACCACAGTTATAGTCCACTACAGCATTTAAGAGATGATCATAGTACAATTCGATGTATCGGGGGCTTGATATCGTTTCCACGTTTCTGAAAATCATGATGAACACTCTCCGAGGCTTGCTCTCCGAATACACCCAGCGATTTTCCGGTGTATTCGCAAAAATCTTTTTCATGGAATCGTAGAATGTGGAATTTGGAAGAGTTTGGCAGTTTAAGATTCTCCCACACTGTAGAAAACTCATCTATGAGTGATGTGTACTCGGATTCTAAGTTTTCCTTGAAGCATGCCTTGTAAATCTCCTGGAACAGCTTCAGTGCCTGCGATATCGGTATTTTTACAGTTTTAAGTGTTTTTTTATTTATCTATTTTACTTACCTTTGAATGTTCTTGCACATCAAAATGACCTTCAACCAAATCTGAGGAATCCATTAGATTATGGCAAGCTTTCCCTGTGAAACCAAACGTTTGTTGGAGATGCCTCACTCCTACCTTTGTAGTCCACAATTCTGCTAGCTCTGGATTCGTTGTTGCAACTGCGTTAAACAAGGCATTCACGATTCCGAGAGTTAAGTGCAAAGACGGTGGGGGAGCGGCAGTTAATATTAGCTGATCGTCAGATCCTTTGAAGAGTGGCTCGTGAACACAGCATGAAAATCTCTTAGCAGATTTACAGTTGGCTTCTTTCCATTGCTGTCCGTTTTTCTTGATTGTCCCAAAAGTCCTCAAGTTTCCGTTACGTGTCATCAAATATTGCTTACTGACATCGCAATATGGGCACGGATGTGCTGACGAATGAGCCATTATGCCCGTTTTAATATTTATGACTTTTAAATCTCCTGCAATATATCCATCGATGTCTTGCAACTGTAGCGCGTTCCAAATTCTAGCAATATTCTCATATTTTTCTTCCAGTGTTGGGGCAAGAGCAAGAATCAAAAGCCTAATAGTTGATTAAATAATTTGACGTTATTATACTATAAGCCTAATGTTCATAACTATTTCTAAAGTACCTTCGAACACCGCCATCCTTGAAACGCTCAGCTTTGGACTGCTGTCCCAGTGAAATCACCGACAAAGTAATTTTAAAAGAACCACCTCCAACGTCCATTCTAAATTTAAAAATTACTTCTTCATCAGTCATATTTCGCGAGTTTCGAATCTTTTGAATAATTTCTTTTACATCGACGCAGTATATTACATGTGCTTCTTTGACGCTTTCGTTTCCTCCTATATCACCCAACTTCGGGTAAAATGGGTAAATTTATACCCATTTTACGGAAGTTTTGTTTTCCTTCCTAAGGGTTTTCCTCACGCTTAAGTTGTTGTCAACTTTCATTTCGAACACATTCTGGGCAGATACAGGAGCAGTTGGTTACAAAGAGCTGTGAGCTCGTATGATGACTATTACCCATAGATTTACTATTACATACACATTTTTGCTGAAAATTCTATCCCAAACAACTTTATCGAAGACCCAAAAAAGATTCATACTACGCCTGGGAAGATATTCGCTTTTCAGTGAAGCGGAATTGAAAAAAAAACTTAAGAAACATGGAAAAATTTCTTTCAGTCGAATAACGTTTTAGAAAATTGCCAATCACTTATCAGGATCAACTCAAATCTTTTTCCAGTTTTCCACAAAGTTGTCGGGCATGAAATTTTCTATAAAGTCATTGAACTGGCTGATTGTCATAAAATATGTGTAGTCAGAAAAATCCATGGTCATAGAACAAAAGGTCGAAAAATCCCATTGGAAATCTAATGCAAATTGACTTAAAATTTAAAATCGCTCTAATTTCAAAAAAGCCCGATGAAACATTTCCAAATTTTCAGGATAGATGCCTGAATACTATATCTTTCGAATGTCGAGTGCCGTTTTAGTGGTCATTTTTTATTTTGAATAACGTATTTTGGCACACCGTGACCATAATTATGGCATTCGCGACTTTATCAACGTTACAGTTGGTGGATCGTTATTGAAAAACTTATCCGGAACAAGTGTGTTCGATGTTTACTCTTGGGCTCGAACTCACGGACATCTGCTCAGGAGACAACATACTTGCCAACTGAGCTATATCACAAGCCCTAGGTATTTGTAACATTTTGCAGCTTTTTCAAAAATAGTGCACAAACTTATTAAAAGATTTTCTAACCTATTTTTGAATGTTAGCTTGAATCTCATAATTGAGAGCTGGTACAATGAATAAAATTGCATATTTGATTTCAACACGCCATTTTGCCTTTCATAAAATGAGAATTTTGTTGCCTTGTGCTGTTAGAAATTGATCCATCATTTCATGATTTTTTTATCTTATATATAAAAATGGAGGCGTTTTCTTTGTAACACCATCACGTATAAGCGGACAGTCGGAATGAAGTGAAATTTGGCTTTCGAGGGTCTATCGGGCAAGAGTTGGTTTGTATAATAGTTTCGAGAATCTTACTTTTTATGGAAGGTGGGCTCCCATACACAATCAACTAGAAATGGGACACAACTCGAACAACTTGATGACGATTTTCATGAAAATTGATTCACGAGCACGAAGAAGTAAAAGATGTATAGATGAATTGAACATTCTTTAACGATTCATTAAGTACCTAACAGGTAAAACGAAGTTTACCGGGTGAGCAAGTTATATCTTAAAAAAAAATTTAAAAAAAAATGTGTCCAAAAAAACAATTTTACATTATTTATATATTCTCCGTTGCAAATTTCTTACTATTTGAATCGAAGGGCTAAAATTTAATTGAATTTGTTTTAGACTAAATAAAATAAAAAATCTTGAATTAGAGCATGAAATTCTAAAGCAAATAAATGGAAGAAGAGTTCCAAATGCGCCAGGCATCAGAATCACACAATCAAATTATTAGTTCAGAATTAAAATTAAATTTAGAATTAAAATTCTTTGGTCAAATTTTGGCGTTTCCAACAACAAGTGTATTATGTACTTTCCAGATTGAAGTTTTATTAAAGGATATCGAAATAATTTTATATAGAAAATGGGTTTTAAATTTTTTTATTTCAGCTATAATTTTTATTTTTTTTTTGAAAATATCCTCCCAAACAAAAGACAAATGTTTGCCTAATTATATTGACATTAAATAGTTTTTGGCTCCCATACAGCTTTTTAGCATAAACTTAGCAATTATCAATCAAAAGGGATCATCTTTTATAAGAGAGGTTGTTTGAAACCCTGCCTTTATTTAGGGTAAAGTTGGAAAAGACACAATGTAATTCTAAATTAACTCGGAAACTTATCAAACCAGTAGCACCAAATAAAGTCAATGACGAAATTTAGATACTATCGATGTTTTAATGGTAGTTTGTAAGCTCTCCTCATTTTGGCAGACAGAAAGGGTGGGTTACCCATAACATTTAAACATACATTGTGGCATAATAAAACAACTCATGATACTTATAAAAACCCAGTAAAAAATTCAGATCATTGAAAACAAATTTAAAAAAGAAAAATATTTAACTGAATATGGGGAACTGATCTTTGTATTGCTATTCGAAACACCAGATTTAGATCTGATTACTAAATACTGAAATTGATTTTTTAAAATGCATACAAAAAAAACAAAACTTAAATAACTTTTATAAATTTAATTTTTTTAGCCGCAGCCCGTGGCGTAGAGGATAGCCTTCAAGTCTTCTAAGGTAACGGTCATGAGATCGAGTCTCAAGGTCACGGCATACAAAGTACACGTTCTGTGGGTTGGTGGTTTAAGCATTTGTAAGATGCTGGCCAACATATCCTCGAAAGTTGTACGCTTAGAGTTAAGTAAAAAGGAATCTCTTCGAGGAAACCTCAAGTTTCATTGAGATCCTGTGTGTGTTTGTGTGTTCGTTTTTCAAAAAAGAATACACTTCGATCAGGCAACAATAAAACACTCTCCTTCATTTAAATTTCAAACCGTTAGCATTCTTCTTTGTTTCTAAATCTGTTCACTCTATTCGATTAATCTCCTCCCTTGTTCCTACCAACTTTAGCGTTATTTGCTTAAAGTCAGCTTAAAATCTTCGATTACGTTCCCAAATTCCCGCAGCTCGTGGGACATAAATTTTATTTGACGGGTTCGCGTTTGTTTTCGAGCTCCGCTTACCGTTTATAGACGCATAAACGTTTCCAGTTTCCAGTATTCTTTGAGGGTGGATTAGCAACAGGGAGCTATTTTAGCACCACCCAACAAAACAGGCTTGTAATCCGAAATGAAAACTTACCGTCCAGTGTACTCCTCCGGGTAGGGGATGATGTAGCCTTCGGGGCTGGGCCGGGGTGAGTTGCCAACCCAGAAAAATGCATCCGGGGCACTGCCATCGTAGGCGAACCCTTTGACGAACAGTGTCGATTCGTCCACGGCAAACACCAGACCCTGAAACGATGACAACAAGGATAAGCTTAGAGCATTTTCGATAATTAGTCGGTACAGTAAAATTTGGTGAATCGGGGCAAAAAAACGAGAAGAGGTATGTGATCCGAACTTCACATGAAGTTCTTTCCCTCTCTTCGACATTTATAAATAACTAGCTGATTTTACCCGGCCTTGCTCAGGATCCCATAAAATATAAATCAAAATAAGTCGTTTGTTTTTTTTTCAAAATTTTAGAAGATTTGTATTTGTTGGAATAGTAACCATTGACTTACATAACTTAATAAACTCATTCTGTTATCAACTCTCAACCCAACCAGTCTATTATATCAGGTTGTGGACCCAGCAAGCTACATAGCAACGGTTGGTTGCTTAGCAGAATAAACAAGTTGAAAAATTGTCTCAAGGAAATGGAAAATTCGAGAAACATCAAGACCGGAAGCAGTTCTGTGGCTCTTTCCATACGGGAAATTCTACGAGGTTCGGAGAACTACAGTTCTTGGGCTTTCGCGACCAAGATGGTCCTTATTAAGGAACGGACCTGGTGCGCAGTGAAAGCGAGAAACGATGAAGATCCGGTGGTGAGCGACGAGGTTTCCGAGCAAGCATTGGCCACGATATGTCTAAGCATCGACCCGAGTATCTACGGATTGGTCAGAGATGCGAAGACGGCGAAGGAAGCATGGGACAATCTTCGAAGCACGTACGAGGACGATGGCTCAACCAGAAAAATCGGACTTTTGCGAAAGTTAACGGCAACCCGATTGGTTGGCGCGGAGCGTGAAGAAGAGGTGATTTGCAAATCGACGCAGGAATATGTCAACGAGCTTTTTACCACAAGTCATCAATTGGCCGAGGTTGGTTTTAAAGTCGACGACACGTGGCTCGCAAGTTTGCTGATGAAGGGATTACCAAAACGCTACGAACCTATGATTCTTGGACTGGAATCATCTGGCATCAAGCTGACAGCGGACATTGTTAAAGCCAAGATTCTTCAAGATGTGAAGGTGTGCGATTCACAATCTGGCTCAAGTGAAGAAGCATTTTATTCGAACCCGAAAGCGCAGAAGGGCGGTGAGAAATCGTCGATAAAATGTTACCGTTGCAACAAAATGGGCCATTATGCGTCCGAATGCAAGCAGCAAGGTGAGAGGAAAAGATCCACGAAATCGGGGCGTGACGGAAAGCAAAGCGGACATGCAACATTTTTCGCTGCGTACAACACAGTGGAGACGTGTACAGGACCGGAAGAGTGGATATTTGATTCTGGAGCCACCACTCATCTTTGCCGGAATAGGAGCGTTATGCAAGAAGCCACTAGTATGTCTGGCAGTATCAACGTGGCGAACAATTCCGTTGTTCCTGTTGTGGCGAAAGGATCTGTCAAATTAGACGCCGATTGCGATGGAAAGAAATGTGAACTATCCATCAACAATGTTTTGTGTGTTCCAGAGTTGGCGATCAACCTTATGTCCGTGAGCAAGATCTGTTCAAACGGGTACCAAGTGGTCTTCAATAAAGAGTCCTGCAAAGTATTGAGTCCAGAAAAGGAGATCGTTGCAATCGGAAAGGAAACTGGCGGTCTGTACAAGCTGAAGGTACGCACCGAGTCGGCGAATTTGATTCAAGCCCGGAATAATTTCGAACTATGGCACCGACGGTTAGGTCATTTGTCCGTTGGTAACATGCAGCGTCTAACCGGAATGGCAACAGGAATCAATTACAACAGTAGCACCCAACTGAAGTGTGTTTCATGTATCGAAGGAAAACACAGTCGAAAATCATTCAAATCGAAGGGTAGAAGAGCAAACTGTGTATTGGAATTGATTCATACGGATTTGTGTGGCCCCATGGAGACGAAATCGATCGGAGTATGCCGATATTTTCTCACGTTTGTGGATGACGCTAGCAGAAAGGTTTTCATCTATTTTTTGAAATCGAAAAGTGAAGTTTTTGGTGCTTTCAAGGACTTCAAATCATATGCTGAAAACCAAACTGGTGAGACTATCAAGTGTCTCAGATCCGACAATGGCAGAGAATACCTCAATAGCAACATGGAAGAGTTTCTTCGTCAAGCAGGTATTCGTCATGAAACCAGTGTCCCTTACACTCCCCAGCAGAACGGGTTAGCCGAGCGGATGAACAGAACGATTGTCGAACGAGCTCGGAGCATGCTGTGTGACGCCAAATTGAAAAAACGTTTTTGGGCGGAAGCTGTGGCTACGGCTTCCTACATCATCAATCGTTCGCCGATGTCGGAATTGAAGGTAACACCCGAAGAAATGTTCACTGGCAGGAAACCGGATTTGGCCCACCTTCGAGTATTTGGTTCGGAGGTTATGGTTCGAGTTCCAGACGAAAAAAGGAAGAAGTGGGACCCAAAATCGGAGAAGTGTCTCTTCATGGGATACAGCGAAAATTCCAAGGCGTATCGCGTTTATCATCCAAAGAAAAGAAACGTGATAGTGAGCCGCGACGTTATTTTCCTGAATGAAGATCAGTTTGGTGTTTCCGTTCACGATGAAGAGCCCTCAGCAGAAGTTGATCCTGTCACTTTAGTCATTGATTCCGAAGTGGATCAAGCGCCAGTTACCGATGTGAAGGTCGATATAGTATCAAGCGATGATCAAGAATCGAATTGGTCCGAGTACAGCGATGCTGAAGATGGTAGCGAGGAAGAACAGCCTGCTTCCGCGCTCCCCTCACACTCAGAGGACCCACAATTGTCGGTAAGGCGCAGTGAGCGGGAGCGCTTACTCCCAGGCAAGTATCGAGATTTTCATATGGGATTAGGTATTCTTCCTAAAAAGGTTTCCCCCTCCTCTCAGGATACTTTGACTGAACCCCAAACGATGAACGAAGCCCTGACGAGCGTTAACGGTTTGCAGTGGAAAGAGGCCATGAAAGCAGAATACCAGTCGCTAATCCAGAATGGTACTTGGGAGCTGGCGGACTTGCCCAGCGGGAGGAAGGCCTTGAAGTGCAAATGGGTCTATCGAGTGAAGACGAATGCCGATGGGTCACTCGAACGCTTCAAAGCTCGACTCGTGATCAAAGGTTTTTCACAAGTCAAGGGTGTCGATTACACGGAAACTTATTCCCCAGTTGTCCGTTACGCTACTGTTCGTTACCTGATGGCTGCTGCTGCTCGCTTGGACCTGAAAATACATCAAATGGATGCAGTAACAGCGTTCTTGCAAGGTGACCTCGACGGGGAAGAGATCTACATGGAGCAACCCGAAGGTTTTGTAGATCAGCCTCATCCGAATCAATCGTGTCGACTAAAGAAGGCATTATACGGCTTGAAGCAGGCAAGTCGTGTATGGAACCAGAAGCTGGATGGGCAACTGCGAAAAGCTGGTCTGAAGCGATCCAGATACGACACTTGCGTCTACTTCAAAATAGAAAATAAATCGATTTTGATTGTAGCCGTGTATGTGGACGATTTGTTAATATTTTCGAACAACCAGCAACGAGTGGATGAATTGAAGAGGACTCTGGAAAGCAAATTCCAGATGAAAGATTTGGGCCTGGCAACCAAGGTCCTAGGATTCCGGGTCACCAGAACCACGGACGAGGTGATGCTAGATCAAGAGCATTACATAGATGATCTTCTTAATCGGTTTGGTGTTGTTGATTGTAATACTGCGACTACCCCTGCCGATTTCAACCAGAAGCTCACGAAGGAGATGTGCCCACAAACCGAAGAAGAGCGGAACACCATGAGCAATGTACCTTTCCGGGAACTAGTAGGAGGTCTTCAGTTTTTGGTACAAGGTACTCGACCCGACATCGCTTATGCTACGAATGCTGTTAGTCACTTTAGTAGTAATCCAGGGAAAGCACATTGGACGGCTGCAAAACGTATCCTGAGGTACCTGAAGCACACGAAAGAAATGAAACTGATCTATTCGAAAAAAGCTGATCGAAGGTTCTTAGGCTACAGCGATGCAGACTGGGCAAACGATCCTGATTCAAGACGATCTATCACCGGATTCGTTTTCCTTCAATCCGGCGGACCGATAACATGGAGCTGTAGAAAACAAACCACGGTGGCGTTGTCAACGACCGAAGCTGAATACATGGCGGTTTCTGCTGCTACACAGGAAGCGATCTGGTGGAAGGGAATGCGGAAAGAGCTGTTTGGAGATTCAGACCCGGTGACAATCTACTGCGATAACAAGAGTACCATCTGCCTTGCCGAAAATGAAGTTGGATATTCACAGCGAAGTAAACATATAGACATCCGACATCATTTTGTGCGGGAGAAAGTTGCTGACAAGTCTCTCAAGCTGGAACATATTGGATCCAAACATCAAACGGCGGACCTGTTGACCAAATCTCTACCATTGGCCACTTTCGAAACCGGAAGACAAGCACTTGGGATACAATAGTCACGGTTAAGGGGGGATGTTGGAATAGTAACCATTGACTTACATAACTTAATAAACTCATTCTGTTATCAACCCTCAACCCAACCAGTCTATTATATCAGTATTTATAAGCATACGAAATTATGCCCTCGTTTGGGTATGCAAACTAAGTAAGTTTTGTTAGTTTTTTAAGCTTTGATAGAAATTATTTACTGCGTTAATAGTTTTCATAATATTAAAAAAATCGTAGTTATGAGGAAATATGTATGTAGGGGAGAGGCGGGTAATATGCGCATATTAAGGAAAACACTCATTTTCTCCCATATTCCGATAGATAGGAGCCTGAAAACTATATGCACATGAGCGGACATCTGTTTTCTTTACGTAAGAGAAACTTTTCTGTTTAAATCTCTTACAGTTTTTGTGAAAATAATTTTATAATAAAAGAAGTCGATTTCCGAAACCGGCGGGCTAAATGCGCATATTTATGTTTTAAGCTATATTTCATTTACACTCGCAATATTTTGAAATTACATATTTAATTGAAAATGGTAGAAACGGATGTTAGGCATACGTCAAGGCTGAAATTTTGGTGAAATTTTTTACATCACTAGTTCTTTTGCATGAAACATAGTAAAGTATGCCATATGGCCATAGTTCTTGGTAATATTTTGTTCATATTGTATTTTTATCGGATCAGTATGAAGTTCTTCTTTTTTCGCTGTAAGATCGTGATTTGAGCGTAGATTTAATGTTTAAATGATAGGAAGTAAAAAATTTATAAGAATTATCTATTTTTCTTGATATAGGCATTTAACCTGCCTTGATATGGGCATTCAGAACCTGTCTCGTATTCCAATATCTTATCATCTACAACTTTGCCAAAAGCTTCAATTTGTTGAATTTCCGATTTCCAGATGAATAAGAAAGAAAAACCATTAAAATTTTTGTTCACAGAATCTGTACGCACGATAATTAAAATTCAATATATTATATCAAAACTGACAAAAATCTTGTTTGAATTTTTAAATTTTTCCGACTTTATATAAAAATTTAATTTTTACATGCCATGTGTTAAAAGCGTACTACCCTCAAACTGCACTGATTAGATATGATGAATCTCTAGCCATATCGTCAATCGGCTGTATGCGCATATTACCTAACATGCGCATTTAGGAACACTTCCCCCACCAGTGGCTGATAGGTCTTTCGACCCGAGGCGGTACGGGAAGTCTCGATCGCACATTCAAAAATTGTTCATGCTTAACTCATCAACAATAATTGTAGCACAACCAAGGGGTCCGTTACCACTGGCTTGGGACAGGTTTGACTCATCTTACTCCCTTCAAACTGTTCGAAACAAATAAAGAATCCTGAAAAGGTACCTAAGAGCACCTGCAACGGTTCAGGCGTAAATATTGGTTTTAAGTATACCAGTTTAAGCACAATTTGAAATTTTAGAATCGGCTAAAACACCCACTCCCCACCGGTGTAGGAGCAAATTTAAAACGGAAACACTTTCATTGCAGACACTCAATAATTGAGAAGATAAAACCCATTTTATTGGAAAAATTGCATAAGTTTTGAGTTTCACGGTTAATTGTCTTAAAATTGATTCTACGAATATTCTTTTTGACAGAACAATGATTTCAACTATTCTACCAAGATTACATTAATTTAAAAGCAAAAATGACAACACAACGAGGAAAAAAGGTCAATTGAAACAATTCTTCAATTAATTCAATCAAATTGCTTTGAATCAATGGAATAAGGTTTTGTTAAAATGAAATGAAAAATCAATTTTTTTTTCAAGTTATTGCTGACATTGATAAAGGAAATGAGAAATGTTTATCCCAAAGTCAAAGGAAATTTTCCTTTGATTTGTCGACATTTTTGTTTGACAAAACGAAAACTCCAAGCAATCTATACGAAACTAAAAATCTCTTAATATCTCAAATAAAACAAAAGTTATAGAACAAACAATAAATATAAACAATTAAATATTTAATTTACCTCATCAAAAAAGTATTAAAATTTTCTTTTCCTTTTTTTTCTCAAATTTTAGAACGCTGACTGGATACACTAATTCGGCAAGCCCAAATGAAAAGCTTTTTATTTAATTATAATAAATCGAGAATAATGTGACATCTATTATTTATACTTGATATGGTTTTTATTAACATCTATTCTCAATTTATGTTACGTATAGGCTGGTTGAAGCGAAAAAAACATTCAAATAATATCTCAAAAGAAACTATTATCACACCCAATGTTACCCAAACATGTGTGAAAGAAATCATTGTTGGCTAAAATTTTCTCACCGTGAACTAAATCGGTCTGTCGTATATTTTGAAATCCTGTTCCAAATTTGCATGAATTTGGAACAAAGGCGTATAACTGTTGGGAATTTTGAAATCGATAACTGTGCTAAAACAGCGATTTACGACACCGGTGCCAGCCGGACTGTTTTAGCGTGGTCGAAAACCGTGTTTTGCATCTACCGTTGGGACAGCCCTAAGTGACCTACTCATGATTCCAAATTTGCCGAGATACTCCGGCTGGCTTGAACCCACAATCCATTGTATATCAGTCGTCCGATCGTTTGATGTCCTGTCCAATCCCCCCACTAAACCCCATAATAGAGTTAAGCTATTTAAATATATAATCAAAAACAAAAAATGCATATTTTTACTCATGTTTAACATCTTACCTTGTTACCATTCGCAAATCGCAATACGGAACCAAATACTCAAAAAAATATTTATATATTACCTCTTTAAAGGATTCAAAATCTGTTCATTTAGATAAAAAAAAAATACCACAACTTGCAATTGAAATGTATAGATAAAATTTAAATGATGAAAACAATTATTACCAATACATACACGACAATATTTAAGGCATCGTAGTAATCTTCACGTTGAAAATCAGTAAGCAAAAGATTTCAAAAATATCAACAATATAAACATTCAACATATCAAATTCAAGTAAAATAAGAATGTTCAAATTAAAATTTAAGACATTTGTCAATAATTATTATTATTTATTTAATTTGTCAATAATGATAACTAGAATTTGAACTAGAATTTCCAAACGGTACGGGAAAGTAAATCTCCATGCTAAATATCTACTCAAAGCAATTAATGTGCATCCTAAAACATTTTGAATATATCGATTTCCCTTTTTAAGAATGAACTGAAAAGTAAAGGATACTTAGCTTCGGCTTTCTTCATTTTTTCCAAATTTTGACTAAGAAGACTGTGCAGACTCGTCCGCAGTCTGTAATGGACATTTGTGGGCCGCTGGGTCACACCCGGCCTTGGGAACAACACTACACCCCACTAGGCTTGCTCACTCGCACCAGGACGTTCCGGGAAGAACAGCATCGGTATTCAAGGTTGATCAAGCTTCGCAATTAGTGAAAATTGTCCTGTATAACTGTTCCTCCAATTATTGAAAAAAATGAAAACACATATTTTTCCAGCCACGATTTTAACACACGCGGAAAAAAAAATTATACGTCCGATTTCGTCAACGCCTACTTCAGCTCCAATCTAAAAAAATCGTAGTTATGAGGAAATATCGAAAAATATTTTATACCTACCAAAGTTTGAAAAGATTTGGCCTTGGCCTTCTTTATCTTCAAATGATAAAACTGTCTTTTTTTAATCTTTCCTATCCCCCATCTAACAAAAATCTTTTTTGGAGTTTATTCCATATTTCAAGATGGATAATCTTCCCGTACAATTGTTTACTCAAGTTTTATTTACTTAGAAATTTCTACAAAGACTCCCGAACCTTGCTTGGTGAAGACTCACTTTGCATGTTTTCAATTGTATTTGTACCATAAACTGGGGAGCTTTGATCACCGGGGTAGCTTTAATCAACACGAAATTTATGCAGATAATCATCATTAACTAAGTTAAAAGTTAACATATCTGAAAACTGTTAACTACGTTTTAAAGTCTATAAATTGAGTTACAATGAAACTGAATTTTGTATTGAATAGAATGTAGGGATGAGATGAAGGATATGCAAAAAAAATTATTAAGATTTGAAAAACTTTTGCAGAGAATGGAGTGTAGAATTAAGATGAGGGATATTTGGGATATAAAATTTTGTATTCCAGAAAAACAAAAGACCCATGGACTCTTGGGAGGAGAAGACAGGAAATGGTCTTCATAACCGTGTGCAACCTGGCGTGGGAAATTTAAAGTATCACCCTTATATCCATCCCTTACCCTTCCTTCTACATAATTAATCCCGAATCCCATCCTTTATCCCTTCCTTCCTTTTCCTTTAACCTGAAGGCAGCAAAAAGTGAATAGTTTTAAGTAGTAGATAAGCAAAAAGCAAACACACACTACACTTGAAATGTATCACCGTCGGGGGACCGTCAACAGTTTTTTTCAAACTTCTTCGGTCTCAATAAACTGAATTAAAGTTAAAAAAAAAAACAAAAGTCTGTAAACTAAAGATTCTATTGAGAATAGAGTAGAGAAGGAATGTAGTGATGATATGAAGGATAAGCAGAAATAAAATGAAATTAGTAGGATGTAGAATAAAGATGTGGAATATGGAATGAAAATTAAGGACGTTTGTTAAAAAAAAATTGTTCAAAAGGAGAAAAAAAACAAAAGTCTATTATTTATATTATTTATTTCGTCTTTGGTTTAATTACCGTACAGACTGATGACTTAAAAACTAGGAAATTCTTCTTAAGCCTATTTTAAAACGACGTTTGCACATATTAAAATTAAACAAATGTTACACTAAATTAAAAAGTTCACAACACTTGTCAATAGGATGGTTTTGGCCATAGGCAGTACGGTGGTGAGGAATTGAAAGAAACAGACGTTGTCTAAGTGTTGTCGTTGGTACATAAATGTTAACACGTTGTAAAATGTAAGCACAGTCAATACGGTTGGTCAATGTGTCGAATATAAAACCTTGCTGCAGTTCGACGCGCCGCTTTTCTAGTGAGGTTAGGCATATCAGAGCACACCTTTCCTCGTACGGTGGAAGTTGGATCGGGTCATTCCAGGGAAGACGCCGTAGAGCGTATCTTAGGAAACATCGCTGAACTCGTTCAAGACGATGGCATTGTGTGCTTTGAGCCGGAGCCCACACCTGGACGGCGTACTCCAGTATGCTACGTACTGAAGCACAGTATATGGCTTTCAATGCATAAACGTCATCAAAATCCTTGGTGTTCCGACGTAGGAATCCGAGAGCAGCAAATCCTTTGGCAGAAGTAAGCGCGACATGTTCTGCAAATGTGAGCCTGTTATCGATCTTTACTCCTAGGTCGAGAATAGACTGCACATTCTCCAGCCTAATCCCGGTTAGTTGATAGTCAAAATGAATCGTTCTTCTTGCACGAGAAAAGTTTATAATCTTACACTTTTTTTACGTTTGCTAACATTCCGTTTAAGCGGCACCACTCATCTAGTCTAGCGATGTCAGCTTGCAGGGCCAGACAGTCAACAGTGTTATGGATCTTTCGGAAAATCTTCGGCGTAGAGGAGTGTATCGGACTGAAGTGTTGAGCACAGGTCATTCACGAAGATTATAAACAGCAAGGGTCCGAGATGGCTTCCTTGAGGAACTCCAGACGGTGTGGCAAACATTCGTGAGCGCGTGCTTCGTATCCTGGTGAAAGCCTGACGGTCGGTTAGATATGAGGCAATCCACTCGAGTGCCCAAGTCGGGAAACCTAGTCGATTCAGCTTTGCAACCAATATTTTGTGCGGCACACGGTCGAAAGCTTTGGCAAAGTCAATATAAACTGAATCCACCTGACAACCTTTCTCCATACTTTTATTCAGTGAACTTACGTAGCACATCAAATTAGTAACTATTGACCTTTTCTTGACGAATCCATGTTGATATTCCGAGATCAAAGGTTTAACAGCGGCATACACTCGCTCGTGCATCAGTATTTCGAAGATCTTCGATATTGCATTTAAAATCGATATTGGCCGGTAGTTTTCCACGCTGTGAGCATTTCCAGACTTGTGTATCGGAGAAATAGCCGCAACTTTCCATGCAATGGGAAACGATCTTTCAGTTACCGATCGGTTGAGGATACTGCAGATCGGAGCGGATAAAGATGCAGCGCAATGTTTCAGTAGAGCGGGAGGTATTCTATCTGGACCAGGACCCTTGGAAGCATCAACTGTGGACAACTTTTCATAAATATCCTGTTCGGTGAAGCACGGTGAAGGCAAATTTACATTGTAAGATTGCAACGATGCGAGATAGTTGCAGTCTGTATCAATACCAGCAGATTGCAAGCAGTGACACCATTGAAGCTAACACCTACGGGTACGTGGGCGTTTCGTTTTCTGGCTTTAAAATACTCCCAAAATGAAGATGGATCTCGTTTGAAATTTTCTTCGAGTTGAGAGATATATTGTCGGTAGAGAAGGTCGTTTAGATGTTTGAATTCATTTTCCAAGTACCTCAAGTGACATCTTAGAGCTTCTGTGCGATTCCTGTTGAAACTTTTGCGTACTTTACGTAGCTGGTTTCGTAGTCGTCGTAAATCGGGGTTCCACCATGCGTTCTTTGTTGTTTTGCAACGATGTGTACGTATTAATGGTACATTTTGTCTTAAAACTGAATATAGTTTCACATAAAAAGAATCAGGAGCGGATTCCACGTTTTCAGCAGCCTGCAAAGATTCCCAATCTGTCGAATCTAACGCAGCAGCAACTGAATTATAATCGCATCTACGAAAATCAAAGTCAAGCTCTCCAACGGGTTCTTCGTGGGGACTATCTTCTTGGTTGATATCGAGGCATAGAATGTATGCCTTATGATGACGGTCCGTAGGCAGAATTGGGACAGCTGGCTCGAAAACGTCCAGATTACGGGAATTATTTGAAAACGCGAGGTCTAAAAAGCGTAGACTGTTGTTCGGTATGCTAAGGACCTGGTACAAGCCGGTTGAAAGTAACCTTTCGACAAGAACGATTTCTGTTTCTGATGAGGGGTTCGTCGGTAGGAAACTATCTGTGTCATGGTCATGCGTCCAATGAAGATGTGGCAGATTATAATCACCCACAACGATGACGGTGTCTCTGACAGATGCCAAACCCATTATTTGTTGAACTGCAGCAAAATGGGTTTCGTAATTGCGGAGACAGCTGTTAGGTCGCAGATAAATGCAGCAAAGGAACAGAGAACACGATTCAAAGTTGATTTTTACAACGGTTTGTTCCAGATGTTCACAGTCTTCGATGAAAAGAGGAGTTGCACTTAGTTCATTCTTTACGGCTATCAGGACACCCCCTCCACGTTGAGCTGTGCTTGTGTCAGAATTTCGGTCACAACGATGAATCGTGTAATTTGACGACAGTTCGCTGCTACATATTCGATCGTTCAACCAGGTTTCTGTTATTAGAATACAGTCATGGTCGCTTGCAGAGAGTGCATTACAAAAGGCGGTTGTCTTGGTGCGCATACCACCAGCGTTCTGGTAGTACAAAGAAAAACTCCGATTCGGAGAAACGGCATTTTGCATCGAGCAATTAATGGGATGAGGTGTTATTGGTTCGGAGTAATGTATGGAGTCGTTTGAGCTGTAGTGTTCAACGGCAAAGACGGGTGCTTCGGAGCCCAAAAAACCTCACTAGATACATTACCGGTGAATTCTCTAAAACGAATTCCAACAGGCCAGGTCTCGGTGGCCAGAGCTTTGCTTCTCAAATCAGTATTCATGTCGACTCTAAACGACACAAATGAGAGGGTACTGATATCTCGACCCCTAGGCACTAGTTTTTTAATTTTCACATTATTATCACCAAGATGGCTACGGACCAAGTCGACGCGTAAAAAAGTCTTTGATGAGAATAGAGGTGAGAAGGAATGTAGGGATGAGATGAAGGATATGCAGAAAATAAACCAAATTTAATAAAAAATAAAATAAAAAATAATAGTTGTATTCGGCAACACTGAAGATAAATAAAATGAAATAAATAACTATGGCAACGTTTGCTATTTTGGTAACACTAGGCAAACAAAAACAACAAAGTCAGTCATTGATCTATTCTTGTGAGCGACAGACGTGTAGAAGTGAACCTCTGAATTGAGATTCGTAAAATCACGACATAGAAGATTTTTGATACTATTTAAAATGTAATTTTAAAATCTTCAAATATCTGGGTTTTCGAAGGCTCACAAACTAACATCTCTCCTGATCAAATTTAAGCATTTAGGAGCAAATGGGTTGTTTTATGTGAAAGTTCAACTTTTTCCTTTGTTTAGGTTTAGTTTGAGTGTTATTTTTGTGATCATTTAGTGATAATTTTTGAATATTGAAAAAAAAAACGGTGATTTTCCATGAGAAAGCCCGTATAAATAGTTAAAAATACTAAAGCCCGATCAAATGATTAAATTTGAAGTAAAATGAAAACATGGGAACAGTGCGAGGACCTAGGGAATTGCATGAAGGTAAAATTTCATTTGTTTTTGAGACCAAACAATTTGAGAAATGTTTATAATTTTTACCCCTAGATATGTGCAGCAACATTGTCCATATATTGATTATGAATGTTTTTGAAAAAAAAACGCTGAAAAAATCAGTTTAGTCCTAACAAAAATTACTTTTATTAATGTGTATGCCTTTATAATTTTTTTAAGATATTGATGTACGTAAAAACCGTAGTGATCAAAGTTACCCCGAAACTCGAAATCTGGTTTTGTAATAAACATTTACCAAACATCATCAGGAGAGAGTTAACGGTAGTCGCGAACGGTCGTCATTCATTTGGTTGCGCGGAAAACTGTGTGATTTCTAAATAGAACGGTCGTGGGGCGGGCTTTAAGTTGTGACAAGTGATGTCTAAAGGGGCGAAGGCCTGGAAAATGTTAAATTGGGTGATGATCTGTGCCGTAAAAGAGATATTTCGGTGTTTGAATCAGTAGTTTTAATTTGTCGAGTGAAACTTAAATGGCTACCTGTAGTGAAAAATAGGGATAATGGTAGTAGTGTGGTCTATACCAGCAGCTGGAAGAAGAGCAGCTAATGGGGATATAATTGTGTAGTGTGAGTGCGATAGATTCCAGTAGTATGTATTGGAATGGATGATGGCCGCCGAAAACAGAAGAAATTGGGAAATTCAACATGACAAAACGCCTATGGAGCTCGGTGAGATCAATCCAATTATATTTACTTTTTCTTTTTGTGTTATTTTTAATCCATAAGTAATGCATATTGCATAAGCCAAAATCTAGGTTTTAAATTCGCACGTAAAGTCTAACCCCTACACAATTTCGAGGAATGGTTAAGATTTTTCCTCTCTGAATTTCTCTGGGAGGTCGTAGGTAGTTGTAGTTGGTACCTTTCAATTTGCAGGAACCCGTAGCAATGAGACGAACCATGAATTGGTTGCTTGTATTAATTTTTAATTTTTAACAAGGGACAAAGTTTTGGAATTTAAATTTGTTTTTATCCTTGTTCAAATTCATTACTACTAAAATATAGACTACACACCAAAAATTTTATAATTTTACACGTGCCAGAAACGCTTCACGACCCAATGGTGTTTTGATTTAATCATGAAACGATCTAATTTTACACCGATTCGAATATAAAGATCAAACCTGCATCTAATTTTACATTAAATTGCACTTAAAAAAATTCAACGCGCCTGGCATCCCAGTAAGACAACAACAAACGAAATGTCAAAAGATTGTTTTGTTTTGTTCGTAGCTCCCGTTCAAACTTTAAACAGATTGATTTTACTTTGCTCGCGGTTCAGGAAGTGACGTAGTTTACTGCAGTTAATTGGCCTTCCCATCCCCCTGGAGAAAACAACCTTTTGCCGACGGCTTTCATCCATAGCTGGACAGTTTTGCGCAAGGCACAGTGATGGATTACAATCAACAAAGGGACCACTTACCAACGGAAGTTGGTGCAAGAATTAAACGGCGTTGGACCTTGGACAAAACAAGAAAACATCTAGATGTGTTATTGATGACATCAACCCATCAGAATTTTCCAATAATGGTGAGTGTATTAAATTGGTTTTATACTACCAACAACATTTTATTCATGTTTGATTTTTTTTTCAGCTCATTCAGATGCTTCCACTGTCCCTGCCAAAAACAATTTCCAGCACCGTTGAAATCAGTTGGAATTGCAGGAGTAGTCGAAAGAACTCTCTCCACTGTCCAACCAACAAGGAGCAAGTTAAGCTCATCTAGGTACTAAATTAAAAAAAAAATCACCTAGTGGCGTTATCACAACAAGTTTTCTGCCGGAAGTGGGTCGACAATTCCACGTTCTAAACTGCGATTCCCGGAATCTTTCTTTATTGTGCCTAGAGTGGATATAGGATCAGAAAAAAAGGTTAGTAGAAAATTTCGTGCGCTCTGATTCTAAAACGATATTACCCCTAGTTTCAATTCACAATCGGGATTCCAAGTTGGCTGGTAAACGGTGGATAATGTGCAACACGAGACCCCATAGTGGTCATATCACCTCTTATTCACAACTCCTATCTCTACCTCCCCGCGGTGCCGGCTGGGGTGCGAGTAACCTAAGCGGTGATCGGGTACCCAACCCCGGTGGATGCTTTGGTCGCATGCAGACTGAGAAGGTGGCCGCACGCGTCTGTTCCCCAGGTCAGGGGCGGCGTGCAACAACAACCGAGCGTCTGTTCTCCAGGTCAGGGGCGGCTCAAACAGCGTCTGTCTTGCAGCAAGCGGCTGAATTTATGAAATGCGGCTCCCGCCAGCTAAGTCCAAGATGGCAGCCCCATCGCGGGATAGGGACTTTAGGCTAACAACCTACTGCTCCTGAAATCATTTATTGTTACAGAAACTGAGAGAAGAAATAACCGAATTGGAACTTTGGCAACGACTTTTAGCATGAAAACACGGACTAGAATTGGAACTTGGAATGTTTTGACCCTTGCCCAGCCAGGAAAGCTGGCTCAACTTGCTAGAGAAGCTAGCCGCCTCAAGCTAGAGATATTGGGACTGAGCGAAGTCCGTTGGCCTAACACTGGAGAACACAAGACACAGTCCGGGCAAGTACTGCTTTACTCTGGCATACGAGGAGAACATGCTACTCGGGAACGAGGAGTTGGTTTCCTGTTAAGCCCGCAGGCCCATGCGGCCCTCATAAGATGGGAACCGATAAACGAAAGAATAATCGTAGCCAGATTCAGAACACGGGTTAGAAACCTTACAATGGTCCAGTGTTATGCGCCAACTGACGTTGCCGATTTGCAGGAGAAAGAGCAGTTTTACAGTCAATTGAACAGCGTGGTTGAGAGAATTCCGAAGGGTGACATTCAAATCCACTTAGGCGACTTCAACGCAAAGATTGGCTCCGATAATCAGGACTTTGAGCGCATCATGGGGCGCCATGGCCTAGGACAGATGAGCGAAAACGGAGAGCTGTTTGTAGAATTTTGTGGCAACAACAACATGGTGATCGGTGGATCGCTCTTCCCCCATCGACCAGCACATAAGGTCACTTGGGTATCCCGAGATGGCCGAACAGAAAATCAAATTGACCACATCTGCATCAGCCGAAAATGGAGAAGGAGCCTTCTTGATGTCCGCAACAAACGAAGCGCAGACATTGCATCTGACCATCACCTCGTCCTTGGCGAGATACGACTGAGAGTTGCGCGTGTCCAACGGCGCGAGGAGAAAGTCGGGTGTCGATACGACGTCCGCCGGTTGGAGAATCCAGAGGTGAAAAGGGCATACGTTGAACAGCTAGAATCCCGAGCCTCGGAATTGCCGACAGACGGAACAGTCGAAGAACAGTGGTGTGGAATCAAGAATGCCTTTATCACGACGAGCCATGGTACTCTCGGTAAAGTTTGTGGAAGACGAAGTGAATGGATGTCGGATGAAACCTGGTGGATGATCGATGATCGGAGAAAGGCGAAAGTCGGAATTGAGCAGGCATGTACCGGGTCAGCCAAAGCAGCCGCCCGCTTACGATATGCGGAGCTGGAAAAGGCAGTTAAACGAGCTTGTAGACGAGACAAGAGAGCCTGGACAAACTCCCTAGCCGAAGAGGGAGAAAGAGCCGCCGCCATTGGAGATATCCGATTATTATATGATATTTCTCGCCGCCTTAGTGGTGCAAGGACTAATGCAAGAATGCCGCTGAAAAACCGAGCAGGTCAGCTGCTGACAGATCGAACAGATCAGCTCAAGCGTTGGACTGAGCATTTTGATCAACTTTTTCGAGTTACAAATAGCAATGGCCAACAGAACCCGCAGCTCGAGGCGCCCACAGTAAGTCGCATTAATGGCGTCAACTCGGAAGCGCCCTCGCTGGCTGAAATAGAAGCGGCAATCAAGGACATGAAATCCAACAAAGCGCCTGGAATCGATTGCATTCCTGCTGAAATGCTCAAAGCCGACCCTGCCTTGTCAGCACAAATGTTGCACCGTCTATTCGCTGACATTTGGGATACTGCAACATTCCCGGCCGACTGGATGCAGGGTATCCTCGTAAAGGTCCCAAAGAAAGGAGACCTAACAGAGTGCGGTAACTGGCGTGGCATAACTTTGATCTGTACAACCCTCAAAGTACTCTGCAAAGTGATCCTGAACAGGATCCAGGAGAAAATCGACGCTACACTCCGACGGCAACAAGCTGGATTCCGATCCGGACGATCATGTGTGGACCACATCACAACGCTACGAATAATACTGGAACAAATCAACGAATTCCAGGACTCTCTTCTGCTGGTGTTCGTTGATTTCGAAAAAGCATTTGACCGACTGAACCACGAAAACATCTGGGCTGCTCTTAGACGACGAGGGGTCCCAGAGAAACTAGTCCATCTCATCGAAGCACAGTACGAGGCATTTTCGTGCAAGGTCTTGCACGACGGTGTCTTGTCCGAACCAATCCCGGTAACTGCTGGAGTGAGACAAGGATGTATTTTGTCACCGCTGCTTTTTCTCATCGTAATGGATGAGATCTTGACTGGATCGATTGACTGTAGACCAAACCGAGGATTGCCGTGGAATCCTTCAACCATGGAGCAACTAAACGACCTTGACCTGGCAGACGATATTGTTTTGCTCGCCCAAACACAACAAGACATGCAGAGCAAACTCGACGACCTCACCGAAAGCTCCAAGGCAGCAGGTCTCAAAATCAATGTCGGAAAGACCAAGTCGATGGAAATCAATACAGAAAATCGTTCCAATTTCGTGGTAGCTGGACAACAGGTTGAGACAGTGGAGTGCTTCCAGTATCTTGGTAGCCAGATTACGCCTGATGGTGGGACCAAGAAGGACATCGAAACCCGGATCAGAAAAGCCCGATTTGCGTTTGCGAGTCTCCGAAACATCTGGCGGTCACGCCAGATCTCTCTACGAACTAAGATCCGAATCTTCAACTCAAACGTCAAATCCGTATTGCTGTACGGGTGTGAAACTTGGTGCACATATGCGGTGACGACGCGAAAACTGCAAGTTTTTGTGAATCGCTGCCTGCGGAACATCATCCGCGCTTGGTGGCCTGGCAACTGGATCTCAAACGTTGAACTTCATCGCCGGTGTCATCAAAAGGCGCTAGAAATCGAGATTCGGGAACGTAAGTGGAGATGGATTGGGCACACGCTGCGAAGAGATGAAAACGAGATTTGCAGAGAGGCGCTTGACTGGAATCCAGATGGGCATCGAAGAAGAGGCAGGCCCAAAAGCTCGTGGCGGCGAAGTCTAGCCGCTGAAATCCGCACAGTTGACGAGAACCTTGGCTGGCAGCAAGTGAAGACGCTGGCTCCGGATCGCCAGCAGTGGAGATCTTTTATCTCAGCCCTATGCGCCGGTCAATCGGCGCTGGACCCTTAGGTAGGTAGGTATTCCAAGTTCTGAGGCCCTCAAAATCAGAGGGAGATAACTTATCTCAGATAGATGTCAAAATCATCGATCAAAATATCTCAAACTATTTAATATTACATACAAATAGGATGATTTAGGTTGTGTCGAATATTTTTGTACATCGGTGTATGTCGGATGAATTGATAATATCAATAATAACGTATCTATCGGGTATTCGTGGCTTGGCTATGGAATCGAACAGATGTTTTTATATACCTATTTTTTATATTTTCAAATGTTAATAGCTCTAAAGGCTCTTTTATGTACAATTTACTTATTTTTAGTCAGAATCACATAAATTGATTTAAAACTACGTATTTGGACAAAATCATGTCTTTTATCATCAGTAATCGAACGTACTCGATATTCGGATGCACCCATTTTTCCCAACAATACCCAATTTACAAGTGAGTACTGTATTTTTTTTCTTCCTTTCACATTTCATTCTAGATGGATAAAAACGATGAACAGGATTGGAACATCGATGTATTTGTCAATGCTACAAGTCGATTTCATGTAGCTCAAAAATTCAGTTTCAAATAGCACAATGTGTATCAATACGAAACCTTCCGAATCACATAGAAACAATAATACAGATTGCGCAAAGAAGAAAAATTGTTCCTCAATTTATTAAGAAGAAGTTTATTTTACGAATTCTGTCTCAAATGTTTGTTATTAAATCATAAATAAATCAATTATCAATAAATATTGAAATATTGTAATGAATCAAAACTTGAATCAAATAAAATTGCGTCGATAAGATTGATATAAATAAGTGGTAAAGCTATCTTCATTATTGATTGAACTTCCTGGAGCATGTCCTATTTATGTATCATTTCAAGGCTTTATCTACTTAAAAGTTGTACATTGAAAACATCTACTTGCAGAATTACTTTTCTTTCAAATTTTCACAAGCGATTTTTTACTGTTAAAGTTAGCATAAAGTAAAGAAAACAAGGCAAATAATTCATATTTTAAGCTAGGAAGCACATATGTTTAGAAAAATAAATTTTCATGAACATAAATTCGCGTAAAATTTTACACTTTTCAAAATAACTGGTTATTAAATGTTGTTTCAGTTTCAAATTAGTGGAATTATTGAATTATTGAAATTTTCTGCAATTTCAACTTTTTCTTAAATAATTTTTAATAACCAATAATTTCGCAAGAAGTGAAACTTTACTAGAATTTATGTACATGTGAATTTGTTTCAGTAACGATTTAAATTTATGTCAAAAAAGATGCTTCCCTTTTGTGCGTCCGGTAAGACATAAATTTACATAATTAATGATGTAATATTATGTCAAACATGACTTCAAAATAAGTCAGAAAATTTATGGCTTCAAGCGTTTCTGTTTTCTCTGGTTTATTTTTATGTCAAAAGTGATGCTTCAATTTTGTGCATCCAATTTGACATAAATTTACACCAAAAAATTAATAGTGTGTAATAGATGCGTCAATCAATGTGCACATTTGTTGAATATGTCTAAATGAGTGTCAGGCGACAACATTCGGAAACCAAATTTTTGTACTTGTGTTCCAAAATGAAGATGATTGCTGATTGAAGTTTTTCTCTGTTCACACTAAAATTGATGATCAAAATAAGATTGAATACGATTTATTTTTACGTCCGGATTTTTTAAGTTTTTCCAAGTTGCGCCCTTCTTAATAATTGATAAAGACAGAGTGTCAGAGAGAGATGTGTTTTCGAGCCAACTGGTTTGTGTGTGTGGTTTTGCTGTAGGAAACCTCATTCACATTTAACGTTTTTTATTACGCACACATTCACACTAAAAGGTTTGTTCCGCGAAGTATTCATGAGAATCAAAACTGTGGTCTGGGGTAACGGGAAAGATAGCATATTACATCAAGCGATGACTGGGGGAGCTGATGAGAAACATTCAACACCACATAATATTAGGTTTCCAATATTTTTCGGTCAAATTCAAATTCTTGTAAAATTAGTTGGTTGGACATCGAGTTTTGTTGCTAAAACCTGAAATATCAGTTTCAGTAGGAACATAAAAGGTTACTTAACAGTTCTTCTTTGCTTGGGAGTTCAACGGGAGGTTATGTCTGTCTTTAAACATCTGTTTAGTTATAAAGTTGATTTGTCAGTTTTGAATTGGTTTTTCAATCATATATTCCTTGGAGGAAACAACACGCAATCAAATATAAAGAGAGTGAGATTCTTAATCAAGTGCCGTTATGGAGTGTGATGGATTTCAATTTTATGTATTAGTATGAATTGAGTTGCGTTCCACTAACACCACTGAAGAGGGGGTGTAATAAAATTGGTGTGAATAAAACTTTCCACAGTATATGTGACCCATAACTGCACCCCGATGCAGCAGTTAAGCTGGTTCAAACCTCGCCTAGTATATGGAGGTTTTAGACAAATAGAAACTTTTTGCAGTAAATTTGTTTATAAATTAAGAAATCAAGAGTAATTATTTCATCGAACACTGACTTTTTTGCCCTTTAGTCTGTTCAGGCGAGTAAATTCCGGAATGCAATATATGATTCTCCCTGCTCAATCTTTTTCTGAACCATCCTAACTTTGATCTATATAAAATCATGTGAATGTGTGACATATAAAATTGACCGCAATTTTACTTACGCACACCCCTACATCTGAGAACCGTTTCATTATGCATGCTCACTGTATGACAGGAAAATGTAACAGTACAGAACTGTTAATGCATTCTTATTAGAAAAACTTGAATGTCATTTTCTCGATTCAATTATTCTGTCAAGACACGTGGCACTTCAAACGGTACTCCTTACAATTTCATTTATAAGTTTGTGCGAGTCGAAATAGAGTGTTTGGGTAAAATTTAAGCCAAAGAAACCTTTAGTGCAATGGTATCAAATGGAAAGCACTTGTTTGTGTTTTTATATATAAAGATTTTATCAACACTTATTCAACTTTTTATGAACAATGATCAATTAGGAACTATTCTTGTTAATGATGACAAATGTAGGAAGAAAAATATTTCTATCATATCAATGTGTGTCCATATGTGTATGTTTTCTTTTTGGTGCTGAAATCTTTTAGAATGGAAAAATTCTAAGGATTTCGGCGCTGTATTAATAATTTCTCTGCTCTTTCAAATCTTTCCAAAAGCGAGCAATGGCGCTATAACCATGGTCGATGACCTGAGATGAAGGTACAGGGTTCCAAAATTAAACAGTGTATGATGGTTAAAGAAGAATTTCTTTAATTATTGTATTGTTAAATTTTGGACTTTATGTAGAAAAACCTCATTTCCATCCCCTGAAGGAAGAATCGCAAGGCCCAACACCAAGGAGCATAGAAATATTTTAGCATCTATGCTCCCAACGAATGAATATCAAATAATCATGGGAACGTATGGTACTGTTGTCCACGTTTCTTCCTCCCCTGGTTCCAGTTGTCTCTGCGTCCAATACTGCACAGTGGGCCCGGCCTTGATAAGATGAATAGTGAATGTATTTTCACTATTCACCGGGATGCTGACAAGATCTGGCTGTGTACGTATCATAAGCATAAGCATAAGCAAGCAAACATTTACCAAACATCATCAATGTCGTTTGAATTTACTGCAATTGAAGATAATGTTTTATACTCTTCACCTCAGTAAGTATTTTAAAAATTTCAGGTATTACGAAAAAGCAACCCCTTTCGAAATATTCAAAACTGAATGAAAAAAGTGACCAAATTTCCCCCAGTTCACGGTACTTATTTTTATGTTTGATTTCATAATGTTTTATTTTATATTTTCCTAAATGTTGAAAGAACCACTAATAGTTTTTTTAAGTTATCGAAAACGAATCATCTCGAGACCAAAATCGCTCATTTTATAATGCTACTAGCTGACCCGGCAAACGTTGTTTTGCCATCTAGGACAGTACGAAACACATTGACGGAAAATATTGTGCGAGATAAAAATTACTACATGAATTTCAAATTTTAATAACTCATCTAATCATTTAGAGAAAAGCTAAATTATAATACAAATTTCAAATTTCAGTGTTTTAAAGATTTCGAATAATTCAAAATTAAATTTGATCTATCGTAATATTTGCTTTCTTCAGCTTTCTAATTTTTTTTCATCCAGATGCGATTCAGATGCTGAAATCTGAGTCTGAATTCTGAATCTGAATTTCAAATCTAAAATTTGAATATGAATTATTAATCAAATTCCTAAATCTTTATTCTGAATTATTAATCTGAATTCTGAATCTTAATTCTGAATCTAAAATCAGAAATTTGATTACTGGCAAACGTTGTGTATCTTATGGTTGTTTTTGCTATATGATTATTTAATAATAGGGAAGTAAATGGTGATGTCTTATTGGAATATCAAAAAGATTATTTTATAAGCCTTCAAACGTAATTTTTGTTTTATTAACTTAAACTATACTACATGAAAACAACACAAACAATGATTATTAATTTTGAAGAACGGTAGAGTGAACAATATTTTTAGTTATTCTCTGATTCGCTAACACGACCAAATTCGATGGCTTACCCACGCGAGAACACGCCACGTAGAGTTGTCCATGTGAAAAACACGGTGTGCTCAGATCGAGACCACAAACGGACATGGTTTGGCCTTGTGCTTTGTTTATAGTGATCGCAAAAGCCAATCGGATTGGGAATTGAAGCCGTTTGAATTGCATGGGCATATCCGTTGGGATCATTGGTATTCTAGGCAGTTGGACATCTTCTCCTCGAAATTTTCCATTTAAAATGGTTACCTCGATAAAATTTTTCATTAATTTCTTAATTACTAAACGCGTGCAAAGCCGTGAAGGGTTTAAATTTCGTAGCAAAATTACTGGCGATCTTACTTTAAGTTGGAGATGGTGTGGTGGCAAGTCTGGACAATCCTAAGAATTTAAAAACTCGGAGGGGTAGTTTACCGTTTCGTTGGCATCGCAAATGGTTTCAATAGATTTGTATAACACTAAATCTCTTGGTATTAAATGCTGAATCCTAATATTTAGATTGTTTACTACATCATTTTTGGCAGTCAAGATAGCTCTTTCTGCCAACCACTCGTGTCTTAGAAAGTTTTTGTCAAGTTCGGGGAATATGCGGTTAATGAGATCATTCTGGGACTCAACAATTTAGCAGAAGTCTGCCGGTAGTTTGATACATCCTGTGTTTTCATGCTGAGCTAATTTTCCCATCGCCGATTTCCAGAAGCTTTTTTGAGAATACTTCAGCGGATGGATCTTGAAGCGTTTCCACTCGCATGTTCGTTTTCAAGTGTAATTTGTTAACAAACCTACACAAATGCGATGATTTTAGGCAAGCGTTCACCTCATCGGCATATGTTGACCGCGGAATAACGGGAAGAGTTTGTCTGAAATCCCCTAAAAGTTTAAAACGAATATTAAATATTAGATGAAAACGACTTACCTGCCTAAATATGTATTTTTCTGCATAAGATGATACACGCAGATGGCAAATTTAACCATCGTTTTCTATTTACTGCCACGCAACTGATATTTGATCCACACGACACCGTTATTTGCACGTTAGGGATGACAGACCCCATAGACGTTAAATTCTTTATGATCAAATATTTATTTTTTATATTTTCACTTTGTTTGTGGTTGCTAAGTTGCATTATAAACCACCACACAGGTGAGCGTCGCTGTAAAGAATCCTATGTAGGTAATCGAGGCACTCGTCCTAACCACCTTAAGGCAACAATTCCACCAAATAAGAAAGGCTATTGCTATTTTTTTTTTGTTCTACTGAAAATTTTGATGGTGATTTAGACAACCACATCTAGGTTGCAGATTGTCACCACGTGCATTTAAATATGCTTGGTTGAGAAATAGGCGCCCAAATTTTTCATTTCTTTTTTTTTTTTTATAATTCTTTATTTGAAACGGCTCATACGATTAAGTTTTAAGGAGCCACACTCGTTTTTTGTTTTTCACAATCATTTTCTTAGTCTAGCACTTTTTTTTATAGAAAAAAGAAGATAGAAAGGGAAATATGAAAATAAAAAAGGGTTATAGACGGAGATCGATAGCTTTTAGATAGAGGTAGATTTCGAACATGTAGTCCAAATCTAGCACAGCTAGCACGTCTCTCACTGGAACGTAAGGTGGTTTTCCTCGGGCCCGAAGGGAATCTATGAAAGTCGTTCTGGCGACAAGATGGACCTCACACGACCAAACAATATGCTCGATGTCGTGGTAACCTTGGCCGCAACTGCACAAATTGCTGCCAGCAATACCCAAACGAAAGAGTACCGCGTCTAAGGGATAATGATTGGACATGAGACGGGAAAATATACGAATAAAATCCCGACTCAGGTCCAACCTATTAAACCAGGGTTTGAGGCTTACCTTTGGGATAATCGAGTGAAGCCACCGACCCAACTCATCCTCGTCCCATTTGCGCTGCCAGTTGTCAAGAGAGTTTCTTCGAACCAAAAAGTAAAATTCGTTGAAGACTATTTCACGCTGAAACGTGTCGCCTTCCATCGCCCCCACCTTTGCTAGCGAGTCTGCTCTCTCATTGCCCACTATCGAACAATGTGAGGGGACCCAAACAAAGGTGACGACAAAGCATCGACTTGATAAAGCACTCAAAACATCCCGTATCTTCCCGAGGAAATACGGTGAGTGCTTTCCTGGTCTTATCGAACGGATAGCTTCAACAGAGCTGAGACTGTCAGTTACAATATAGTAATGTTCAACGGGTCGTGAGGCTACATTTTCTAGTGCCCAATAAATCGCTGCTAACTCCGCAATGTATACTGAGCATGGAGATTGAAGACAGTACGAAGCACTAGTAATCAGGTTGAACACTCCAAAAATTTTTCATTTCTCCAGAAATTATTGATTAGTATGCTTTGGTTACTATCCCCTTCCGACGTTGGCTCGCGACGCCTCGACCTTGGAGACGAAAAACAAACCGCCCAAAGGAAAAAAAATCTCAAAAAAATGGAAGCCATGACTTTTATTTCATTCAAAAAACTACAAATTTAATTATTACGGACAACTGATGCGACTTTGTGTTGTTTTTATTCGATATAAACCGATTCGCATGGCTACAGAATATTCTAAAAATAATTTCATTCGAATCGTTTGGGTCATTTCGGAGGAGTAGTACTACAAACACCGTTACAAGAGAATTTTATATAATAGATGAAAAAGGCTCTATTTGAGTTCAATTTCATTTTTTTTATCCTTGAACACGTTATCCTATCAATTATTGTCAAGAGTATTCAATGAACCAATTTTTAGATATCATTCGTTTGAATGAGGCACGAATGCCATAAACGTGATAAAATGTCTATAATTAAAAAAAAATCGTTTGAATTCGCAGTACCGTCAAACGCGGCACCATGCAATATGACGATGACAGAGTTTCTCACATCGTGAGATAGTATTTCAAAGTTTTCGATTTTCATAGAAAATTTAAAAATCGGGCAATAGATACAAATTTTTACATTTTTTTTTTTCGAGGCCGTAAAAAACTTTACACAGTTTGACATAAATATTTTTTTCTAATTCAGTTACCAGCCTGGGCTAAAATGCATCAAAATGCAACTCGAAGATTTGCCTTGTTAATCTCGTTTCCATATGCTGAAATATGATTGCTATGCATCAAGCGTTTGTTAATTTCAATATTTCATCCTTCCAAACAATAATGTTTATGATTTCACCGAGTAGATTTTTTTGTAGTGTATAACTCTGAATTTGATTTATTTTTCATTTTTTTTAAGGAATTCGAAAAATATGAAAAGAGTTAATTCATAGATCCCGGAGTTTATGAAAATCGATTCATTAGATTTAGTGCATAGTATTTTTTCATCCGAAATGTAGGCTCATTATTTCATCCAAGAACCTCGTGCTACAAACAGTAGAGGGAAAAACCTTTTTCAAACTCAAAATTAAGTAGTTTTGGTTCAAAACAGCACTTCAGTGGCAGCTCTCAACTTTGAGTTTGACAGGGCAATCGCAAAACTAAGTATTGATAGGCATACTCAATACTAAGTTCGGCAGCCGAGCTCAAATTTATCCTTTTTATTCGAGGGTTGTTTATTTTCAGGGAATTAAAGGATGGTTCAATTTTGTTGTACCCGGATGTTGCTGATCCGGAACATTGCATTGCAATTACGGAGCGGTGGAAAGTTTTGACACTCCCAGTCAAAGAAAACTTCCCGATGTTACTTCCCATTGGAAGTAAATACCATCCGGAACTTTCAGGACATTCCAAGACGCTCACCATATGATGACAAAGACGGACAGAATTTTACGCTGACACGGTGGACACTCCATTATGAAGTTCCTCCATACCCAAGTAACACTTAAAATCCATTTTGGTTTTATAATTCTTTAACGATAGTTTATAAACGATTTATATGATCTTTTATTGTTTTAAAACGCATTCATGGGCAACCTTTTTACAACTGGCCTCCAGGACATCTATAAGCGTATAATATATCCAACTTATATAACAACAATAAATTTATTTGATTTGATTTTTATTTTGCTCTTTCAGGGCCTTATAAAACAGTAATATATTTGTAAATGATAGTCGATATAGTCGAATAAGTTTGAAAGGGCTTTTATAGATCAAAACAGGTTTATAAGATGGTATTTTAAACCATTTACAAAATACCATCTTATAAACCTGTTTTGATCTATAAAAGCCCTTTCAAACTTATTCGTAGCATTTGTGTTCTTATAAGGTCATTACAAGCCGTTTAGGTTATAAACAGGCAAATAAATAACTTTATGTGGCGTCTATAAATCATTTATAAGAAACGAAACCTTCTATAAGCTATAAAAGTTTCATAAAAGTTATTCGGCCGGACAATCGGTTTACAAAAGCAAGTCGTCTGGCAATCTTCCAAAATGTCAACAAAAGAATGTTCTCGCCATTTTCATGGTAAATAATGGAATATTTTTTAACAACAGTTTTCTGTTTCTGAAATTAATCCTCATTTAATTCATGCTCTATAAAAGCTCAGCATCCCAATGGCTGAAATAATTTTGAAAACTTGATCTTGAACAACTACAACAAAAAAATTTACTAAAAAATTGATATTTTTTATGAATTCTATCGGGTTTTCATTGCTTAAAATAGCAGTTTACTGTAGGCCCGTTATTTGTTCGTAATTTTTTAATACATATTTGCGGTAAACTTAAAAGCGCAAGTTAATTTAGAGCAGGTAACGAAAATTCAGAAGGAGAAAATAATATTAAATTTCTTTACAGATTCATAACAAATAAATTTAAGCTTCTGATTTGTTTTTTTTATATTTGATTTGAATGAGATTCATTTGTTTTAAAAATTATTATTGAAAACCAAATTGCGGAGCAGAATTATTTGTAAATGAAAATTATATGATAAATAGGTTTTATAAGCATAATTCATACAGAACTTAAGAAGTTGAGTTGGCTTGTAAAGGTTTTATAATTTGCTCTACAGAACCTACTACAGAAGGGCCTTTTTGTGCTACTAAGCGTTGTATTGGAGTTTTATAGACTCTTACATAACCGAACGTGGTTTTATAGCTTGAATTCTTAGTTAGACTGGAGAGCATTAAAAAACTCAAATTGTTACTTGGGTAGTCTTCCGGTAATTGTTCCGGAACGACAAAATTTTGCGTCGTATTCGTTGGTTGCTGTTCCGGTTCAAACTAAACTTGCTAAGTGTTTTCAGTCCGACAAAAAGAGTTCAAATTTTAGTTCATAAGGTCGAACTCAGCTTTGCTCCCTCGCCGAAGGAAAAAAAAGATCAATTTTGAATTCGCAGTTCGAACTCCGTTTTGAACCATCGCAAGGAGGAAAAAGGGGTACTTAACTTTAAGTTCATAGAATCGAACTATGTGTTGAACGTCGGTCATACTTAATTTTGAGTTAAAATAAAGGAGCGTGTGGTGATGGTAAAAAAAACCCCGAGAAGAGGAAAAAATCGGTTTACAAAATGGGTGCCATGACTTTTGGTTCGTGGGTATAAAAACGAAAGTTGTATGAAAAGGTTCCTTTTTTAGGTGAGAGGGGCTAAATCTATTACTAAAACCGTACCCAGGTTTCTAATTCATACCTGTACCAAATTTCAGGTCGATCGGTTATACGATGTGGATTTCAATAAGGTGCATACAAACAAACTAACAAACATATATAGATTAACACATCTGTTTATACTAAATAGCATTCAAATTTTAATAAATGACAAATCTTTTCATAAAGCCTTTTTTTAATAGAACCCTACACAGCAAAAAATTTCTAAAAGTATACGCAATCTAAAATACGAGTGATCTACTTTTTGACCAGTGTAATTCAAAACTAATGTAATTTTACACTCTTTTTGATCTATTTTTAAATCGGTGGTATAAACTTAATTTTGTATGATGTATGTTTACACGCCCTGATCTAAAAAGTATATCTCAATAAAAAATTACATCGAAAACAATGTAAAACACGACAGACCCATTGTTTTCCTTTTTTTTTCGCGGTATAAATTGTTCTGTTTTTTCCGAGATGGTGGTTTATTGTGCGAAAAGAAAAAAATCGCTTCCGCAGTTAATTTTGTATTAAAACCGAACCAAATTCTTTCAGAATTGCATTGAAAAATGGTAGGTTATAGTTATACACTCAGGCAAATTCTTATTATAATTTTCATAAGATGCATCTTATGAACCGCTTTTTAGAGTGTTAAATGATGTTTCATAAGACTCTTATGAAATTCTTTCAATTTTTATACGATGTTCTTATGAAAAATAGAAGAAACGGCATTGTGAAATAATAATGAACATATTCATTCTAGCATCAGTTTATTTTCATCATCTAACAGTACGAAGCAATCGCCGGTCCATAGTTATTATAGTTTTCCTTCAATGTTAAATGTTATTGTTATCTCCGGAATGGTAAGTTCGATTTGATGTTTTGGGTGTGAAGGTTTTACATATTAGTAAACTAAAAAACATTATTTGTTCACTTTTCAGCAAGCTGATCGGCAGAAAAAAACGAAAGGTCGAAGATTAAGATGCGACAAAAAAAACTTTGATGGAGCCGTCTGTTGATGCGCTGCTGATGGTGACCATGAATGATTTATTTTTAAACAAATTTTCCAAACAATAAAGTGAATGTTTTCAGCATGAAACATCTAGATTTTTTCTTATTAGAAAGTGATTTACTGTTTCCATAAGAATCTCTTATGAAAAGCAACAACCTCTCATTGAAGTAGGCGTTTATCTTCAGAATTCATTCGCGTCATAAGACAATCTTATGAATTTCATTAATTTTTCTTATGGCGCCACTTCATAAGAGAATCTTATGGCATACATAATAGTATTTTTCTGAGTGTAGACGAAATGAAAAAAATGAAACTTCAAATTCTCTTTCGATTGCAGGAATTGCAGTTGGTTCAAAAGCCGAATCAATGTTGAATGTTTCTAATGTTTAGGGGATTCTGATTACTATGCTGTTCCGGAAGGATTCAAGAATGCTGCCTGACGCTGATCGGCAAAACATCGCCCTGCTGGGGATCATCGGACACAACCACAATTCCAGCTGCCAGTGATGGTGGGTGTTTTTTGAGTTTGCAGTGTATCGGCAATATATGTTAAATAAAATGACACATGTGGCGTATTTATTCATAAACAACACCCAAAATCTGATTATTTAAAAAAGATTTGTAATAACGGTAATATGTTTTGAAATTTACATCATTGTGTATTTTTACACGACGGTTTATGTCATCCGTTTTCGTGCATTGTTTTCGATCTAAATTTACACGCCTCAAAAATTACATTGTTGAGAAAAATACACCGTGGTAGAATTTTATATCAAAATCGATGTTTTCTTGCTGTGTATTATAAATAGCTTACAATACTGCTAAAAAACCTTTATGAAACTTTGTTTGAAAATTTTAAATTAAATAGTTTTGAAGTTCTTTATAAGAGTTATCGAAATTTTTCTAAAGATATAAGCTACAAATTTTTTTTTTGAAAATTTTATTTTAACGGGTCTCAAAAACACAAACAATTTTTTCAAATTCCGTTACACAGTGCAACACTGAAATTGGAAACAATGTCACTCATCCCTAGTTTTGAAGTACATACCTACACATACTAACTAATAAACCCTTAAGTGAATTTTTTCTATCTCATCAAAAGGTAGGTACTTTTTGCTTCTTCGGAATTTTCACTCACAAATCTGAAAATTTCCTGTGTTTCAAAAATAAAATATTTTTGTACGGTTCATGGATCATAAAACCTTCGTTTTTTCTCCATTTATTCAAAAAACTTGTAGATAAAGATAAACACTATTGAATCGAAGAATGAACCCGCTATTTTATTTGACGTTTTATTATGTTTGAACCAAAAGATGAAATTTATATGACCTTGTTGGTTCGAAAGTTTGTCCATTTTATACAAATGTACAGTTTATTAAAAACATAACAATAACCATTAAAAATGCTTTTGAAATATGACTTCACAATTTTTTTTAAATATATAGAAACAGATGTTTTTTACAATGTTTTTTCCTTAGCAACTGGAAAAATTAATGTTCATATCCAAATTAATCAAAACATTGCTTACCTTAACCCCGTGGCCGAAACTGTTAATGCGTCCGATTTCGCGTCCATAGTAGTGGTCCGGTGCTTTTGATTCAACTGGAAAGATAGAAAGGAAAACATTAATTTTTAATTAAAAGTTCTAAGAAAAACTCAGGAATAAAAATCTATGAAGGGACAAAAAATTCGCTTGAGTTTTATTTGTGTTGGATCCGATGTTAAGAATTTTGCTATTCTCAAACAATGTTCAAACGATTCGTTCAATCGTATCATGAAAGATAAGATCAATAGCTTTAAATTGTAATAGGTATCTAACAGCCCAATTGTTTCCAAAAAATTTTACCCTAAACTGGACAATTATTACTTACTGAAATATTCAGTTTTGTTCTCGTTTGGTAGAACCAAAGCATCAATGCGTATATATTTTCATCCGAATCGAAACACTTGATATCGATCGATATCAACCGGTGAGGAGCTTATCCCGAGCCCATCATTTCTGATTTCCGAATGTAAATGTATGGGTACGTTTTGCATTTTCTATGTGATGCCATACCAATCAGTTTATGTACTACCTGTGTGAAGAGTTAACCGAGCATGAATGTTGGGAAGCTGAAAGGGAAATCTTACTTCCAGGAAAACTGGAAAAGCCACTTGCTACGGATCCGAAGATTTGCGAAACACGAGAGAGAGAGAGAGTTGAAAGAACTACGTAGGTGCCTAGGTAGAAAAGAAAACGACATTTTGTGCCGAGTGTTTGAATCCTTCTTATTTGTTTGCGTTGCTTTTCGCATTCGCTGTTAGTTGAAATCTGTATTATTATCGGAACGTGATGTTTTCATTGCGTGTTGCTGTTGATTTACACGTTCTAGGAAGAGATAAACGCGTCAAAGCTCACCGCCAAACACGTGGAAGGACTTTGTTTTCAATCCAATTTCGAAACTTACGCTAACCGTTTTGGGAACGTTGTATTTACGATTTGAAGTATTTGAAAGCTTATTTGTTTACGGTTTTGGGAAACAACTTTGATTTAAGAATGTGATTTTGGGAAATTGTATTTCTCTCTCCATTTCACAGAATACACAAATAGTTTGCACAGCTCCATTCTGATTAACGCGAAATAAAATACATACGTTATGAGCTGACTATGAAGTGACAGCTTAACATGTCCGCTTTTTTACAAACCACTCTTGGGTGGTCATTAAATTCGGATGTAGCTTCTTTACAAATCATGGACCAGAATAAACTGTGCAGAATTTAAAAAAAGGGTTGAAAAGTTGACGTAATTTGGAAGATTTCTGCATTTTTCGATTGTCAAACAGAATTTTTGACGGATTTTCAAAAATAGCTGTTTTTAAAAACTTGTTGTCAATTCGCAATTTTCTCAGATTTTTTTGCACTTAAATACAACTTTACACTGGATTTCGAGTTCATATATAAATTCAAAATTTCCCCAATATTCACCAGAAAGCCAATATAGTAAGTGTTGTAATTACATAAGCGCTGCGATACTATACAAAAATATGATAAATATAAACAAATAAATCCACAAAACTTGCGTGGACGCTTGCGTTTTTGTCTGTTTTCGCTCACCCGTCGGTATCTAAATTAGACAAAGTTGGATAGGTTCGGCGTTTTTGGCGCAGATTTATAGTGAGTAGGGGAAAACTGTACAAAACACACCAGTTAAGCCTAATCGCTATTTACAGCGATACCAATAATTTAAGAACCAAATTGAACGTTTACGACGATTCAGAGAACTAATTTACGTCTTACTAAAAAGAAGATGATTGATAAAACACGGTTTTGATGATATTTTTGTAAAAAAAAAACATCTAGAAAACACACCACGGGGTAGAACGTCAAAACTAGTGGACAAAACGCACAATACCTAAATGGTGGCAAGAAATGGATTATTGATTATACAGAATGTAATTATTGAAACATGAAATAGTTTTAGTTTTAGTTTTAGTTTTAGTTTTATTGATTAGATCCTAGGCTTCAGCTCTTTATCTTATTCTATTATATAAATGACACTTAATAACTAAGTAATTGATAATTTGTAAAAGAGCACTGCACAATTCTACTTTTGATTTGTTCTCTGGACATGCACATAGTTGAATGGACATAGTTGAATAATATCGACGCTTGCGTTGTAAAATGCCATCATTCGGAACATTGGTTCGTTTCTGGCGTAATTCTGGATGCGATTAGCTAGTTGAAACGGCCTTACGCCTCACAAACTGCTGCGGCCTTCGTTCGGAGATATACAAGATAATAAATACGGCGAATAATATCTTCCACAGATTAAATCCTTTAGGAACAGTGCGAAACGCCGTCGGTCGATTTTCTTCGGGATTCCAGCGTGTCCAAACCTACCAGCATGCACAAGACTCGACACTCCGGCATTTCTGCTTGCCATTCAAAATTTCTCAAAGCGTATTTTAAGAACTTTTTCTGAACTCTCTCTAGTCTGTTGCTGTGTGTGTTGTAGTACGGTCGCCACACAATGCCGGCATATTCAATGACGATTATCCAGTTCGTGACAGATTCTACTAACCATTCCGAACATAGAATTTGCCTTTGCTACAACATTTTCGATGTGTTTTGAAAAAGTCAACTCCGCGTCCAACTCCACTCCTAAGTCTTTTACTGAGCTTTGCCGAGCAATGATGAAATCGTTTTCTAAGCTATATTTATAAGTGATATTGCTTATTTTCCAAGAAAACGTTATCACGTTGCATTTCGAGGAATCCTAGAGTTTGTTTTGATTAGGTCGTAAGAACCATTAGGGGAGAGTGGGGATACTTGATCCCTTTTTCTTATTTTCACCATATCTTTTTGGAAAAATTTAGCAACTCGCCGTCTTTGACATTTTCTGACAGCTTGTAACTTCAAGTTTCTATGCTCCAAAAATTAGAACGATACTTGAACCCGCTGATGAACTAGAAGCATTTTCGTAGGAGTAAAAATATTGCGATTTTTCTGAAGTTAGGGGAGACTTGATCCCCTATTGAAGGAGACTTGATCTTTTATTCAGGAAGCCCTAATCCTTGTATAACAATCAAACAAAACCCCAAGATAGAATGTTAATTGACTATTTTGGTCATGTTTGTTCTCATTTCACAATTTATAGCAGACATAAGAAGAAAATTCTATAACTTTGTCTCAACGCTAATAACATTGCATACTTAAAGGCGCTATTTTTTATAATTAAGAGAAAATTAATTATTTTTGCTCTTTTCTTCAGACAATTGTTTGATAAATATTAGTTTTTGGATAAATATTAGTAATTTCGTAATCAGCAATCATAACGATCAAATCAGAAGAAGAATATGCCGTTTGGAAGGGGGATCAATTGTACCCAACTCTAGGGGATCAATTGTACCCATAATCAACATTTTATAAAACTTTTTCTGAAAAAAGTTGAGAGTTTTCCACTGCTTTGAAAATATGGCATTATGAAGTTCATTTTACGCTCGAACGATTGATGCATTGAAACAAATATTTTTTTCATAATTTTCCCATGTAAGGAACATTTTAAAGTGATGAAAAAAGATCTTCAAGTTACATTTTGTGAAATTTTTCAAACTAAGTTCAATTACTCAAACAATTATTTTGTTAAAAAATTTTAAACTACAAGCATTGTTATTTTGCTCATTTTGGCACATTTTTCTAGAACATTTGATCTTTGTAAGACATTCCAGTTTCGAGATATGGCTAAGGAATCAAGTATCCCCAGGGATCAAGTATCCTCATTCTCCCCTATATACAAAACTTAGTTATTGACTGCAAACGATTGATAAACACGTATTCTATGTTTGATAAAAATTTGGTTTCATTCAGTCAATAAATTACTTTTACATTAAGATTAGAATTTAAGACGTATAATGACTTTTTTATTTTTGAGTGCGATTTTGTTTTAACGTCCTTTTGCGTTGAAGTTAGAACTTTTGATGTCTTTCGGCACTCCCTGAGTTTATCTGAGGCACCAGATAGTAACCAGCGATGTACAATCAACGTTCAAGAATGCTTTCTTGAGGACAGTCTCAAGTAGCCCGATTCCGCAAGCCTCAGAGCGGGCATTCCCACATGTCACTACCGCTTCCTGCTACCGCTAGTATTAAATTCGGTATCTGAACAGGAAATTGCGAAGTAAGTTACAAATAGAATCAAGTTTTTGAATAAAATTTAATAAATTGCTGAACGACGTTAGCGCCAAATTTGTTATGCAAAAGGTCGCAAGTGCATGTTTGCTCAAACAATTAAACTGATGCTCATAACGAACACATAAACATATTTCGCATTTGTTTTTGTATCGCATACTAAATTTGCAGATCTTTCTGAACCATACTTTAAATACTAGAATAAAAAATGTGTTACGAAACTTCAACACCGATTTTCTCTAAACAAGTCATGTGGCTCATACGCCTTAATCAAAACAAACTCTAGAATTGATCTTTACGCCGAATCTACTGCAACACTTTGTGAACCTGTGCAAGGCGTTTTGCAGAGTCACGCAATCCTTTGGGTGACGAATAGGCAAAAACATTTTTAAATCATCGGCATAAACCAGCGCGAACACATCAGCCAGCACTTCAGGAAATTCGTTCATAACAGCGATGAAAAGAAGGGGTCCCAAGTGACTTCCTTGTGGAACATTACTGGTGACCGAGAATGTACTAGATCTCACGTTCTCCAGTTTGACGTATTGCGTTCTTTCGATCAGGTACGAACGAATCCACTGTAGACAGGATCTGGTTATTCCATTCTTGCATAATACCGACAGTAGAGCGTTTATATTGATTACGTCAAAGGCTTTGGATATGTCAGTGTATATTGCGTCAACTTGAAAACCTTGCATCATCCACTGTGAGGCTCTCGATACAAACTCTGTTAAGTTCCTGACGGTTGAGCGTTTCTTGAGAAAACCATGTTGAACATCCGAAGTCTTCGTTTAAATGTTTTATAGAACGTTCATCGCATTTTTGGAAACTAACCATTCTTTGGCAAAAATTATCGAATATTTTGCGTATAAATATACACTTTTTGATATAAATGATGGTAAAACGCCTTCAAGTAGGCAACGAAATTCAATTTCTTGGCTAATATCGCACAAAAATGGCGGTAGATGACTTTTTCGAATCAAATATTTGTGCACCTTTTAAACTAGAAAATGGACGATATTAGTTATATTTATGCATTCTTATCGTCATTTGAGAGTCAACAAATACAAAGAAAGACATTTTGTTTTGATATTCGGGTTTTCTCATAAGCAGCGTTCAAAATTTGAGCGTAAAACACGCGGTCTTGCGGGCATTCTGCCCCAATTTTGATCTGGTTGTTTTTAGTTGAAATTTGTGCGGAATTAGTTAATCTAAACTAAATATTTATAGTCTTCTGAAAGTTCGAACGAGTGGATAAACGATAAGCAGGCTGGTTGACTATAAAACCTTAAATAGTAAACATGAAAAATAACAAGTTTCACGCAGATTCGATAAAACCTTTTTTTCTTTTGAAAATTTGTCAAAAAATATGTGTTTCGTATCCTAAAATGTAAAAATGACATAAACAATTTTCACGTTTCGTTGCATGAAAAGTACGGTTTTTACACTTTTTTTTACATTTGTTGTGGTCATGATATAAAAAAAAATTTAAAAAAATCCTTATGTGCAACGTATAGCTTCTAACTTAAGCTTTTTTGCACACTGAGAGAAATCTTATCAGTATTCCGTAGCTGATCTACAGCCTTTTTCCGATGCATGTTTTTTTCGTTTTTTTTCCTTAGACTTGGAATGACGGAAAAATTGAAGTGTCGTAGGTGAATAATGTTAGAAAAACATATTTGAATTACGTGACGAGCTTTTCAAAACTATAAATTTTGTAAAAGAGATATAGCGGTTTAAGTCAAGAGTGTCAATTTGACGCTATAAGGACTGTAACGGGTAAAAATTTCAGGGACGGATGAGAGTTAATGTAAGGATTCAAAAGAGATATCAGACCATTCAATCTTAATGTGCACAAGTGCTTATTTATAATTTACACGACAACACGCTTAACATCACGATGTGCGTATTTCAATAACAGTAGGATGGATGAGAGCTGGTAAACGACGATGTTACAATCGATATAAACAAATTAATAAAAGAATAAAGCGAAGAATGATCCATCGGTAGAAATGATTTTTAATGATGGCGATCATAACATTACTGGAATTAAGAAGAAAAAGGTTTTGCACCTTTTTTTAGTCTCAAGGTCTTCCATGGACGGAGCACATGAAACGAGAAGAAGAAAATCATCGAAAATTGTCGTTCGTTGGTGGAGGTGGAAGCCTGTGAAAAGAAAAAAAAAAGCGGACCAAATTAGATCCGGCAGCAAAATAAAGAAAAATCGTCCTTACACCAAAGATATAAGAACGATGAAAGCCATCACAATGATGAGGTTTTATGAGCGTTCGTTCAGTGTTGTGTGCAGTGATGCCTTATCTTTTTTGATTTTCAATGTCCAAACCTTCGTCAACGAGGAAAAGGAGTCTGTTGGATAGACTAGCACGATTGCCCAAGGATACAATCTTGACGTTGTTATGTCAATCAGTTTCGATAGTATTCATTTATTTCATTATCATATCATATTTGAAAAAAATATCCTTCAACATTATTAATAATTTAGGAAACAATATCAATATTTCAATACATCATCAGTTGTCTGCTCCATTTAATAGATGATTGACACTCAGTCTGATAACGAATAATTGATTTCAAATGTTAACCGTTTGCCGGAGTAACTTTTTGCACGAACAAACGCCCAATATAATTAAAATAGATGTATTCAATACGACCACCCCCGTTGTTTTTTGTGCTCTTTTGTCCACTACCAGTCAGCGCAGGGTTTCTCTAAAAGCTTCTTTGTCCTTAAAAAACGAATTTTCCACAAAGCATTGCGAAGGCTTCTGCTGAAACGCTCACCAGGGGAAGGTTCGGGTGACAGACAAGAATCGTCTGATTCGGTGTATGACAAAACGTACCCCGCCCTCATCGTCAGTGCTTCCATCTTTTTGTAACTTCGTCATCATCATCAACATCACCATCAGCTAGCTAGCTAAGTTAGAAGGACGACCATTTTCATTCGGGCAGGATTCACCACTTTGGAGCTACGAAACGCAAGAAGTGCTGAATCGGTACAAGTTGTGCTCGTCAATTGTTGTCGACATTAATTACACAATTGTTGATGGCATTGCATGTGACAGGATTGGTCTTGTGCAGTTGATGGTTTTAAAAGCCGGTGAAGTGTTTGGGTTGTGCACCATAGTCTGGAGCAAATATTTAATGAGCTTTAAAATTGTTGAACCACCTGGTTGTGAATAAATTTTTTGTTAACTTTTTAAATGATGCGTTACAGTAGTTTTTGAACTACAACTGAAATCTCCACATGACAACAAATCGTGGACAAGAATGTCACAAGGGGGTTATGTGTCTCAAAGAAAGCTTTATTAAAAAATTGTCATGCCTCTAATCACTAACTATTGAAATGATGGTTGATGAAAAGGGAGCCCAGAGTTACATCAGCTTGATGTAACTCTGGGCTCCCTTTTCATCAACCATCATTTCAATAGTTAGTGATTATACCGTTGATAGTGATGGCGCTAGTAGAATAGGAAATGCTCACACAGGAGCCTATGGTTCGGGAATGATGAGCTAGATGTCGCCCAAAATTTCTGGGTGATAAAATATTCTTTCGTTTGCTTAGGGAATTACATCAGTTTATCAGTGCCTCTAAAATTCAATTGTTTTTTTCGCTGAAAAGTTCAGCAGATTGCATAACCATATGGGGCTAAAGAATTTGTTTTCAGTACTTTTACGGTCGTAGTTTTCACACATTTCAACAATATTCCATAATTTTGAAAAATATTCACAATGATTCAAAGCAATATTTTTATTTAAAATTTTCAACAAACAGCTGAGACATTTCAACATTTACGAAAAGTAAACTTTGTACACATTTGTCGAATTGTTGTCGTTTTTTTCCAACCCAGCCTTTAGACGTTGAAATTTTCCAAATTTTCAAAAATTAGACGATAAACTAAATCGTAGGGGAGAGTGGGGATACTTGATCCCCTTTTCTTATTTTCACCATATCTTTTTGGAAAAATTAAGAAACTCGCCGTCTTTGACATTTTCTGACAGCTTGTAACTTCAAGTTTCTATGCTCCAAAAATTAGAACGATACTTGAACCCGTTGATGAACTAGAAGCATTTTCGTGGGAGTAAAAAAATTGCGATTTTTTTGAAGTTAGGGGAGACTTGATCCTCTATTGAAGGAGACTTGATCTTTTATTCAGGAAGCCCTAATCCTTGAATATAAATCAAACAAAACCCCAAGATAGAATGTTAATTGACTATTTTGGTCATGTTTGTTCTCATTTCACAATTTATAGCAGACATAAAAAGAAAATTCTATAACTTTGTCTCAACGCTAGTAGCATTGCATACTTAAAGGCGCTATTTTATATAATTAATAGAAAATTAATTATTTTTGCTCTTTTCTTCAGACAATTGTTCGATAAATATTAGTTTTTGGATAAATATTAGTAATTTCGTAATCAGCAATCATAACGATCAATTCAGAAGAAGAATATGCCGTTTGGAAGGGGGATCAATTGTACCCAACTCTAGGGGATCAATTGTACCCATAATCAACATTTTAGAAAACTTTTTCTGAAAAAAGTTGAGAGTTTTCCATTACTTTGAAAATATGGTATTATGAAGTTCATTTTTCGCTCAAGCAATTGATACATTGGACCAAATATTTTTTTCATAATTTTCCCAAGTAAGGAACATTTTAAAGTGATGAAAAAAGATCTTCAAGTTACATTTTGTGAAATTTTTTAAACAAAGTTCAATTACTCAAACAATTATTTTGTTAGAATTTTTTAAACTACAAACATTGTTATTTTGCTCATTTTGGCACATTTTTCTAGAACATTTGATCTTTGTAAAACATTCCAGTTTCGAGATATAGCTAAGGAATCAAGTATCCCCAGGGATCAAGTATCCTCATTCTCCCCTATATATCTAGTGAAAAAAAAGGTTTTTTTTGCAGAGAGCAAATTGAGGGTGCGAAGGATGCAGTTAAATTTACATATATTACATATATAAGTTAAATATACATGAAATATACATATGATTGCTGCACACAGCTCCTTCTTCTTTCCTTTAATTTCATTGAACAAAATCAGAGGTATTCGGAAAATCATTCTATTAGCACTTTTTAATAATCTTTTCAATACGTAATTATTCTAATATCCTTTAAAACTTTTCAATGGATTCATATTTTTTATATTGAAATTGTTAGCTTAGCTCTAGTTGACTACTCATATCAACCTTAAATCATTGAACTTGAAGTGCTTAGATATGATTATTCATTTTAAAATTCAGATTACATATAATGGATAAAGTAATTCTCCTTTTTGATCCTTCTAATTTTTAATTTGTTATGTAGATTGTGAAAACTGAATAAGATCGTTTTCGGAAACTCATCAGTGCAAATCAACTGTTTGCCTCAGTTTGATTTTTTTCTCCGTGCAATCGCACAGATTGCACGGAGAAAAAAAAACTACCAAATAAGTTAGCTATTCATAGTAAAAAAAAAATAAAAAATACCAAAAATGACAAAAAGTGACAAGAATGTTTTTTGACATTCAAAACACAAAAAAAGTGAATACAAAACCACAAATTTGATCAAAATATGTATTAAAAATTGATAATATGTCAAAAACTACAAAAATGATCAACAGGGCAAAAAATGAAGAAATGGACAAACAAAATTTTTTTTTCAAGAAGGTTTAGCAATGACTAAAAAATTTTAGAAATCAAGGAAGACTTGAATCATGGAACAGTTGTAGCTAAGCTGTTAAAATAAGGTCCTCTGATATTCGTCACTGAGTTCCCTAACGAAGTCATTTTAGTCCCTAAGTTTTCCACAAGTCAAATGGAGTTTTTTTGCCAATGCTGCCATTCAAAACGATAGTAGGCAACTCTAAAATACAAGTTTTTAAATCTGAAAACAAACAAAATATAAAAAAAAAGCCATATTCCCGTATAGTGATTTCAACGCATGATCATTATCGTTAGAATTCACAATTCAACAATGACAAACACTTTTACAGTCCATAAAAATCTTTATATGATAAACAACTATAAACACTTTGAAACAACTTTCGAACTAAAATAAAATTATTCGAAAATTCCATCATCCATTAAAGCTAAAGTCGTTCTTCAAATTATTTATTGTGTTTCTAATTTGTGCCAAAATACTTATTATTTACAAGCTGTTGAGCTTTTGCAGATGTTTAAAAATAGTAAACAAAACGTGATATTTCAAACAAACAAACAAACGGATATTTCAACAGAACGTTTTGAAAGTTTTAATGTTAAAATTGCTTCAATGATCGTTCTAATTATGCATTTTTGATTGTTTTTTTATTTAATAATGTAGCTTAATATCATAGAAACCATTGCCATTGACAATTGGAATTAATTATAAAATCTTGACACTATGAGTTTATTTATGATTCCCGTAAAAAACTGTTTTTTCGAACAACATATTTTAAAAATATATACTCAGCGCGAATACTATGTAGAGTCATGAAAAATCTGCCAAATACATCATTCTGAAGAACAGCTTGGAAACTTGACCATAGTTTTGTTTAGCGGAAACTTGTACTTTGATCGGCAGATCGCAAAGCACAAAAAACACATCCTTTTACTATTACATTACTAAACAAGAAATTTAAATTTGGATACAATAAAGGTAGGGGAGAGTGGGGATACTTGATCCCCTTTTCTTATTTTCACCATATCTTTTTGGAAAAATTTAGCAACTCGCCGTCTTTGACATTTTCTGACAGCTTGTAACTTACCTGTAAGTTTCTATGCTCCAAAAATTAGAACGATACTTGAACCCTTTGATGAACTAGAAGCATTTTCGTGGGAGTAAAAAAATTGCGATTTTTCTGAAGTTAGGGGAGACTTGATCCCCTTTTGAAGGAGACTTGATCTTTTATTCAGGAAGCCCTAATCCTTGTATAAAAATCAAACAAAACCCCAAGATAGAATGTTAATTGACTATTTTGGTCATGTTTGTTCTCATTTCACAATTTATAGCAGACCTAAGAAGAAAACTCTATAACTTTGTCTCAACGCTAATTACATTGCATACTTGAAGGCGCTATTGTTACAACTAAGAGAAAATTAATTATTTTTGCTTTTTTCTTCAGACAATTGTTTGATAAATATTAGTTTTTGGATAAATATAAGTAATTTCGTAATCAGCAATCATAACGATCAATTCAGAAGAAGAATATGTCGTTTGGAAGGGGGATCAATTGTACCCAACTCTAGGGGATCAATTGTACCCATAATCAACATTTTAGAAAACTTTTTCTGAAAAAAGTTGAGAGTTTTCCATTGCTTTGAAAATATGGCATTATGAAGTTCATTTTACGCTCGAACGATTGATATATTCGAGCAAATATTTTTTTCATAATTTTCCCATGTAAGGAACATTTTGAAGTGATGAAAAAAGATCTTCAAGTTACATTTTGTGAAATTTTTCAAACAAAGTACAATAACTCAAACAATTATTTTGTAAAAAAATTTTAAACTACAAGCATTGTTATTTTGCTCATTTTGGCACATTTTTCTAGAACATTTGATCTTTGTAAGACATTCCAGTTTCGAGATATGGCTAAGGAATCAAGTATCCCCAGGGATCAAGTATCCTCATTCTCCCCTATACTTAGCTCTGATTTGTAGAATGATTCGAAGAAAGTATCAAGTAAAGCTGATTTTCTTCCATTTCCGGGACCGGCCCCAACTTTTTCAACAGCCAATGCACATCGTCCACTAGAATTTCTATAATGAACTGGGTTGTTAGACTTCAAAACACTAACAAAATTAGAACAAACGCGACGCAAACTCAAATTATCCAACTTCTGTACGAATTTTTGTCTCAAATAATAATTCACATGTAAAAAATAAAATAATTTTTCAGGAGTAAAAAATTGCAACAAAAATATCCACACCCGTCAGTTACGGTCGCCGCCTACTCTCCCTCTCAGATTTTTTATATTGAAATTGTTTTAACTTTTTTCATGAAATGCTTAGAGCAAGTTCACTGGTTGAGATGGAGTTGGAAATTTCGAAGGTTTACAACACATCAGAACACATTTGCCGTACACCGGTGTTGGGAAAATCTGATATTCGAACAGTTTTGCGCTGCAAAATTTGTATCGTATAACACTTTTTGGCTGAGGGTGATATAAAAACACGATGTTTTGCAACACCGAACCGAGTGATAGAGTCGGCGTTGTAATACAGTATTCGTGCATGAAACGCTTCGGTGCTGCCATCTATCTTATGCTCAAAACCTCAGTTGAGGGGAAAATAAAGGAGATTGAGCAATTTCAGGATTTAAACATAAAGTGATATTTTCTTTTTTTTTAAATCTTTTATCACTTAAATTGATACGCATTGCAATGAAGTTAATCAACTCTTTAAAACTTACAGCCATGTTTTTTTCATGCCCTTGCCAATCGAATACATTTTGAGGCGCAGAGATGCCAGATAGCTGGGTGAATAAATAAATTCTGATTGTTAGTTTTGTTTGAGCGGTTTTCGGGAGTAGGAAATTGTTTCGTTTTTTTATTTGAAAAAGATATTCCGTCGGAATGTCCGGTAACAAGTTCTGAACGCCGTCTTTAATGGATCCTTCATCTTTAGAAAATGGAACCCTATACTTTTTATTTGTAACTTACTTAATTATCACTTTGAAAATGAAAGATTTAGGAAGAGTTCAAAAACTTGATCAACTCGTGTAATCAAATGCACTCCAATACAAAACTCCTAATTCTGCAGAATACAGTTTAATTTTGGAATGCATTATAACTTAAACAATACTTATTCATACATATAAATAATAAAATTTTCATATTGACACTACTATTTCAAGTTAATGATCAAGTAAAATGAATTTCATTTCAATTTTCAAACGGTGAATTCAAAATAAAAAACGTCAGTAAATTTACTGAAAAACAAGTTCTCTTGGCATCGCTCGTTACTTTCGATTTTATACCTTCGTATTCTATCACACCGGTGGACGGCCAACATTTTTGGTCTATATTTCACGATAGAAAAATTCCCATCTGTGCTACAGACGTCAAAATTCCTACCACTTTTTCCCAACACCATTGGACTTGCTCTTAGCTGCTTGTCATGTTAGCACAAACTGAAGCATAAGTATAGTCAAACCCAAAAATCAAAGACCAATTTCATTTCGAGCTTAATTGAATTTTCTGGATGCGCAAAAATTTCTACTTCCGAACAAATCTCCATAAAAAACTGGAACGCGTTGCGCTAACTCAGGAATCAACCAAATCATCTCAAATTTCATACTTAAACTAGCTGACCCGGTAAACTTCGTTCTACCTTCTTATGTAATCGTAATAAATGTTTGATTTCATCTACACGTCCTTAATTACATCGTGCTCGCGAATCGATTCTTATGGAAATCGTGACAAATAAAGTTGAATTTGTATAGGGACAACCTTCCATAAAAAGTGAGCTTCTTGAAACTATTATACAAACCATCTCTGACCCAAAAAACCCTCGGATACCAAATTTTACTTCATTCCGACCGACCATTCATAAGTAATGTTGTTACAAAGAAAACGCCTCCATTTTTATATATAAGATGTGAAGAAGAGATAACTTTGTATGAGGAACCCCCTTTCATCAAAAGTGAGATTCTTGAAACTATTATACAAACCATCTCTGACCCAAAAAACCCTCGGATACCAAATTTCATTTTATTCCGACCGACCATTCATACGTGATGTTGTTACAAAGAAAACGCCTCCATTTTTATGTATAAGATGTGAAGAGATAATTCTGTAGGGGGACCCCCCTTTCATAAAAAGTGAGATTCTTGAAACTATTATACAAACCATCTCTGACCCAAAAAACCCTCGGATACCAAATTTTACTTCATTCCGACCGACCATTCATACGTGATGTTGTTACAAAGAAAACGCCTCCATTTTTATATATAAGATGTGAAGAAGAGATAACTTTGTATGAGGACCCCCCTTTCATCAAAAGTGAGATTCTTGAAACTATTATACAAACCATCTCTGACCCAAAAAACCCTCGGATACCAAATTTCACTTCATTCCGGCCGACCATTCATAAGTAATGTTGTTACAAAGAAAACGCTTCCATTTTTATATATAAGAAGATGTGAAGAGATAATTCTGTAGGGGGACCCCCCTTTCATAAAACGTGAGATTCTTGAAACTATTATACAAACCATCTCTGACCCAAAAAACCCTCGGATACCAAATTTCACTTCATCCCGACCGACCATTCATACGTGATGTTGTTACAAAGAAAACGCCTCCATTTTTATATATAAGACTAGCTGACCCGGTAAACTTCGTTTTACCTTCTAAAGTATAAATCGTAATAAATGTTTAATTTCATCTACACGTCCTTAACTGCATTGTGCTCGCCAAAATATTCTTATGGAAATCGTAACAAATAAAGTTTAATTTGTATTGGGGCCCCCTATCATCAAAAGTGAGATCCTTGAAACTATTATACAAACCATCTCTGACCCAAAAAACCCTCGGATACCAAATTTCACTTCATTCCGACCGATCATTCATACGTGATGTTATTACAAAGAAAACGCCTCCATTTTTATATATAGGAAGATGTGAAGAAGAGATAACTTTGTATGGGGACCCCCCTTTCATAAAAAGTGAGATTCTTGAAACTATTATACAAACCATCTCTGACCCAAAAAACCCTCGGATACCAAATTTCATTTTATTCCGACCGACCATTCATACGTGATGTTATTACAAAGAAAACGCCTCCATTTTTATATATTAGAAGATGTGAAGAGATAATTTTGTATGGGGACCCCCCTTTCATAAAAAGTGAGATTCTTGAAACTATTATACAAACCATCTCTGACCCAAAAAACCCTCGGATACCAAATTTCACTTCATTCCGACCGACCATTCATACGTGATGTTATCACAAAGAAAACGCCTCCATTTTTATATATAAGAAGATGTGAAGAGATAATTTTGTATGGGGACCCCCCTTTCATAAAAAGTGAGATTCTTGAAAGTATTATACAAACCATCTCTGACCCAAAAAACCCTCGGATACCAAATTTCACTTCATTCCGACCGACCATTCATACGTGATGTTATCACAAAGAAAACGCCTCCATTTTTATATATAAGAAGATGTGAAGAAGAGATAACTTTGTATGGGGACCCCCCTTTCATAAAAAGTGAGATTCTTGAAACTATTATACAAACCATCTCTGACCCAAAAAACCCTCGGATACCAAATTTCACTTCATTCCGACCGACCATTCATACGTGATGTTATTACAAAGAAAACGCCTCCATTTTTATATATAAGAAGATGTGAAGAGATAATTTTGTATGGGGACCCCCCTTTCATAAAAAGTGAGATTCTTGAAAGTATTATACAAACCATCTCTGACCCAAAAAACCCTCGGAAACCAAATTTCACTTCATTCCGACCGACCATTCATACGTGATGTTATTACAAAGAAAACGCCTCCATTTTTATATATAAGAAGATGTGAAGAAGAGATAACTTTGTATGGGGACCCCCCTTTCATAAAAAGTGAGATTCTTGAAAGTATTATACAAACCATCTCTGACCCAAAAAACCCTCGGATACCAAATTTCACTTCATTCCGACCGATCATTCATACGTGATGTTATTACAAAGAAAACGCCTCCATTTTTATATATAAGAAGATGTGAAGAAGAGATAACTTTGTATGGGGACCCCCCTTTCATAAAAAGTGAGATTCTTGAAAGTATTATACAAACCATTTCTGACCCAAAAAACCCTCGGATACCAAATTTCACTTCATTCCGACCGACCATTCATACGTGATGTTATCACAAAGAAAACGCCTCCATTTTTATATATAAGAAGATGTGAAGAGATAATTTTGTATGGGGACCCCCCTTTCATAAAAAGTGAGATTCTTGAAAGTATTATACAAACCATCTCTGACCCAAAAAACCCTCGGATACCAAATTTCACTTCATTCCGACCGACCATTCATACGTGATGTTATCACAAAGAAAACGCCTCCATTTTTATATATAAGAAGATGTGAAGAAGAGATAACTTTGTATGGGGACCCCCCTTTCATAAAAAGTAAGATTCTTGAAAGTATTATACAAACCATTTCTGACCCAAAAAACCCTCGGATACCAAATTTCACTTCATTCCGACCGACCATTCATACGTGATGTTATCACAAAGAAAACGCCTCCATTTTTATATATAAGATATGCTTGGTGACCCAAAAGGCATCGAAAAAACATATGGGAGCAAAAAGTATTTTTTTTGCAGCGATCTAATGTACATATAAAAGCTGCCACAGGTAAAATAAACGAAACACGGTGATCAAATCGTGCGCAAAATAGTTGGACCGCTGTGGTGGAAAAGGATATATATTTCGTGTTATCGTAAATTTAAAAAAACAATAAACTTCCAATTGCATTACAGTTTATTTCAAAGTATGATGAGGGGCTTATATCATACATCTCACCAAAATGTGTGCAAAGTGTTTGTCTGTTTCTATACAAATGATTTTTTTATGCTACGATTAGTATCAATATTACGTGCATACTAAATCTGCGCATTTTTTAGTTCATCGAGACGAATAAACACAAACGTGGGACTTATTTGAATCTTTAATTTTCGGAGCTTCCACTGAGAAGCTTTAAACAAAGGAAATTATGCAGTGCACCGAAGAATTTTTCCAGTATCCAGGTAGATCAAAATTAAAATCAAATACGTCCACCGATAGCTATCAATACCGTAAGCTTCTTCCTGCGAGCAACTGATATGCCAATTTCAGTCACAACAAAAACGAAACCATTCATCATTTCTTCTGTCAATTACGCACCAGTAGCAATTAGTTGACACCCGCAATTTACCATTAATGCATAAATCATGTCCCATACATATAATTTACCGCTCGGAGAAGATTATTGGAATTGGAACGTCCCCTCCTGATCAGTCGCAAGTCAATGCGAAAAGCCGAGGCGTGACCTTCTGCCACCCCATCAAACATCAACCACAACATCGTAGAGAATTTTTTTACCCAAACCATATCGAGTCAGATTCCAGAGAGAAAAATCGCCGGAACCTCTACATTTTCCTGGTTGCGGAAAACACTTCATTAAAAGTTATTAGTTTGGTGCCGGCTCCGCATCATCTCAAAAGGGACTCTGGCTGGCTGGCTGGTCTCCTCAAAACTAAACGGTCTCCAGCAAGCGGCGGCGGCTGGAGGTGATAGGAAATCGGCCAACCGAAACGGAGGGTTCTCATCAAATACAGTGCTTTTTGGGAAAATGACGCTCGGGCCAACCTTCGTCGTCGGGATTCCCCTGTTAGCGCCGCAACGGGTGATTCTTCGCATTAAAGAAGGAGATTGTTTCTCCCTTCCGGATGACTTTGTCGTTTGCCGCGCCGATATTTTACATTACGGTTCAGTTCAGTTCAGAAAATTGAGCTGAATAAGCAAATTGTGTCGTTCGGATTCACAACAAGCACAATAAAGAAAGGGTAAATATTGAAGGTGCACAGTAATGGGAAAAAAATCGCATTTATGATTTCAACGTATTGTGGGGCGTAGAGATGAACATCGCTCATGGTAAATTAATTTTTGGTTTGAATTTTGAATTTCAAGAACGAAAATACATTATGTTAAATATATGCATTTTTGGATTTAATGCAAAATTTTGAAGACAATTAATGCACAAAAATACATCAGTGCTTAAAAACATTGATCTATATCATTACATTATTTATTTTCAAAGTATTCCGTCTCACGATATAACTTGACGAACATAATTCCTAAAATTCACTCGGTCCATGGCAACCATTCTCCAATTTCTCGAACATCCCACATTCGCCAGATCACGCTCCACTTGGTCCAACCACCTCGCTGGTTGCGCCCCCGCTCGTCTTGTTCCTACCGGATTCGTAGCGAACACCTGTTTCGCAGGACAGTCGTCCGGCATTCTCGCAACATGTCCCGCCCAGCGTATCCGGCCAGCCTTCACCACCTTCTGGATACTGGGTTCGCCGTAGAGCCGCGCGAGCTCGTGATTCATCCTTCGCCTCCATACTCCGTCCTCCTGTACGCCGCCAAAGATGGTTCTTAACACTCGTCTTAACACTTAACACTCGAATACTCCGAGTGTACGCAGGTCCTCCTCGAGCAATATCCATGTCTCGTGCCCGTAGAGAACACCCGGTCTAATGAGCGTCATATACAGGTTACACTTCGTGCGAGGGCTAAGTCTTCTCGACCGCAGTTGCTTGTGGAGTCCATAGTAGGCACGACTTCCGCTGATAATTCGCCTCCGGATCTGGTGTCATTGTCTGCGGTCACCAGTGAGCCGAGATAGACTAAGTCTTCGACCATCTTCAACTTGTCGCCGTCGATCGTGACCTTGTTATTACTGGACAACCGGGTTCGGTCGGTCTCGGATCCGCAGGCCAGCATGTACTTCGTCTTGGACGTGTTAATCATCAACCCAATCCTTCCTGCTTCGCGTTTTAGTTTGCGATAGATCTTCTCCACCGCCGCAGATGATCTGCCGACCTTCTAGCGCCACGTTGAACATCATGCAGGATAGACCATCATCTAGTTGAAGCCCCCTGCGCGATTCGAATGAACTTGACAATTCACCCGAAATTCGCACACAGCACTGCGTTTCATCCATCGTCGCCTTGATCAGTCTAATCAGCTTCCCGGAAAAGCCGTTCTCGTCCATGATTTTCCATAGCTCGTTACGGTCGATCGTGTCGTATGCGGAAGTCGATGAATAGATGGTGCGTAGGGACTTGGTGTTCACAGCATTTTTGGAGGATTTGTCGTAATGTGAATATCTGGTCCGTCGTAGACCGTCCCTCCATGAAGCCGGCCTGATGACTTCCCACGAATCTGTTTGCTTGTGGCGTTAGGCGGCGGAGTACGACTCGGGACAACACTTTGTAGGCGGCATTGAGGACAGTGATCGCTCGGTAGTTCTCACAGTCCAATTTGTCGCCTTTCTTGTAGATGGGGCATATTACCCCCTCCTTCCACTCCTCCGGTAGCTGTTCTATGTCCCAGATCCGGACTATCAATCGGTGTGTAACCTCTACGTCGTTGGCTACGCCGGCGATGTACCTTCCCCCACCGTCTTGGTTTCCTGCATGTGCACCGTTCAGGTGTTCATCGAAGTGCTGCTTTCACCTTTTGATCACCTCACGATTGTCCGTCAGGATGCTCCCGTCCTTATCCCGGCACATTTCGGCTTGCGGCACGAAGCCTTTGCGGAATGCGTTAAGTTTCTGATAGAACTTTCGTGTTTCTTGGGAACGATGCAGCTGCTCCAGCTCCTCGAGCTCCTCCTCCTCCAGGCGGCGCTTTGCTCCTGGAAAATTCGGACTAGCTGCCTCTTCCGCTGTCGGTGATTTTCCACATTTCGACGGGTGTCTCTTTGCACCACTGCCGCCCGCGCGGCATTCTCTTTGACCATCACCCTCCTACACTCCTCGTCGAACCAGTCGTCCCGTCGAGTTCGCTTCACATAACCGATGACGTTGTCCGCAGCACTGTTGATGGCTGTCTTGATGGTATCCCAACAGTCCTCGAGAGGAGCTTCGTCAAGCTCGCCCTCTGCCGGCAGCGCTGCTTAGACCGATTGCGCGTAATCTGCCGCGACCTCAGGTTGCTTCAGTCGTGCGATATTTAACCGAGGCGGGCGTCGGTTTCGCGTGTTGCTCACTACGGAGAGTTTTGAGCGCATCTTCACCATCACCAGGTAGTGGTCTGACTCGATGTTGGCGCCTCGACAGGATCTGACGTCGATGATGTCAGAGAAGTGCCGGCTGTCAATCAAAACGTGGTCGATCTGTGATTGCGTTTGGTACGGTGATCTCCAGGTGTACTTGTGTGGGAAGCGGTGCTGGAAAAAGGTACTACGTTCGGCCATTCGTTTGGAGGCGGCAAAATCAATAAGTCTGAAGCCGTTTTCGTTGGTCAGCTGGTGCGCACTGAACCTTCCAATTGTCGGTTTGAATTCCTCCTCCTGGCCGAACTGAGCATTAAAATCCCCGATGACGATCTTGATATCATGTTTTCGGCAACGGTCGTATTCACGCTCCAGCTGCGCGTAAAATTCGTCTTTGTCGTCACCGGTACTTCCGAGGTGAGGGCTGTGCACTTTGATGATGCTGATGTTGAAGAACCGGCCCTTGATTCTCAACCGGCACATTAGTGAGTTGATCGGTCACCACCCGATCACGCGCTTTTGCATCCTTCCCATCACTATAAAAGCTGTTCCAAGCTCATGTGTGTTGCCGCAGCTCTGGTAGATGGCACGACCATCTGGGTACGTTCGTACCGTGGAGCCCTTCCAGCATACCTCCTGCAGTGCTACGATGTCGATTTTGCGGCTCTTCAATTCGTTGGAGAGCACGTGGGTACTGCCCACAAAATTTAGAGATCGGCAGTTCCATGTTCCAAGTTTCCAATCGCTAGTCCCTTTTTGTCGCGTGAGTCTTTGCCGATTTCCATCCGAAATTTGTTGTTCGTTGTTCCTTGCTTATGTTTTTTGTAGTCACGGGCTCGCAAGGCCCGCTGCTAACCCCACTATCTCGCAGGAGGACCGTCGTGATGTTGCTGTTTTGGGTCCCGAACACCACCAGGACGTTGTTGCACTCTGCACGCCGCCCCTGACATGGAGAACGGACGCGTACGAAGCCCCCTAACTCAGTCTGCATGCGACCAAAGCACCCCAGCTAGCATCATGGGGAGGTAGAGAATCGGAGTTGCAGACAAGAGGTGATATGACCACAACCCGAAGGTTGGGTGTATGGGTCTCGAGTTGCACATTGTCTACCGTTTACTAGCCAGAAGTCACATATTTACTTGAAGGCTTTGAAAGTTACATAATGGCTGAAAAAGAGAATTAACTGCTCAATTCCCTTGAGTGAACTTTATGTACTCATTATTTAATAAACATGAAGTTGCAAAAGTGATTAATATGTATGTAGGTACGTTGTATGTGACTTACTTTGCCCAACTCCAATGAGTAAACAATATGTACTCATTGAGGAACTTTAAAGTTGCAAAAGTGATTTATGTATATGTACGTTGTAAGGGACTTACAACGTCGCAAAAGTCACATAAAGGGCACAAAAGTGCTCAAAACAGGATTGGGACCCACTAAGTCGCAAAAAGTGCATTGAGGTGCTTCCTGGCTGGCTGGCTGGCTGTCTGGTTGGGCATGTGCGCCTGCAGATGTGCTACAAAATCATATCACAACTTCGAGTTTTAGTTTCAGTTAGAATAACATCTAGACGTGGTCTTGTGGTAGCGTGTTCGATTCTCACCACGTAGGTCGGGGTTCGATCCCCAAGCCGATCAAGTTTTTATTAATATGTAATTTGATACTTGAGTAACCATTCCGATGCCATATATGTAGGAAATAAAGAATTAAGCAACAAATTGAACAAATCTCGGCAAACCGAAATTTGTCGAGTTTTGCAATCCGGCGCGTGGCATCATGGCGGCAACATGTACTGAACATAGTAAAAAATCAAGAGATGGTGATATGAACCGATGCCAAAGGTGCGATTGAGATAGAAATAATTTTTAGCTCATTTAACGATTATTTTTTTTACTTTAATTCAATTTATTGAGACCGAAGAAGTTTGAAAAAACTGTTGACGGTCCCCCGACGGTGATACATTTTGAGTGTAGTGTGTGTTTGCTTTTTGCTTATCTACTACTTAAAACTATTCACTGTTTGCTTCCTTTTGGGGTGCTGAATTAAAAGGCCGCTGGAAGCTGAATAGAAGGTCATTAAGACTTATTTTGAAACCTGAATGTATCAATAAGAACTAAAATTTTGAGCTGCATAGAAGTACTTCATATCCATGATGGGGCTGAGTAAGTAGCTTTTTTGTACCTGTTTTATGAGACTTTTGGATGCTTGGGTATACTGCAGTTCTTTTTTCGTTTTTCTTTTTAATTCAAGCAATATTTTAACGCCTCCGAATAAACGTTATTCTAACTAAAGAAAGGTCATTCATTTAATAGTAAAAAAAAGTTCTTCTGTCTGTCGCTCACGCAACAATACTTTTCCTGAAGGGATGTGTTGTGAGTAGTTCCAAAAAAGTGCTCCTTGCTGATTCGACAATTTCACTAGTTTTTGCTTCCGTAAAATCATGCAAAACAGTGTATCGCTACTGTAATAAGCGTTGTCCAAGTTTTACATAAAATCAGTACGTGAATTCATCCTACAAGTGCATTAAAAGTGATTTTGCCAAGCGTTGTATCTAAATAAAATCCTATTGTTGGATACTACCCCTTCAGAAGAAACATTTAAGCAAAATCTATTCTAACACGAAAAGCTGAGAAAGACAAAATGTCAAAATATACCCGTGCCTTATCAACAAACCTCAAAAGGTCCCGTGAGGATCTTAATGTTATCGCTGCTGATGATGATGTGGAATCTCTCAAAGATTTGTGGGCAAAAATTTCGCAATCTAATAAACAAATCGAGTCCAAAATCGACGATTGCCGTACCGAGCTAGGATCTCAAATCGATGCCTTGGAATCAAAGTTTACGACCCTAAAATCGGAGTTTGTTGAAGAAATTGCGATCGTAAAAAGTGACCTGAACAGTATCCGAAGTGAGTTAACTTGTGCTGTCGAGCGTATGAAATCAGACCGCGAAATTATAATATCTGGTATCCCGTTCGTAACGAATAAAAATCTTGCCGATGTATTCCAAAATATCTCTACGACACTTGGTTTCGATATCTCCCCAGTAGTGAACTTAAAACGATTGGCACGTACACCGATAGCACCTGGAGCAAAACCTCCGGTACTGTGCGAATTTGCTCTAAAAAGTACAATGAAGGAATATCTGAAACGGTACTTCTCACATGGAAAACTTGCGCTCCGTAATATTGGATTTGACTCGGACAATCGTATCTACATCAACGAGAATCTACCCGTCCTAGCTAGAAACATTCGTTCAGAAGCAACCAAACTGAAGAAACAAGGAAGAATCGATAAAATATTGTCCCGAGATGGAGTCATTCGTGTTTTGTTCACTGGGCAAAAAAGTGCGATCGCAATTCATACTTAAGAACAACTTTCTGTTCTGAATAATCAAAACCCTTCCTCATAAATTATTCTATTCCTTCCCAGCTTTCCTATGACTCCTATCCTTTACTTCCTTTGACTCCTAATACCCCTCCTAAAAGTTATTTTACCTATCCTTGCTAAATCATGTTATCCTTCCCTTATTCCCTTGACTCCGTTCCCTCGCTATCCCATGAATCCTAGTCCTTCCTAGCATAACCTCAAAGTTATGCTGTTGCTGCTGTTGCTGTTCATCTTGGTGTCGCTGCCGTGGTATTGCAAACGGACGACCAAACATACCTACCTACCATAGGCGCCAACTTAACTTGCGTGTCAACAAAGTCTCGCCAAAATGAGTTCCGCTAGAGACAACGCGACTGCAGTAGTAGGTACTCGATTTATTGGCTTTGCACCCGTTCTTCCCCATGCTTGGTATTGGTACACGGATAACTCAGGAGACCGATCGTCACCGGTACCTACATGTGAATTTTGCTTTGGTACTCTCGTTCTGCTGAGTAAGAGTACCACTGCAACTGTCTTCGTGTCGCCCACTGCCGATTCTGGATGAGTTCTACGTGTTGCTGTTGGAATAAGCTACCGCTGTTGAGTTTCGGAACAACGCTATGCATTACTGAGTACCCACTCTATTTGCATCGGTTGATCGTTGGTATTGCTGTGGACTTTGGCTGACGACGATCGCTGGTATGTTTACCATATGGAATCTACCTGGATATTGTTGAACGAGAGGACGTCAAGTGGATACAGCTGATGTTGTACGATGTTTTGGGCTGCTTCTTCTGAGTGCTAAACAATTTTTGCAATGGTTTCGAAACAAGCCGCCGACGTTGGGGCTCTCTTCATGCTGGTGATCTACAGGAGCGATCAGTTTGTATAACTTACGTTTGTACTTATAATAATTAAAAGGCCTTAAAGTTACTTCATTAATAATCTGAATTACTATGAATGAATGAATTCTTCAATGGAATGTCATGATTTTTGTCTGTCGAATCAGCTTTTGAGTTTCAAGATAAACAAAACAAAAAATAACAGATCATCTCTTTTATCAATATTTAAAGTTGATTCTTAATCAAATTTATTAGTGTAGTCAGTTAGTTCCCTTTGATTCTTACTTTTTTTTTCTTCCTCAAAATTCTTAATAAATATGACCACTGTTCCATTCAATAGTACCTCTTTAATGATAGCAAGAGCTGTTTTACATGCTGCCATGAACTCACAATTGCTAAATGTAGGTCACATAAACGTACAAAGTCTATGCGCTCGCCGAATGAGTAAATTTGATGAATTGAAACATATATTTTTGAATGGAAAAACTGATATTATTTGCCTGACGGAAACATGGATGGATGACACGATAAGTGATACTTTAATAGCATTCGATGGATTCAAAGTAATACGTAACGACCGAAATCGCCATGGAGGTGGAATCTGTGTCTACGTGCGGGATCATATAAAATTTAAAGTTCTCTCTCATTCCAATTATGACTATTCCAACACTTCTTCGCAAACAGAATTTCTATTGATCGAGCTTAATGCCGGTTCTAATAAGTTTATGATGGGTGTTTACTATAATCCTCCGCGCACCGATTGTTCAGAGCTCTTGGTTGAACATTTTGAAAAATTTGGATTAGGCTACGAGCACTCTTTTTTACTTGGCGATTTCAATATCGACCTTCTAAAACATTCAACATCGTCTCAGCGCTTCAACGATTGCATCGCATGCTTGTCAATGAGTTGTACTAATACTGAACCGACATACTTTCACTCAACTGATTGTTCATTGCTAGACTTGCTTGTCACCAATTCTGCTAGTATGGTTGAAAAATTCAATCAAATATCATTGCCTGGAATTTCTCACCACGATTTCATTTTTTGCACACTGAACTTTACTTTTTCTGAACGGAATTCAGGTTATTGGTTCCAGGACTATAATAGCTTCAATAATTTAGCTTTGAACGAGTGTTTACGGAACATTGCTTGGGGAGAATATCTTAGTATCGATGATCCTGATTGTGGTGGAGTAGAGTTAGAATTGTTATAATATATAAACTTTGTATACATTGAATCTTTGGGATCAACATGTGGTCCGTTTAGATGTAACCAAATAAACAAATGAACTTAAGAATTATTTGTCAATTGATGGTTTATAAATTAAATCAATTTAAGCGACCATTTCTAGTTATGTTTATACTAAGTAATGTTTCACTAAAAACTTTCAAATTATTTAAAATTTATGTTAACTCGTTATTGTTTCTAACCGTGTAAAGATTAACTCAGGGTTACGTGAAAACGAATGTGCGTGTGTAATGTCGTGATTCTGAATCGTCATTCTCTCAACGATGTTTGGGAATAGAAGATCTGGTAGTCCGTCGCGTATTTAAAAAAAAAAATATCGAACGCGAAAGAAAACTAATTATTTTGGCGTTTACCACAATGGCGTAGTTGGTAGCGAACATTGTTTCGTGCCAATCTGTCGGTAAAGACTAGGATTATTTAATGTGCTGGAAAGATGTGCGAACGTTGGCGGTAGTTGGAAGTTTTATCATGGTTTCCAAAGTTTTACTTTAGCTTAAGGCCAATGACTGAGTCCAGTCAGAATCAGTATCGGTAAGATGAGGTCTTGTATAAAAAAAAACAACAAAAAAGGTAAGGTAGAACAAATTACTTTTCTGTGATTGAACGTGATATAATATTTGAAACTGGACTTTCATGCGTTTCGTTCCCGGAGTTCGCCATTTTGTTCTATTCGAAAACAATTAAACGTGGAGTGTGGCGCCACACAGCGCAAATTTAAGGAAACATGCTAATTGGTTCCTTAGCTGAAGATCAGATGTCGATCAAAGCTCAAGCGCCATCAGATTGCGCTGTTAATTCAGATTGCGTCTGAACTAAAGAAAAATTGAGCAACAGATAAGCACTTGTTGCGTTTAGCAAATTTGATATCGTTCGAAAAGAATGGTTTTTCTGAATACTTTTTTACTCTTACTCATGTTCCGGTTAAACAGATTTTTCATTTTATTTCGTGCTGTGCTGTATGATTGTATGTTCGTTGAACTAACAATTAAAAAGGTTTTTTTTTTCACTCAAATTTCGCTTAACTAGTTCCAATGATTTAACGGAGCATGAATAATATTCTTACATGATTCAAAGAAGGATTTAACAATAATTTTATTTAATTTATGGCATGCAGTGTTGAGATATATATAGCATTCAGTGTTAACCCCGTAAACAAAGTATAGTGCTACCGGAAATATTATTCGCAACAATGCCATTACAGATCATTAATTTCAATTGTGCGTTTTTAGTTATCTGTTATTCTCCTGTGTAATACTTTCCCTGTACTCTCCTTAACCTTATGTATTACCAAAGAAGGCTATCGTTACTCAATAAAATTACAATTACAATTACAAATGGGGATTTGGTTTCTAATCAGAATCAGATGGGTTTCTCATGTTGAAACCCAGATGTCGTTAGTGGTAACTCATATGAAAAACTGCACCAGAGAGCGCTTAATTGTGTCTTAGCTAAATAAAATATACCGACTTCTCAAAATTCAATAAGAGGGCAATGTGATACTAATATAATGCCACGATTAATATGTACAAATATTGATAATGGATTAATTTTTTTTGCGCTGAGTTACAAGCGATTTCGACAGAGTTTCGGAAAATTTAACAATGGCGATTTCAGTTATAAGTGTATTAATATATAAAATTACTATTCTAAGCTGCCATCTCTTAAATATTATTTCCCTGATCCCTCTAACCACATTTCCTTTTCAGCGTCAGCTTCCCATAGCTATTTAAACGCCACAAAAAAGTGCATTAATGTACAAAATTTCTGTTTCTGTTTTCGTCTTGGTCCTATCGTGTTGGAACTTGAAAGTAAACTGAAATACTTATTTTGTTATGCGTTTTCCGATTGATGTTTAGTGATCCAAAAAAAAATTCACAAGTGCTATCACAATGGTGAGATTGACGTAATGACCCAGTGAGTTTATGGATATATGCACAGGTACATCCTGAGTGATAACTGACAGGTAATGAGGTAATGATTTAATGAGTGAGCAGCTTTCTGATCATTCTCGAAAATTTCTTGCCTTACATCTTTTATGATATCAATAATTAAAATCCCGTGAATAATTAAAAATAAAAAAATCAACAAATGAACATGAAATTCTAAAACTTTGTGTTGCCACGATAAATTATTGATAGAGAGTTCCACTTGGTTTAGTTTTGGTGATATTTTCGATGAGAGATCTTGAATTGCAACTTTCACATCATTAGAAAAATTACAGACGTGGTTTCAGTCAATTAATGAATCCAGATCGCAGCGGAAGATTATCATCTAAAGGTTGCCATGATCCTACATCTATAATACTATTTAAATAGGAAATCTTAGCTCAATCATTTACGCAGAGATTTTGGGTAATTTTGTTACTGAAAAATATTCTTATATCATAAACTTTTGAACATGAACATGGGTTATTTGAAATAAATTTCACAATAATTGTCTTAATACAGATGATTCTATGTTAAATACCATACAATACAAGAACCTAAGAAAATGGCAGAACCTGAAAGGGGGGCCTCCATACAATGTTATCTCTTCTTCACATCTCATCTTATATATAAAAATGGAGGCGTTTTCTTTGTAACAACATCACGTATGAATGGTCGGTCGGAATGAAGTGAAATTTGGTATCCGAGGGATTTTGGGTCAGAGATGGTTTGTATAATAGTTTCAAGAATTTCACTTTTTATGGAAGGTGGTTCCAATACAAATTCAACTTTAAATGGGACAGAAGCAGTTACTATTTTGTTACTATTACCATAAGAATCGATGCGCGAGCACAATGAAGTTAAGGATGTGTAGATGAAATTAAAAATTTAGTACGATTTATATATTAGAAGGTTAAACGAAGTTTACCGGGTCAGCTAGTCGAGTATAAAAAAAATAATCTAGAGATGAGAGTTAAGAAGTCGAGCGCTGTAAAATGCAGTGTCAGTCAAATCTTAGAGAAATTGAATTTAAAGTGAATAGCCAAGAATCAATAGTTCAATATAAAAAATAAAGTATGAGGAGATAAAGAAGTCAATAATAAAGAATCAGAATAAACAAAAGGGTTAAGTGTACGAAGTCAAAATTAACAGCTAAATAAAAATAATATGATTAGTGAAGAATCAAATGTGTAAAAAAAAAGAAGAAATAAAACATTAAGTGACGAATCAAATGAATCAAATGAATAAAAAAGATATGTGTTAAAGACCAAAATTTCAAATATAAGAAATCAAATGAACATAACCAGTCAATAATCAAGTGACGGAATACAATAAAAATAAATTAATTTGTGGTAGTTAAAAATTAAAAGCTAGATTAAAAATAAAATAAATAAAAATAAACAGTCGAATGTGAAGAGTCAAAAGTAAACGATTATAAACAAAAAAAATGAAAGTCAAAAGTCAAAGTTAAGAGTTATGAACAAAAAGAATATTCAATAGAAATTGCTATCAGACAAGAGTAAATAGTAGAAAGTCGAGTTTTATAGATAAAGTTTCAAGTATCCGTAGTTCATAGTCATGCATAAAAAAATGAAACGGTGAAAATGAATAATCAAATGTCAAGAAAAAAGGGTGCAGTGTAGAAAATCATAAGTCAAGAATCGAGAGATGTAAGTCTAATGGAAAAAGCGACAGTTTGAGAATCAAAAGTTAATCAAGAAGGTTAAATGAAAAGATTGAATAGTCAATGGTAAAATCAAAAGTTGGGATAAGAAGTACAAAGTTAATAAAAAACGATTCACAAGTGAAGGATAAAACTAAAGGTTAGGAGTGAAACAGAAGCGTCAAGGGTGGAGTCATGATAAAGATAAAAATGTCAAGAATAAAAATTTAAAAAAAAAAAAGATGTGCAATGAATCAAGAGTAAATAGTAGATGGCCGACATTCATGGATTAGTTTTCAAGTAGGTATTAGAAGTTCACAGTCAAGTGCCAACAATTAAAAAAAAAAGTAAAGAAGATTTAACAATAAATCGAGAAGGGACTCGATGGTCAAGAATTAAAAATTAAAACTCAGAAATCAAAAAAATTGAAACATGAGTAAAGTTTGAGAACATGGCCTGACTCAACTAGTCACAACAACAGAGGGCATGACAAACATGGCAAGCATGACGCAATTCGATCGAAGTAGAACATGACATGAATAAGTATGACCTAATTCGGTTTTGAAGGCATGAATAAGCATGACCCAATTAGTTTTAGCAAAAGACGGCATGAATAAGCATGACCCAATTCATTTTAGCAAAAGACGGCATGGATAAGCATGACCCAATTCGATCTTAATAAAAGACGGCATGAATAAGCATGCCCCAATTCAATTTTAGCAAAAGACGGCATGAATAAGCATGACCCAATTCGATTTTAGCAAAAGACGGCATGAATAAGCATGACCCAATTCAATTTAAGCAAAAGACGGCATGGATAAGCATGACCCAATTCGATTTTAGCAAAAGACGGCATGAATAAGCATGACCCAATTCAATTTAAGCAAAAGACGGCATGGATAAGCATGACCCAATTCGATTTTAACAAAAGACGGCATGAATACGCATGACCCAATTCGATCTTAGTAAAAGACGGCAAGATGCTTAAGCATGACCCTATTCGATTTTAGCAAAAGACGGCATGAATAAGCATGACCCAATTCGATTTTAGCAAAAGACGGCATGAATAAGCATGACCCAATTCAATTTTAGCAAAAGACGGCATGATTAAGCATGACTCACTATATAAGAAAATTAACTATTAAAAGTTGACAAAAGACGGCAAGGGAAGGCTTGACCCAATTTGCGCGGAGTAAAAGATGGCATGGAAAGGCGTGACCCTGTAACAATTTCCGTAAAAGATGGCATGGAAAGGCATGACCCTGTAAAAAAAGTGATTAAAATAGCAAGGGAATGGCATGGCCCTTTGGTAAAATTAAGTAAAAGATGGCATGGAAAGGCATGACCCGCTAATAATTTTTGTAAAAGATGGCATGGCAAAGCATGACCCTGTAAAAAAGTGATAAAAATATCAAGGGAATGGCATGGCCCTTTGGTAAAATTAAGTAAAAGATGGCATGGGGAAAGCATGAACCAAAATATTAAAAACAAAAGATGACACGACTTAACAAAAATTGTTAGAAATAGTACGAATCTCTTACATTTAAAAGCCAAGTCAAGTGTCAAGAAGCATGAGTCAAAATCAATTAAAAATCCCGAATTAAAAAAAAAAACAATAAAATTAAGTGACAAAGGCAAGAAATCAAAAAGGCAATTTCAAAGAATAAAGATAAATCAGATGAAATGAGTTTAGGGTTCAGGTTTCAACTTTAAGGGTCAAAAACCCAAAATGCTTAATCAAGGATCGGGAGTTGAGAACTGAGAATGAAGAGTTGAAAGTCAAAATCAATAAGACTAGAGTTCAAAGTACAATACTAAGAATTAAGAGCCTAGGAAAATGTGCAAGAATAAAAAAAAGAGTCAAGAATAAAGAGTTTAAGGTCGGAATGTAGGTACAATTAAGGGGTTCTAAGAATAAAAAAAAATCGAAAGTAAAAGAAATAAGTCTAGAATCCATAGTTCAATGTCACAATCAAGAATCCGGATAGAAAAGATAAGAATCAACGGGCAAAAGTAAAAAAATAAAGATCCTGGAAGATGTAAAAGTCAATACTAGTCGTAACAGTCGAAGGTCATAAGTCACGAAGTGAAATTCGTATGTCAAGGTTCAAAAGTAAAGAGTCTACTAGTGTCAAAGGTCACGAGTGTAAAGTGTAGAGTCATTATTCAAGGTTCAAGCGTCAAACGTCAGGTTCTAGAATCAAGAATAAGAATTCAAGAGTCAATGTAAACAAAAAGTCTAGTTTTAAAGGCCACGAGTCCAGCCACAAGACAAAATATGAGATTTAATAGTTGAGAGTCATAGGTTCAAGAGACAAGAGTCAAATGTCAAGGTTCTATAGTTAAGAATTGGAAATTTATAGTCAAGTTCCAAAATTTGATGTAGGGAAAGCCTAGTGTCTTAGGTCACGAGTTAAAAAATTTATTAAGAATTGAGGTTCATTAGTTGGAGGTTAAAAAAAAAAAGAATTTGAAATTAAGAATACAGGTTTAAAAGTTGAAAGTCTACTGTCGAAAGAAACACAGAGTCAATCGTCAAGTATTGAGGTTCTGGGAAATCGAAAGTTGAGAGCCTAGTGTTAGTGTTGTTCACGAGTTAAAAGTCAAGAGTTGTAATTCAATAGATGGAAGTTAAAGAGTCATTTAGTCAAGAGTTGAAAGCAAATGCCAAGAGTCAAGCGTTTAATGTTAAGGTTTTATTGTTGAGAATTGAAAATTGTAAGTCAAGTTGACTTGAAAGTCTAATGTTTGTTTTTTGTCATTTCTTTATTTGAAACGGCTCATACCTTGGGGCTTTAAGGAGCCAAACTCGTCTTGTATGTTTACAATTGTTTGCTTAGGTTTAGATGGGTATATTTCGAACATGTTATCAATGTCTAACGCAGCTAGTACATCTTATACTCGCTCCAGGTGAGCCTTCGTGACCAAACAAGATGCTCGATGTCGTAGTAACCTTGGCCACAGCCACACACATTGCTGGCAGCAATATTTATACGATAAAATACCGCAATCAAGGAATAATGATTGGGCATGAGACGGGAAAAATACGAATAAAATCTCGACTCAGGTCCAATCTGTTAAATCAGGGCTTAAGGCTTACCCTTCGGATAATCGAGTGGAGCCACAATGTCTAATGTTAAAAGTCACGAGTTTAAAATCAGGAGTTAAGATTCATTAGTTAAGAGTTGAAAGTTATTAGTCAAGAAATCGAAATTAAACATTCAAAAGTTTAAAAAAAATTATAGTGAATTACAATAGTGAATTAGTTGTGCAAGAGTTAAGCGTCAAATCTCAAGAGTTTAGATTTGATGGTTGGAAGATGAGAGTCGTTGGTCAAGATCAAAATTTGAGTCTAGTGTCAAAGATCACGAGTTGAAAATCAAGTGGAGGTCAAGGTGGGAAATTCAAAAGGCCGATAACAAAGGTTCAAAATTATGAGTCATAGATTCAAGAGTTTAGAATTGAAAATCGAGAGCCAAGGTTCAAAGGTTCAGAGTTCTAAGTATTCAATCTACAGGAGTGTAGAGAAGGGAGCGAATGTGGTGGAGTAGAGTTAGAATTGTTATAATATATAAACTTTGTATACATTGAATCTTTGGGATCAACATGTGGTCCGTTTAGATGTAACCAAATAAACAAATGAACTTAAGAATTATTTGTCAATTGATGGTTTATAAATTAAATCAATTTAAGCGACCATTTCTAGTTATGTTTATACTAAGTAATGTTTCACTAAAAACTTTCAAATTATTTAAAATTTATGTTAACTCGTTATTGTTTCTAACCGTGTAAAGATTAACTCAGGGTTACGTGAAAACGAATGTGCGTGTGTAATGTCGTGATTCTGAATCGTCATTCTCTCAACGATGTTTGGGAATAGAAGATCTGGTAGTCCGTCGCGTATTTAAAAAAAAATATCGAACGCGAAAGAAAACTAATTATTTTGGCGTTTACCACACTGATCTGATTCTATTTGAACTTAATCAAAATCTTTCGTATATTCATGAAACTTTTTTCCCTATGAAGTTCAAGAAACATAAGAAAAACAATTGGTTTAATCGTCAAATTGAACTAGCCATAACTAATAGAAATCTGGCTTATGAAACCTGGAAACGGAACAAAACTGTCGTTAATAGGACTAAGTTCAAGCAGTTGAGGAATAAAGTTAGTTTACTTATTCGAAACGCAAAAACTGATATTGATAGGAAAAAGATAGATTTCAACCTACCTTCTAGAGCTCTGTGGAAAAATGTTAAAAAGTTGGGCTTGACTAATAATCCTCAAACCACTGTCACTTGCAATCATAATGCCGATGAAATCAACTCCTACTTCTGTTCTAACTTCACGCAAAACGATTCAGCGCCTGTTCATTCTGTGTTTAGGAATTCAGGGTTTTCTTTTAGAACTGTTCAGTCGTATGAAATAATAAATTCAGTTTTCTCAATGCAATCTAATGCTACTGGGCCTGATGAAATTCCGATAAGGTTAATTAAAATCATACTTCCTGATATACTTCCAACTTTATTGCATTTTTTCAATCAAGTAATTTCAACCTCCAAATTTCCCACTCTTTGGAAAACCGCCAAAATTATACCCATACCTAAAAAAAGAAACAACAACGATTTGTCGAATTTACGACCGATAAGCTTATTATGTTCACTCTCTAAGGTTTTTGAGAAACTATTGAAGCACCAAATCTCTGCTTATGTTAATGACTTTAATCTTCTAAATGAATTTCAGTCTGGATTTCGTGCAAATCATAGTACGGAAACAGCGCTCATCAAAGTTCATAACGATATTGCGAATTGTATCGATAAAAAAGGAGTTGATTGCATGTTGTTGATCGACTTTTCAAAAGCGTTCGATCGAGTGTCACACTCAAAACTTTACCAGAAACTACTTTCTCTCTTCAACTTTAGCTCATCTGCCGCAAATTTAGTCAAATCTTACCTAAGGGAACGCAAACAAGCCGTATTACATTCCAATATCCTTTCAAATTGTACCACTATTACTTCTGGTGTACCACAAGGATCTGTTCTTGGTCCCCTTTTATTTTCCCTTTTTATTAATGACCTTCCTTCGGTACTCGAAAGCTGTCAAGTTCACTTGTTTGCTGACGACGTTCAAATTTATCTTTGTAATACGGGTGAATATAATCGTTTTTTAGTAGCTAATAAAATAAATAAAGACTTAGCAAAACTTGCAGAGTGGTCTGCCAATAACGTTTTAGCGATCAACTCATCCAAAACTAATGCCATCATTTTTTCTAGAAGCAAGTTTGATTTAGATCCACCGAGTTTAGTCATAAATGGAGATCTTATTCAATTCTCCGATAAGGTCAACAATCTTGGAGTCATTTTTGATAAAAATCTCATTTGGAACCTGCAAATTAGGCAGCAGATTTCAAAAATTTACGCTACTCTAAAAAGATTAAATATCAGCACTAGACACTTAGATTCCAACACCAAGCTTAAACTGTTCAAAACTTTTTTACTACCACACTTCATATACAGTTGTTTCGTTTTTTTCAAACGCTAACTTTTCACACTTGGACCGCATGAGAATAGCTCTGAATGCTTGCATAAGATATGTCTACAGTCTCGATCGTTTTTCCAGTGTAACTTATCTTCAGAAAAATCTACTTGGTTGCAGTTATTCCAATTTTTATAAATTTCGCAATTGTATGTCAATTTTTAAAATCGTTAGCAGTAAAAAACCACCCTATTTATATTCATTGTTGACCCCCTTGCGCAGTGTACGTTCCTCTCGTTTTCTCATTCCACATCATACTTCATTATACTACAGTAAATCTTTCATTATTAGAGGTATTAAAAACTGGAACCAGCTCCCAATGCAATTAAAATTAAACTTCTCTCGAAACAGATTCAAAGAGGACTTACTGACTTTACTTAATAGTAATGAATGAAACCAAGATAAAAAATATGGCCTTATATTACAAGAAACTTCAGGATTTGTTAAATTTTTCAACTTAATATTATATCCTAAACTGTAGCGATTAAAAAGATCATTGATCTTATGTTACATGTATTAATAAAGAAATGAAATGAAATGAAAAAGTATTAAACTAGTATTTGCATTCTATGTAGTTTCGAGCCAGTCCACCTAACAGAAAAGTGCATTTTATGAACGTTTTCAAGTGATTCAAAGCAGTCTTCCGAAAATCACTCGGAAGAAACGCTCATGATAGGTTTCTAGTTGGAAACATTCAAAGCCGATTGGTGCTGCCTGTTGTTCCCTAGAGAATCGGCAGAGTGACAATGCGAAGTCAATTTAAACAAGATTCAAAAGCGAGAGCGGACTCGCATCTAAGTCGATCTCTCAAGCTCACTACCTGGTGTATCAGAAGTGATTGAGACACTGACTAATACAAGATCCGATTCGAAAATCCACTCACTCACTCACTCAAACTAAATCAAGGCGGCCATGCATCGGTTCATACTGCCTGCGTACTTTCTGGCAAAGCGGCAGAAACATATGTTCATACGTACTGCCTGCGTGTTTGAATGACTATTTTAATCCTCCCCAACAACAGCAACAACAAAGCAAGATGTATCAGGCAGACAGCATTCGATCATCGATCAGTAAACGAGTGAGTGAGTGAGTGATTGAGCAAGAAAAGTTATTGACTGAATAAAGAAACTGAAAATCAGGTAGCTCCTCACTCAGTTGAGAATTCCAACTGGAGAAGAAACGTCTCTCTTTCAAATTTTATTCCTTTGATTCTCGGAGCAGCACTGTCGAACACAATCTTTGCCCCACTGGGAGATAAACCAACCGACAATTTAGGTTTTGCTTTCGCTGTTGAAAACGTTTCAGTGTCTCTCATGAGAATTGAGTGATATTCGGAACACTGATTCAAAGAATATAAAGAAAAAGAAGTAAACCCATGCTAGACCATATTTTATCGATAATACCCTCAATTCACTCATATTTACAATCGGTTGTTGTCGGCAGACCGAAAGCTTAACAGGGAAGTAAACACAATCCCCGGTAAATCCACCCTCTGATTTAGATTTTGAGAGCGCCCTGTTCTGTCTCAACCAACCCAAACAACACAAAGACCGAAGATTATGTCGAGTTTTCCTCCGAGGCCGCTGTGCTGTCCTGTCTGGGCTGAGCTGACGTATTTATTCTCATCATCGTCATCGTCATTCTCATCATACATAGTAGAAGAGGGAAAACGACACGGTGTGTGGTTGTTAGCTTATCGCTTCCGCTCTTTTCCCCCTTTCTCCTTGAAAAAAAAAAAAAAAATAACAAAAATAAATCCTACAGCAGCTTCCCTTCGTCAGATTTTCCAATTTCTATGATTTCAACCTGATCAAACGGTAGAAACGCATAGAGGAGCTCTCGCCCGTCTATAGGTTCTTGAGACGCAACGATATTCCTACTGTAGGTATATTTCCTCCGCAAACCATCACGTAGAAGTAGCAATATCGTGAAGGATCTGGTTATTAAAATTTACTTCCCTTATTTCAAAATATCTCTTCGAATGTAATGCAGGGAGTTTGATTTAGGTATTTTTTAGAAATATTATTGCCATCAGGAAAATCAGGGTAGAAAGTTAATAAAACTAAATATCCTTGAGTATTTATAAACAACAGGCAAATTCATTAATGATCCAGTCCAATAACTTCGGCCTAATACATATGTATGATTATGAATTTGGTCAAAAATCATTTACTTTGAATTCCAATATAAAAAAAATGACGAGAATGCGTTTCCTTTTTTCCCCTTCACGTACGAAATACCGAAATAAGAGGGCTTCCGACGAATGGGTCGCATGCATCACCGCCTTTTGCTCCCGGATCGATTACGATTTCATATTTATTCCATCACGGTGGTGCTTTTCCATCTTTCGTGACCAAAACAGGCGGTGCGGGGACTCTAATGATGCAATGTTGCTCCGGCGATATGTTTGTAGGAATATCAATGGCACCCCCTTCGGAATTCTGTATTGCGCCCTGGTTGGGTGACTTTTGGAAACCTCACACGTAAATCTGGAGGTAAAATGACCGTAGTTTTTTGCCCGTGAAATATTCGATGTGATTTCGAACAAGATTTTGCTGTTTACGGGTTTGTTCCCATAATGTATGGCGGGAGATAAAAATAAATTCGACTTTTTTTTCTTATCCTTTTCAATCGTTGATTATGCCAACCTATCATCCAGGATATTTTACATGTTAAAAAATAAGGCCTAAAACATTGCCTATTAGGAAACGAAAGTGATATGCATATAAAAAGTTCAACTAATCATTTCACTATACCAACTGTAAAAACATTGTTTCAATAGTCAAAATTTTCGAAAATGCTTCAGCAGGCTTAAACGAAAATGCTCGATCAGTTTAATAAAAGAAACCTTTCTTGCTTCACCATTACTTACATATTAAGGATATAAGTTTTTCTTTATAATGTCAATCTTTAAATGTAATCATTATGCTACTTCATGTCCTAAAAGGTGCTAACGAAGAAAATTGGTTAATTTAATTCAACTTTTGACATTTTTATGCAGTTGTGAATATAATATCCAATAAGGCTGGAACAAATTTCAAATCCTCCTTTGTCACTTGGAGTTGAAACATCCCGAGGGAGGGATAGTAAAAAATCAAAATTTTCAATAAATTTGAACAAATTGTAAAAAATCTTGCATGCAGTAAACTTGTATGCAATTGGCTGCCTCTTTATTTTCTAGTTTTAGAATCGCAAAATCGATGAATTTCGAAGAAATGCTTCGAACTGCAGCAGGACGTTGGTTGTGCAGAAAACTTTTTTGGGTTCTCATGAAATTCCAGACCAAAACAAACTGAAAATTGTGAATTGAGAGAGAGAGAATAGGTTCTCCATGGGCGCACGGAGATATGCGAAAAAGGGGCTCATCACCCTCACATGATGTGATAAAAAGTTATAACATTTTGTATTGTATAACGGATTATTGGGTTGAATAGTTAAGATATAAATTACGAAATGGGTTCATCACCCTTAAATGATGCTGGTACCATTCGGTAGCAAATATGAATTTTGAATTGTATACTGTTAGAATAATTAGAGTGAGTTCGTTGAAAATTGAATTACTGAACTTTAGTTTGTTGAAATCCGGTGGTTTCAAGGGGTCCAGAATGTTAGAGAATGATATAAAGATTTCGTCATGTTTGAAAACCCCGCAGTGAGACGTGCTAACGGGCATTACTTCTCTTTTTCTCACGTCTCACTGCTACACCGCCGAGTATGTTATGAGAGATCCAGAAAGCCGAACTGGAAGAAATAAACAAACGGCAAATAAAGCATAAGTCTGGATCCAACCACACACGAGCGCGTACGTGATTTTATAACCCGTCCGAAAACCCTCAATAAGGGAGAAAAAACTAGTTCCCCCACGGTGGGAAAGATAGCAAAGTGCTATAAGGTGTCGAGTGAAGTGATAGTTATCAACTTCAAGCTAGTTCTACAGTCCGCTAGCTTAGTGTTATCGAACATTACCTATCTACCTAAGAGTCCGGCGTCGATTGTCCGACGGATAGGGCTGAGATAAAAGATCTTCACTGCTGGCGATCCTTAGCCAGCGTCTTCACTTGCAGCCAGCCAAGGTTTTCGTCAACTGTGCAGATTTTGGCAGCTAGACTACGCTGCCAAGAGCCCTAGGCCTGCCTCTTCTTCGATGGCCTTTTGGATTCCAGACAAGCGTGATTATAAACTGTATTCTAAGATCTTTGTAAACTTGAAAACAGGAGATAGCAAAATATGATTTGAAATAGATAGTGGGTCACCAGTATCTCTTATAAGCATTGTTGACAAAAACAAATTTCTCTGTGGCGTCCCCCTGTTCGAAATAAGTCTTGGGTTAAAAAGTTATTGTGGGAGCAAAATTTCTGTATATGGTATGGTCAAAGTTAAGGTTAATTATAATGGGCAATCCAAGATCCTACGTTTGTATGCACTAGAAGGGAATAGACAACCCTTGCTCGGCCGTGAGTAGACGCGTGAGTTATCCCTGGATTGGAATAATGTAATGAATTGTTCGAATGTAACCATTGATAATATTGTCTCTTACTCTTATGATGGTAATGAGATAACACACGTTTTGATGAATGAGTTTCCTACGGTGTTTGAGAAAACAATTGGTCTTATGCAAAATGTTCATGCTACGTTGACTTTAAAACCTAATAGTAGACCTGTTTTTCTCTAAGCTCGCACTTTACCATTCTCAATTAGGAGTATCATTGGAAAGGAAATTGACAATATGGTTCAAAATGGTGTTTTGGTGAAGGTTAACCACAGTGAATGGGCGACGCCCATCGTTCCAGTAATGAAATCGATTGATAAGGTTCGATTATGTGGTGACTACAAACTGGCTGTCAATAAATGTCTACTTGTTGATGAATATCCCCTACCTACCATCGATTAACTATTTGCAAATATTAGTGGAGGTGTAAAATTCTCTAAAATAGATTAGCTCAGGCATATTTAAAAATGAAAGTGCGTTCAGAACATCAACCAATTTCAACACTTAACACTCATTTTGATTTATTTCAACCCATTCGTTTGATGTATTGCCTCTGGTCCAGCAATATTCCAAAGGGAAATTTCTCAGACTTTGAGTGGAATACAAAGGATCTCAGTTTTTATAGACAATGTAAAAGTAACCGGTATTGATGATGAATCCCATATGAACTCCCTATTTGAGGTTTTACGTAGATTCCATTCCATTCCGTATAGTGTATGGGGTAAAGAAGTTTCATCAGTACCTGTTTGGTCGCAAATTTACATAAGTAACCGACAATAAAGTTGTGGCTCAAATATTTTCTCCGAATAAGGGGTTACCTGCATTATCAGCACTACGTATGCAACATTACGCATTATTTTTAGAGTCTTTCAACTTTGAAATACGCTATCGTAACTCTAAGCAACATGCAAATGCTGACGGCATGTCACGTTTACCAATCGCTGATCCTTCTAGCAAAGACTACCTCAAAGTGGCTGACGTATTGGAGTTAGAAAGAATACAAACATTACCAGTTTCATTTGATGAGCTCCAACACCATACATCGAGAGACAAAGAAGTGCGTAACTTAATGCAAGCTCCAGTGCTCGGCATCGCTAATTGAAAAATTAGCGGCGCTAATTAAATCGCTAACTCATTCAAATTTAGCGATCGCTAATTAAAACCGCTAAATGAGCGGAAAAAAAAAATCAAACTTTCAAAATAGTAATGCAAAAATCTCATGATAGGTGCATTGCCTAACGTGTATCTAAAAAACTAAATGAAATAAATATGCAAATTCATTCTATGGTGATACTATCTTATTTTTATTTTACCTGATTTGAAATACTTGTAAAAACTGCTTTGTGAAAAGTAAATATCTCATCCACTTCAAACAAGTTGTAAAAAGCGGATTTTTCCAGCATTTATTATTCGAGATTTGCCGTGTGAGATAGTAATGTGAGAAATTTCGAAAAGCTTTTGAAAATCCATCGGTTAACCTAAAAAGCACATTTCAACAAATCACCGCATGTGGACGACCATGCTAAAGTCATGTAAAATATTTATCAAGCAGGCCGTTTACTGTACTTTTGCAAGGAAAAACAGTATCTAAACAGTGACCTTCTAGCATTGAATTATATCAATGATGTTTAAAATAGTTTAATACTGTTTAACGATATTTATCGAATTGTTTGTCTGAGAATGTTGAGAAAAGAAGTACTTAATGAGAAAAAAAAAGTTAATCTGTATGAGGCACTTCTGCCCTCAGACCATTCGAAGTGACCATTTTCACTTGGAGCGCATATTGGTGTAAGAATGATGCCCGATGTCTCCTTTACTTGTCAAAAGACGAAAAGTCTATCAGTAATAATTTGTGAATTTGAAACAAGTAAATGGAAGTTAGCGTTCTTTATTTAGCGGAACCTAAAAATAGCGGAACTTTTTAATTCGCTAGCTCAATCATAATTTAGCGGCAAAATTAAACCGCTAACAAAAAGGTATCGGACTAACTAGCGATTAGCGGATTAGCGTTTTTGTGCCGAACACTGGCAAGCTCTATCAACTGGCCGATTCGTTGGACCTCATGATCGGTTTGGACCAAACCTATTATTCTTTGCAAAATGGTTGTCTCATACGAGGTTTACGAGTGTATGTCCCACCATCTCTGCGTAATCGTGTTTTACAAGAGCTACATTCAGGGCATTTTGGAGTCTCAAGAATGAAATCTCTAGCCAGATCTTACTGTTGGTGGCAAAATATTGATCGTGATATAGAAAAGATTTCCAAAAACTGTCTGGATTGTGCCAGAGTGAGAAAGAACCCTGTACCTGTTCCTGTTCACTGTTGGGAAAGACCAAATGAACCTTTCGAAAGAATTCACGCCGATTTTGCTGGCTCTTTTATGGGTCTATATTTCCTTATAATTGTTGATGCGTATGTAAATGGCCCGAAATAAAAGTTGTTAACGATATTACTACAGAAACTACTATTGAACATATGCACAAGTTTTTCGCTCGGTACGGTATTCCCTCGGTTTTGGTAACTGATAGAGGTCCACAGTTTATGTCCGATGCCTTCCAAAAGTTTTTGATAGCAAATAAAGTTATTCATAAGACTGGTGCCTCTTACCATCCTGCCACGAACGGACAAGCTGAGCGTTACGTACAAACGTTTAAGGGTAAGATAAAAGCTCTTAAATGTCCGCGTTCGATAGATAAAAGGACCTTGCTAGACATTCTGTCGGCATATCGTCGTACGGTTCATCCTGCAACTGGGAAAAGTCCATCAATGATTGTTTTTGGCAGACAGATGAAAACTCGTAGGTATCGACCATATGATTCCACGACATCGAAATAATAGCATGCCCAGAGGGGAAGATATACCCATTCGTTCCTTTGAGGTTGGCAGTAGAGTTGCTGCTCGTGATTTCCTTTCTGCTTACGAGAAATGAAAATTTGGTACGGGTTGCAATAAACTTATGAAATTACATTACGAGATTGAACTTGATGATGGAATAGTATGGAAGCGGAATATTGATCAATTGAGACCTGGTCCATTGGATGCTTCCCAAAGTTCTTTTGATGAGTACCTCCGCATTAGAGGCAATAAACCAAGTCCCTTTTTTGAAAACCCTGAAAGGTCCCTTGAAACTAACAATTTTTCTCCAACTCCACGCCTTGAAGAAACCATCACGATGTCTCCGCAATCTCATGAAGTTTCTCAGAGAACTGAATCTCCTGACAATAATGCTCATAGCGGTACTGAACCCTCGTTAGGAGTTACCGGGTTTCAAAATTTAAGACATTCAGCTAGACAAAAAAAGACATGTTATGGGATATTTAAGTATTTTGTTAAGTTAGAACACTTTAGCTGAGAAGGGGAGAATTGCAATAGATTTATATGTATGTTCAATTAGCTTACTTTCATTTGATCGTGTATTAAAATACCAATTTAGAGGAAAAGAAATATAGCGGGCAACTCTGTCGTGTGTAGGCAAACGGAAAACACGTTGGGGAAAGGTTTCCTAAATGGGCCTATCGGGTTAACGTTAAATGACCCCACGGCTGTTTGATGAAATGGCTGACTAGACAGCTTATCTGGCCAATGCATTTTGAGGGTGATACGTTTAGAACACAAGGCAAGAATGAATTTTATGAATTTACAAACTCAAAAAAATTTAAAAAATCATACAAGGCTTTGATACATTTTGATGTAATATTTCAACTTTTAAAAATTATACGTAAAGAAGCTTAAAACAAAAACTAGGATGGTTTTTGTTTCTTTCTCAAATGAACTTAATAAATTAAACATATTTCAGCTTTTGTGGAGGTTTAATAATGTTTATATAGTGGAATAATAGAGTGTTTTTGTATGCCCCCATCATATTTGTAAAATGCCTCCATCCTAAAATAACAGGTTAAATAGAATAAATAAATGATTTTTATCATTGAACCTTCAAATCTAAGCTCTGAATAACATCTTAAGAGATAATTGAAGATCTAAAAAAAAGATTTGATAAAGTTTTTCTCATGGATGAACTGCCTCCATAGTATGGCAACCCTAACTTTTGTTTTATTCCACAAAATTATTATAAACATAGATTTTTCTAAAACTTCAGCTTTGTCGTACTGAAATTATTACTTTCTAGAAGTTTCAATGAAATTATACGGAAATATTGCCCAACAAACAGAAATTTTGTTCAAAACATAAATAAGCGCATTTAGCCCCCACGGTTTGAGGTTCGGCATTTTAGACAGCACTTATAATAAAATAGTTTTCTTGGAAACCAAAGAGAATTTTAACATAAAAATTACTCCAATGTATAGAAAACAGATGCCTGCACACGTGTATATAGTTTTTGTACAGATATTCGATGTGATATTTGATTAAATCAGTGTTCTGCTTAATAGGCGCATATAGCCCGCTCCTCCCCTTGTTTTTCTCTTTCTTGACTTCAAAGTCACACAAAACAATATGTTTTACTACTAGCGCTTCTTACAGTATTACTTTAGTTTATTTTACTTCTTTTCGACTTCGATCTCAGGAACAAGAGACCCTTCGAGCTGGGTCTAAGGGTCTGGGTAACTGTGAGGACGTCGCGGACTCTCGAAGGTTCACCTTGCTTTGGCTATTGTAATGTAATGTAATGTAATGTAATAAAATTTAACTATTGATTGAGTTGAGGAAATATAAAGAATTTGTTAAACGAAATGAAGAAAAACCGGACACTAATTCGATTTAAAATTGTGTATTTGTATAGACTATGTAAGTGGGATGTGTTTGCGCAAACTTTTCTCTTCGACTCCGCTATCTCAAAATAACGAGCTCGTCAGCTTGCCTGCCACTTTGACGTGCACCGAGGCAGTCTCAATGCACTGGAAAATGGGGGTGGGATTGACTAGTTCGGTTTAACGTTACGATCTAGTCGCGTGGAGTTCTGGCTTCACTAGGCGCTTCTCTCACGAACTTTACCGACTGACCCAGGCTGACCAGCTTGGCCAAGCCGAGAGAGGCCCTCCTTGAAAATATGGACCCATTTCGGTCCAAGGGAATCCTCCTCAGTAGTTATGGCCCGCAGACCAGAGGATATCGTCGATCCTTTACGGGTTAGACGTAACGAACGAGAAGTTCGTTAGGCCGTAGGAGCGTGACGGGTGAGTTTGAATTTCAAATAGGAACAAAAAAGGTTCTGTGGACGCACAGAAAAAAATACCAAATTGTATACACGTCGCACCAGTTTCTAGCATATCGTTTCTGCTTTTCGCAAGGCATACCTGAATAGCTTCGGCAGCCTGCTACTTCCAATAAGATTTCCACCTTCAAACAAACTTTTTATAATTAACTCACAACTCCATCTTAACGTTTTGTCGCACTCGCCGCCTAGATTCAAATGTCGAATCTGGCCAGGGAAAACCGCCAATTTTTAAATTAAAAATGGGGAGTTGATGAAGCAGGGTTGAATAGTTCCCACATCTATGTTCCACACCTTTTTTCTTACTCCGACATTTTTCCTAAGTCCTGCTTATGTTATGTCTACAGTGTGTTGACAATTTTACACCGCGAAATCGTTTTCAACGAATTTTACTTGTTGGTTCGAAGAAACTCACTTGTCAATTGGCAGCGCAAATGGATAGAGGATGAGTTGAGTCGATGGCTCCACTCGATTATCCAAAGATTTGCCTTAAATCCTGGTTCAATGGATTGGACATAAGTCGAGATTTAATTCGAGCATTTTCTCGTCTTATGTCCAATCATTGTTCCTTAGACGCGTTACTCTTTCGTGTAAACCTGGCTGGCAGCAATTTGTGTAACTGTGGTTACCGTGACATCGAGCATCTTGTTTCGTCGTGTGAGGGCTATCTTGTCACCAGAGCGAATCTAATAGAATCCTTTCGGGCCCAAGGAAAACCAACGTTCCAATGAGAGATATGTTGGCTGTGGTAGACTAATACAACATGTTCAAAATCTATCTATTCCTAAAAGCTGTCCACCTTCGTATATAACTATTTTTATTTTCAGGTTTCCCTTTCTATATCTTATCTTTGAAAAATTGTTAAACTAGGTTAAGTAACCAGTTGTAAAAAGCAAAAAGATGATGCCTCTATAAAACTCAAAGGTCCGAGCCGTTTCCAATAAACGAATTATAAAAAAATAAATATATATTTTGAAATGCTTGATTTATAACGTTTACAACGATTTATAACACTGAACTTCTCTTAATCAAAGTGTCTGCTTTCCTAAATATATAGAAAAAAATAATGGTGAAAATCATGGTCCGCCTGATCTCTTCCAAGTAGGTAGATAGTCGGTAGGTTAGCGCTTTGCTGGTGGATTTAGTTTACGGCTTAATTTGAATGCGAACTTGATTATTGGACAGGCACGTGCCGGTTTCGGTGGAATCCAAGAATTGTCCCCCCATCACAAACGAAACAGCTTCGAGCTTGCTTGCTCGTCTTACGAAAGCCAACTTGGTTTGGCCGTATCGAGATCGGCACGGTTTTTTGAGCTCGGCGGCGATGACAATATTACTATACCTCCGGGAAAACATGTTTCCTCCCCCAGTTGAAAAAGGATGATACCGCAGGAGATAGAAATATAAGGAAGGGGAAGTGAGTTTGAGAAGAGTTCATAAAAGTTATAGAATAAGGGAGATCACATAATAACGATGTTCCGGAATGATAGGACCGCTCCGGAGCGACGTTATTGTTCATTATCGGCTGGGAATCAGTGCGCTCCGGACTTCGGAACGAATAGGCCGAGCGATGCTCGACGAAATAAATCGGAGAAGAGCCGTTTTTGGCTCCTGGTGGGTGAGAAGGTGGGTTGATAGTCATTTTTACAGACTTTTGCCGAGCACTGGTTGAATATATAGATCATAAATGGCGATTAAATTGTGCTGCTGCTACAGGGTAGCAAATTGGAGGGTAATAATAATAATAATAATAATAACTCCGCCATGCAACATAATGGAAATCGGTTGATAGAAGATGCCGTTACTCTTTCGTTTTCGTTTTCATATGAGGGGAGATTGGGTTTGTTTGAACAATAGATGTAGCAATTAGCATGAAGTTGTTAAGTTTTGTATAACAATGTTTGGAACAAGTTAATTTGGTTTACTGACAAATAGTTAAATAAACAGCATCGACTTAAATGAATGAAGTTCTTAGAAGGTCGCTGAAAATAAAAAAAAATTAACAAGTAAACTGCACAAGTCATCATTTAAACTAGTGTTTATTTAGTTAATTCAGCACATTGTGTTTAAATTTTGAAAGAAGTTTTTAAAATTTTGTTGAAGCATTTTATCTTATGATATACAAACCTACTCTTTATGAGACCATATAGTCCAGAACAAATTAAAAAGCGATTATTCAACACAACATGAGGGTAAAATCAAGTTACGTAATGAACGAATACGCACAACCCGTATTGAATGATTCGAAAGTGAAAGTAACGTCGACTGAGTCATTCAATAAATTTGTTGCACGTGAGCAGGAATCTGAGCATGGTTTCTTAAATTGAGTGGATAAAAAAAGTGGAATCCGTAAAGTGATCGAGTTGTTTCACACAAAGACAACATAGAAGGGAAAAATGCTATAAATTGAGACTAAACAGAAGATATATTTACAAACAGATTTGAAAAACGAAGAACGAAGAACGAAGAACGAAGAACGAAGAACGAAGAACGAAGAACGAAGAACGAAGAACGAAGAACGAAGAACGAAGAACGAAGAACGAAGAACGAAGAACGAAGAACGAAGAACGAAGAACGAAGAACGAAGAACGAAGAACGAAGAACGAAGAACGAAGAACGAAGAACGAAGAACGAAGAACGAAGAACGAAGAACGAAGAACGAAGAACGAAGAACGAAGAACGAAGAACGAAGAACGAAGAACGAAGAACGAAGAACGAAGAACGAAGAACGAAGAACGAAGAACGAAGAACGAAAAACGAAGAACAAAAAACGAAGAACGAAGAACGAAGAATGTAGAACGGAAAAGAAGAAAACACACTAACTGAGAAAGAAAATTACAATTCATTGTCAAATATTTCCACACACACTGAACGTCACACACTGAACACATCGTCTGTCAACAAATATTTACCAAAAATCTTTTAATGTCATCTTAGCCTCTCCTCAGCTCTGCCTCGCCTTGGTCTAGTTATCATCTCGATAATGATGCTCAGAAATCGCACAAAAATACCAGAAGCGAAATGCTAACCAAGGGATCGATATTTCGGAGCTGCGGCTTCCGCAAGCAACAATGTGAGTGGGAGGGATTCGGTCATTTGATCGATTGCTTTTCCATTTGATTTGACTTCTGCCTGCTCACACACAATGTAATGGCAATGTGGGTAAGTGTCCTTAGCTTGGCCATAGGGAGCATTTTCGGTAGGAAGAAAAACAAATAAAAATCTCTCAATTCCTCAAGAGGCTTTGAGACGTTGACCTAAAAGTAAATGCAGGTTAAGCATTCTGACTCTTGATCCGAATCTATACCCAGCCATACAGAGCGAGCGTGCCAATCAATTCCTTCCAGCTTCTTTCACGACGGCATGTTGATTTGGAGAATAAATCAATATTGTCCGATGACAGTCATTGGAAATTCAATAGGATCGCATTTCGACACACGGTGTCCTTTTTGTTGCCTTTGCCACACGCTGTCATTCAAAGGTTTGAAGCTTGTTATGAAGTTTTAGGAAAAAGATAAATAGTAGTTGTTCTTGTATCTAATTATCTCGGATGGCATAGCATCAATTTACACTCTGATTTTTGCATACCGTCAACTGGGGCAACATGCAACAATTTTCAACTTCAATGGTTTCTAAAAAACTTATGTTCACAGTTAATCCTACTCCTTATGCATCAGAAGTTTAAAATATGATGGGACATCGAATTGGCGTAGTTAGAAAAATTATTGGTTTCTTTAGTTATTTTTAATCTTCAAAAAACATGCGATTTTCACCCTCCTTAGAAAATGGGATAATTTGCAACAAACTTAGTTTTTAATGGAAAATCTTATGAACACGTATGAAAATTTATAGTTTTAAATATAATTGGTCTGTAAACACTAATTTCCAATGTTTTTCTGAAACTAAGGATGCTGCATACATTTGCGGGTTAAATAATACTACGAAAAATTCTACAAGCTGAAATCATTAAAATAAATGTTTGGATGAATGAAATTTCAATGTTTACAAACACGTGATGCAAAACATTCATATTCCAGCAAAATGAAACGAGATTTACAAGATGTTTCTTTGATTCTTGTTGTTGATTCTTGTTGCATTTTACCCCAGACACCTAACTGAATTATAAAAATATTTATTTTAAAAAAATTGAGTGATTGTTCGAAAAATATATTTACACCAACAGTGTTTGTATAGCATGAGGAAACCAGTAAAAAATTGTAGGTAATATTATTGGCTTAATCCGTCATACTGGGTAAAGTTTTTAACGGCATCGAAAAATGTTAAAATTTGTACATTTTTTGCTCGATTTTTCAAATGTTATTTATAAAAAACTTTAAAGGACTAGCTTCAGATGCGAGAAATTATGTCATCATCATTCTGTAATCATTAAAAGATAATTTATTACAATACATTAAATTAAAAATTGATTCAGTGTGGTGTCATATAAATGTTGCATTCAACCCCGCTGTTGCGTGATGCCCCGTTTGACGGTACTGAAGATGAATAAACTTGCTATTGATCATCTGAACTTCATTTTTCCGTTTGGTCAACAGTATTGTTGATATTTGTGAATTTATGATCGGAAACACGGTAAAAGCGCATTTTATGGGATTTGTTTTTCATCGCTGGTTTAGGAGTTGATAATAATATTTCAGAAATCTGATTTTCTATGGACCTTGAATGTCAATTCAAAACAAGTATTTAAATAATTAAACGAATCATAAAGGGTGATACGGTCAAAATTTGGTGAAGATAAAACGCGTGTAAATCGGTGAAATCGTTTATTTAAAAAAACAAATTAAGTTTCTTTCTCAAGTTTAATTAGAATAAAATTCAGAAAAAATATTTAGTTTGGCTTCCGCTTTTCCAGATCCGAATTGCCGGGCCTTACGCTTAACCCCTGCCATCAGATTTTGTACAGCGACCTTTTCCACCTTCTTCGCCGCAGAAAGCCAGTTTGCCTTGAACTGCTGCTCGTCCTTAGCAGTTTTTTTTGTTTCTTTAGGTTTCGCTTGACAATAGCCCAGTATTTCTCAATTGGGCGGAGCTCTGGCATGTTGAGAGGGTTCTTGTCCTTGGGAACCACCAGCACGTTGTTGGCGGCGTACCACTCCATGGCCTTTTTACCGTAATGGCAAGATGCCAAATCCGGCCAAAACAGTACGGAACAACCGTGTTTCTTCAAGAAAGGCAGCAGACGTTTATTCAAACACTCTTTCACGTAAATTTCTTGGTTGACAGTCCCGGAAGCTATGAAAATGCTGCTTTTCAAGCCACAGGTACAGATGGCTTGCCAAACCAGATATTTCTTCGCGAACTTTGACAGTTTCATGTGCTTGAAAATATATGCTACCTTTCCCCATACTTTTGCCCTATAAAACTCCTGTCCCGGAAGCTGCTTGTAGTCGGCTTTGACGTAGGTTTCGTCGTCCATTACCACGCAGTCAAACTTCGTCAGCATCGTCGTGTACAGCCTCCGGGATCGTGCTTTGGCCGTCGTATTTTGTTTATCATCGCGATTTGGAGTCACTACCTTCTTGTAAGTCTTGGCTAGCGAACGGTAGACAATGTGCAACTCGAGACCCCATACACCCAACCTTCGGGTAGTGGTCATATCACCTCTTGTCTGCAACTCCGATTCTCTACCTCCCCGTGGTGCTAGCTGGGGTGCGAGCAACCTTAGCGGAGATCGGGTACCCAACCCCGTTGGATACTTTGGTCGCATGCAGACTGAGTCAGGGGGCTTCGTACGCGTCTGTTCTCCATGTCAGGGGCGGCGTGCGGAGTGCAACAACGTCCTGGTGGTGTTCGGGACCCAAAACAGCAACATCACGACGGTCCTCCTGCGAGATAGTGGGGTTAGCTGCGGGCCTTGCGAGCCCGTGACTGCAAAAAAAAACATAAGCAACGAACAACGAACCTTCTTGTAAGTCGATAGTCCGGCTCCTTTTTGGCTCGATGCACGGTTGTAGACGATACACCCAGCTTATTTGCGGCATCTCGGAGAGAGAGGTTAGGGTTTCGCTTGAAACTATCGGCAACTCTCTCTGTCGTTTCAGCGACTTCCGGTTTTCGATTTTCCCCCGATCCAGACTTCCTGGCTATCGACAAACGTTCCCCACTTTAATTACATTTGTAACGGTTGATTTGGCAACTTTTAGCAATTTTGCCAGCTTTGCGTGCGAGTAGCTCGGATTTTCACGATGCGCGAGCAAAATTTTGATACGCTGCTCTTCTTCCTTGGACGGCATTTTGACAACTGAAGAGTGAATTCCAAAATCAAAATAGGAGCAACATTCTACACACACACACACACCTTCAAAATGAGGGGTGTTCAGGTTTTTTAAATGCAAAATTGAAAGAAATACGTCGAGTTTATATTGACCAAATTTTGACCGTATCACCCTTTAATGTATAGAAGATTAACTATACTTAGTAAAGGAAGAATAAAAAATGATAAACATCACCCGTTTCAGACTAAAATTGATTATAAACTCAGAGGTGGAATGACTACATTGATTAAAATCCTCTATAATTAAACAAAATAGCATAGATTAGGCCGGAACAAATATCAAATTCTTCTTTATTGTTGATTTGAAAACTCACGAACTGATCATTTTTTCTGGATTTTTTTTTGGCCCAAATGTTTAAGAAAGGTAAGGAGACTGTATAGAAGCTTCACGAAGTTCAAACCAAGCATCGGAGTAGAATTCTTGATCGCAACTATTTATGGTTAAAGGCTTATGGCTATTGCGAATAATTGAATGCACACCCCTAAACTATGCAGCAAATTCGTTTCTGGGAGGCAAAAAGTGTTGCTCGACTAGCAGACAACCAGCAAATAAATAACTATTAGTGGGCAGTTCCATAGATCGCAATCTTAAACACGGTTTTGAGTACAATGAGTACAGAGAACACATCAACAAAGACATTTTTGTAGAAAAACCAGAATTAAAGAGGTCTAATACTTCGTGATGCCTGCTGGTGAAAAGCTTCTAATCAGGTTTAAATTGGTTTATGTAGGTAAACTCTATGAAATAATATGATTTTGCAAAAATTCTGCTTCAGTGGTGACTGACTGAAAAATGTAGAGATGTACCGAAAAGTGTAATTCGGAAAACGGCGGAATACCGAATATTAACCTTTAAAACTATTCGGCCAAACGAATATTCGGTCGAATATTCGTTCGAAAAATCTGTCGAGTTTTTATTAAAAATACAAAAGCGATTATTTCAATTCACGTCTGTTTTTCCATTCTAATGCCCCTTATGTTTTATCAAATGATGTGAATGTTTTTTAGCCATTGTTGAAACTGCTATAAAGCAACTTTCCCAACCGCTATTAGACACGAAGGATAAAATATTCTAAAAACTGATTGAACTTTTCTTCTTGTCGGAATACGCTTCATGACTATCAAGACTTATGCAATGTCTAAAACTTCTAAATGTTGCTTGGGAAGGCTGATATTGGAGAGTGAGAGTTTTGTTGGAGTCTGTATATTGTATTTGCAAATTACATTTTCAATCATACTTGTGGGCTGCTTAACTATTTTTTAAACACTTTAGAGTAATTTTTGGTCAAACGAAGAAGCAAATCTGATTTTAAAATATGGCCAGTCTGTTTAAAATATTGGCCTTCCATTCATTGCATTTGGTACGTGAAGCAGTAAATATCTTGGAACGAGTAAAGGAAAATTTATCCACAAAAACTTTTTTCGCGAGCTTTAAACATCCTGGTTGTATGAAATCATTAAATATGGAATAATTCCTCAGAAAATAGAAGCAATAAGGACCAAATTTCTTGTGGACCCGCATCGTAAACACTATAGGTGCCGAATCTATAGCCGAGGGGCTGAGTTCGTTAGATAATCCTCATATAAGTTTGCCAGAACTAACAGTATGCATGTCACGGTCATCCAACGCACTATTTAGGGAAAAACGATCGGGGGGTCTAGAACAACTTTTTTTTAAAGATATGAAATTGTTCTTAAGGAGACCGTGATGTACATGCACGGAAAATAATAAAAAGGTAAAATTTACCGAGTTAGCAAAGGTGAACGCTCGTGAAAGCCAAAAAGGTAACTTCTACCTCTTCGAGGTGAAACTCACCTCACAGTGAGGTAAAATTTACCTGAATCGAGGTTAGAAAAAAGGTACAATTCACCGAGAAAAAAGGTGAATCCAAAAAAGGTAAATCTTACCTCGTAGCGAGGTGAAGTTCACCTGAATTGAGCTCGATAAAAAAGTATAATTCACCTAGAAAAAAAAGGAAAATCCAAATAAGGTAAAACTTACCTCGTAGCGAGGTGTAATTGACCTGGATTGAGCTAAACAAAACGGTACAATTCTTCTTAAAAAAAAGTAACTATTCGCCGAACCCGGTCATTGAGGTTAAGCTGTTTTGTCATTCTAGGAACAAGTTTTGCTTTGTGCCTAATATGTGAAAATCGGAATAGAATGGTAAGTGTTCTTAGATATCATTTAGTTGTGCTGGTTCTTGTCATAATACTATTGATTTTGTTTCAGATCGGCCCATAGAGCTTTGAGGTGTATTCCACGTCATCCTCCAGCCGGAAAAGCCGAACCTGATCGGATTAGTCGAACGGAAGAGGCCATGAATGTACGCAACGCAGGTGGATTCAGCGGCCATAGCGGCTCAGAAGAACGCGAAGCCGAATTACCAGCCCCTATTTATCTCCAATAAATATCATTTTTGAAAGAATTTTGTATTTTTTTTTAATTCTTATTGAAGAAAACAATCAAACCAACCAGCATTTACCTTTTAAATCAGTAAATGGGAAAACGGTATTATTTACTATTTTTCTAGGTGAATGCGAAAAAGGTAAAATTTACCTTCTTGCTAGGTAAATTGAAAAAAGGTAAAATTTACCTTTTTGGTAAAATTTACCTCGAAAGAGGGGTGGAAAAAATTCACCTCGCAAAAAGGTACATTTTACCTTTTTTTTTATTTTCCGTGTGTATAAGTATACGTTAAAGAAACTATAGTAAACAAAGAGGCGCAATCTGATCCCTTTTGAAATAATGAGCTTGCAACTCTGCTGTAGGGCTACCTTTAAGACTGCTTGGTTTTGCTCGATTGGAATGACACTGACAGATAATCAAAAATTCCAATCGTGACATTTCGTCTCTTTGTTTACTATAAGCTCGTTAGTATACGTATGAAAAATCCTCCGAAAAAAATAATATTTCAAGAACATTATAGACTCAACCCAAGCATAGATTCATCAAGCAATGACAATACAAAGCAAATTATCTCCATATGGAATGTATGATTGAGTTTCCATCACAGAACATGTGAAAATCATTGTGAAACATTGTAGCATATTTTCATTTCAATGTCTTCAATTTTATAAGATTCCTTCTAGTCACATGAGAAGAGAAACACGTTCCTAATACTGGTCACCAGAACGAGTGTCGCTATCATTAAACAGCCAACCTTTGTAATACATATATGTTGTAAGTGAGTCTCTCTTCAATTACTTAATGAGATAATCTTCATCGCCTTTCATGCTAGCAGTATCAAATCTAGAACAAAAACCGACCCATTGTCATTTATTGTGAGAAAATATAAAATCTTGGCAGCATGAAGCATCAAAGGCCGTGCCACCGTCCCGTCTTCTGTTTGATTGTGTGGTTATGAATAATTTATGACGATGCTCCACGCTTAGTTGTCAATGATACACCGAAGTCGTTTCCTCACAGGTTAAATGGATAAAATTATGAGCATGCATCCGGATCAGAATGTTCCCACGACCTTCGGGAAAAAACTGCCCACAATTTTCTTACTGAGACACGACTAATTGAACACAAGTTTGTTGCACCAAACATCAACAAGCTTATTATCTTTCGAATGATAGGAAAACAAATCAACCACGGCTTGTTACAAAAAATATTATAAATCTATTTTAAAATACTTTGAAATCACTATCGTACGGTCATAAATTCGGGAAATAGTAATTCAAATGAAAAGAATCAAAGTTTCTTGATCCAACCGCGAAAGTTTAATTAAGATTTTTTCTTCTCCCCCCCCCCCCCCCCCCCTCTCCTAAGCTCCATCTTCTTCAATACGATAAAGTACGACAAAATATGCCCTACAGCTGTCTACTCTCTATGAAACTGAAAAGAAGCAAAAAAATGAGTTACCCTTTTTTCTTTCAATGAAAGCAAAAGTCATCGGAGAAGAAAAACGCCCTGAACAGACCCGCACCATTAAGATAGAATATGCTCCCACCATGTGGTAACATTTTCCATAATTTGTTAAGATGCAGTTTTCGACCTACTTCAGCTAGTCAGCTTTTATGGATAGGGTGAATGGAGCTGAAAATTAAATGATATTCGAGTTGAAGCTTTTGAGGCTCGAATAAAAAGAATATTGTAGCACAGATATCTAAAATTTATAATTTTGGATGAATCTCATAATTTTTTAATGGAATTGAAGTAGATCCTTGTGTAAGGAATAAACGTTGAATAGTTTTTCCAATTTATATTTTCACCAAAATCAAATGGGATGATAATGTTTGTGAAAACATGTGAAGAAAGTTGAATTTGTATATTTAGGAAGGTAATCACTTACAGCTGGATTAATTAAACTTTCCAATTTGAATTTTAAGCTAAGGTAGATGAAATAAATGAAAGATTAACTCTAGTACATCTTGTTAGAGGACAAGCAATGCGGATTATTTTTTCAGTATTCAATACTGTCAATTTAAATTCTTCAAGCAAATCATATATAATGACAGCTTTACAATCATCTACTACACTACTAATTATCCAATCATCACTACTAATTATCCAATAGTATGAAAATGATGAAATGATGAAGATGATGTTTTTGAATGAAATGATTTAAGATGATTTTTTTTGTTCCGCTTGCATGTAGTGGTCATGCAACATTATACTTGGGAGCTCAAGTTTTTATGCTAAAAGTGCTTTCCCAATCTCAACTTCTTTGGTACAGTACACTTCTCAGCGCATTTTCGGCACAGAAATTAGCTAAATTTTCATTAGAATTTTGCAACCTCTTTCTACGGGTGTACACACAAGCATTCAAGAGAAACAAGAAAACTTTAAACATCCTGAAGGATAATTCTAAGGGGGTAAGTGTGAACGGTAGATTTCCCTTTGGTTTCTCAGGAAATTTTTAACAAATTTGTGTTTTCTTGGTTGAAGGATGGTATTGGATGAAGGACAGAAAAATGAAGAAATGAGTAACCATCAAGTCTGTATAAAGCCCCAGGTAGGGTTTGGAGACAAAATTTAAGTTTTTGTTAAAAAAAATCTTTTTTTCTTCACTTTTAACCGTCGTTTCTTTTCCTAACTGGTTGTTTCGAATGTAAGGATTGTTTCAATGCAGAGTTTTTCGTCAAGCGCCAGCTGGTTTACGAAAAATTTGCAATTGAAAAAGATGCACATCAACTGCAGGACATCATAGTTGAAAATAGAAAAATCCCAAAAAGTCGCTGTAAACAAAACAAAATTAAATAAAAAAGTGAGTGCAAAAAAAACAAGAATGTAAAAGGCTCTATTACGAGCGCTTATTAAATAATTCTCCGCATTCTAAGCTCTGGAAAAACATAAATACGCTCTTAGGTAAATCTAAAACGACTTCCTCAATCAACCTTTCAGATGAAAGAGGTGTTATAACCAATAGTACACAGATTTGTGAGAAATTTAACAAACATTTTTCCACAATTGGAAAGAACCTGGCTAAAGAGATTCCAATAGACACTGAAAATGATCATTTGTCTCATATCGCACAGGTAGAAAATACAATCTTCTTACGACCCGCTAATGTAAACGAGGTTCGATTAGTTATTTTTTCACTTAAAAATAAAAAGGGTCATGGACCAGATGGCTTCCCTGTTAATGTCCTAAAAAACAACCATGAAACATTCTCGTACATACTCACACAATATTTTAACCAAATATTAGAGTCAGGAGTTTTCCCGAACTGTCTAAAAATTGCGAAAGTTATCCCTGTTTTTAAGGCTGGCGATTCGCTTGACGTCAATAACTATCGTCCTATCTCGACCTTAAGCGTTTTTAGTAAAGTGTTCGAGAAGCTTCTTGTTAATAGGATTGTTGACTTTCTAAATCAGAACAATATACTCTATAAACTGCAATATGGATTTAGATCAGGCTCGAGCACTCAAATTGCCATCTCAGAATTAGTGGAATCTATCATATGTAAAATAGAGTCAAAAAATGTTGTTGGGGCATTGTTTTTGGATCTCAAAAAAGCTTTCGACACTCTAAATCATGACATATTATTGTCCAAATTGCATAAATACGGGATAAGAGGAACAGCAAATAATATCCTTCGTAGCTACCTAGAAGATCGCAAGCAGTTTGTGGCTATTGAAAATACAAGAAGCGAATTAAGAAATATTGATATCGGTGTACCACAAGGGAGTAATATCGGGCCATTACTTTTCCTCTTATATGTAAATGATTTATGTAACCTTCAACTTAAAGGCACAGCACGTTTATTTGCCGATGATACAGCAATTTTTTATTCAGAAACTTCACCTGATATTATAATTCAGCACATTGAAGACGACCTAAAACTGCTTTCAAAATATTTCAATTCAAACCTACTTTCACTTAATTATACAAAAACCAAATACATGTTGTTTCGTTCTTCACATAAAAAACTGCCTCGTACTAATGACCCAGCTATGAATGGTAATACGATTGAGAGAGTTAGTTGTTTCAAATACTTAGGAATTTACTTAGATGAAACTCTTTCATGGAATCGTCAAATTGAACACCTGGAAAAAAAAATTACTCCTCTTTGCGGTGTTCTTTGGAAACTGAGAAATTTTGTTCCCCAACATGTTCTCTTTAAATTTTATTTTGCGTTTATTCACTCTCATTTGAACTACCTTGTTATGATATGGGGAAGAGCTTCTTTGTCTCACTTACAGAAACTTCAAACGCTCCAGAATAGATGCTTGAAAAACATCTTAAAACTCCCTTTGTTATTCCCTACCTTTCAGCTATACTCTTTAAGAACGCATAACGTTCTTCCAATATCTGAACTCTGTGATTTGCAAACTGTTATATATATCTATGATAATCTACACTCAACTGAAAATATTCAAAACCTCCATTTTACTACGGGGTTGCGAACTCATAACACTCGCCAGTCAGATTTCTTGCAACGAAGCCGATCCACAACATCATTAGGGCAAAAAAGAATTTCGTTTATTGGACCTACTAAATACAACACCTTACCAACTGATATTAAAAACATAACCAATCGTTCCATGTTCAAAACCAAAGTGATACAGCTTTTGAAAGAAAAATTGAACCATTAAAACAGTCGATCATCAACCAGTCTTTGTTTTGCTTACCTTTTGCATATTTGTAGCGTTAATTTCTAATATTATTATTCTTTAAAAAATTGTAGTTTGTATTTTTATCTTATTAAATTATTGAACATAACTTGATAAAATTAGTAAATATAATTAGTGTAATAGTAAATATAGTATAATGAATCTCTTCAAAGGAAATTATTTTCCATTGAGATTCATATTGTTGTCAATTTAGTTAAATAATACATTTCCTCGCACGACATTAAACAATTTTGTGTTCTCAGCATGATTAAAATTTGCTCGCGTTAACTTTTATTATTCATTGCTGCCAGACATGCTGAGAACAGTAGCGTCCATTACCAGGGGGCTCAATTGAGCCTTTTGGTGTGGGGGAGTGTGGTGGGCCGCTACAAAAAAAAAAAAAAAAAAAAAACATCCGCTACTGTCAGAATCGTATCCTTTTCACAGTTATTGCCTTATTGGATAGATTATTGAGCATTCTGGAGTAAATTGAGCATTCTGCATTAAAATTTGTCTGTCTGTCTGTCTGTTCCCTAGAGACTCCGAAACTACTGAACCGATTTGCGTGAAACTTGGCAGGTGAGGGTATTGGAGGCAGGAAAAGGTTCCTATTATGGTTTGAGACCCCTCCCTCTCTCATGAAGGGGGGGAGGGTTATGCAATTGTTTGCATAACTCGAGAACCAATTAAGAAAATGGTATCAAATTCGGCATGGGGTGGTATTTGGGACCGAGGAATATTTCTTTGAATATAAGGTACTCCTCCCTCCTCTCAGTGCGGTGAAAGGAAGGGGGGAGGGGGGCTACCTTACAATTTTTCACATAATTCGAAAACTGATCAAGATATTGGAACCAAATTTGGCATGGGAAGGTATGTGGATACGAAAAATATTTCAATGATTATTTAAGACCATTTTTCCATTTTTCCAGTAGAAAGGGAGGGTGGCCTTTTTCATATTTTTTAACATAACTTAAAAACTAATGAAGCAAATGGAACCAAATTTGGCATGGGAGGGTATTTGGATACGAAAAATATTTCTATGATTATTTGAGACCCCTCCTTCTTTCAAGTAGGGAGTTCATAGGAGAGAGGGGGCCTCTTTTATAATTTTTAACTTAACTCAAAAATTAATTAAGCAAATGGAACCAAATTTGGCATGAGCGGATTTTTGGGAACGTGACATGCTCTAATGATTGTTTGAGACCCTTTCCTTTTTCCAGCGGGGAGAAAGGAAAGAGGGAGGGGAGTTTCATACAATTTTGACTGCATAACTTGAGAACTACAACAGAAAATGGAACCAAATTTGACATGAAACGATATTTGGGTACGCGAAACAATCATATTTTATAATCTAGATTGTTTGCGTACGATTAATTTGAGCCCCTTCTTTTTCAGGGCGAAGCTTAAAGAAACAGATTAAAATTATCAGATCTTTAACACATATTTATAGATCAAGATTCAGAAAATTCATTTGATTTTGAAAGGTGTAGCAAAGCATACCGGGTCAGCTAGTGAATAATAAATTTCTCCTGTCCTTTCCATCTTAGAATCATTTCAAAATGGTGGTAACTCTTTAACTTAACTGCCAATCAGATGCCAATCAGAAGAAGATGCTACCAAATTGATCATTTTTCGAAAAACTGATTTATTTGCAGTCTTCTCATGTTTTTAAGCTTCTCATAGCTGTAACTTTTGACAACTGCTTGTCAAACAGTTTTCAGTATCAAGAATTAAGGCTGGGTTTGGCACTAGAAAGTTAATCATGGAATTGAATACTTTAATTTTGAATTCGATCTGAAACAGACTCATCATATTTTTGTTGCTGAATATTATTTGATAGAAATATGAAGTTCTCTAAACACAATGTGTTTCAATTAATACGAAATGTTATCTTTTACGAGCTGTAAACAGCTGGTTTATCGATAGGCAAATTTTTCAAAGTTTGAAAGATAAACTTCTCTGTTAAATTTTGTGTGTGTTGTGTGTTTATGTTAGAGTTTTCATTATTTTTCAAAATTTAAACTTTCATCACGCAGAGAAAGCTAGGTTTTTGAAACAAAACGAAAGTTACTTTGAATAAAAACATTAAGTTTTCGGAATCAAAACCCTGTTTTTCTTGAATGAATAAATAACTGTTTTGATTAAAAAAATATTTTTTGAAAGAAAACATTTTTTGTTGAACTAAATAATTTTGGACTTTCATTTTAAACAAATTCTTTGATTCAATAGAAATTTGTTCAATGGTTTATTTAATCCTATTGAAACGAGGTAAACTTCCTTCAAACCAAAAAAAAATCCATTCAACCGAAAGAAATGGTTTCTTTAACTAAAAACCACGGCCGACGAATGAATTTCCCAGTTTTTGGATGCTTTAAATATGGTTAAAAGCGCGCAAAATGACACCGTCTCAAATCCAGCGATCTGGTTATCTTCAACCCGATCTTCAGCGTCAGCCCGATCTTCAGCAACCGCAGTGGATTCCGGAAGTTTATTGAAAACAGAAATAAGGACCGGATGATTAAATTATAGTGAACTAGTGTTTTATGTGAATAAAAATTAATTTAAGATTTTTAATTCTTGCTTTTTATTGTTTAAAACTTCTAATAGGAATTTCAAAACAACAGGAAATTCTTATTGGAATCAATGGAAAATGGTTCAATAAATGAAGGTTTTTAAATCTAAATTACATAGTAGCAAAAAAAATAACTTTTAACTAAATGAAACTGGTTTTTGTATCAAGGCATTCTGATTTAAAATCAAAGATTTTTCAAAAAGAAAATTCTTTGAAACAGGGGAAAATGCATTTGAATCAAAGGAATTTTTATCTATCCCAAAATCAAAGGAAATTTTACTTTGTTTTTCAGCACTCTTCTTTGAAATAATAAATGTTTTCGCTACGCGATGGAGTATGACAAATCATTTCCAAAAATGTTATTATACTCAAGTCGAAATTATGACGAATTCTCATAAATACTTTTTAAGTTCAGGGGTGATGCAAAATATATGATCCCAAGCGATTATATTCACAATTCTAACGTAAGTCAACTTTTTTCTAAACGCAGATTCGCTTTCGCTTGGGTTCGAAAATAATATAAATCGGGTGTAACCAAAACTTTGAACACATTTGCAATTGTTGGATTATTATTAGAACACCTACTTCTGAAATGGGCTGGACTTTGTTCAAATGCTACAAAACAAAAGTATCCAATTTTATACCACTAATCAGTATTTTTATTGGAACCAACTTTCGTGTTTGGGATCTAATAAAAACGATGGAACTGAAACAACTCTTAGTTCTGATAAAATCTTAAATGTGGGACCACACTATCGTCAAAGCAAAAAAAGTCGACCTGCATTAAAAAAAACTCCCCGCGCCGCTAAAGATAAAAAGCGAAAACTCACCCAATAACGATGCGGTCATACCGGTCTCTCGGTGGGCAAAGGAAACAGGTAATGGATGCAGTTTGGCTAAAGTTGCGTAATCAACTCCGACAGCTTTACTCTTTGTGTCTTTCTCCAGTTTTTTTTTCTAAAGAGCGGAGTTGTTAGTCTCACCTACCTACTTACTTCTTTTTTTAGTGAATGAATAAAACTGTCTGCAGAATGTCTACCTTCCTTTGGATGCTTGTAATTCGAGATGGAATAAAATTATGGTAGGTACTCAATAACATGGGAAGATCATGTTTTTTTTTGTTTTCGAAGCAACATGTATTTAATATTTTTTCATTGGAATTTTTTCCATCCTCAAAATCAAATTAGAAGTTTCTGAACAAAAAACCTGGGTCCAAATTATATCTTTGCAAACATCTTCAGCGTGACTTGATTCGGAAGATCGGAATTCAAACAGCCTCAATATTGATGTCGATCAACTCCGTCCAAACAAATGACATCATCGTGCTAGTAGTTCGCCATTAACAGAGTAAATAGTTTTCTGATCGTGCGCCAGTTGTCCAAATAACAAAAACCTAACACTTAACACATCTAATCGGACCGTGATGATTTTACCTGTGATGAAGTTGTGATCGGCATTATTGTGTGAAGTCGTTAGACGACGCCGGCCAGTTCTCGGAGGAATACGTTCTAATGATGAAACATGTTTCAGAATTAGGAACAAGGTCAGAACAAATGGCTCGGTTGAATCAGTTCTATAAATCACTATGACTATACTCATGGACTATGTCAATGAAATGACTGTTTTATTAGGAGTAGTTTTTCTCCTGCTCCAATCGGATTAGATATAGTACCGTAAACTGGGGGAACTTTGATCACTTTTTTTTAATCATTTTAGTATAATTCTAAATGCATCCAGTTTTATTAATGACTAAAGCTTTTTAAATAGTTACTGAAGTGTGTAACATATTTCCATTTACATGATTTTCTAATTTTTTAACGCATTAGGATTTTATTAATGAAAATTCAATAGAAAGCCAGTTTGTTGATTTCGGGGTAACTTTGATCACAGTAAAATCAAGTGCAGATCTACAATAAATTCATTACAAAAAATAACTGTTACATTCAATTTGTATCAAAAGATACTTAGATAAACATAGGAAATTTAAATCAATAATAGTCAATGGCTTTTTAAAGTTTTAAAGAGCTTAAGTCAAAATTTCTCATACAAGTGGAAATGATTTTGTAAGTGTTTGATATGAGTGAGAGTTTAAGATTCTTTATTTAATATTATTTACTCAAAGCTTTGACAGTTGGAAAAAACTGAAATGGTTTGGTAAAACTTAACTCTAAACGCGAACTTTATTTTTCTTGAGGTTATTTCATGTGTTGAGTTTGCTCATCGAACTTTGGCTCGTTTTAGCGATATTTGCATCGATTTTTTCTTTTCTTCACGGTGTTGGCTTGCGTAGCACGTTTTTTTGCAGGATTTTTATTCTTGGTGTTTGGTTCTGGTTGAAACTATTAGTTTTTTTTTTGTCGTCTATTTCTTGTTTAATGTTCCTAGAGCATTTGTAATTGCTCCTCTCTAAGGCTAGCTCCCGGTTAAAAAAAAAAATGAAATGGTTTGGTAAAACTTAACTTCAAACGCGAACTTTTTTTTCTTGAGGTTATTTCCTGTGTTGGACTTGCTCATTGAACTTTTGCTTGTTTCAGCGATATTTGTATCGACTTTTCTATTCTTCACAGTGTTGGCTTGGGTAGCACGTTTTTTTGCAGGATTTTTATTCTTGGTGTTTGGTTCTGGTTGGAACGGTTGGTTTTCTTTGTCGTCAATTTCTTGTTTAATGTTCATAGATGTTAGCATTTGTAATTGCTCCTCTCCAACGCTAGCTCCCGGTTGAATTTCCATTAAACGACGTCTTTTGGTTATGGCACGTTCTTTTATGCCGAACCTTTCTTTTTGGAGAAGTTCTACCAAATTATCAGGAAATGAACTGTTGGCCTCTGTTTTAACACAAGGAATTCTTCTCAATACTGCTGACCTATCAAGTGGATAAATGCCGCATGCTTTGAATCCAGCTTTCATATTTTTCTTGCTGTTTTTCTCAAGATTGTCTAGCGTTTCCTTAAGCAACCCTGGAAAAACGTTTTTTGGAACAGTTCCTTTGTGGAAAAGTTTCCAACCTTCGAGAGTTTTTCTCCAAATCTGCTTTAATGGTCGAAAGTAGGCTACATCCAATGGTTGGCTCAGATGTGTAGAGTTAGGAGGCAAAAAAATGAGTTTAATATTGTTATCCAGACACAATCTCATGACTCGGAGTGAAAGATGTGAGGCCACATTATCACCAATTATAATTCTCGGTTTGTTGTTTTTCAGGCTTTTACAGTAGGGCAAAGCTACCGTTGAAAACCAGTCTTCAAAAACAACACTGTCAAACCAACCTAGAAAAAGGACAATCAAAATTATTTTCAAAATAAATTTACCGTGTTTTGAATCATTACCGGACTTGGTTCGGTTATAGCGACATCCTTTCGGTCCTCCTTCAACCCAAGTCGGATACAAATGGAGAGCTTTGTAAACCACATATGGTGCCAGTAGTTGACCGTCCGCAGATCCAGCAAACATCACTGAATATGATGTTTTTGAAACATCCATGACGTTTTCGACATGCTTTTGCCCGCGCATCACAATGACCACCGTGTTCTCCGGATCGTCGCTGAAGTTTGTTTCATCGTAATTCAGAATATTCTCCGGAGGGACGTCGCACAGATTTGGTTCCAAGTGATCGAAATACAGATGGATTGCTTCTTCGCTAACTTTAGCACGGTTTCGCTTAATATTTTGCGACCAACGCGTCGCCAACTTGGACTTGTTCCGCGTCAAAAAACCATACAGCCAATCGTTTCCCGGGATGTTGTTTGGAAACCGGGTTTCGATGTTATTGGAAGCCAAAAATTGGTTTACAAGCTTCATTACATTTTTTCCGGTTAGTGGATATCCCCATTCTCCTGCGATTTTGATGACTTCGATGAGCTCATTTTCCTGGTCAAGCGTCAACACCGTAGGAGTGCCAGGTTTTTTCATATGTAAATCCTTGGTTCTGTTGTACAGCGTCCCATACGAAATATCGAATCGCCGAGAAGCTTCACGGATAGATAACCTATTTATTTTCACAGCCAACACCGCTTCCTCTAATTTCTCCTTGGAATAATCGGAATACTTCCTTGTTCCGGGTTTTCTGGTGTATTTTCGGGGCATTTTTCAACAAACTAAACCAACAACGACAAAATAAACAACTGAAATTAACAAGGTTAGGGCTCGGACAATGGTTGGTGTGCATTTTCTATGTTGTGTTGACTTACTGCTGTAGCTGAAATGAACCGAAAAATTCCATAAATTATGGGAGTTTTTCTGTTGAAATTCAAATAATTCGTGTAAATAATCATAATGTGACATAAAAACTATATGTACACAAAGCTGAAACGTTGATTTTTTTTGGGAAACTATTCATTTGGCTTTTTGTAAGTTCATACTATCTGTAGAAGTGTTTGTTTGTATACCATTTCAAAATCATAAATTTCAAGTCTTCATGTTTTTTTAATTTTAGAGAAAATAAAAACGTTTAATGATAAAAGTTTTTATACGAAATGTACGTCAATGTTTATATTGTTTAATTAAATTATTAGTTTAAAGGTAAATTATTCAATCAATCCTTAATGATTGATTTTCTAAAACCTGACTAGTCTGATCAATGTTACCCCTGTGATCAAAGTTCCCCCAGTTTACGGTACCAATTAATAAAAAAAACATTATAAAGTTGAACTGCTAGAAATGTGATATGGCTACTGGAAAAGAAAATAATGAAGAGGGTTTCAAACAACTGTTGAAATTTTTGAAGAAATGCAGGAGCATTTAGAAAAACACACAATAATTTTTTTGTTGTAGCACCGTGGCATCTTGTCATTTTTGAACAAGGTTATAAAGTGGTATGCTGAAAGCAACGTCTCCATGGCACCAATATATTTGAAAATCCCTCCTAAAAATAAGGATTTTATCGTACATTTTATAATTAAACTAGCTGATTTTACCCGGCCTTGCTCGGGTTCACATAAAATATAAATCAAAATAAATCGTTTAACTTTTCTTAATTTTGGAAACTTTGTATTCATCATTATAGAAAAATTTGGCACATGTTTGGCCATGTTAGCTTTGTAAGTTTGGTTAGTTGTTGGGATTATTTACTGTATTTTTCATTTCCATATCATTAAAAAACAAATAGCTATGAGGTTTGTATAAATAGAAATTAAGAATAATTTCCCTTGAATGGTTATTCATCCCATCACGAAAAAGATTTTAACCCCACAATTTTTTTTATGAAAGCTTTAATAGATTTGGCCTCATATTTTTTATCTTTAAATTATAACAATGTTTTAATATCTTTTCCATGTGTTATCTTATTGAAATTCAGTTGCTTAATCTACGACCCCTTTTAAGGATCCCACTTTTCAAAATGGATTATTTCCCCGTAGAATTGTGTATTCAAGTTTTATTTACAGTAGAACCCCGCTTATCCGAGGGGGTCGGGGAAAGGTCCACATCAGATTACACGAAATATATACATTGAAAATCTAATCCCTGGTATTGCATATCATCCAGGCGCATAGCTCGGTAAAGACATGGTTTTTGTTATGCTATTTAATCGACGTTTTTCGCAAATTAAAACTTTAAACTCGCCAAAAACAACAATTTATTTGCATAACAATATATAACAGTGATAAAATACAACTTTACATGGATTTTGTATGAAAATGGTGGCTCGGATAAGCGTGGTTCTACTATACTTAGAAATTTCTAAAAAGACTTCCTCTGAAACCTTGTATAAGACTCACTCTGCAAGTTTTCAATTGAATGTGTGTTTCTTTTCGCTGATAGTTTCACACTGTTTTATGATAAGTTTTTCTAAGTGAAAGTTCAACTTATCTCGGACAGGGGCATTTTACAATGTTATGATAAAGGTTTTATTTCAACTCTTTCGCAATACTAAATTTTCAGTACTAAACGGTTTTCATTTTCTTAATTGGATGATATAATGACCGACAATAATTCAAAAGGTATAAATTTACCAAATTAAATTGTACCAAACTGAAAACTTCAGATTCAATTACTAAAAATTTCATGCGTTGGATTTGGTTTTAAATGTTTCCAGAAAATGCTCGTTGAATCGTCTATTCCCCCGTTTTAATTCCTACACGGCTATCAAAGCGTTGAAATCGCAGCCTTCAGCTATTAAATAACTCTGAGTATAAATAATTTTCCTTTTTCTATGAGGAATTTAAAAAAAAAAATACTGGTCGGAAAATTAGTTTTCAGCACTCAGTTCAAAAAGTTATTCAGCTAAAAAAGTAAATTCATTTTGAATATGAATCATTGCATCCATACTCCCACAGTGTATGTTCTTGTAGACTTTTAACGCCTCCCAGCGGCGGTATGGACCACTTTGAAAACCACTGTTGTCATCAATATATTTCTAACAGTTTTTTTTATCTTAAATGTAGGTTCATTCATCCAAGAACCACGTGCTTGTGCCCCGTGCTACGAACAGTAGAAAGAAAAAACCCGCCAAAATTTTCCCTTTCAAATCTTTAATGCTCAGCAAGCATTGATTTGCTATCCAGTACACGTGAACTCTGAATGGTCGTTTCATATACCCAGCCCATGGTGATGGTGAAAACAACCCGCCAAAGGAAGTGAAAATCGGTTTACAAAATGGGTGCCAAAAAAACCGAAAGTTGTATGGGAGGGTCCCTTTTCTTAGGTGGGAGGGGCTCAGAACTATTACTAAAACCTTACCATGGTCCAACTACATCTCTGTACCAAATTTCAGGCTGATCGGTTAAGCGGTGTGGATTTGTATAAGGTGCATACAAACAAACAAACATATATAGTCCAACTCATCTTTATATATTAGATTACTGTTCTACTTGATAGCTTTAAATTAAATTGTTTATCTTTTTCATTCAAAATCATATTTATGAATATATATAATCATGTTTAACCGGATAAGAAACTTGCAGACTTGCAGTTTTGGCACATCACTATACACTGAACGAAATAGGGCGATTAATTATCATTTACGGTCCGCATACAAGCATACAATCTACTCACTAAAAAATTCGGGAATTTCAATAAATTTTACAGTTATAGTTTCCAATGAATCTCATGAGCCACAATCGATCGGTAGAACGTATAAGGCCGATGACATAGTGAAAGCGATGCGAATTGGCGAACGCGGCCAATGCGAACTCGAGCGGCGGAACAAATTGACATCTGCTTCGCCGCCTTGAGTATGTCAGGTTTAAGCGATTCACATACATTTTCATCAAATGTGGTTCGCCGCATTGAATCGCATTCGCCGGTTCGCATTGCATCGCACTCACTATGTCATCGGCCTAAGAAAATCTAATAAATTATACAGTTTCGATTGATGATACATTATAAATTTGCTCAGAGATTTGGTTCGTTTTTTGTGTTGCGGTTCAACTGAAATAAAAGTTGATTAATGTCAGCTCATCCGTGCAAAAAAATAATTCTTATATCTTATATATAAAAATGGAGGCGTTTTCTTTGTGATAACATCACGTATGAATGGTCGGTCGGAATGAAGTGAAATTTGGTATCCGAGGGTTTTTTGGGTCAGAAATGGTTTGTATAATACTTTCAAGAATCTCACTTTTTATGAAAGGGGGGTCCCCATACAAAGTTATCTCTTCTTCACATCTTCTTATATATAAAAATGGAGGCGTTTTCTTTGTGATAACATCACGTATGAATGGTCGGTCGGAATGAAGTGAAATTTGGTATCCGAGGGTTTTTTGGGTCAGAGATGGTTTGTATAATACTTTCAAGAATCTCACTTTTTATGAAAGGGGGGTCCCCATACAAAATTATCTCTTCACATCTTCTTATATATAAAAATGGAGGCGTTTTCTTTGTGATAACATCACGTATGAATGGTCGGTCGGAATGAAGTGAAATTTGGTATCCGAGGGTTTTTTGGGTCAGAAATGGTTTGTATAATACTTTCAAGAATCTTACTTTTTATGAAAGGGGGGTCCCCATACAAAGTTATCTCTTCTTCACATCTTCTTATATATAAAAATGGAGGCGTTTTCTTTGTGATAACATCACGTATGAATGGTCGGTCGGAATGAAGTGAAATTTGGTATCCGAGGGTTTTTTGGGTCAGAGATGGTTTGTATAATACTTTCAAGAATCTCACTTTTTATGAAAGGGGGGTCCCCATACAAAATTATCTCTTCACATCTTCTTATATATAAAAATGGAGGCGTTTTCTTTGTGATAACATCACGTATGAATGGTCGGTCGGAATGAAGTGAAATTTGGTATCCGAGGGTTTTTTGGGTCAGAAATGGTTTGTATAATACTTTCAAGAATCTCACTTTTTATGAAAGGGGGGTCCCCATACAAAGTTATCTCTTCTTCACATCTTCTTATATATAAAAACTAGCTGACCCGGTAAACTTCGTTTTACCTTCTAAAGTATAAATCGTAATAAATGTTTAATTTCATCTACACGTCCTTAACTGCATTGTGCTCGCCAAAATATTCTTATGGAAATCGTAACAAATAAAGTTTAATTTGTATTGGGGCCCCCTATCATCAAAAGTGAGATCCTTGAAACTATTATACAAACCATCTCTGACCCAAAAAACCCTCGGATACCAAATTTCACTTCATTCCGACCGATCATTCATACGTGATGTTATTACAAAGAAAACGCCTCCATTTTTATATATAGGAAGATGTGAAGAAGAGATAACTTTGTATGGGGACCCCCCTTTCATAAAAAGTGAGATTCTTGAAACTATTATACAAACCATCTCTGACCCAAAAAACCCTCGGATACCAAATTTCATTTTATTCCGACCGACCATTCATACGTGATGTTATTACAAAGAAAACGCCTCCATTTTTATATATTAGAAGATGTGAAGAGATAATTTTGTATGGGGACCCCCCTTTCATAAAAAGTGAGATTCTTGAAACTATTATACAAACCATCTCTGACCCAAAAAACCCTCGGATACCAAATTTCACTTCATTCCGACCGACCATTCATACGTGATGTTATCACAAAGAAAACGCCTCCATTTTTATATATAAGAAGATGTGAAGAGATAATTTTGTATGGGGACCCCCCTTTCATAAAAAGTGAGATTCTTGAAAGTATTATACAAACCATCTCTGACCCAAAAAACCCTCGGATACCAAATTTCACTTCATTCCGACCGACCATTCATACGTGATGTTATCACAAAGAAAACGCCTCCATTTTTATATATAAGAAGATGTGAAGAAGAGATAACTTTGTATGGGGACCCCCCTTTCATAAAAAGTGAGATTCTTGAAACTATTATACAAACCATCTCTGACCCAAAAAACCCTCGGATACCAAATTTCACTTCATTCCGACCGACCATTCATACGTGATGTTATTACAAAGAAAACGCCTCCATTTTTATATATAAGAAGATGTGAAGAGATAATTTTGTATGGGGACCCCCCTTTCATAAAAAGTGAGATTCTTGAAAGTATTATACAAACCATCTCTGACCCAAAAAACCCTCGGAAACCAAATTTCACTTCATTCCGACCGACCATTCATACGTGATGTTATTACAAAGAAAACGCCTCCATTTTTATATATAAGAAGATGTGAAGAAGAGATAACTTTGTATGGGGACCCCCCTTTCATAAAAAGTGAGATTCTTGAAAGTATTATACAAACCATCTCTGACCCAAAAAACCCTCGGATACCAAATTTCACTTCATTCCGACCGATCATTCATACGTGATGTTATTACAAAGAAAACGCCTCCATTTTTATATATAAGAAGATGTGAAGAAGAGATAACTTTGTATGGGGACCCCCCTTTCATAAAAAGTGAGATTCTTGAAAGTATTATACAAACCATTTCTGACCCAAAAAACCCTCGGATACCAAATTTCACTTCATTCCGACCGACCATTCATACGTGATGTTATCACAAAGAAAACGCCTCCATTTTTATATATAAGAAGATGTGAAGAGATAATTTTGTATGGGGACCCCCCTTTCATAAAAAGTGAGATTCTTGAAAGTATTATACAAACCATCTCTGACCCAAAAAACCCTCGGATACCAAATTTCACTTCATTCCGACCGACCATTCATACGTGATGTTATCACAAAGAAAACGCCTCCATTTTTATATATAAGAAGACTAGCTGACCCGGTAAACTTCGTTTTACCTTCTAAAGTATAAATCGTAATAAATGTTTAATTTCATCTACACGTCCTTAACTGCATTGTGCTCGCCAAAATATTCTTATGGAAATCGTAACAAATAAAGTTTAATTTGTATTGGGGCCCCCTATCATCAAAAGTGAGATCCTTGAAACTATTATACAAACCATCTCTGACCCAAAAAACCCTCGGATACCAAATTTCACTTCATTCCGACCGATCATTCATACGTGATGTTATTACAAAGAAAACGCCTCCATTTTTATATATAGGAAGATGTGAAGAAGAGATAACTTTGTATGGGGACCCCCCTTTCATAAAAAGTGAGATTCTTGAAACTATTATACAAACCATCTCTGACCCAAAAAACCCTCGGATACCAAATTTCATTTTATTCCGACCGACCATTCATACGTGATGTTATTACAAAGAAAACGCCTCCATTTTTATATATTAGAAGATGTGAAGAGATAATTTTGTATGGGGACCCCCCTTTCATAAAAAGTGAGATTCTTGAAACTATTATACAAACCATCTCTGACCCAAAAAACCCTCGGATACCAAATTTCACTTCATTCCGACCGACCATTCATACGTGATGTTATCACAAAGAAAACGCCTCCATTTTTATATATAAGAAGATGTGAAGAGATAATTTTGTATGGGGACCCCCCTTTCATAAAAAGTGAGATTCTTGAAAGTATTATACAAACCATCTCTGACCCAAAAAACCCTCGGATACCAAATTTCACTTCATTCCGACCGACCATTCATACGTGATGTTATCACAAAGAAAACGCCTCCATTTTTATATATAAGAAGATGTGAAGAAGAGATAACTTTGTATGGGGACCCCCCTTTCATAAAAAGTGAGATTCTTGAAACTATTATACAAACCATCTCTGACCCAAAAAACCCTCGGATACCAAATTTCACTTCATTCCGACCGACCATTCATACGTGATGTTATTACAAAGAAAACGCCTCCATTTTTATATATAAGAAGATGTGAAGAGATAATTTTGTATGGGGACCCCCCTTTCATAAAAAGTGAGATTCTTGAAAGTATTATACAAACCATCTCTGACCCAAAAAACCCTCGGAAACCAAATTTCACTTCATTCCGACCGACCATTCATACGTGATGTTATTACAAAGAAAACGCCTCCATTTTTATATATAAGAAGATGTGAAGAAGAGATAACTTTGTATGGGGACCCCCCTTTCATAAAAAGTGAGATTCTTGAAAGTATTATACAAACCATCTCTGACCCAAAAAACCCTCGGATACCAAATTTCACTTCATTCCGACCGATCATTCATACGTGATGTTATTACAAAGAAAACGCCTCCATCTTATATATAAAAATGGAGGCGTTTTCTTTGTGATAACATCACGTATGAATGGTCGGTCGGAATGAAGTGAAATTTGGTATCCGAGGGTTTTTTGGGTCAGAAATGGTTTGTATAATACTTTCAAGAATCTTACTTTTTATGAAAGGGGGGTCCCCATACAAAGTTATCTCTTCTTCACATCTTCTTATATATAAAAATGGAGGCGTTTTCTTTGTGATAACATCACGTATGAATGGTCGGTCGGAATGAAGTGAAATTTGGTATCCGAGGGTTTTTTGGGTCAGAGATGGTTTGTATAATACTTTCAAGAATCTCACTTTTTATGAAAGGGGGGTCCCCATACAAAATTATCTCTTCACATCTTCTTATATATAAAAATGGAGGCGTTTTCTTTGTGATAACATCACGTATGAATGGTCGGTCGGAATGAAGTGAAATTTGGTATCCGAGGGTTTTTTGGGTCAGAAATGGTTTGTATAATACTTTCAAGAATCTCACTTTTTATGAAAGGGGGGTCCCCATACAAAGTTATCTCTTCTTCACATCTTCTTATATATAAAAATGGAGGCGTTTTCTTTGTAATAACATCACGTATGAATGATCGGTCGGAATGAAGTGAAATTTGGTATCCGAGGGTTTTTTGGGTCAGAGATGGTTTGTATAATACTTTCAAGAATCTCACTTTTTATGAAAGGGGGGTCCCCATACAAAGTTATCTCTTCTTCACATCTTCTTATATATAAAAATGGAGGCGTTTTCTTTGTAATAACATCACGTATGAATGGTCGGTCGGAATGAAGTGAAATTTGGTTTCCGAGGGTTTTTTGGGTCAGAGATGGTTTGTATAATACTTTCAAGAATCTCACTTTTTATGAAAGGGGGGTCCCCATACAAAATTATCTCTTCACATCTTCTTATATATAAAAATGGAGGCGTTTTCTTTGTAATAACATCACGTATGAATGGTCGGTCGGAATGAAGTGAAATTTGGTATCCGAGGGTTTTTTGGGTCAGAGATGGTTTGTATAATAGTTTCAAGAATCTCACTTTTTATGAAAGGGGGGTCCCCATACAAAGTTATCTCTTCTTCACATCTTCTTATATATAAAAATGGAGGCGTTTTCTTTGTGATAACATCACGTATGAATGGTCGGTCGGAATGAAGTGAAATTTGGTATCCGAGGGTTTTTTGGGTCAGAGATGGTTTGTATAATACTTTCAAGAATCTCACTTTTTATGAAAGGGGGGTCCCCATACAAAATTATCTCTTCACATCTTCTTATATATAAAAATGGAGGCGTTTTCTTTGTGATAACATCACGTATGAATGGTCGGTCGGAATGAAGTGAAATTTGGTATCCGAGGGTTTTTTGGGTCAGAGATGGTTTGTATAATAGTTTCAAGAATCTCACTTTTTATGAAAGGGGGGTCCCCATACAAAATTATCTCTTCACATCTTCTAATATATAAAAATGGAGGCGTTTTCTTTGTAATAACATCACGTATGAATGGTCGGTCGGAATAAAATGAAATTTGGTATCCGAGGGTTTTTTGGGTCAGAGATGGTTTGTATAATAGTTTCAAGAATCTCACTTTTTATGAAAGGGGGGTCCCCATACAAAGTTATCTCTTCTTCACATCTTCCTATATATAAAAATGGAGGCGTTTTCTTTGTAATAACATCACGTATGAATGATCGGTCGGAATGAAGTGAAATTTGGTATCCGAGGGTTTTTTGGGTCAGAGATGGTTTGTATAATAGTTTCAAGGATCTCACTTTTGATGATAGGGGGCCCCAATACAAATTAAACTTTATTTGTTACGATTTCCATAAGAATATTTTGGCGAGCACAATGCAGTTAAGGACGTGTAGATGAAATTAAACATTTATTACGATTTATACTTTAGAAGGTAAAACGAAGTTTACCGGGTCAGCTAGTTTTTATATATAAGAAGATGTGAAGAAGAGATAACTTTGTATGGGGACCCCCCTTTCATAAAAAGTGAGATTCTTGAAAGTATTATACAAACCATTTCTGACCCAAAAAACCCTCGGATACCAAATTTCACTTCATTCCGACCGACCATTCATACGTGATGTTATCACAAAGAAAACGCCTCCATTTTTATATATAAGAAGATGTGAAGAGATAATTTTGTATGGGGACCCCCCTTTCATAAAAAGTGAGATTCTTGAAAGTATTATACAAACCATCTCTGACCCAAAAAACCCTCGGATACCAAATTTCACTTCATTCCGACCGACCATTCATACGTGATGTTATCACAAAGAAAACGCCTCCATTTTTATATATAAGATGTGAAGAAGAGATAACTTTGTATGGGGACCCCCCTTTCATAAAAAGTAAGATTCTTGAAAGTATTATACAAACCATTTCTGACCCAAAAAACCCTCGGATACCAAATTTCACTTCATTCCGACCGACCATTCATACGTGATGTTATCACAAAGAAAACGCCTCCATTTTTATATATAAGATGGAGGCGTTTTCTTTGTAATAACATCACGTATGAATGATCGGTCGGAATGAAGTGAAATTTGGTATCCGAGGGTTTTTTGGGTCAGAGATGGTTTGTATAATACTTTCAAGAATCTCACTTTTTATGAAAGGGGGGTCCCCATACAAAGTTATCTCTTCTTCACATCTTCTTATATATAAAAATGGAGGCGTTTTCTTTGTAATAACATCACGTATGAATGGTCGGTCGGAATGAAGTGAAATTTGGTTTCCGAGGGTTTTTTGGGTCAGAGATGGTTTGTATAATACTTTCAAGAATCTCACTTTTTATGAAAGGGGGGTCCCCATACAAAATTATCTCTTCACATCTTCTTATATATAAAAATGGAGGCGTTTTCTTTGTAATAACATCACGTATGAATGGTCGGTCGGAATGAAGTGAAATTTGGTATCCGAGGGTTTTTTGGGTCAGAGATGGTTTGTATAATAGTTTCAAGAATCTCACTTTTTATGAAAGGGGGGTCCCCATACAAAGTTATCTCTTCTTCACATCTTCTTATATATAAAAATGGAGGCGTTTTCTTTGTGATAACATCACGTATGAATGGTCGGTCGGAATGAAGTGAAATTTGGTATCCGAGGGTTTTTTGGGTCAGAGATGGTTTGTATAATACTTTCAAGAATCTCACTTTTTATGAAAGGGGGGTCCCCATACAAAATTATCTCTTCACATCTTCTTATATATAAAAATGGAGGCGTTTTCTTTGTGATAACATCACGTATGAATGGTCGGTCGGAATGAAGTGAAATTTGGTATCCGAGGGTTTTTTGGGTCAGAGATGGTTTGTATAATAGTTTCAAGAATCTCACTTTTTATGAAAGGGGGGTCCCCATACAAAATTATCTCTTCACATCTTCTAATATATAAAAATGGAGGCGTTTTCTTTGTAATAACATCACGTATGAATGGTCGGTCGGAATAAAATGAAATTTGGTATCCGAGGGTTTTTTGGGTCAGAGATGGTTTGTATAATAGTTTCAAGAATCTCACTTTTTATGAAAGGGGGGTCCCCATACAAAGTTATCTCTTCTTCACATCTTCCTATATATAAAAATGGAGGCGTTTTCTTTGTAATAACATCACGTATGAATGATCGGTCGGAATGAAGTGAAATTTGGTATCCGAGGGTTTTTTGGGTCAGAGATGGTTTGTATAATAGTTTCAAGGATCTCACTTTTGATGATAGGGGGCCCCAATACAAATTAAACTTTATTTGTTACGATTTCCATAAGAATATTTTGGCGAGCACAATGCAGTTAAGGACGTGTAGATGAAATTAAACATTTATTACGATTTATACTTTAGAAGGTAAAACGAAGTTTACCGGGTCAGCTAGTCTTATATATAAAAATGGAGGCATTTTCTTTGTAACAACATCACGTATGAATGGTCGGTCGGAATGAAGTGAAATTTGGTAGCTGAGTGTTTTTTGGGTCAGAGATGGTTTGTATAATAGTTTCAAGAATCTCACTTTTTATGAAAGAGGGGTCCCCATACAAAGTTATCTCTTCTTCACATCTTATATATAAAAATGGAGGCATTTTCTTTGTAACAACATCACGTATGAATGGTCATTCGGAATGAAGTGAAATTTGGTATCCTAGGGTATTTTGGGTCAGAGATGGTTTGTATAATAGTTTCAAGGATCTCACTTTTTATGGAAGGTGGTGCCAATACAAATTCAACTTTATTTGTTACGATTTCCATAAGAATCTATTCGCGAGCACGATGCAGTTAAGGACGTGTAGATGAAATTAAACATTTATTTCGATTCATACTTTAGAAGGTAAAACGAAGTTTACCGGGTCAGCTAGTCTATTATATAAAATTCTCTTGTAACGGTGTTTGTAGTACTACTCCTCCGAAATGACCCAAACGATTCGAATGAAATTATTTTTAGAATATTCTGTAGCCATGCGAATCGGTTTATATCGAATAAAAACAACACAAAGTCGCATCAATTGTCCATAGTTATTAAATTTGTAGTTTTTTGAATGAAATGAAAGTCATGGCTTCCATTTTTTCGAGATTTTTTTTTCCTTTGGGCGTTTTTCTCTAAGGTCGAGGCGTCGCGACCTGACGTCGTTAAAAGATAGTAACCATGGCATAGCATACTGATCAGTGAGAATATTTTGGCGCGTATTTCTCAACCAAGCATATATTCAATGCAAGTGGTGGCGATATGATGCTTTGATGTGATTTTTTTTGTTCTTGATTCCTAGCTCATTTCTACAGCACATGGTTATGAATAACGCCTAGATGTGACTCAGGTTGACATTTTGCTGATCGAATAAAACATATTATATTTGTTTTGCCAAAATCTGAAATTAAAAAGTCAGGCATCTATTTTCAAGAGATTTTCTTTTCTTCGAGGGGTTTGCTTTTCGTCTCCATGGGCGAGGCGTCGCTAGCAAACGTCGTTGCAAGATAATAGTAACCAAAGCATACTGTTCATTGATCGCTGGAAAAATTTAAAAATTAGGCGCCTATTTCTCAACCAAGTACCTATATTTCTTATGCACGTGGGGGCAATATGCAACCTAGATGTGTTTTTTTTCTTAATTATTTGTACACAGCACATGGTAATATACAACGCCTAGATGTGACACGGATTGATATTTTATCGATCGAATCAAAACCATATAAACGATTTCAAATATTAAAAACCATTTTTAATTCGTGTTAATTTAAGTAGTAAATTGTTGTCCAAAAACTATGAATTTGGTAAAGATAAATATGGAATGATGTTATGACACTTTGCGGACGTTTGAAAATAAGAAATTGGGAAGCTTGTTAGAGTCGTAGAGACCCTACTTCCCTGCGCTAGCTCAAAAGGGGAAGTAATAGTACTGAACTGGATCTCAAGGAGGACTTTTATTTACAACATCAAAAAAACAAACTGAACATCTGGTTTATGGGCGGACTTTTACTACGAGAATTTTGAACGAAATGTGAACTTAGGGAATGCACTTTAACTAAACAAAATCACTACAATTCGGATGTGTTAATAGACCTTACAATTGGAAAATGGTTTTTAAATGTGTTTTGTATTGTAACAGAGGTTTTTTTTGTAATTATAATGTGTTCGAACTTTTTTTATTTATTGTATAACGTTTAGGTACTTGCGCTTTTTTTCTTCGATCGGGATCTCGTTGCGGCCGTTCTGCGTTGGTCGACTCGTTGGGGGACAGCTGGGCGACGTTGAAACGGGATTCCGGAATATCAGGAACGGTGCAGCTCACCCCCTTGGGGCAAGCCGAGCGACAACTTGGCCTTAGTGTATCGGGTGAAGGCCTTACGTTTCGATGCGGTCCGGGGAGGGTCACTTGTGCACTTATCACGTGAGTGTCTAACACTACCGAGTGGGAACTAACGGAAGCGGTCGGCGGTTGGATACCCAGATGAGGTTCTACCAGGCCACACTATTGCCGACAGTGCCGATGGGGTTGTAACGTGGGGGCACTTTTAACTAAGAGCACGACCTTATTGCACTCACGGAACACCGGTGACTTTCGTAGAGCGGCAATAGTGATATCGACACTGTAGAACCATTCGCTGTCTGGTATCCCCTACACTCAACCTCACTCGGCCGGCCAGCTAGGAAAATGAATCGCGTGTAGACCTCTAGCTGACCGTTGATTTCGGTAAAAAAAACGGATGGGGGTCTTAGCCTCCCGAATGCGGTAGAAACGTGGTCACTTTGGGCGTGTGACGTCGCTGTCGCAAAAAAAACCACTCGACCCGAACCGGAATTGAAAATTAATCAGCCACGAGCTATAGGCGCAGCCCGTATTTATCCATTTGTTGTTATCTTCCTCTCCTTTTCTACTTCCCGCTTGTGGTGTTGCTGTCCCCTTCGTTGACTACGTTGAACACGAACGCTTACAAACTATTTACAAAGATGGCTGGTGTCGTACTTACAAACGGTTAACATTTACGCCTACTCTGTGCATCCCATATAAAAAAAATAACTCTAAGAACAAAATTTACACAAAATTAGGAAAAATATAATAATTTGATGTGTATATAAAAAAAAACAAAATGAAAACTAATAAATAACAAAAACCTATTCAAATAAATAATCAACTAAATAAATAAACAAAATAAATAGAAACGCGAATGACACCAGCCGAATAATTTTACAAACAATATAAATAACAATCAAAATAACATCCAAATTGGCCCATAAACCAAAACATCATTGTAACCCATCAAATGGATGGTTACAATCTTCCCGGAGTCGGGGTAAAAAAAACCCGAGGACCAATGCGCGATGAAGTATAATCACGTCACCTTACCGTGGCTCCCTTAGCCGTAAAATCGCAAAATATTCTAGGGTAATTGAGTCATCCAACCAGAGGAATCTTCCCATGTCGTCGATTCTAATGCCGGGTCACAACACACCATGTGTAATCGCGTAACCTACCGCCGTTCCCTTAGCATTAGAATCGCAACATATTCTAGGGTAATTGGGTCATTATTGAAGAGGAATCTTCCCATTTCGCCGATTTTACGGCCGGGTCACTGAACACGGCTGCAAAGGTCCTATCTCGAACGAGGGTTTTTTCTTGGGTGCTCCGCTGATTCACTTCCCAGAAATGTTACGAAACAATCTCAGAGCCATTGTGAAGTGAAAGTGCAAGCACTCCATATACCGTGGCTCCCTTAGTCTTAAAATCGCAAAATATTCTAGGGTAATTGAGTCATCCAACCAGAGGAATCTTCCCATGTCGTCGATTCTAATGTCGGGTCACCGTACTCGGCATGTGTAAGCGCCTTACACACCGCGGCTCCCATAGCATTAGAATCGCAACATATTCTAGGGTAATTGGGTCATCGTTGCAGAGGAATCTTCCCATTTCGCCGATTTTAAGGCCGGGTCACAAAACACGGTAACAACGACTCATGGATTTTTCCAAGAGGCGCCAATTTCTGTTCGTTCCTCAACGGAGGCTCCCCGAAGTGTCAAAACCAAAATACAGTTCTCCTTCTGCCCAACACGCAAGTCCATTAAAGAAGTTTCCTAACCTAAAGTGCTGGTTTTTTATCAGAAATAATAGTCTCCCTCGTTCCGTCCTCTTATCCATCCAGTTCTCTAGTTCCAACAATGTTCACTTTTCATTCACTGTGTTATTAGAACTCAAAAGACTCTTCGAAAATTAAGAGATCAGATTTGACTATACATCTCTTGCTATACCATGGTTTTATTATCATTTTTTCCAAGAAATTATTTTTAAAGCTACCCTAATTCTTTAATTCATTCATGAATCTAAGCGAGGGAATATCTCATTCACACTTTGGCTCATTCACACTTTGGCTCATTCACACTTTCATTCATTCATTATATTCCCACACATTCCTTAACTTCAAATTTAAATTTAAATGATTGTTTGTTCAAGAATAAATATCTCAAACGGAGTTTCTTTTATCGCTCAATTTTGAGAGTAAAATTGTTAAACTACGCCGAATTGATTAATCTTGGAAACAGAAATACTAAAGCAATGTCTTACAAATTCACATTATTGGACTTGACACACTTTGAATTATCTTTGATTATTGCCGGAATGATTATAGCGGATCAGACTATGGTAGAACCAAAAGGGGGCGAGTGATAGATGAATGCTTTAATGATTCAAGTTGGTTTGATGTGCGCAGCTGGCCAAACTCCTAGATTTTTACCTTGGAGGTCCTCCAATTCATATGAAGAAGTACCTAACACTGCCTTGATACGACATGGAAGAAACTGAGAACCGTATTTTGCGTTGTAATTTTCCACTGCATTGGAAAGCTTCATATTTTTCCGGTAAACCAACTCTCCAATTTTAAACGGCTTAGTCATCGCCCGATGACGTAAATTGTAGGTATGCTGAGATTTGGAATACGCTTTGGTAAGATTTTTCTTAACCAAGTCATAGATGTTTACGAACATTTGTTTGCGTAATTCTTCACGTTGTTCTGTAGAAAGATCATTTCCAGTTCTTGCCAGACGATAGTCTGCCCCATTTTCGGAGTATTCGTGACCATGAACCACAAAATACGGAGTGAAACCTGTAGGGGAGTGGACACTAGTGTTAAGTATCATTTCAATTTCTGGTATTTTCGTATCCCACTGTTTTTGATCCTCCTTAACGTATGTTCGGATCGCGGCGTTTATCGTCCGATTAACTCTTTCCACCGGATTAGCCTGTGAATGATATCTTGAGTTAAGCCAGTGTGTTATCTTGAACTGGTCCAATAGTGTTTTGAAATCTTTCGAGAGAAAACTTGTTCCATTATCGGTGATAATAATCTCAGGAACAGAATTTTTCAAAAACCATTGATCCTTCAAGATAGCACACATAGATGAACTCGCAATTTTTTTCACAGGCTGAATCAAAACCCATTTTGAAAAAAAATCCGATACAACCAGCAAATATTGATTCCCTTTGCGGCTACGAGGGAGAGGTCCAACATAGTCCACTGAAATCATTTGCCATGGTCTATCCGCCAATTTCTGTTTTCCCATTTCAGGTACCATTGCCACATGTGAAGGTTTAACTTCTTTGCAGATGGTGCAGCGCCTTACATATGACCGGATTTCCGTGGCCATGCGAGGCCAATAGTATCGTTGTCGAATTCGAGCGAGAGTCCTTTCGTACCCCGGATGAAATGCCGAATCATGAGATTCTTGAAGGATTTTTGGGGTGTCCTGTGCTCTTGGTATAAGCTTCCACTCAAAATTTGCATCATGGGGAAAATCGGGAACTGAAATGAACTTGTAAAGCTGCTGATTTTCAACTCTGAAATCAACATACTTGTCAGGTTCACTCTCTACTTTATGCAGCATAGAATCGTACCACGTTACAGGAGCGGGTCCAATTGCAGCAACGCTACGAGATAGTGCATCCGGAACGACATTTTCTTTGCCCTTACGGTGCACTATTTTCATGTCATATTGTTGCAAGTTGAGTGCCCAACGACTGCAACGCGATCCGACCTTCCATTTTGCCTTAAGTATGTGAGTCAACGCGGACGAGTCTGTGACCAGAGTGAAGTGGTAGCCTTCAATATAGCCCCTGAATGCATCTATTGCCAAAATAGCAGCCAGGGCTTCTTTTTCGGCCGCGTGGTAATTTTTTTGAGGGGTCGTTAATTTATGCGAATAATACGCAATAATCCGCTCACCGTCGTCTAAATCCTGAGTTAAGACACCTGCTACTGCAACATCACTGGCATCAGTTTGAATCGTAAAGGGGCGATCGAAATCAGGACTCGATAGAATGGGTGAAGATACCAAAAGCTCTTTTAAACGCACAAAAGCTGCTTCGGCATCCTCATTCCAACGAATCAGTTTCGATTTTGTTTGAAGAAGATCAGTGAGAGCCGCGGTAGTTCCGCTAAAATCCGATATGAAGCGACGGTAGTAGTTGGCCATCCCTAGGAAGCGGCGGAGTTTGGTGACAGTAGTCGGACGCTCGTACTCAAGGATTGGTCTAACTTTTTCCGGATTTGTGCGTAGTCCATCCGTTCCTAGTAGATAGCCCAAAAAAGGTACCTCCGACACCCCAAATCGAGATTTCTCACGGTTGATGCTAAGATTGGCTTTGCGCAGACGACTGGCGATTTCTGAAAGAAGCTTCACGTGGTGCTCGAATGTTTCTGTTACTACCACTATATCGTCTAAGTAAACAAAAACATTCGGTTCCAATATACCGTGACCAAGAACGGTATCCATTAGTTTGGCTAAAGAAGCTGGGCTGTTTACTAATCCGAAGCACATACGAGTATATTGGAACAATCCTCTACCCTGCTGTTTGCGTTTCCGCATCTTTCCCTTCCCTGCGTTTCGTCAGTTCTGCTTCTAATCCCAGAATCCTAGCCTGCAGACTGTGGATCCATTCCAAATCCTCTTGGTTCAAGTGTGAAGAACTTCGTTGCTGAAAAGAATTTGGAACATCACTCTGTATGATGTTCGATATTTGATTATTATTGGTGGGAATTCCCGAGCCTAAATGTACATCTACTGAAGTGGCATCGCCCGCTGCTGGCTGGATTGAAACCAATTGTTCTTCCTGCTCAGCTGGCTCAGCTGGCAAGAGTTCCAACAAATGAACTATTTCTACCAACCTATTCTGCATGTTGGTCAGAGGATTTGGAGAGCCACGGGATGAACAAAGCAGTGTGGCAATCCGTACCCCGATGTGGGTCAGACGTGTTAGGTAGATTTTTTTTTCAGTTTCATCTAGCGTGTGGGATAACTTTTTTTTTATTTCATTATATTTAGTATCGCAAACTTCCCTTTCGTTTTCAGGATCGTTTGTTGCAGAGATCGCACTCAATTTCAACCCGGCCTCTTTCTCTCTTCTTAGTGTATCTCGTAAAAATTTCCTTTTTCGTGTTAAATCCAAGCCGAATAAGACAACTTCCCTAGACTTGAGCTCATGCTCGAGTTCATCCTCCAGAAGAAGATCAACTCTCATTGTCTGGTACCATTTGACCAAACAATTTACGGCTTGATTAATATTGAGTTCTGACATTGTGGATATGATACGCTCAATTGATTAGAATAAACCTGTTCTAGAACATTCTCCACGAAACGATAATTAACACAAAAAAACACAGTTATGATCTATCTTGTATCACCGTCTTGTAAGAGATATATTGAACAAGTTTGATTTCGAAATTTTGCTTTTGGAACAGTGAGTGATTAGTGGCAAAATTGGAACAGAAAACTTTTTGGGAGTGCAGTAGGGCTTAATTTTTTTTTTTTGTCATCAATAACCTTGCTTTATGCTATTTCACTTCAATAACTTCCCATTGAATTAGGAATCCGTTGAACTGTATTCTAGCGACACCGCGATTTTAATAATTTAAATTAAATTGACAAATTCCTCCCGGAGACCAATAAAAAGAGGGGTTTGCTTGTGGTCTGAGAAGCAAATCACTTTTTTTTATATATTTACAACAATTATATTTTACGTTGGGCGCCAATTGTTAGAGTCGTAGAGACCCTACTTCCCTGCGCTAGCTCAAAAGGGGAAGTAATAGTACTGAACTGGATCTCAAGGAGGACTTTTATTTACAACATCAAAAAAACAAACTGAACATCTGGTTTATGGGCGGACTTTTACTACGAGAATTTTGAACGAAATGTGAACTTAGGGAATGCACTTTAACTAAACAAAATCACTACAATTCGGATGTGTTAATAGACCTTACAATTGGAAAATGGTTTTTAAATGTGTTTTGTATTGTAACAGAGGGTTTTTTTGTAATTATAATGTGTTCGAACTTTTTTTATTTATTGTATAACGTTTAGGTACTTGCGCTTTTTTTCTTCGATCGGGATCTCGTTGCGGCCGTTCTGCGTTGGTCGACTCGTTGGGGGACAGCTGGGCGACGTTGAAACGGGATTCCGGAATATCAGGAACGGTGCAGCTCACCCCCTTGGGGCAAGCCGAGCGACAACTTGGCCTTAGTGTATCGGGTGAAGGCCTTACGTTTCGATGCGGTCCGGGGAGGGTCACTTGTGCACTTATCACGTGAGTGTCTAACACTACCGAGTGGGAACTAACGGAAGCGGTCGGCGGTTGGATACCCAGATGAGGTTCTACCAGGCCACACTATTGCCGACAGTGCCGATGGGGTTGTAACGTGGGGGCACTTTTAACTAAGAGCACGACCTTATTGCACTCACGGAACACCGGTGACTTTCGTAGAGCGGCAATAGTGATATCGACACTGTAGAACCATTCGCTGTCTGGTATCCCCTACACTCAACCTCACTCGGCCGGCCAGCTAGGAAAATGAATCGCGTGTAGACCTCTAGCTGACCGTTGATTTCGGTAAAAAAAACGGATGGGGGTCTTAGCCTCCCGAATGCGGTAGAAACGTGGTCACTTTGGGCGTGTGACGTCGCTGTCGCAAAAAAAACCACTCGACCCGAACCGGAATTGAAAATTAATCAGCCACGAGCTATAGGCGCAGCCCGTATTTATCCATTTGTTGTTATCTTCCTCTCCTTTTCTACTTCCCGCTTGTGGTGTTGCTGTCCCCTTCGTTGACTACGTTGAACACGAACGCTTACAAACTATTTACAAAGATGGCTGGTGTCGTACTTACAAACGGTTAACATTTACGCCTACTCTGTGCATCCCATATAAAAAAAATAACTCTAAGAACAAAATTTACACAAAATTAGGAAAAATATAATAATTTGATGTGTATATAAAAAAAAAACAAAATGAAAACTAATAAATAACAAAAACCTATTCAAATAAATAATCAACTAAATAAATAAACAAAATAAATAGAAACGCGAATGACACCAGCCGAATAATTTTACAAACAATATAAATAACAATCAAAATAACATCCAAATTGGCCCATAAACCAAAACATCATTGTAACCCATCAAATGGATGGTTACAAGCTTTACATTCAATTTCGTATAATCCAATACGCCTGGAACGCTAGACACATTAACTGAACATTAATCTATTCTATTCTATTTTGTGTATTTATAGAGGATTTTAACCAACTTGGTCATTCGTCCTCTCAACAAGAGCCTGTTCTTTGAAATAGATTAGATAGGATTGAAGTTTTTAAAGGCCGAATGAACTATTTGATTTTTTGCAAACGTAAATTGAAGTTACCAATAAAATAATGTACTTTTTAATGACAAAAAGTGAGGATATGCATTTTCTGGAAGAATTTTTAAATAAGAAAGTAGACTAGAGCAAGTGCAAACTATCAACTTTTACAAAAAATGTATACATTATTTTTCTTCATCTAAATCATTGTTGGGCCCAAAAAAAATTTGATTAAATAAACTTAACTCTTTTTTTTTAAATCATTCACCAAAAAACTGTTTACACGTTAACTGTTTATTTACACACAATTCAAGTACAAACTTAACATGAAATGTGTGTTTTTGTTTTACATATTTTGGCTATATAGAAGAGACTTTTGATTCACTTTTTTGTTGAAAAGTTTTTTTGTGATTGATATTCCAGGAGCAGTAGATTTTTATGATGAACTTTTAATATGACCTGAAAGTGTTAAAAATAATAATAATTCATGTAATTTCTTAGGTGGAATAAGTGAAAACGCGCCATTTTGTTATGAAACATCTACAATTTAAGAATTTTATTTCCAGAATGGCCAGAAAGGATATCCCGAGTGTTGAATCTGAAGCGGATATTTAGTAGTAATTATTTAGGAGTAATTATTTTAAAGGTCTTTGTAAATCAAGGTCTTCTGGTTGAACAGCATTCAGTGAAATTGAAGTACCAAGCATTAATTTATTCCGGAGAAAAACTTAGGATATAACAATGAAAGTTGATTAAACAGACAGACAAGAACAAGTATTAAATTAATTTTAAAGTCTTTTCACTGACGCATCTGAAAAAGACCTATGTGTTTTCACTTGCCCCAATAAATGGGACAAATGTGTACTTCGATATTTCTGTTTGTCAACATAACTATTTTTTTATGAAATATACCTTTTTCAGAGAATATGAAAGTTGAATTGTGGTGATATTCTTTAGGATTTAACCGGTGTTTCATTTTTAAAAATTAAGATTTACAGTAAAAAAGACACATAATTTTTATTAAGGTTTTGTTTATATGGTAATTTTCAGGAATCAAAATGAACTCATGAAACCATCGAAGCCTGAACAGATTATTTCTTTTCGATCTATTAAATTTAAAAAATCTGCTTTTCAATTGAATGTTATTAAATCTTAAAAATATAACGTAATCCTAAATGAAATCGCAGATCACCACCAACAATGTTCAGGAAATTTTGAAATCAGAACTGCATCAATTAAAATCTTTAAAATAATGGGTGAATATATCTAAACATATGTTTTCCTCTTTTCAAAACCATTCTTTTCTTTGTTCAAAGTTCAAAGGAATTAGAAGGAATTTATTTGCATGTTTTGCTTGAATAAAAAAAAAGGAATTTGCAATACTCAAAATCGCCAGATTTAATGCCATGACAAGTGCTGTTTGGGAACACTTAGTTGAAATGTGTAAAGTCTATAACTTAAGTATCAGGCGAATCTTTTTGGAAATAATTTTGGTGAAAATATGGATTTTAATTCAAACTGCTTCAAAGGATGAGGATGGTGAATAAAAAGCTGTTTGAAAATGTTTAGTAATAAATTTTTTCTTATGTTTTTTTATTTCTTCAGCTCTAAAAAATTCACCATCCAAATCTAATTGGGAGCTGAAAGCACTGCGTTAGGCAAAATATTCGGCAAATACTCCAAAAATTGTCCCGATATTAAAACAATATAACAAAACGGAATAAATTTACTGAATGGAATTCAGCAAATGAAACGCACATATTATCAACATACAGTTATTTATTGAACAAGTTACAAAAATTGGATGTTAAAAGACCCGTTGATTTTAAATTCTTTGGTTTAATTTTTAAAAGAATTGAGCGGGACGATTCGAGTAAAGGGGAAGAAGGGAAATGTAAAGAAAACTAGGAAAAATAGAAAATGGACGCCAAATTGAACATGGTAAGACGAAGTTTACCGGGTCTGCTAGTTTATTATAAACTTTTAATTATGATGTTGAGCATAAAAAAAAACAAATGCCAAGTTTTGAGTTTTAATACAAAAGGTTAATTGAATTGCAAATCAAAATCTACAATTAGAAATTAATTTGAGGAAAAGATAAGACAATTTTTCAGGTGCGGATGTTGCATAAAGTATGCAAAAATTGTATCTCACCTTCAGAAATTAATTTCTGTCCTTTGGCATGTTAACTTCAAAAAATAATGAATTCTGATAGCATTATTTTAATAAGAAAAGGTTTGATGATTCCTATCTGTACAGACAACTTGTTAAAAATCATCAGAAGGGATTTAGATTCATACATTGTGTAAACACTTTCCTAATTTAGGCACATAATGAAATAGTTGTTTCAAACCGCTTTAATTGAAGAAATATTTTAACAAATATTTTTTTGAACAATGATCAGAAATGTATTCACAAAGTTATCAGGTTATTTGATGCAAATGAGGTTGGACGGAAAAGTCAAGCTGTGCTAACAATTTCAACAAAACATATAGAAAAAATATAGATATGAATCAGTCTTGGTACGTTTCACAGTATAGCGACATTCTTCAAGTGTGTAAAAACTACAACCCTAAAAGTTCTGAGTGTCAAGTTGCTCAGCCCCTGTGGTTATGATTTTTTTTGAATTTATAATAAAATTTACTCAGCTATGAATATTTTTTTTATTAATCATTTATTTGAAACGGCTCAATCCAGTAGGTTTAAGGAGCCAAGATTGAAGTTGTTTTTGCACTTTTACATTTTCTTTATTGCATAAACTAGAAATTAGTAACAGATAGAGAAAAAGTTTACAGAATAAGATCCTATGAATATTTCAAATGTAAAAAATGTTTGTAATCATAAAACTAAATTTCTCTAAAATTTTCATCTGAAAAATAATAAAAGTGAATAGATATTGTGTATTAAATTTTGAATCTGACCATTCTTAACTTTTTTTTTACAAATAATTTCCTCGTAACAAATTCGGATGCTGGCTGGGATAATAAATCATAAATTCCAAAGGAATCTAATATGAAGATTGAAAATAAACTCTCTGGCCAGAACCCTTCAACATTTTCACCTACTGAAAACCAGCTCAAGCGATTGTAGGATCTCTCTACTTTAATTTTTCCTACAAAACTGAATACCGAAACGAGAAGATATCTTCATAAAAGATTCTTAAATTGTGCCGGATTCATGACACAAATCTTCGATGAGGAGTCCTAGTTAAATAAAAATAAAATATGTAAAATGTCCGTTGTATTTTTTTTTTGTACAAACTATTTATTTACTCACCATTGGCAGCGGTCAGGACCAGCAGCAAGGTAAGCCCCATTAGGACCATATCCCTGGCGTTGGAGGCGGTTTTGGTGGTGGCGTTGCTAGTAGATCTGTTGCTGTTGGCGGCCGCAATCGGGTGGATTCCTATACTATCCGTTTGTTCTTCATGTTTTTTCAGTGTTTGCGGCAACCGGATGTCGTCTGCCCCAGTATACTTTTGCTGGGTCCGGTTCCGGTTGCTTCCGTCGTCATCCGGTGCCATCATTTTAGCAGCAGCAGTGTTGTGGTGGGCGTCTCAGTTTAATGAATATTGACTATGCTACGGGGAGAGGACCCGTGGGAAACGAATTTTGCTTTTCCGGAGCAGGTCCGGAGCGAGTTTTTCACGTGTCTGTTTGTGGGTGTAGGTGGTGCGTGCGTTGGCAAGAATGAGAGCGAGCGAGCGACTTCCGAGCGTGACTGCTGTGGGTCGCTTTCGATGGAAAAATCCTTACGTTTTCAAAATGGCGGTCATTCACGTTGTGGGTCGAGCGCCAAAATTTCTGCAACTGGATTCCAAGTCAACTTTTTTTTTTTTGAAAGAATTTGAAGCGATTTTTTCTACACAAAAATCACTTGGCTTTATTTGCTAACTAATTTCGATATACTCTAGATATTGTAGATTATTTTACACTGGTAATTATTGTCAAGGACATATCACAGTAATTCTTTTTATTGTCGCACTAGGAATAATTGATTATTGTAATTTACATGGGTTACGATGAAAAACGTTTGTGATTTCGATAAAAAATGTTTGAAAACAAAAAATTAAACATAAATTAATATATTTTTTTCTTTTCACTGTCACATCTTCAAATTTAAACTTCTTCGGAAAAATAAGTTTTTCCATCCATTTGCCTTTAGGGTGCCAACTTCTTGTGATAATCTTTCGACTTCGTTAATTGGTATTCCAAAGTTTTGATTAAGTGCCGCACCCTCAATCCTTTTTCAATTTTTGTTGAAAACTGCTCACCCGCTCGTAAAGGTTTCAAATTATGCCAAGCAATCACTCCATTTTGATAATCTTCTTTGATCCCACCGATTGTTTAACCAATGCTGGAACAATCAAATTTTTCAGACCTTTCACTCTTGGCTGCACAATAGTGCAAAGACGCGTGTAAAAGCACATTTATCTATCCACACGATACAGCATAGACCCCAAAACATAGCCCCCCAACTACAATATCTCCGCGGGGAAACTAAATTCTACGGGTAAAATGTGCGCTTTGTTGCAAAATCGCAACCTAATCGACGGCAAAGCTCACCAATTTTTTATATTTTATTCAATTAGGTATTCTTTATGCAAATTTACTGGGCCATTATTTTCCCCGAAAGCAATTGCACACTGCACATTGTTAAGGTGCTGCTGCTTATCGATGCGGCTCCTAGCTCTAGCTCACACGATTTCTGGTAGAGGGGGGAATTTGAGGAATCAGCATGGAGAAAACTTGGGGCAAATTTCTGTTCCACCATTCAACACACAACATGGAGATGTTCACCACTTCTTGAATTGGAAACCGCGCACGCCACGTTCCGAACGCCAGGGATTCTCGTCTCGGACTGACTGGCGGATTCGGTCACATTCAACTTTGGAGCCTTATCGAACTCCCCATTTATTTTCTTTTGCGGGTGGTTTTGCAGAGAGCCATGCAATCAACCTCCCAAGAGAGCGAATTAGGTTTCATTTCCTCCATCCCCAAACCAAAACCATGATGCTTATGATGGGAGAATGGTTGGCTTTGAGCAGAGGTCGGCAACCTTTTAAGTTGGAAGAGCCCAAAATGACATTTATTTTTGAAAAAAATCAATGTTGAAAGAGCCGATTTTTTTTTGTCTTAACAACAATAAAAGTGCTCGCATACAAACACTAAATAATGAAAAAATAATTCTCGCAAGAACTACAGGATCCAACATTGACTGGCAAGTCAGAAAAAGGGTAGGCTTAATAGCTGCACGTTATCCAAACAAACAGAAATTGTCGTGCCTAGGCCTTTTTTCACTGATTTCATCATATACCTGAGAAACCTAAAAACCACAAAAAGGATAAGATAATAAATTCATTATAAAGGGTGATACGGCTCCCAAGGACAAAAACCCTCCCATCACGCCAGAGCTCCGCCCAATTGAGAAATACTGGGCTATTGTCAAGCGGAATCTAAAGAAGACCAAAAAAACTGCTAAGGACGAGCAACAGTTCAAGGCAAACTGGCTTTCTGCGGCCAAGAAGGTGGACAAGGTGGCTGTACAAAATCTGATGGCAGGGGTTAAGCGAAGGCCCGGCAATTCGGATTTGGAAAAGCGGAAGCCTAACTGAATATTTTTCCTGAATTTTATACTAATTAAACTCGAAAAAGAAATTTAATTTGATTTTTTAAATAAACGATTTCACCGATTTACACGTGTTTTCCCTTGACCAAATTTTGACCGTATCACCCTTTAATGAAAGCCCCGTCTATGTTGACTTTGAAAATAATCGTCTGCATGCTCTGATTATTTTAAACATTTTCACATCATTCGCTACATCGTTTAAGCACGGTTAAGTGTGCGATACAGTAAGTTTTTACTTCGTTCAGAAGAATGATGCGTTTAATTACACGTTCGAATAGAAATCTAAGGGAAAATTGCATATTCTCATTATTCATGAAAGGATTTTTCAATAACAATGCAATTATAAAAGCATAATCATTTCCAAATATCAATGCACTTGGCACCCCTGGACACCCAAATAAATCAAAACACTAACATCTGTGTATCGCTTCTCTACAGGGCGAATTTGTCGATATGAGTTCCGGAAATTCGCGTTTAACCTTCTCAAAAATCGATTCTGTGCTCCCATGGTTTGAGGTTAGGGCTGAGGCCTCCTGTTAAGGTGGTGTTTGTGTAGAACTGTCACTATATCCTAAAAGGTAGTAGTTATTGATTTTCTTCAGATTTCTTTTGGAACAAGTGCCGTTTTCATTTGGATCTTGGAAAGACATATACGTTGGTATCTATCTGAGAAAAAAAAACTGGTGTATATGTATTCTATTAATTGTTATTTATTTTTATAATTTTCACGCAGTGGCTTGCGACCCGCATGTTGCCGACCTCTGACTTCAGAGCTGCTGTCGGATGGAAGTTGTATGCCTGCCCTCCCCTAGGCCAAGCGTAGATTTGAGTCTATGCGTCTATGTTGGTGGATATGCTTATGCTTTGCTATTGCAAACTAGGTATGACTGGCTGGTTATGCTGGGAGATGCCGGTGCTTTGTAGGAGAGTTTTTCGGGCTATACGCGAAGGGGAAATGACTGGAGGTGGCGGTCCGTCTTCGGTGCGGAGTTTAATGTGTGTAACACCGCCAAGTGAATGGGATGAGTTGTGGTTTCGTTCTATCATTCGCTCGTATTGGATGTAAATTAAATTCCAACTAAACTGATACCTACAGACTTTCATGGTTTTGCTCAAATAGAAAAATGTAATTTCCTCAGTTTCTTCGTTTGATAGGTATGAATATTTCAATAAGAGTTATCAGACAGTTTTTAAAAATCTGGAATTGATCCGACGTTTCTTTTGACAGGCGTTTTGAAATTTGAAACAAAAAGTTGCAATTCAACACACCCTTGACCTCAGGTAATCTTGCTAGGCGTACTTCCTATTGAAAATAGGACAATAAACAAAATTCCTATTGAAAATATCATGGTCGTCCATATTTTGAAGATCTATTCTTAATTTTAAAATAGAATTTAAAAATAGCAATAAGGCCGGAACAAATTTCAAATCCTTCATCTGTCACTTGGAGTAGGAACGTGGGGAGGGTGGGGGGTGGGGGGGATGACAATAAAAATAATGTGAAAAACAAATAAATTGGAAAAAATTGAACGAAAGCTTGTGTGCAACAAATTGCCTGCGATATCATTGTACAAAACTTATAAATCACGTAATTTTTAATCGATGAATTCAATAAAATCAAGAATACAAAAGGTTAAATAACCCCCATCTTTCAGAATTTGTTTTTTGGTCTTGTAATCTTTCGAATGTTTGAATTTATTTTTACTTCAAGTTTTATTTACTCCCCCTTCGTGTGTTTTAGAAATTTCGAAAGGGGAGCGGGGGGGGGGGGGGGGGGTTTAAAAGGAGGATGTTATTATTTGTTCCAGCCTAATTGCAAATCAATTCATCTTTATCTACTTCAATTTCTTACCTTAAACTGATTTAAATAGAAGAAATTATTTAGCAGGAGAAAAAATAATAACTTTTATTTTATGTTGATTTGATTCCCTCTAATGTCTGGGCTTTATGTTAACAAATTAAGGACCGCAAAGGAATCTATAATTAAGAAATCTGTAAGACGGTAATCGCTTATCCACTGGTTGCATGGATTCGATAACCCTTAATCAGCATTCAATCAACATTTCTAATGCAAGTTAGCATTATATCAACATTAATAATGCTTTTAAGTTTAAAATCAGCATTATGCAATGCATAGAAGCAATAAAAAATTTGAACTAATGATCGCACTATATGCACATACAGAGCTCCTATATAAATTTAACAAGCATTATGACTGTAACACTTCCCTATAGTAACCATAAACATTAAGCCTTAACTCTTAATCAGCATTAAATCAACATTTCTAATGCAAGTTAGCATTATATCAACATTTATAATGCTTTTTAGATTTGAATCAGCATTATTAATGCATAGAAGCAATGAAAAAGTGGTGTGACCCAAACACTGAAGTACGGGTTGTTTCACCCACCTCATCAGCATCAAGAGTGGTCGAAATGGTAAAGGCGCAAGGAGCGATAAAGGCTGCTGCGGGATCCTCGGTTCGAGACTCATCAAATGTAATTTCCATCATTTAGCTGGTTGATTGATGTTGTAGATTTTTTTTTTTGAATTTCCGTTTGACATCAATCGCGATCAATCAATTAAAAAATTAAAAGGTGTTCTAAGTATGCATTGTTAATGCTTTTATACGGCTGGCGAAAAATGACGTTTTGATGATGCTCTAATTCAGCATTTGTAATGCTTACTAAAGGCTATGTTGCGATGGCATTTATTCAGCCCGCTATTTCGCCTTTTTAGCATTAAATCGGCACTATATACGCATATAGTGCAAAACAAGCACTAATTAAGAGTTAAATATGGCAATATAGTGTTGCTTAAGGGCTATGTTTTAGTGCAGGCATGTCAAACTGGGGGTTGCATGCGGCCCGCGGCCTCAGTCAATGCGGCCCGCGTAGCTCCGTCTTAAATTATCACATAATTCCATACTAGACAGAAGTACGCTGGCTTTTCTGCCACAAAATATTGAAAAGATTTTTTTTTGCTACGAGAGGAAATAATATTGTTTTTGGAAATGAAAGATTTTTAATGCGGCCCGCACACTTAAACGAGTTTGACATGCCTGTTTTAGTGCTTATGGTTACTTGGGCATCTCAGTACTGGATGGATTTAGGATTAAGATAAACAGTTAATCCTAAGTTATCCACATTTATTCAGTCGGTAAAGCCTGAATCGGCTGAGAGGGTGTATGTTTAAAAAAAAAATGATAAAAAAACTTAAATTTTCCTTTTAGAAGTCAGGATTATGTTTTCAAAAAACAGAATCAGTGGTCGGGGCCTTATTCGAAACATAGTTTTGATTTATGAACATTGGAAACCCCTTAACAGAGAAACACCTCTTTCTATCTTGAAAAATCACCCAACCACCCACCGAAGCAGTAAACTCAGAGATATTTCGTGCCAGACTCGCTCATTTTGTCGAACCGTATGAAGAGTAGAGTGAATGGTACCATTTGTCCAGCTCCCATAAAATTCTTCTCCCCCACACGTTCTCAACACAAGGGGGGTGGAAAATGGAAAGTTCTAAACGTTGCCACAAACTCCTTCCCCAACATTATGGCATTGTTGAGGAGGATGGTTGCTGCATCTCTCTCGCTCTTTCAACTCCCTGCCGTGCCCTTAAAGGTTCTTTCATGATGGCCGATTCAGCTGGGCGCCATCGCCATTCAAAATACCCGACTCCTCACGGCAATGCGTGCTGGCTACTGGCCTAGGAGTGGATGATGATGGTCTTTGATGTCCCATGCTAAAAAGGTTTCATTCAGTGAAAGGAATGGTTCATTTTGTTGACATTGTTGCTTCAGAGGCTAATTTTGGCATCGTTAATGCGATAGCTAGGACTAGGAAAAAGATGAGGAGCCTTGTATGTATTACGAATGCGATTTAACAGACATCGGTGAATGTGATGTAGGTACTTGAAACATATGCATAACTTGATGTATTGACAGATTAAAGAAATAATTCATTGAAATAGGACGAAAAAGAATCAGCTGGTAGGATTACTTATGGTTCAATCATATTTCAAAGTAATGGGTAGAATGGTGATGTTGGGTGTATTTTATTACTAGAAAAGATGAAGAGTGTCGTTGACGTTTTCTGTTCGTATTTTCAGGTCCCTCTGTTCGTTTATACCTACACATCTCCTTCAAAACACCTGACATGCGAAAAAAGTTCTGAAATCTCACACCTTCGATAGTTAAAACATAAAATGAGTGAAATCGAAGGAATATGTACATAAGATCGCTGCAAAAAATGACTTTTTGCTTCCGAATATTTTTTCGATGCCTTTTCAATTTGACTGAGTCAATTTTGAGTCATTTTGTAATTTCTCAAAACCTAAGCTTTAAAAAGCTTCGTTTTGGTTCAAAACTCATCCATGATTTTTTGCAAAATTAACGTTTGTATAAGTAAATTTCAACTTTTGGGTTTGTATGGAAAAATTTAATATTTTGTACTGAAAAATCAAATCCAGCTTTGATTCTTCTGTAGAACCAAAACTGCTAATGATTTCTGTGCCAATTTGTAAACTCTATAAAGAAAATTTTACGCTCAGCATCTTTGTCGAAGACGTAAATTCGTATCTTATTAGATAAACAAGTTATTAGGTGTTGAATGGGGGCCTTTCGGAATTGAAAAACAATAAATTCAATTGACATCACTACTGGGTACCTAGCGAGGTATTGCATGACTTCCTTTCATGCTATACTTCGCTAGGCACCCAGCAGTGATGTCAATTGTGTTTCAATGTCTAAAGACATACCTCTGTTAAAAAGGTAATAACTTTTTTGCCTAATTAGATAGATAAGATAAGATACGAACTTCAACAAAGCTGCTCAGTGGAAATTTTTCTTAAGAAAATTGATAAATTTGCACAAAAACCATTTGCAGGCTCGGTTCCACAGAATAATAAAAAAAATAAGTTTATTTTCAAGAGCACAAAATATTCATTATTTACATACAAACCTAAGAGTTTAAATTTACTCATGTAAACGTTACTTAAAAATTCTGCAAAGAATCATGGATGAGTTTTTAACCAAAACAAAGCTTTTTAGAGCGATGATCTTCAGTTTTTGATACGGCTGAAAAATATTCCCCGACGTCAATATCAACGAACTAGGGATCCTTATTTGAAATTCATTTATTGCATTGCGACCTTCAAAACTAGATCAAACGTCGTTTATCAGGTATCAGTAAAGGGGTTGGCTTTAAAGCAGCACGTGTCTCCTTAAATTTGGTAACATTGTGCCTAGCCTTTTTTTTTCGGTATATTTCATCATTTACCTGTTACGATGAGAAAACACATTAAAATTTAATCACGATGCAATTTTGGCAGTTGCATAAAGGAACCAAAGGGCCCCAGCTGCAATAAAATGAGGGTATTTTGTTTGTTCGAGATGTAAAAAACAAAAACTTTTTTTTTCTTTTTGGCACATGAGTGCTGAGACTATATTTAATCAAAAACGAAGGTGGAATAAAAAAAAAAAGATGAACATAATATTCATCGTTTATCTAGAACAAATATGTGTATTGTCGAAAGTAGGAAGAAAAGTTAAAACTTTTGATCCTTCAGCTCCATTACGGATTTTTCATCTATTGAAAAAATGACCAAATATCGATTCTTTGGTCTGCGGGTAATTTTGTGGACCTTCCAGAAATGGACATCCAAAGAGCGATTTTGTTTCGCTATGGTTTGGAGAAAGATTTTTTCGCCTTCCTTTTCCAGCAGCGGAAAACCTGGCACCGTTGTCCTGGCTCGCCGTAACGGTGGAACCGGCGAAAACGGCAGCACGACCAGTTCAGGAATTTTACCATTCTTTTTCAGTTCGGTCAAAGTGTTCCTCAGCCATGTAAGACTTTCTATCTCGGCCGCATGGTACCATCCGATTCCCGATAGAAACCCAGATCCGTAGAATCTCGGCTGGAAATCGGTTTCAGCAATCATCTGAATCGATCTAACGAGTTCTGCAGATACCCGATCGAAGTACCGTTGGTCGATAACAGCTCCGTCCATGCGCTTTATCGTTAATTTCAATTCCATTGAATTACACGTACGCGCTTTCTTGTCCCTGTTGGCGGCTGGAGACTTGGCGGGACGTTTGGTCGTTTCTTCACACGGACTCGCGAGTAGTTCGTCTTCACTAACGGTGTCCATATTAGGATCAACTGAAGACATTTAAAAGTTTCTAAAGATTTCAAAACTACGTAGATACACCTTTTCTCGAGAAGGATCAAGGTACTAATGAAAGCAATATGCATTGCCACGCTGGGCTCTCGAATTAGTTGTTTTTTTTTCCCAAACAGTAATCGCACAAAAGGAAGGAATTGAAGAATTTGAAGAGTTCATCAACCTTTGCTATATATATAGCTATTTATTTAAATAAAAAATCAAGCACACGAATGTTATTTATAGAATGTCTGAAACCCAATATTTGAAGCAAAACTTTTCAAAATGGTATATATTCAAAAGTTAATCAAATATACTAAAAGGGAATAGAATTGCATGTAGCGTTTATCATTCCAAATAGGATTTGGTTATTGATGATAAGCTTATTTGTACTTGCGACTTTTTTAAAAATGGTTTCTTATTTATAATCTAAGAAACAATATGTAGCAAATTGGATTGAGTAAAACAGCAACACAGTGCAAAAACTTTGCATACACTTACCTCGAGTTGACAATAGTAGTGCCTCACTACTGAATCTCACAAGGAAAGAGACTCCAAACTCGATCACAACTCACAAGGTGAAGAGCTGAAGGGACGCTCGGCACAGTGACTTGCCTTAAGAAGGGGTAGGGTCTAACAGGTATTAAAAAAACACCATTTTCACGATTTTTTTCTAGAGCTATCGTTCAAACAAATGTATTCAAATTTTTTGCATTATACAAAGCATTGTTCTAAGAAAATTTAGTAATTTTTTCGTAGAAAAATATTGAAAAATGAGCCGGTGACGGAGCATTTTCGAGGATGCCTTTTAGAAAACAGGATTTGCGGTGGACACTGTATCTCAGCACAGAATCATCTGAAGTCAAAAAATCAGAGCAAAATATTTTTAATAGATGTTTTTCTGGACCCCAACGTTTTTATTTAACTTAAAAATATTTTTATGAAATTTTTGTGGCTGTTTGAAGTAAAAACTACGATTTTTCACTTAAAAATCCGCCATTTTTCACCTCTAAAATCTCCCCAAAGTAAAAAAATCAAAAAAGAAAAACGTTGGGGTCTGGTATTTTATATGTAGAAAATATGTTCCAAATTTGAAAAGAATCGGATAAGTAGTTTTCAAATGACGATGTCCACGGGCTTTAAAAATGTGCTTTCAAAAAAAACGCGTTTGAAGTTTTTGCTCTTGCTTTCTTGCAGTATTAGATAGGAGGAGATAAAGGCCTATAACTTCTACAGTTTTGCTTCAATTGACTTGAAAATTTGACACAACATTCTTGAAATGTTTTACAATAAGAAAATAAAAAAATAAAAAAAATCGATTTTTTGAAAGTGTTAGACCCTACACCCCCCCCCCCCCCCCCCCCTTAAGCATTAGAGCTAATTCCTACGAATAATATTTTTTTTTTCATGCATCGGCATGTAGCGTTTCTTCAGAAATATGTTAACATATATTTTCTAATTCACATTTGGGTTGAGATTATGAAAATATTTACTCAACTTCAACTATTTATCAAACAATCACTCGAAATGTTGGCGGTGTCGAAACCTCACTTGTACCTACTAGAGTGAACATCAAAGCTCACTTCTCGCCACAAGTGGAAACCCACAAGGTATCTCGGTCGAGCACCAAAACGATGAAATTCATAATGGCTCCCGATTTTTCGGAATCACGTAAAACAAAAACTATTTTTTTGCCGTAACTATAGCAGCTTTACACTTAACGATGGGATAAATAAAATTGCCCGTTCACTTATTGAAACTAAACCGACGAAATTACGCAAGAACACACATTTTTTCAACAGTAAAATACTATTATTTTTACCGCGACGCAACAAAGCGACCATGACCGTGTTAGAAGTCAGTTCCTGCAAAACCATTTGCAGGCTCGGTTCCACAGAATAATAAAAAAAAATAAGTTTATTTTCAAGAGCACAAAATATTCATTATTTACATACAAACCTAAGAGTTTAAATTTACTCATGTAAACGTTACTTAAAAATTCTGCAAAGAATCATGGATGAGTTTTTAACCAAAACAAAGCTTTTTAGAGGATGATCTTCAGTTTTTGATACGGCTGAAAAATATTCCCCGACGTAAATATCAACGAACTAGGGATCCTTATTTGGAATTCATTTATTGCATTGCGACCTTCAAAACTAGATCAAACGTCGTTTAAATTATATTCGTAACAAAAATTTTGCAAAAACAGTAGAAGATATTAAACCCTACTCAAAGCCATTTTGTAAATTAACTAAGATTCTGAAAAGCCCCAGAAGCTAAATTAGCTCGATTTGATTTTCCTGTATATCTCACTAATCACTATCATTCAAAATTACTTGACTAGCCGAACCTTACAAGTAAGCTATCAAATTTCATGCTCTGAAAGGACACCCATTAGAGCTGGTGTCCCGCATGGAAGTATACTTGGGCCAATTTTATACAATATTTTTACTTCTGATCTTCCTGATGTACCAGAAGGAAAAGGTAGAAGATTATTTGCTGATGATACCTTGCTTTCAGCTAATGGTCAAATTTACGGGTGGTACGCGGTAGATTGCAAAAAAAAATCAAATTCCTTTTTGAATTACTTCAAAATGTGGAAAATATCTCCTAACGCTTCCAAAACTCAACTTATTTTATTTCCCCATAAGCCAAGAGCTCAATTTTTAAAACCTAATGAAAATCATTCCATAACTTTTAATGGAATTGCATTAGAATGTTCTGATCATGTAAAATACTTTAGACTCACATTTGATCGGAATCTTACTTTTAAAAATCACATTGAAGATATTCAATCTAAATGTAATAAATACACTAAATCTCTTTATTCTCTCATCAACAGGAAATCCAAGTTGTGTCTGCGAAATAAGATTCTTATCTACAAACAAGTGTTCCGACCAGCGATAATGTATGCAGTTCCGAATTGGTCTAGCTGCTGCGCGACGAGGAAAAAAGCCATCCAGAGGATTCAGAACAAGGTTCTGAAAATCATTTTGCGGCTTCCACCTTGGCACAGCACCGAAGATCTTCATCGGATTGCGGGCATTGAATTGATCGAAGAGATGGCCAACAAAATCATTTTAAACTTCAGAGGTCATTCGATGCAGTCTTCCATCGCAGAGATTCGCTCTCTTTAAAATTAAGTAAGTTTTCAGAATATAGTATAGGCTTAAGTTTATATACAGTGTCGGACAATAGAATAGGACCACAGCTCAATCCAAAACCGAAAGTGACAAAATTTTGAGAAAAAAATTTCCATTTAAGTGCATCAAACCATCTACAAATTGTAAATTCCATTCTTCGAAGAAATTAAAATCATCCGTAGTTAAAACAATTGTCCTTTATTTAAAAATGCGTTTTAACTTAAATAACGCGACATAGAATAAGACCGCTTTAGAATTTATGGTTAAAAAAAAGGAAATTCATACCGTGATCGATTTGCAGGGTTAGTACTTGGTGGTATAACCCTTATTATGCATCACTTCTCGCACCCGGTTCGGCATCGACTCCACCAACTTTTGGCACGTTCTCACCGGGATAGCGTACCACACTGCCTGGATTCTCTCCCACAGCTGCTGCTTTTTTTTTGATTTTTCGGTGTACACCTTACGTTTAACTATTTCCCATAGGGTCTCTATGGGATTGAGATCAAGGGACTGTGCTGGCCACTCCATAACGTCTACCTTATTATCCAGGAACCACTTTTAACCGTTTTAGCGGTATGTTTGGGGTCGTTGCCCTGCTGGAACTGCCACTTTAGGGGCATCTCCCATTCGGCGTGTGGCAGCATTACTTCCCGAAGTGTCTGGGCGTAGAGATGCTGGTCCATCATCCGGTCGATCCAGTACAAGGGACCCATCCGACCACAGCACATTTCTCCATAGTTTCTCCTTTTCCGGACCGACCCAATCGAAGTGTCGCGCCTTCAGCCGCGCCTTCAAGTGCTTCGGCGTCAGCATCGGCACCTTCCGGGGACTTTTTCCTCCTAGTCCCTTCTCCGCCAACCGTCCGGGAACTCACAGATAAGTTCAGCTCGTCTCTCATCTGCTTGGACGCTTTGAAAGGGTCGTTTTGCGAGGCCCGCTTGATTGCCGAATCGTCCTTCGGCGTCGTTTTGCGGGGGTGGCCGGTCAGTTCCCGTTTGCCGGTGCTGTGAAGCGCGTTGAAAACGAAAGTTTTCGACCTTCCTAAGTAGTCGGCAATCTCGCGTTGGCTTTTGCCAGCACAGATTCCGGATGATCGCTCCGTGCAGCGCTATACCCGACCCATCGCTTTTTCGCTGAAAACAGAGTAGGAGGAAAGAAATCTTTATTTTTTGTTTGTTTCCATGATTTACATGATTAATTTTATGGGAAATACTTACCAGGACACGAAAATGGACAAACAACAACGAAAACAATACCATTTCTTCAAATCTAGAGCGCTGAAAATACCGGAACAGCCGAACCGATGAGCTAGTCTTATTTTATGACGCGACTTTTTTCACCCTCTGACAGCTTTCTGGACTAGTAGAACAAACGGGTTGCTTTGATTGCAACAAACGTGCAGTATACAAAGTTGGCATACTACAATAAGTGCTTGCCGCTAGGTGTCGCATATTATTATATTTGAATTGGCAGTTTAAAAGTGATTTGAATATTTTCCATCAGAGCGATCCTATTCTATTGTCCGACACTGTATGTATAAATATGTATGTATATATTTTTTGCTCCTCAGGATATTCTCCCATAAATCAAATAATTTATTCCTATAGCAAATTGAAATCAAATAAACAATGTTTAGAGTTTACTTAATCAAAGAGTTGAACTGATCATAATTGATTTGAACACTTAATTAACAGTAATAATATAGCTTGAATGTAATGATTAAAAGACTAATAAAGCGTATTTAAAAAAAACTTTAGTAAAATGGTTTCATATGGCTGTGACGAATTATCAATGTAACATTTCTTACGTAAGAGTTTTGGAAACCCCCCACTCCCTAGTAAGAGATCGTAAGCAAATGTGAAACCCCTTCACCATCCCCCATAATTCAGAAACGCAAGATTAACGGAATTTACAAGTCGTTCTGAAAATTCTTCCATGTTTCATGCAGTATTTCAGCACTCAGATTAACTGGATTTTATGTCTGTAAAATGCAAATCGCACTTGGAGCCAAAGGGGTATAAGTGACAAAATTGAAAAAAAAATGAATAAGCATCTACAGTAGGGTTACCTTATCCTGCAACGCCAAAAATTTGAAAATTTTAAAGACAAACGCCATTTATTCACAAACCATGATGTTTTAGGATATTCAAATACCGCCAATTCATTGCGAGATACGTATACTCACATGACAAATGCTTGGATTATTCAAAGTTCTCAAATTTTATGCTAAGAAAGCACACCAAAGTTGATAAAAAACTGCATTTTAGAAAAAGTTTTTTTAGATAGAGCTACTTATATTTTTTCAACACATAATTGCTGATTCGTGCGCTTTTGATTTGTGCACTTTGCTTTTAAGCAAGTTGTTGTTATGCATATTGTCCACTGCCCGAGAAATCAATGCATACTCAAAGGCCCTAATCTTTAAGAAAAAATCCCGATTGAAATCGTGAATGTACTCGTGATTTCTTTCATTGGTATTCATCCTTTGAAACATTCAACTAGAGAACAAAAACTGACGCATTTAGCAACCAATGCATAAAAAGTTGTATCTCTTATATTTATGAGAATGCAATCTTCATGTATCGGAAGTAATAAGTTAATTTATGTGAAGAAATTTTATGAGATAATTTTATTCTCGAGCGAAAAAGAGTAGATGCACTCTTCAAAGAGTACGTATATATCCCTATTCAGTTCAGCTTACATCTTTTATCGTACTGTGAAGCCTTGGCTAGGCCTGCATACTTTAACGTATCTTTAAAACATGCTTTTTCTACAACTCAATCTTCAAAAATGCTTGTTGTTGTGTAGGTTATTGATGAGAAGGGTAAAATCACCTAGCTAGAGTTTTTCCGATTGTTATACTTGCGTTGTATAGGTATTTTTCAACAAATAGACACCAGACAAACTATCGCCAGCCAGGCTTTTACCCTAAATAAATGGATTCATTGTCGTACATGAAACGAACCCACATCGAGCTGAGACGTGGGCATTGATCGACTGGCAACCTAATTAACTTTCGCTTTCATCCACCTTCCGACTCACTATGTCCTAGGTAGGTATGTAGGTGCGTTTCGACTCTTTTTGGCGCACTTCAACGAATTCCTGCTCCATTCATGCCAAAGCGGAGCTCTTATGGATGCCACCATGAAACTTATAGGTTGGTTAAGTGAACAGATAGTGACTAAGTGCTGAGTGCGTCTGTTGCCGTTGGCGTCACTTTTGGGTGATCGGCCCGTGAATGGTACGCATTATTTGACCCCCTGAAAGGAAAGCTTCTGATGATCTGCAGTAGCTTTTTGAGGCATTTCACCATCGCTTGGGACGATTTATGTAACGAAGAACAACTGAAAAGCAGCTCATCTATGCATTTTATTTCATCCATAGTTCTCTCTTTAGAAAATTAGGTGACTAACAAAAGTAAACAATGCTCATCAACGAGGTACTTACATAACGGTTTTTAAATCTACATTAAATCCTTTAAACAAGAAAACACTTTTAACTAACTTATCTAGAGCATCATTTTTAATTGCATTTATCTAACACTCGCATCAAAACAATCTCCACATTCAGCATAACAAGTGATAACAAGTCAGGAATAGAAACGGCGGTTAAAAGTGAAGAAAATGTGATTTTTTTTAAACAGGAACTTTGGTTTTAGACCCCACCTGTGATAAGCGGGGGCGGCTTTATACATGCTTGATGCTTATACATACAATATTTCTATATTCTCATCGCCATTCAGTTTAATTTGGCTGTATTTATAGTATTCGGACGATGAAAAGTTGTAAAAAGTTTTTATTTATCTTGAAAAAGCTAATTTTTCCATTAAATTAGGTTTGGAGTGTTTGGCGACATATGCTGTCCATAATAATACCAATAATAATAAATTACAGATTTTTTTTACTAAGTAAGCTAGAGATAACTTTTAACGTGAAATCGAGCGTGGAATCTGAAAATGAAATTTAAAAAATGCCAGTAGATCAGTTTTTTAGTTACGCTCCACGTATGAAATTTTGAAAAAATATAAAAAGTATATTTTAAAGACGAACACATACAGGAACTCAATGAAACTTGATGTTTCCTCGAAGAGATTCCTTTTACTTAGCTCTAAGCGTACATTTTTCGAGGATATGATAGCTAGCATCTTACAAATGCTAAAAAATTCTAGTTTTATCTTGATAACTTTTTTCTTCACTGGCCGGTTGCATTTTATAAATATTTTATAGCCTAAACTGAGATAAATCTTTTACCCGAAGCCTGCAACACGTCTGGACATGAAACAAAAAAGTTATCGCGATCCAAAGATTGTATTTTGGCCAAAATTGTCGTCAAAAACGCAATGCGTAAAATGTACTCATTGCGTATCGAAGTCCTAGATATTTGAATCTTAGTATAAGTACTTTTTTTTTATTTTTCCAAATTTCATATTTGGAGCATAACTCAGTAACTGTTCTACTGAGATGTTTTTGAATTTCCTTTTTGGACCAGCGTTCGATTTTACATTTAAAATTTAGGTCGGTCAAAACGTTTTTATTTAAAATTTTGTAATTAGGCCAGCACAAACATCAATTTCTTCTTTTGTTAACACCCCCCCCCCCCCCCTTGAAATTGTCAAAAAAAAAAACAAATTTCAAAAAATTATCAACAAGACCAAAACACAAATTGTGTAAGATGAGAGTTATATCACCTTTCAAATCATTGGTTTTATTGAATTTTTCGATAAAAATTTACTTGATTTATAGGTTTTGTGCAATGATATAGTATGCATTTTTGTTGCGTACAAAGTTTCGTGGAATTCTTTCAAATTATTATTTTTTTTAGATTTGCCAAAAAACCGACTTGATTAAGGGGTGCCTCAAAAGGCTCAAAGTTACGAACTTTTTACCTTAAAAAAGCACCAAAAAAGAGACAAAAGGTAATCGGGACATTGGAAATTTAAATTTTGATGCCAAATTACTAAAAATGTCTAAAACGTCGAGATCTAAAGGTATTTCGAAAACATTTTTATTTGCAGATTTTTTTTTTGACGTTTTGAAAACCCGGTGGATTTCTATGGAATGTTTTTTAGGTCTAGGCACAATTTTCCGTATGTTCGGATAACGTGCCGCTATTAAAAGCCTATCCCTATTCTGAACTTATTTCAATGTTGAATAGATATCTAAGACTGAATTTTTCACTACGATTGTTCAATTCTTTTCCACAAGGATGGTTTTAAATACATTTAAAAATAAAACCTGAAAAATAGGAAAAAGTCAAATTCAAATGACGAATGATACCAAGTTTAGAACAAAAACGGCAAGAAACTACAAAAATTCCAAAAAAATAAACATGACAAAAATGACAGAAATGATAATAATTAATAATTTTAAAATACTTGACAAGTCGGTCGAATTAACAATTTTTTTTAAGAATAACAAAATGATAATATGATACGAGTATTTTAAAATTCAACGTTCAATAATTGAAACATTTGCGTTTTTGCCGATCCAATGGTTGCAACACTTTCGTTTGCAAAATTTCTAGCAAATTATCAAAAGATTATCAAAAAAGACTTATATGACTGTATTCATGACATCATCATCGAGTTTTATTTGTAATTTATAGGATTTTTCTCTACACTAAAACATTTAATAGTCAGTTTTCTTCATCCGGTGAAAAAAAGCACTTCAAATGTTGAAAAAAATATCTCAAGTTCCTCAGATTGCGACGTTTAGAATACGAATTCTTCTAGAAGAGTTTTTGAATAGAAGCATAAAATGCTTCAACAATGACACAATAACTTTTCATGTTTTTTTTACTTAACCCTCACCCGTTTCGATTTTTTTTACCCGTTATATTCCCTGGAGTGTCAATTTAACATTCCTGACTAAAGCCAATATATCTCTCTTGATTTTCAATCGATTTTTACATTATACATATATCTCTCTTGATTTTCAATCGATTTTTACATTATACACATAATATTTTTGTAATTACACCACTTGAATTGGTATGAAATTGGCTTTATTGCGGAAATCTTAAGTCAATATACTAAAAATCCAGTGCAAGGTTGTATTTTAGTGCAAAAAAAATCTGAAAAAAATTGTTAATTGATAATAAGTTAAAAAAAACAGCTACTTTAGACAATTCGTCAGAAATTCTGTGTTTCGTATTTTGACAATTTTGAAGGTAAAAAATGTGCCAAATTACGTCAACTTTTAAATCCTCTTTTCATAATTTATCTAGTGTGACGTAAACAATTTTAACAGTTCATTGATAGAAAAGTACAGGTTTTACATAACTTTTTCACATTTTTTGTGGTCATGATACTCAAAAAAATTCGAATGATTTTTTTAGGCATTGTATAGATCTACAGTCATTTATCCGAAGCATGTTTTTTGGATTTTTTTTTTCTTAGACTATAAGTTTTGTAAAAAATAGGTTGAGAAACAAGAGAGATATAGCGGTTTTAAGCGAGGAGTGTCAAATTGACACAAAAGGTCTGATTAGGAATTTTTTTTTTCTCCTAGGATTTCAGGGTATGTCCATAAAAAAGTAATGATGCAAAATTAAAGATTTCAAGATATCATTGAGAGTCCTTAAATAAATTGTTTTATTTGGATGCACCCGAATAAAGTTATAATAGCCGCCATACTTCGAATACTGTCAAGAGCGGATTAGGGTTAATTAAGGGTTAAATTAGGGTTAGTTTTGAGCCGCCGACCGTGGCCAATAGGATAGCGTTTAAGTCTTCTAAGCCAGAGTTTGTGAGATCGAGTGTCGGTCACGGCATACATGAGTACTCTTTCTATGGGCTGGTGGTGTTAGCATTAGCTGTGGCATTAGTAAGAAGCAAGCCATTTAATCCTTGAAAGATGTACGCTTTAGCCTTGGGTAGTATTTAGATCTTTCCAAAGAAGCATGAAGTTTCATTGAGATTCCCATATGTCTGTTTGTTTTGTTTTAACCGCAACCGATTTCCGCTCCTAGTTGGGTTCCAAGCTTGTCATTTATAGCACAAACCGGGTTGGTACTACAGCACCATCTCTGTTCTCGTGCATAAACAACTATTTGCTCGTGTGCAACGTCGCGACTTATCGTAGAAACATAGCTACGCAACAAAAAACTCTGTTACGTAGTGTAGTGGCATCGAGCTTGAAGCATGACACCCAACGTACGAAACACCCTAGCGACAATGATGTTGTATCAGTGACATCCCCTACTCGGCTATCCGTGTTTTTATGTTCAGTTATGTTGAGTTAGTTACTGCATCGAATCTGGAAGCGGCATTTTTTTGAATTTGTTTACGCACATTTTCTGCAATGCTCCCAATTTGTCACATCTTATTCTCTCACAGAATATAGCTTCTGTTGAATTTACAACTTACCCATATTTAGCTGTTTACAACACAGCTATTTCAAGGTTGGTTATTTGTCATGTTTTGAATTTGGGTAAACCACGTTGATTTTATCACTCTGATTCGATGATCTTACGCAAAACCTCGTACAGTTTTGATGTTTTCGGCAGAAAAATCAGTTAATTCCCGAACATCGAAGCAAAGTCAATGTTCATGATCACAAAATTATTGACTACGATATGTGTAATGGAAATTAAATGAACAATTTTAATACCTAGCGTAGTAGCCTTAAAGCGCTCAAACCCAAACCAAAAAAACCGGCGCTCTCGACATCGGTAGTCTTATTCAGTCGTCTCTAGTAATTTGGATGGTGAATCGACGTCTATCTATTACTGGATGCTGGTTGGGTGATTTGACCATATGTGTCGTTCATGCAGTTGAAATCTCTAATTTGAATGCTGCTGTGTGTCTTGCAGTGTTCCATAATTGAAACAGGGTCGATCCGAACGACGATGGTGGAATTTCACGCAACATAGAGCATGAAACAATTGCCCCGAAATGAAATTACTAGAGATATAGTACCTGTATGAAGAATAACTAGAAGTCACAGATCTCTCCTAATGTTTGCATTCTTTCGGTTTGATCGATTTGATAACAATACTGAAAAAAAAAAACATTTCCCAAAGATGCATTCCATGCACCTCGAAATAAAAGAAAACTCATTTTTACTTTCCGTTTTTTTAGAAGGGAAAAGCTCGCGGGAATTGAGCTCTTTTCGAGTCCATGCTCCCGTAGGCATAACACCCCCTCATCATTCTGTCTTTTGATTTTCTTTTTTTTTTTTCTGAAAATTGGTTTTACAAAGATGAATCTTGCACTCGTATGACATTATGATAAGCATATAAATGATTTTGCGTTGTAATTGTAGGTGATGTTGTTGTTAACGGGGGTGGCGGCAGCGGCAGTTGGTAGATAGTGGCGTGGCGGTGGTTGGCGTCAATTAGAGTAATAAGATGTTTGCAGCGTATTAGGATTTTAGGGTATGAGCTTGGTGGTTGTTTACGATGCATTGGGGGTTGATTTTGGTGAAGGATATAAAGAATGAAGAGGATGAATGGTACAGATTGCACTCCCAATGAGAATCATATCTTTGAAGGGAGTACAAGATCAGCTGTCATTAATTGGAATAAAATAGATCATCTCAATCAGGGCCGTAGGAAGAACCGACTCATGGGGGGGGTTTTCATGACCAATTTTTTACTACGATATTTTTGCTTAATGAATGCACGAATAATAAAAATAAAATAGAATTTCCTATACTATTTGATTATTTTATTCAAGTTCTTTACATATACCGATTATCGTTTAAAGTAGAAACTTTTGAAAATACATTCTTAAATCTTTGAAAGGGTAAGGTAAGGTATTCATTTAAGGAACCTTTTATTTTCAAAAAGTCTTTGAATTGGCACAAAAACACTCGTGGACCTAGCTTTTCATTTGATTTTAGCAAAAAGAAATTTTTTTTAATAAACCTTGCAAAATAAATTAAATTTTCAAAAGTAAAAGATTAAAATTTTGTGGTTCTAATCTGTTTCTGGTTAAGTCATTCCAAGTTTTAGATTTGAGTTTGAAATTTGGATTTGAAAAAAACTGCAACTGCAATGTTGAACAATACCCAAAAATATGTCCCTGCTATTTGTTTTTAGAAAGATAACAGACAAAATTTTTCATCGAAAATCAATTCCACAATAATAACTCTGTGGATGGTTTTAAGAAAAATCAAAATTGCGTTTTTCCTAACAAATGACAAAACTTACTCAAATTTTACATTAAATTTGTAGTTTTTAGCTGAAATATGTATTCAAAATGACTTGATGAAGAATTTGATATTTTTAAATTAAACCAACAATCAAAATCTCTTTCTAGATAAATTCCCCAACGAATTTATACCTGAACTGAGAATTTTAATTTCAGAGTTGTTTTAGAATTTCTATGTGATTTCTGAAATAAAAATTAAAAAAAAAACATTAAAAAAACTATTCCTGAATTCCAAATCAGCATTTCCATTACAAGCCAAGAATTGGTTGGTTTTTGTTTTGGACTCTCAACCATGAACCTATCATTTTATTTCTGATGTTTTGGGTTTCAATCAGAATTTATTATTTTTATTATAATCGCCATATGACTTGCAAATTTAAATTTAAATGCGAATTTAGAAAAAAAAAAATTAATCTGATTCAAGTTTTCAATTCTGATTCGCCAATTTGAAGCTTTATAATGTTTGGATTTTGCAAAAGAAATAATTTTCATTATTTTTTAAATGGAATTTTAAAGAATTGAGTTTATAAACTTCGATTAAAAAAAAACTAAGATGGTTTCTAATTTTCTTTGATTTTTAATTTGGAAAGTTATCATTCAAATATTGAAAACGCATATGAGTTTCAAAAATCACGTATCCTCTTTTGATTGAAATATAACATAAATTTGATCGATTTCAAACAGCTTTTGATTTCAATTTTTAATGGTGATTCGAACCAAAAATCAAAAATTCTGGATACATAATCCGAAATATGCAAATAGTGCAATAAAGATTTTAACAATATGAAACTTTAACCTCTGGAATGAGTATAATCTTATTTAAAATTTAGTTTAGAGAAACAAATTTCTATTAACAAGCAAACAAAATTTGAAAAACTGAAGCAGAATTCAGAACCGTTGATTAGTTTTCGAGGTTTTGGCATTGTTTCTGAGTTAAGATTGTTACTCATGAACAACCTTACTGAATGATCAAAATTTGATTAAGAATTTAAAATTTTGAGTGTAGAGTAGAATACCTCGCTTGCTTTTCTGAACCTTCATGGGGGGGTTTAACCCCCAAAACCCCCCCCGTTCCTACGGCCATGATCTCAATGCTGACAGTTGCGGAGTTTTAATTGAAGTATGTTTCAAGTTTCTCTTCTAAGTGATTTTTCAAAAGATTTTTGAACATTACTTTTGTTTTTTTTTCGATTTGATGTGCGGAGGAAATGAGTTATAACGAGAAATTCGTTTCGTTTAGACAGCGATTTTGGGCAATTTGTAGTTTTTTTTAAAGATTGACTTTGGATACCGCTCCCCATATGAACATCAGGTATTGCATCTTTGACTGGATAGAAAATAGAAGATACAATAGCAGCAGTTGTTTCCAAGGAATGTGGATGTGGAGCCGATAGTTAGTCCCAGATATCAAAAATGTGAGACTTCCTCTATTATTGTGTTTTCTATCACTAGGTCATCACGAGGCGGACTATTTATTCTAGCAGAATGTAAAATCATATATTTTGATTTTAAAAGGTTCAATGACAGCAAGTTTTCATTAAAATACTGTTTAACTGTTCGCATATCGTCAGCCATCTTTCGAACAATTGTGTTCGGGTTAACATCTTCATAGCACAATGATGTATCATCTGCGAATAGTCGAGGTTTCCCATACAGCGGTAGTTTTGGAAGATCGTTGATATGTATACACGAGAAATAACAAGGCTCCTAGATTACTTCCTTGGGGAAAACCTACTCTCAAGGGACGACGACTACTGTTTGCACCGATTGCCGATACGTAAAGCATGGATCACGACAAATCTGAACGCATTAAAACGGGTCTATCTCGGAGCTATGCAAACGAAATAAAAATGTTTTGTACTCAGAATGTAGGGTTTTTATTGCACTTCAAAGGAAAAATAATAAAAAAATTATTCCGATAGTGTTTTGATGAATTTTCGAACTTTTCGTCGAGTACCACTCATTATAGTTTGGACACCCTATTCGCTGATCTCAGCGGCCATTTTGTTCCACAATCTCTTCATCTCTGTTGCATCCCGAGTCGTCCTACCATTCTTCTGCATCTTCTGCTTGACAATTGTATAACATTTTTCGATAGGGCGGAATTGAGGGCAGTTGGGTGAGTTGATGTCCTTTTCGACAAAATCCACCCGTTGGTCCGATACCACTGTAGTACCTCTTTGCTGTAGTGGAAAACTTTACTGATCCTTTATGTGATTTAACGTACAAAAAAAAAGGTTTTTCAGGCACTCCTGCTTGTACATTTAGGAGTCCATGGTCTTGTTTTTCACAAAAACCGGGGTTTTCCGTCCGCAGCTGCAAATATCTTGCCAGATCAAACACTTTTTTGTAAACTTATCAGCAAAAACGAATTCAAACTTGCCGGAGACAACTGGTCGGGATCAGTGCAGTGCACCAATGCAGTGGCTTTATAAAATTTTTGGCCAGGAAGCTGCCCAAAATCCATCTTCACGTACGTTTCGTCATCCATGAGGAGGCATCCGTCGTACTTCGTTGAAATCTTGTTAACTTCCGGGCACGTCCTTTGGCTACTAAATTCTGCTTCAATGTCCGTTTTGGTTGCTTACTGGTCCGATAGAATCGTATTCCTTTGCGCAGACGAATCCTGAGTGGTAACTGCTTATAGAATACTACCACTGGGATACTGGTCCACGTCGTAAAAGGCGACTCATCCAGTACTTCCCATATGCATTAGTCATTCTTCAAATGCGACTATCACATTGGGAGGGGGGGAAACTTGGCTTGGAATTTTAAAGTTCCAAGCCAAGTTTGTTGAAAATAATTGTTGGGTTTCGGTGCCACGAAATGAAAATATCGAAACATAAGTTAAAATTTTTCTAATGGCCACTTTTTATTTCACCCACCCAATCTCCCGACTATTGTGGTCAATTTTTAGAGTGTAGTTTCTTTTGAATTCCATTAACGGCTCTCGTCTGACTGGCACCTTCCTGGTGAGCGCTGCAGGCCAAGCACCACACTCTCCTCCAATTTTTGCAAAAACTGACCCCCGGAAATATCGATGAAAGGACCAGTTTTTTCCAGTTTTTCGTGGACTGTGGGCTGTCGGAGTTTTTTTTAAAGTTCGCTACAATGGGCCAAATCTGGTCGAACAAGTTGGTTTGTTTTTGATTAGGGTTTGGTTTTTTTAACTGAATTTTTGCTCAAATCACACCATAGATAAAGTTCTAAAAATCAACTGTAACAAGTTTTCTTCAGGGAGGATTCACCAATTGTGCTTATTGCTATTGATGCGCATTAGACTAGTTCACTTTTCGGCTTTTTTCGCTGATCACAACGCCACTTACAGGGTTTGATCCTCATTCATTTTCAAGTACTCTGGCCAAATTTGAGCTCATTTGAGTAAGTTTCCAGCGTGCGCTAGGAGTTTTATTGAAAAAAGTCAATTTTTCTGGAAAATTTCCGTAGATGTGTTCTAGCAAGCTGTTGTTAATATAAAATGATAATTTTATAGTGCTCGGTGATTGGTATGACAAGCATTCGTATGGACCTGTTTTAGATAATTGACTAAATCAAACTGAAAAAAATTTAAAAATTCATAAACTACCAACTTTTACAGAAAATTTACTTACAAGTTGAGAGCTTAAAATCAGTGGTAAATAGAAAAAAAATATTTTCGATATAAACTTTTCATAAAAAGATAGCCTTATTTATAACGTTTAATTTGATGTATAACACTTAATGATCGCAAGAGTGCTAGCAAAGTTATTCAAATATCTATGCAACAAATTTGATTTGATAAAATATTTTTCATTCAAGTTTGCTCCACACCAACTTGTGCACAAGAAAGGATATTTTATTCAATCAAGTACCCCATGACGGGGCCAGGAGTTAAAAAAGGCGCGCGCTTTTATCAAGTTGTAAGCAAGTCCTCTTGATGCCACGTTTTGCAGGTTGCATGATGCTAAAACTTGAATGGAGACAACATTATGATTCAAAGAATGTGATGTGAATGTTTGAATATCTTTGCTTGTACTGTTGCGATAATTAAGTGTTATACATCAAATTAAAGGTTATAAATAAGGCTATCTTTTTATGAAAAGTTTATATCGAAAAATTTTTTTTTTCTATTTACCACTGATTTTAAGCTCTCAACTTGTAAGTAAATTTTCTGTAAAAGTTGGTAGTTTATGAATTTTTAAATTTTTTCGGTTTGATTTAGTCAATTATCTAAAACAGGTCCATACGAATGCTTGTCATACCAATCACCGAGCACTATAAAATTATCATTTTATATTAACAACAGCTTGCTAGAACACATCTACGAAAATTTTCCAGAAAAATGGACTTTTTTCAACAAAACTTCTAGCGCACGCTGGAAACTTACTCAAATGAGCTCAAATTCGGCCAGAGTTCTTGAAAATGAATGAGGATCAAACCCTGTATGTGGCGTTGTGATCAGCGAAAAAAGCCGAAAAGTGAACTAGTCTAATGCGCATGCACGAGTTGAATTCTCCTAAATTTTGTAAACACCCGCTTCAAGGTGGTTCTGTGCCTGTGGGCCCCAAAATGTAGGGTATATAATAATCCTACCTTAAGCAGAACGTTGTTAAGGTCTGCAATATAGCCAGGCACTGGTGCAAAGGGCCGTATTTTTCCTGGCAACTCGTGGGATTCAGATAATACACACGATTTTTAAATTTTCATCCTGTGTGGGATACCCCGCATCATGCGTTGATATGAAGGTGCAGTGGTTCTTGTGTGTGATGGAAATATGTGTGGAATTCTTTGATAAGAATGCTTTCTACTAAGGCTGCACAGATAAATCTGCAGCTCAAAAGAACCGCTACACTGAACTTATGTCGTTTAATCCTTAATGGAACTGCATCAATCGCCTTGGTCCAAGAACCCTATTTCCGAACGAGCCTGAAGTAGGGGAGATGAGGGCATAATGGGCACCTTAAGGAAAATGCTTATTTAACCATAGAGAACAGCTGTAATATGTGAATTACATCATTGATTCGTGTTCCGACACTCAAATAGTCTATTGTCTAATTGGATGAAACTTGAAAAAGTAGATAAAAACGTTTAAAGATGCATTTTAAAAAATTTTGCCGAAAGCTGAAAACCAGTCACTGTAGAGGCATAATGAGAAACCCCCCGAGGCAGTATGAGCACCATTAATGAAGGCATAATGAGCATTTTTTGCCGGGGAATCTAGCAGCGAATTCGACTCGATGAAGTCAATTGAGTAATAGAGCTACAGCTCAACTTGTATCGTCTGACGATTTGGCCTATTGGTTAGATGTCGGAGAGATAATCAGTAGGCTCGAGTTCGATTCCTGGTGGAGGTGATTTTTTTTTTCTTCTTTTATCATTTATGATCATGATTGCACTAAACGGTGAGGCGTAGATTCATCAAACAAAGCAAAAACAAAATAATCTAGCTCTGTTTGTAGAATTCAAAGAATTAACACATGTTCATACATTATGTTTCTGGTGTTTTGTTTGACGGATGATGCTTTGATGCTATTAGCCGTATAATGTAACAATAAAAAAATCAATCATGAATGGCATGTGCAAAAAAAAATCCCCTCGAACAGGAATCGAACTCGAGTCTACTGATTACCTCTCCGACATCTTACCAATAGGCCAAATCGTCAGACGATACAAGTTAAGCTGTAGCTCTATTACTCAATTGACTACATCGAGTCGAATTCGCTGCTAGATTCCCCGGCAGAAAATGCTCAATATGCCTTCATTGAAAGTGCTCTGTTCGCCTCTAGTGAACAAATTAAAGTAAAAACGCGTTTTACAATTGATTAAAGTGAAAAATCAAAAATTTTATGATGCTGAAAATTGAAAAACAATGTGTAGATCATGTTGCAGTGCGTACATTTCAGATCAAGATGATTTAAAGGTCATAAAAGCTTATTTGGTGGTGCTCAAAAATTATAATATTTTCGTCACTTGAGAACCTTGCTGGTTATTATTTTATATTTCTGTAAATATGAAAAGGATATTTCTTTTTTGGTGAAAAATTAATACTATAGGTAGTACGAAACAAGTCCTCATGAAAATTTGTTTAAGAAAATACGTACTTATGTAGAAAAATGGACTTCTCATTATGCCTCGGGTGCTCGTTATGCCCTCATCTCCCCTATGTATGGGATTTTGAGACATTTTGTTCGGGAGAAACATAAAAAACCAGTTTGTCATCAATAACTTTGGTTCCTGTCGGTCGATTTCTTTCAAAACAGGTTTTTCTTTAAGCCTAAATTATGAAAAATATTTCATCCGAAGACTGCGCTGCCGCTCATAGCAAGTTCGTCCCATTTGCGTTTTCATCATTTTTCAGTTTATCGCTGGAATCAGTTTAACTTTATCTGTAGTTTCAAGAGAAAACTTTGTTTTCAACACTTTGTTCTGATGAACATTGAAAAAAACCTCAAGTAAATTTGTCCCATTGAACAAATGATCGCAAGTCGGTCCCATATGGCATAAATCATCGCATGTCGGTCCCACAGCCATAAGGGCCCAGCAAATGATTTTCAACGGAATCAAAACGAAAAAATTATCTTTATAAAGCGAAAATCTTTCATTAGCCTTTGCAGTGATAGATTCAGTTGATAATTTTGATTAAAAACGCATACAAGTGCCGAACTACCATTGGACTTTTAATGATTTTCCAATGCCGTTTTTCTCATTTCAACAAAAACGCAAATGGGACGGACTTGCTATGAGCGGCAGTGCGTATCAATAAGAGTTAAGATAAAAAAGTTAGGCTGGAACAAATATCAATTTCTTCTTTCGTCACCCCCCCCCCCCCCCCCCCTTCGAAATTTCCAAAATCCCGAAGGGGGGAATAAATAAAGTTTGAAGTATTTTAAGTAAATTTCAAATAAAAATTCAAATATCTGAATGATTACAAGACTCAGAAACAAAATTTTGGAAGATCGATGTTAATTCACATTTTGTATTCTTGATTTTATTGAATTTTTCGAAAAAAAAATACTTGATTTATAGGTTTTATGCAATAATATAGTATGCAATTTGGTTGCATACAAGCTTTCGTGCAATTTATTCCAATTTATTTGTTTTTCGCATTATTTTTTATTGTCCCCTCCCCCTTGCGATGTACCAACTCCGAGTGACAAAAGAAGGATTTGAAATTTGTTCCTGCCTTATTAGGCTTCAAAAATGGGCTAACTTTTTTAAGGATGGTATTCATCACTGTTAATGAGGAGTCAATATGTTCGACCGCCCCGACTCATTAACCGTGAGGAATACCATCCTTAAAAAAGTTTGCCCATTTTTTAAGCCTAATTACTTTTTTATCTCTTGGGGGTCTTGAGCGACCCCTTCCCGTGATCCGATCTGGCCCAAATTTGGCATGAGATCTTGTACTAGGCCTAGGATCAATTTTAGCCTGCAGCGTATAACATTTCACAGGTTTTGAATTTCCCATACAAATTTGGGGCAGTCTAATGCTTACCCCTTTGGCTCTCATATACGTTAGTATTAGGGTGGCAATGGATGTATTGAAAAAAAATCATGATCCCATTTTGGAAACCGACCATATACATTTTGTAGATTGGCGTAAAAAAATTGACCTGTGCCAAATTTAACGTCGATACCTTGTATTATCCCGAAAAAAAAAATCGGTCAAAAATTGATCTTCTGGGACTTGCATTTGCGGTTTTCGGTAAAATAAGTCCCACAAAAGAAGAAACGGGTCGTTTTAAGCCAACCTTTATAGTTTATACTGATACCCATTGCTTGGGCGGCCACCATTCATCTCTCTTTTTCAGTTGATGAGCTTGAGTTATTCGATAAAAATTATGTTTTCACACATTCAGATATATTTTTGTTCAATCATGTGCAAAAATCTTTTGAATTTACAAATGTTTTACTGCAAAAGTTTTAAACGTTGTGAAGTCACACTGGAATGAGTCAATATGCCTTCAATTGTTTTATCAATTCAAAACCAACAAAATCAATTCTACGTATGATGGTCCGTTCTTGAGCTTTTGTGATGGATTTGGCGCAAAGCATGTTCCCTTTCGGCCTACATGTTATAGCCCAAACCATCAAGTGACGCGAAAGCCATCGAAAGATTTCCTAACATCCTTTCTCTTTGGATTGTTTACTTTTCTGCAAAAAGGTAGGCAGATATGTAAGTAGGATAGTACCAACCACTCAGACTACAAAAAGGTCACATGCCTTCGAAAATCGACAGCCCATTTGGGAGAAAGAATTCCTCCGCCAAACCGTGCGCTTAGAAGCGGACTGGAAACAGAAAACAAAAACAAGCTTCAAATCTTCGTTCGAAAATGACCGATTGCTTTCCGCTGGATTTCAGTGAATGACGACGGGATCGGGATTGTTTTGCTCAATAGCTCGAAAATGCTGTAGAAGGAACGACGATCATACAGTGCAGGCAGCTAACTACTGAAAATTTATGTGTCATGAGGGCGAGCAGAACAGGTTTTTTTCTGTATTTATGTGCTTAGTCAGGGTTGTAACATTTTGTCCCTGTGGGTAGATTTGAATTAACGATAGAAAAGTTGAAATTTATTGCAAAATGCATGCGAATCAACGAATTGAAGCCAGACAAAAATTGGGTTCTCAGGGTTCAAATACCACCCATCAAAACTTGGAGCTCCTTTCAAGAATCCTAGAAGGAATAAGCCTACGTGACTACTTGACTACAACCGAGAAAAACATTATCTGTCCAGCTTGAGGAGTTACACAAAGATCCACTTCCCAACAGGTCTGCAAAAATCGCGTACTTTGTGTGGAATAACCGTGATCGACTTCACTCTCGACTCGATCTACGAGTTGCTGCTTTCCGTTCGTAGTTGACTTACTGCACTGTTTACTTTTCTTTGATGTAGGTATAAACAAAATTGCTCTCTTTCGAAACTCCGCGAGAGTATTTTTTTCGCTGTTTTGTTTTAGCGAGTCATTCTTAGGAGACTTCACAAAGTGTCAAAAAGATGATCGAAATATTGCTTTAACAATTTTGAAAACTTAATATTTAAAATTGCAAATACTTTTCCATCTGCTTGTTTGAAATGCGTTCTAAAAGGAATTACATGTGGAACAGACCAGAATTTTATTCGTGCAACCAATACGAATTGGGACTTTTTTCTTAGCTCTATAGCGACTATCACACATTATAAAAGAAAATTGCAAGAAGTTAGAAATTCTGCGTTAATTGAGTATCATTTGGCAAAAGTATTAATTCCCCCAAGTTTTGTCTGTTTCATATAAATATCAATAGGGGAGAGTGGGGATACTTGATCCCCTTTTCTTATTTTCACCATATCTTTTTGGAAAAATTTAGCAACTCGCCGTCTTTGACATTTTCTGACAGCTTGTAACTTCAAGTTTCCATGCTCCAAAAATTAGAACGATACTTGATGAACTAGAAGCATTTTCGTGGGAGTAAAAAAATTGCGATTTTTAGGGAAGTTAGGGGAGACTTGATCCCCTATTGAAGGAGACTTGATCTTTTATTCAGGAAGCCCTAATCCTTGTATAAAAATCAAACAAAACCCCAAGATAGAATGTTAATTGACTATTTTTGTCATGTTTGTTCTCATTTCACAATTTATAGCAGACATAAGAAGAAAATTCTATAACTTTGTCTCAACGCTAAAAGCATTGCATACTTAAAGGCGCTATTTTTTATAATTAAGAGAAAATTAATTATTTTTGCCCTTTTCTGTTTGATTGCCCCAATTGTTTGATTAATATTAGTTTTTGGATAAATGTTAGTAATTTCGTAATCAGCAATCATAACGATCAATTCAGAAGAAGAACATGCCGTTTGAAAGGGGGATCAATTGTACCCATATATTAGGGATCAATTGTACCCATAATCATCATTTTAGAAAACTTTTTCTGAAAAAAGTTGAGAGTTTTCCATTAATTTGAAAATATGCCATTATGAAGTTCATTTTACGCTCGAACGATTGATTTTTTTCATAATTTTCCCATGTAAGGAACATTTTAAAGTGATGAAAAAAGATCTTCAAGATACATTTTGTGAAATGTTTCAAACAAAGTTCAATTACTCAAACAATTATTTTGTTAAAATTTTTTAAACTACAAGCATTTTGCTCATTTTGGCACATTTTTCTAGAACATTTGATCTTTGTAAGACATTCCAGTTTCAAGATATAAAAACAAACACAAACACATACAGGATCTCAATGAAACATGATGTTTCCTCGAAGAGATTCCTTTTTTTCTTAACTCTAAGCGTACATCTTTCGAGGATATGATGGCTAGCATCTTACAAATGCTAAAACCACCAACCCACCGAAAGCGTACTATGTTTGCCGTGACCGGGATTCGATCTCACACCCCCTGGCTTAGAAGACTTGAAGGCTGTCCTCTACGCCACGGGCGGCGGCAACTAAGAATCAAGTATCTCCAGGGATCAGGTATTCTCAATCTCCCCTATAATTTTTAAGACTTAAAAAAGCTGGGGAATCTTGAGCTACAAAATAAAAACAAATTAAATAACGCACAAAATTATAAGACATTTTTATTTTTAAAAGTCATTGATATAATTTGATGAAATTTTATGGAGTCTTCATTTCTTTGAAAAAATCAACAGCGGTGTTTAATTGTGAGGCCCATGATTCCTCATAAGCATTGATTTGAATTTAGTTGACGTTCAAGTAACTTATTGATATTTCACGAAACATTCTTTTCATATAATAACATATTGTTTTGCTGATCGACTATGATGATAGTTGAAACTTTCCCCTAACATGAAGGGTTTGGATATCACATTGAATAGCTTATGAATATAATATATGCGCATACAGCCGATTGACGAAACGGCTGATAGTTCTGCTTATCCAATCAGAGCAGTTTGGGGGTAATACACTTTTGACACATGGCATGAAAAAAACTAATTGTTACATGACGTAAAAAAAATTAAATTAAAAAATCAAATATGATTTTTGTCACTTTGCTAAAATATATTTAACTTTATTACTCGTGCGTACAGAATCTGTAAATAAAAATGTTAATGGTTTTTTTTTCTTATTCATCTGGAAATCAAAAATTCAACAAATTGAAGCTTTTGTTAAAGTTTTAAATAATGAGATATTGGAATAACACACAGGTTTTAAATGCCCATATCAGGCAGGTTAAATGCCTATTTCAAGCAAAAATAGATAAGTCTTAATTTTTTTTTACTTTTTACCATTGAAACATTAAATCTACGCTCTAATCACAATGTTAAAGTGAAAATATAAAAGCTTAATGCTAATCTGACATCAACCAAATATTAGCATAAAATATGACCATATGGAATCACTAACTATGTTTTATGCAAAAGAACTAGTGATATCTAAAATTTTGTCAAAATTTCAGCTTTGACGTATGCATAATATTAATTTCTACCATTTTCAATTAGATTTTAAGAGAATTTTGCAAGTGACTTTTGGCTATTTTGACTTTTTTTATTATAAAATTATTTTAACAAAAACTGTAAGATATCTGAATGGAAATATTTCTCTAACGTATATAAAACAGATGTCTGCTAGTTTTCAGACTCCTATATATTGGAATATGGGAGAAAGTGAATACTTTCCTTAATATGCGCATATAGCCCGCCTCTCCCCTATAAGGGGGGGGGGGGGCGAGGTTGGTTAATATTATTGATCGATTGACTCGTAGTTTTCATCGCTCAACTCAAAACTACGTCTTCGATAGAAATGATCATAGAGAATATACCTTTATATACGTTATACGTCAACTTGCTACAGTGTAGCCAGTTAATTTTCAGGCTGATTCAAGATATTTTTTTATTGAAAATTGTTAAATCTTCGAGTCCTCATTCATATCAACTTAAAATAAGATCATGAAAGTATTAGAGTGAAAATGATTCGAAAAAGACACAGTCCTTATTGAAATATATAAAATTTTCGTGAAATGAATAGAAAAAAAATATTGATATCGTAATTCTACGTAAATCTTGTGGTTGTGTCTTTTGTACAACCTATTCAACTTTTTTAGATAATATAAACCAGGGCAAGCATCAATTTGTTCTTCTATCAACCTCTCCACCTCCATTCGGTTGGCCAAATATTCGGCGCCGAATACCGCCAAAAAACCGTTAAGCCGAATATTCGGCTCACCGAATAGTTGAGCTAAGTATTCGGCCGAATAGGCCCAATATTTATTTTTATAATCTATACAATAACATAATTGTCAAATTTTGGATAATTTATAGAATAGCCAAAAGTAATGTTGAAAAAGCTACACTCATCAGAAACTTATGGTTTCAGTTAAGCATCTTAGGTGTATCCGTGTATCTTTCACTGTAGATCGTACAGGAGAATGCTGATAAATTTTGCTTTATACTTTGATTATAGTTTATTCCAGATTATTTTTTTAAATACCCCGGCTTGTCCATAATCTAATAAAGAACTCAAGATTAGTCAAATCTGGCCAAGATGCTCAGATATTTATCAAAACTTTCCGGATTTTGCCCGGCTTTATTCAAATAATTTGTTAAATCAAATATATGTAGAGTTATGATTTTTCTTTGAAAATTTCAAGATTTTATGTTCAAAAAAGATTTTTAAACAATTCCAAAATCAACATCAATTTTTGTTTAATCCAAACGATACGATTTTAATACTGCTTCTGCTATTCAATGAAAATATTAAATTTCAAGTTATTTTCTTTCATTTTCCTATTGTATGTATTTTGCCTCGTTTTTGTTCACATTTGCCGTTTTAAAAAAAAAATCCTAAAATTGCCCTGATTTGCCCAAGGTTAAAACACAGACTGTTAAAAATAATCGTACTTTTAACAACTATTTTAAGATATCTTGCTTAATTCGACTTTCATCTAATTCGATATCAAATAAGCAATTTCATAATGCTTGTCACCAGTTTCGACGTGTTTTTTGCTAGATTTTGTGTTTTTTGCCAGAGGAACCCATCTCTTTGGTGATAAACGCTCTTGAAGTGACAAGTCATCTGATGTCATTTCAGAGATTGGTTTTTTTTAAATCAGAGAGACCCGAGAGACCCCTTCTTGAAATTTTTTTTTAATACATCATCTGGTTGAAAATAAGCAACACAAAAACATGAAAAGCATTAAGATGGAAGAAATAGAAGGAAATTGAAATAATCGCTTTTGTATTTGCATTTAAAACCCAATATTCGGCCGAATATTCGTTTGGCCGAATAGTTGAAAAGGTCAATATTCGGTATTCGGCCGTTCGCCGAATACCACTATGGTACTTCTCTACTAAGAAGTTGAACCACCTTGAAAGCAAACCGATTCAACACACATATTCCAGTCCAGTCTGCCAAAGTCTCTCTTTGAGTCGAGCAACTGTGCTGCGCTGCGCCGCCATCTGAGGAGGATAGCTTAATTCACTTTTATTCGACACGGCTAGCTTTAGTCGTTGCTCTGTCGTTCAGCCAACCAGCTGGCTCGGTACGCGCATCTACCACCTTCTTTGAAACGGGTTCCAGCTTTTGCGATTAAACCTGCATGACCACGACGAGACGAGAGGTTGGTCGCTTGCAGTGTAGAGTTAGTTAGGCTTCCTATTCTAAAACCTGCCATAAAAAAGCGCTTAGAGTACTTACTTACCTACCGCTCACAGATTTGGAGCCGCAGGGTTATTCAGATCTACAGTGAGCTAGGCGTACGAAAGTCTCTCCGTGGTACCTTTCTACCGGATCGTGTTGGGCTTGGAGGATTTATTGTCTCATTGAAAATATTAGCAAGCAGTCGCAGCTGTTAGGGAATTGTCCAGAAACACAGACACACAGATAGGCAGACATAACAAATGATCAAAAGTGCTGCATGAGTCATCTCAAAAAAGCTTAAAGTGTGGTGTAGTGATGTGTTATGGTGTTTCCTGATCTGGAAGAAGAAGTTCTCTGGCTTTATGAGAGTGTCACTGTTTAACTTACACCCAACATTCCACCGACCAGACCGTTTGGTTTCTACTCGTGGTGTGCCTAAAGAAGAAAGATGTAAGTTCAATGTACCTTTGCGGTACTTACCTAAAACCAAATGATTCTTGAGGTGGTTAAAACGGTATTCATTTGAGGCCAATGTGTCAACGTCATATACGAATTTGTTTGGTGTGCAGTTTGAGTTGTGCTAGCGCATTTTGAATGTACGCGCCCTTCCAGTTGTATGTGCGACGATCGTTAGTGGCACTGATACGATAGCAAATTGGTGATAAACAACGAGTTCAGTGGAACAAACGTTCTTTGGAAAAGCGTTAATGACGAATCTTCTGTGCCGTAACAAAAACTTCAAACCCAGATAACCCACACAGTTACCTAATTTGCATCTGGCGGAGAATAATGTGGATGTAAGTAGCTTGATAGAAGATTTGCCGTGGCGACTACCTTCAGGGGAATTCTATACAAAAGTAATCCGCTCGCAGGCAAACAACGAACGGTTGGACCTCAACTCTAGGCACCTATAGCAAATACTTAAAACAACCATTTCTCGATGCCCTAATATGGGGCGATTAATTATTTTTTTCTCGCTCTGCACCGGTTGCGAATTTCGATATGAGTACACACATTGTTTTCTCAGAACCTTGCATATAACATTTGAGAAAAAAAATTACAAACGGTCTGAGAAAAAGTTTAATTCTAGTCCCCGAAGAGAATGAATTTTGAGATAAACACCTACTTCAATAAGAAGTTTTCGCTTTTTTTTGCAATTGCTCATCCCTTAAAACTTCCGTGTTCCAATTTTGATCTCAATCGGATGCACAATAATGTCAATATCGCGAAAACAGTGCACCTTGAATATGGACGACCCCTGAATAACATGTGGTTAATTGAAATCAATTGTTCGTCCCTAATAACTCCAATGTGCAAATTTCCATCACAATCCGATGTATTATAACGACAATATCACAAAAATATTGAAAAGGAATATGGACGACCCTTTTTGCCGACCCCTTTTACTAAATTCGTTACCTGAAATCGATTGCTCGTCCCTCAAAACTTTCGTGTACAAATTTTCATCTGAAACCGGTGCATAATAACGTCAATATCGCAAAAACAGCGAACAGTTTATATGGACGACCCCTTTGGCTCCGTATTGCTCCGATTTGATTGCTCGTCACTCAAAATTCTTATGTGCAAATTTTCATCTCCATTCGATGTTTAATAACGCCAATATTGGAAAATATTAAACAGTTGATATGGACGACCCCTTTTGCCGACCCCTGACCCAAAATTTAATACCTGAAATCAATTGGTAATCTCTCAAAACCCTTATGTGCAAATTTTCATCACAATGCGACGAAAAATAACGTCAATATCGCGAAAACAATATTTGTCTTGTATGGACGACCCCCTTCAGAAGGGATCATCCGAAAATCTGAAAACTTTTTCATCCTTCCTAGTCCTAATAAGCATCCATGCCAAATTTCAGCTCTCAACAAACAAACAAACCCACAAAAATTGCTTTTTTATATATATTTAGATTCAATTTCCTTCTTATGTACGACTTATTCGACAAGTACTTCTTCGTTTGAAAATTTTGTGTATTTTTAAATTAATGGCAATTAGTCCAATTTTATTGAAGCTTAAAACTTTTATTTTTGATCCAACGTTTCGGTGTTAGTTAACGCCTTCATCAGGGATCCTGTGAGAAATGGATAGTTTATTTTTAACAATAAGTGAAGTGTATAGTAAGGTTGCCAGAATTTTTTCAGCACGTATCCGGGCCGGACAAACCGGGCAATTTTTATATAAAAACCTGGCAAAATTCGGGCATTCGAAATCAAATTGACGACCATAAATCCGAGCAATATCCGGGCAAATTTTGTCAACATTCAAAAATTCCTCAACAAAAATCAAGAAAAAAATCTTTTTTCATCTAAAATCATCGATAGATTTGGAACCGTATTTTAGGCTTCCAAAAAACCTTCCATGATTATTTTTATAAAACTTGCTCAAAATATTTCGTTTTGGAGGTGTTTGTTGTGTTTTTATTGTTCAATTCGGCAAATAAAGTGAATAAATCCGGACAAAATCCAGGCATTTTTCAATGAAATCCGGGCCGGACTGTTCTAAAATTTAGTATTAGGTATCCGGGCAAACTCGGATAAAACCGGGCAATCTGGCAACATTAGTGTATAGTGTATGTTGATTTCCTTGTTTCTTCTTCTGAATTGCTTTATACCGTATTTTTTTTCACCTGGAGGCAAACTAGAGGCAACCTAGGTTCGCTCTAACTGCTGTCATCGTGCTCATTTATTGCTCGAGAGGCAACCTAGGTTCGCTCGAAAAAGGGACGGAGTCGCCCTGAGAAAAAAATCAGTTTTGCGTGAAGTTCACCAATACTCTCAACGTTGTTGTCAAAACATTAAACAGCTGTTTTTGGCTGAAAACAAAACAGTTGAAATAATGAACGGGCAAATGATTATTGCCGCGATTTTGAACCTCTCAGCCAAGCAAAATCGTACTATCTGCATTCCAGTGCAATCCGGACACGAAAAACGGCAATCCGGATGTGAAGAACCGAATGAAGAAATCCAGAAGGGAGAACAAAATGACAGCTGCATGTAAACATTGCGCTCGTTCTCACGCACACCTACGTATGGAATAGCTCGAAACCCGAACCTCGCTTTTTTATTCTGACGGTTCCAGAGCCAAATCCGGAATCAAAGAAAATACGCCATTAGTAAAAGCGTATTGTCCGGATGTGTTGTCACTGTGAATTTGTAAAATTAAGTTTTTTGGTTGCCTTATCTTCTTCTTCTTCTTCTTCTTCTTCTTACACCAACATGGCCAAAACATGTAGGCATCCTGGAAAATGGAAGACTTGCGTCTTTCATTTTTCTTTTCATCGTATTACCTGTTACATATTGCTATGCATTGCAGATATTACTACGGCCAGGCCAACCATGTGATGAAAACCGCGAAAGATACAGGATACAGGGGCGGAATGAAGCGTGGAGATCCCTACCAAACGCTTCATATAATATTTTGAATATGGAAAGACCTAAATATGAATTTATGTCATTTGGGAAGAATATATGGAATATTGATTCATTAAATGGTGTTAAGGAATTAGGTAATTTCGAAACTTACCAACATTATACTCACCGCAATAATAATTAGAATAAAGAATATTCCATTTGGGTTTCTGTAAATCAGCTATTTTGTCTTCGTATTTTTCCGTCTACGCTGTGGATAGTATGATGGGTTAATGACATTAGCTCAAGTCCATAATTGCGAAAACGAAAATTTGAAGTAAATACTGCAAAGCCTAAATTGATATTTCGAGAAAAATATTTCAAAATAGATTTGACATTTTTTCTTTGATTTTCGAAAACGACAAACAAGATGAAACTTATACCGTATTTGTTTATGCCGAGTGTAGTGCAACACTGGTGCACCACTAGGTGCTGTCAAACTGTTTGTTTATTCGCACAGTGTTGCACTGGTTTTGACCTGGTGTTGCACTGCCATCGGGCGGTGTTGCCCCGAAAATTTTGTCAGTGTTGCGAGAGAGCGTGTGAGTGAGTGAGGTAGCAATACACTGGCGACGATTTGTGTTTGTTTTCATAGGGTACGGTGGAACACTGAACGAGAGGAAAAAACAAATACGGCATTACACTTATTAGATTCATTAGCAGACTTTTACTATTCTCCACCAGATGTCATTAAAAACCGAAGAAAAAACATTTACTCACCACATGACAGTACGGTTAGTTGGAAGATGTAATGCATGGTATCGCTAAAGATTGGAGTTTCAAGCTTAATGAAGCTTTTGAAGCGATATCTACATTCATTTTTTTTGGACGCTTTTGCAATATGCCAAAAATAAAATGCTGCGTCGTCATAAAACCTATTGCGAAACATCGAGGAAAAAATACATTTTACCTTGAAGCGTTGATGACTCAACGTTTGACTCCATTCTTTTCACATTCATATACACTTTACTCACAACCCAACAAAATTATTTCTTGAAAAAACTATTTCTAACACCTCAAAATCGAATTTAAAAAACTGTCAACAAAAACGCGTTCACGTGGAAACAGGATACCCAGCCTCCTCTCGCTTTTATTTTCACGAGATTGTCCACGTTAATATTAGCACACATGTTCCGTCACTGTTCCGTCTCATAATTTTCACAATTTAACAACATTACACTTAACAATTTCAAAATTTCTTAGAATTTTCGAGGGATAAAAATTAATTTCACAGAGCTCCTGCAAAACACGTCATGTCTCAACCGCTGACTACTTTGATCCTTAAGTTTTTTGGTTGCCTTATATGATAAAAAGTTTGACTAATATTCAAATTTTAAATTTTCTAACACTAAACACAAATTAGAACATTTACGTGGAATTAGATAGAATTGTTTATTCTTGCGTTGTTTCTGGATATCGATATTTTTGACAGGTTTCTTTGTCGGTCTTTTTGTTATTGTGTTTGTGCCAAAGTTTCAAAATATAATTTGGTTTTGCGTCATACTTTATCATTTTCTCTTTTTTCAATCATAATAGTGTGTTGAGACAAATCTACAAATTATTACTGAGTCATAGTATTTAAAGTTTTCAATTTATATCATTCTCACTCATTCTCATTCCAGGTGACAGTTCAAGTTTGTTTTGGAACAATCTTATCATGAATGTTTTTATAAATGAACCATTTATAACCAACATCAATCATCAAGATCAATTGCAATGCTGGATAGATTATTTAGTAAATAATCCGCAATATATTTTGGTTTTTTCTTTTCTTTTGCGTTTGCTCAGACACGCCATTTACTTTTATTCATTTCCAGCCCTTGGCACTGTACATACGTTTCAGTAAGCTGACCGATAAGCTAGCATTTTTTTTCTGTTGTGTACTTATAGGTTAAGCCAACCTACCTTACTCATATTGCAAGTTCCCGGTCACTTGTTCCGGTGCAAAATTTCTCTCGCTGGATTCTGCAACAGGTTATGCTACTTTTATGTGCAAGTTGAAGGTTCCAACATACATACCAGCACTTGAACCTATGGGTGTATGATGTTGTATGTTGCTGGTAGCGGTGAATGAAAAAAAAACTGAATGTGGGGTATAATTGCAATCACTTTGTGCTGAGACAGGCTCGGCAATTGTCCTGTCCAGTGTCCGGAATGCATCGATTATGAGCATGTTTTTTGTCGTTCAATCCTGCGGAGCAACATATTCGCGCGCTGGTGACCCATTTCCTGGGCATGATCTTTCGTTTCATAAATGATTGGAAAGTATTTGCTCAGATTTCACCTTATGTTATACACACGGGTGTAAAACTTTTATCATCATTTTTAGGCTTTTTGAGTTCGAACAGTTGATACGGGTAAATTTGTCTGATATAGTCAAATTTAGCAATCTTTATATATATATATATAAAAAGCAATTATCTGTATGTTTGTTTGTTTGTTTGTTTGTCCTCTATAGACTCAGCCGTCTTAAGAGCTAGAGATCTGAAATTTGGCATGGATGCTCATTAGGACCAGGGATGATGAAAAATGTTTTTAGATTTTTGGACGACCCCTTCTGAAGGGGGTCGTACACCGGATTGTGATGAAAATTTGCACATGAGTGTTTTAAGAGACGAGCAATCGATTACAGTTATCAAATTTAAGGATAGAGGTCGGCAAAAGGGGTCGTCCATATCCACTGATTTATATTTTTGCGTTATTGGCGTTATTATACACCGGATTGTGATGAAAATTAGCACATGAGTGTTTTAAGAGACGAGCAATCGATTACAGTTATCAAATTTAAGGATAGAGGTCGGCAAAAGGGGTCGTCCATATCCACTGATTTATGTTTTTGCGATATTGGCGCTATTATACACCGGATTGTGATGAAAATTTGCACATGAGTGTTTTGAGAGACGAGCAATCGATTACAGTTATCAAATTCAAAGATAGAGGTCGGCAAAAGGGGTCATCCATATCCACTGATTTATGTTTTTGCGATATTGTCGTTATTACACATCGGATTGTGATGAAAATTTGCACATGAGTGTTTTGAGAGACGAGCAATCGATTACAGTTATCAAATTTAGGGTTTGAGGTCGGCAAAAGGGGTCGTCCATATCCACTGATTAATGTTTTTGCGATAATGGCGGTATTATACATCGGATTGTTATGAAAATTTGCACATGAGTTTTTTAAGAGACGAGCAATCGATTACAGTTATCAAACTTAGGGTCAGGGGTTGGCCAAAGGGGTCGTCCATATCCACTGATTTATGTTTTTGCGATATTGGCGTTATTATACATCGGATTGTGATGAAAATTCGCACATGAGTGTTTTGAGAGCAATCGATTACAGTTATCAAATTTAGGGTTTGAGGTCGGTAAAAGGGGTCGTCCATATCCACTGATTAATTTTTTTTTTTTCGATATTGGCGTTATTATACATCGGATTGTGATGAAAATTTGCACATGAGTGTTTTGAGAGACGAGCAATCGATTACAGTTATCAAACTTAGGGTCAGGGGTCGGCCAAAGGGGTCGGCCATATCTACTGATTAATATTTTTGCGATATTGGCGTTATTATAGATCGTATTGTGATGAAAATTAGCACATGAGTGTTTTGAGGGACGAGCAATCGATTTGAAGTTTCGAATTGCGGATCAGAAGTCGGCTGAAGGAGTCGTCCATACCCAACTTTAATGTTTTTGCGATATTGACGTTATTCTACATTGGATTGAGATGAAAATTCCCGCATAGGAGTTTTTAGGGACGCTCTTTTGCTTTCAGGTTTCAAATCTTGACTCAGTGGTCGGCAAAAGGGGTTATTATCTGTTCACTGTTTTTACGATATTCTCTTGATTGAGCATAGAAATGTAATGAAAATTGACACATGGGAGTTTAACAGAAAAGATAATTGATTTCAGGTGTCAAGTTTTGAATCGTGATAAAAAAAGGCCGTCCATGTTAGTTGCTCACTGTTTTCGCAATATTGTCGTGATCATGCATCGGATTGAGATGAAAATGTTCAGATGAGGGTTATAAACTATGAGCAATTGACTCGGCGAAAGGGGCGTCTATATTCACTGTTCACTGTTTTCAAGTTCCTGACGTTATTTTACAAATAATTTCAAAAGAAAAAATGGCACAAGGGAGTTTTGAGAAACGTAAAATTGGTTTCAATTATCGAATTTCGGGCCATGGGACAGAAAAAGAGGGTTTCATCGAATGTTCAGTGTTTTGTGCAATAATTTTGTTGGAAGCAGTTAATTGATACCAATTTAAGTGTGAAGAGTCGTGCACATAAACAAATAGTACATGTTTCTGCCATAATGTCTAGATTTTGCAATCGATCGAGAAGAAAACACTCTCACATAAATTTTAATAAAAAGCTAATCAACTGTTTAATTTGAATTTCAAGTAATAGTAATAGTAGCGACTTTAAACACTGTTGAATTTTTTCCCCAAAATTGTCGAAAGAATGTTTCGAATTCATTTTCTAAACTCATTTTGATGTACCAATGATTTAAAGCGAAACGAAGTTCGTACGGGATCAGCTAGTCATTTATAAGATTCTTAATTCCGGCCATAAGAAATCAGCACCAACACGTAAAAAGGGTTTTGACTTTTACTTTAGCCTTCTACAACTTTTTACTCTGATGATAATTTTTGTTCAAATTGTCTGCGTAAGATAGATTAACTATCACCCTTTTTCTTCTCAAAGTTCGAACTTCCTAAAATATGTGTGACCTAAGATACAGAAATTCTACGAAAATCAGACTTTTTGGACTTTAACAAACCAAACTGCCATATTTGAGGAAGTACACAACGACCATTAAATTTTGCAAAGTGGTTGTTGAAAACAAAACATGCATGTCTAAAATTTCAGAAAAGTTCTATCGGTGGGATAAAAGATTAGATTATTGGACCGAAAAATAAAATTTCTGTGGAGTTTTGGACGGTTTTTGGGAAAATTATGTTTTCAATCTACGAAACAGGCAATAAATGTCTGACAAAAATTAACGAAAAGGGAACATGGAATAAATTATTCATTTGTGTTTCAAAATCAGAATCTAACGATATTTTCTAAAGTTTTAGATTGAAATAAATTTACTGATTGTAGAACATCAAATATGATTTTCATATGGAAACATTCGTCAAAAATTCTATAGAAATCGCGATTTAAGATTCATGTTTTAAATATTGAACCTCGCGTAACTTTCGCACAATGGGAGAATTTGGACCTACAATCCCAAAAATTCGAAACCGCAGGTTGAGTGGCCTGGAGTAATTTAAAACTGTAGTAAAACTGTTTTAGGAATCATTTAACGATGATGCTAATGTTTCATGAAGTTTAATAAAGTATTACAGGAGTTATAAGCCTTTTTAAATGGGCTCTGTATCATAAAAACTGCTATTTTAAGCAATCATTTTTTTGTTAAATCTCAATTCTTACGTAAAAGTAAATATCTTTTGTATACATTAGTCAATCGATATAAAATTTTGAGCGTTGTTTAATTTGTTTTAAAGCTATAATTTGATGAGCTTTTTGTTAAAACTGATTGATTTTCAAGTGAGATAGGAAGCAATTATTTTATTCAATGACATAACCCAAGTAATCAAAAGTCCCATTCCTACTTAAACTAGTGCCTCCAAAGTTCGAATCTCGCTGAACAAAGGTTCCAAAGGAATTGGTACCGAATTTTCTCGAATGTGAGCATGATAGTTATAAAATGTTCCTCAAATAGACTTTATGTGACACGTCAATTACATTACTCAGTACTAAAGCTTCTAATAGGGCCTCAAATAGCCTTCTATGGACTTGAAGTTCCAAAAAGTTCCTCAAATAGCCTTTTTCGTGACATGTTATTCGCATCCATTCAGTATAAAAGCTACACATTGGGTCTCAAATAGCCTTCTATGGACTTGAAGTTACAAAAAATCCTCAAATAGCCTTTTTCGTGACATATCAATCGCATCCATTCAGTATAAAAGCTACAAATTGGGTCTCAAATAGCCTTCTATGGACTTGAAGTTACAAAAAAATCCTCAAATAGCCTTTTTTTGTGACATGTCCGCCATTTCATGAATATCAAATGTAAACGAACATCACAAAGGGCATATTATATATAATTATTTAACATATAAATAACCACTTGAAATATTTGTTTTGGAATTGAAAATTAAGGGCAATTGAAAATCCGATTTTTTAAATACAGTATTGTTCCGATTTTGTCAGCCCCATCTTGAATTCAGGGCAGACAAAACAGGGTACCTGACAAAATCGGGAAAAAAAATTTTCTTGAAAATAATTTCAATTTTGATTTGATAATTGTCCGTTTACTTGTTACTTCGATATTTTATGTCAATACCGTGATAAGGGGTGACATTGAACCCTTTTCTTTATTTTTTACCCTTTTTACAAAAAAGGGTATACATACATGTCGCTTGATAAACCAACTTTCGATCCGAGGCCTGGAGGGCCAAGTGTCATATACTATTCGACTCAATTCGTCGCGATCGGAAAATGTCTGTTTGTGTGTGTATGTATGTATGTATGTGTGTGTGTGTGTGTGTGTGTGTATGTAACAAAATAATGTCACACACGTTTCTCGATGACCGCTTGACCGATTTGAGTTCTTGAGGTGTCAAATGAAAAGTCTTGCAAATAGCAAAATGGAGGACCTGTTCAAGAACTCAACCCTAAGTGATTGTTTACAAGCACCCTTCATACAATGGATTGTGTACATGCCATTTGAAAAACCGTTGGTGCGTAGCTGCAGGATAGATATGCAATTGCAAAGCAGCTGAATTTGTTGATCACATAAGTAAGATCACTTTAAACTTAATACATCTTGAACCTATCAGCACGTGTTGACAGCTCACTGCTGCCAAATGCTTCATGATTAGATGTCAATATTCAACAACCTCTTTCTGCTTCCAACCGCCGCCGGTGAGGTAAGTTCTAAACACCAAATAAAATCTGAAAATACTGTTTCCTAATACATACGTTTACCAATTTTCGCAGTTATATTGGAAACACTATCAAGAACCTTCATAATAACTAACTTTAAAAAACGTCACCATTAAAAGCTAAGCACTGTGTAGAGCAAGGTTTGTACTATCTTAAGTGCTTCAAATTGTACGGTTTTCAAAACAGATGGCTTTTTTTTTAACAATTTACAGATGTCTCCAAAAATAGTGGCTATTGAGAAAAAAAGCGAAACTCGCTCAGCCTTAAGGAAAAAGTCAAAATCCTTCGGAATTTTTAGGAAAAGGCTGGGAAGAAAGCAAACATCGCGAAGACTTGGTAAGACTTTCAAATACGTTTCCACAGGTGCGTAGAAAAATTTGTAGGATGTTTTGTTTCTTTGGTTTCTTAACCAACGACGCCTGAACAAAACAGTTTCTTCGACCATGCTCATAGTCAAAGCTCAAGCATTTGCTGAAAGTTGCAACGTCCCAGATTCATTTAAATTTTCACTGCACTGGATACATAACTTCAAGAAGCGCTATGCACAGCAAAAACTATTTCTTGTGGAACTACGCAAATGTCCTGTAACAAAAAAGGGGAAGGACATTTGCCGTAATTTTACAGCTCGAAAAACAAATTACGTGACATTTAATTTTCAGTGTACAACTTTTTTACAGGACATTTGCTGTAATAGTAAATGAATCTTCGTTAACTTTCAAGGAAAGCAAGTTAAAATTACAGGTTTTGTTAATTACAGGTTGATTTATTTTAAAGGTTGCAGTTTCGGTGACACGTAATAGTCAAAAAAAAATTCTGTGTGGTATCCACAAGCTTAAGATATGTGGCGAAGCGTTATAGAGCGATATAGGAAGGGTTGAGGGTTTTTTGGAGAACTTTCACGAGGAAATACTTCATCGAAAGCTTACTGCTCAGATGGTATGTAATGCAGATGAATCGGGATGGTTTATTAGAATGTTGCCAAAAGAATCACCATGCAGAAATGGTGGGAATGTTCGATAAAATCATCGATTGGGCAGAAGAATCATCCCTTTCGATTGATGACATCATGTGTGTGCGTCGTATTCGTCAGGTAGGTATGGTAAAATCTCTGGGAAATTGATGTTAAACCACAAGCAATGGAACGTTTTAATTTGAAGAATGTAATGGTACTTTTTTACGGATTTACAAAAATAAATGTTTTATTTTGAACCGCCCTTTATTTTTCTGAATTAAAAAAAAAATAAAATATGTTTCATGAAAAACGACAAATCCACGTGGTTTGTGAATAGTTCCCTAATGGAATATCCATAAACCACGTAGATTCATTTCAGACCCGCCGCCCCCTTCCCCCCTCGTATACTTTTGTCCATATAAAATTTCAAAAATTTGTATGGAGTGTAGACTTTGTCCAACCCCCCCCCCCCCCCCCCTCCACCCTGAAGTCTACGTGGTTTATGGATGAACCCCAAGGGCTATCCATAAACCATGTGATCAAAATGTGGTCAAGTTTCAACCTCCTTCCATTTGTCATCAGTAAAAACTCTTATGAACCTTCAATCACCCCAACCCTTAGAATACCCACCCTTAAAATACCAAGTGGGTAATGGGTGGTCCTCTACGGGGGTCAAAACAACCCCCAAAAAACATACAGTGTTAAATGACTGGGAATTTTAGTTCAAAAGCAGAAAATTTCAACTAAATTTAAAGGCTGACAAAATGGGGATAAAATGCTGACAAAATCGGGGATAGACAAAATCGGGGGTAGACAAAATCGGGAGCTGACAAAATCGGAACACTACTGTATTACCATCGAGTCTAAAACTTTCGCTGGAACAAAATTTACTGCTATGGAACGAATTACTGCTGTGGAGTCCGAGATATTTATTCCAAGTACAAGTACTTTTTTTATTTGTCCAAAATTTCATATTTGGAGCATAACTCAAAAACTGTTCTACTGAATTTTTTTTAATTTCATTTTCGGATTAAGCGCCCGATTTCACATTGAAAATATATGTAGGTCGGCCAATAAAGTTCTCGATTTTTTTTAAATTTTGTAAACTAGTGTTATTGCTTCAGTTTACATTACAATCATGTTCGACTAAAATTGCAGAAACGGTGTTCTCATGGGCCTACATTAAATTGACTTTTGTTTGCCATATATTTTTGATACCTTTTGGGTCACCAAGCATCGGTGAAAAATATAAAATGATTGGAATGATTTCTGAAATAGTGTATTTTTACCTTTTTTAAAGGTTAGTGAGCGCATTTAGTTTCAAAAAGGTAATAGAAGTTTAAGGTTGAAGTGACAGTGCACATTCATCTTTCTTTTTAAAAGTCCGCCAATAAGTGCCGGAAAGTGCTGGAAGGAAATTATACTAAGAATAGAAAGTGTTGTCGAAAATTGATTTCATGGTGAAATTGGTGAAAGTAAAATGTTTTTTTTTTCGTTTTCCCCACACGCAAAGTGATTACCCCCGAGTGTATTCGCTTGCCAACGACATCTATTTTCTGAATTGCTATGATGATTCCACGTATAGGATTAGATTTTAACGTTACTTGTTTGTAGTATAGAGCTTATGAAAGGGAAAAGTCGGCAAAAATCATTTTAAATTTTTCTGGAACATCCCCCCGAGCCGTAGCAATTCAAAATTTTTTACCTGCACGCAAAATAATTTTGAAATAAATTTTACGGTATTTTTCACATAAACTAAGCTTTTGCTGCATCACATCAATTCTAGCTCCTTTACTTTTACAGTTACGTAGCTCGTAGCTCATGAATTTCACATAAAGTCTTAGTGAATGCATTTTGCGCATTTTTTCCAGGCGTGTGGTTGTAGATTCTAATTTTAAAAAGGAATTGTCGCCAGTAAGCTAACTTGTTTACTTGTAGGAAAAATTCTGAGGGCTAACTGTTTTTGTGGTTTGTCAGGTAACCTGCCATCGTGAATGAGCATTTTTGCGTTTCGAGTTTGATGCCCGAAGGTAAACGAATGAGTTTTCTACAAATCCTTAACAATGTTAATTATTATCATTTAGATATTCTTTTTCAAATTATTTATTTTTTATAACTTTACAGAATTTCCCGAATTAACCCGCTGGCAAGAGCTCTTGGAATAGGAGTTTTTTTACAACGTAAGTGCGTCAGCAGTGATTAAGTTATAGTGATTATTTAAAGCAAATGATAATAAATTTAATTTACGATACGATAAAATTTAATTAAATTCGTATTATTTTGAACAAACCTAAAAAGAAATTGCACGCAAATATTATTTAAATACTAAAAACATTTGACGTAGTATCTATCATTACATCGCGCTGAACCCACTAAAAATGCATGTAAGTTGTAAGTAAGCATCAATTCCTATAGGGACGCGTTTACTTATCTAAATATTACGTTTCATCTACGTGAAAATCAATTAGATAAAAAATATGTAGTTTTTCATTTCAATTTAACTGTTTATTATGCAGTTCCATTTATCAATTGTGTGATAAGGTAACAAGACTGATCGTTTCTTCTGTTCCCGTGTTCCAGATGATCCACAGTGGGCCCGGCCATTTTATGTTTTCTATTATTTTAATGTTTCTATGTCAACATAATAGAAAACATAAGCAAATACGAAAAGAATAATAAATATCTTTTATTATTCTCCGGGATCGGACATAAGTTCTGGCTGTGGAAGTACGATTAGTGAGTGAGCGCATTTAGTTTCAATTTTTTATGGAGGAAAACATTGTTGCATATTCAATGCATATGAACAAATTTCTTCTTCCATACAGAATTGAATATTATTCATTCATTTATAGTTTTGAAATGAAGTTTCTTCTTAGTTATTATTTTTGCCAATTCTTCTGCCAATATTAGAAGAAATGGAAAAATTTTAATCTTTTAAAAATAAAAATTCATAATTTTCTGAAGGTAAAACTTATGTAGGTTTATTGTTTTTTTTACATAAAACCTATTGCCAGAATCAAGGAATATTTTATAATTCAAAGTAATATTTTATAAAACATTCAGTATCTACATCTCTGGTGATTTTTGAATCGAACAATTTGTTTTCCTATACAAAGTTAATTGTGTTTATTGCTTTTTTGGCAGTAAAACCTTCAAAAAAGTTATGGGAGTTGTAAAATTCTATAAAATTCATAAAAACCTAGTGTTCTTCATGCTACATACAGCTTAATCTCGTGTGATCAATAAACTTATTTGTTAAATTTGCTTCAAATAGAATTGGAACAGAAACAATTGCGTGTATTTAAGTTATTTACTAGTGAATTCAAGATCTTTTTTTATACAAATGTAGCGTATTCATCATGGTTTCGAAGGGATTCTAAAATGTAACTGTAACCTCACACCTTCTTCGTTTATCGTTTTACCAGGGATTTTTCACCTGGGATTTGCCCGAAGTAAGCCTTGGCATAGGTTTCATCGTCCATCAGAAGACACCCGTCAAAATTGGTCAACACCTGATCGTACAGCTTCCGAGCACGGATTTTGGCCACACTATTCTGTTTTATGGTCCGATTTTTCTGTTTGCTAACTCGATACAACTTGATTCCTTCCCGTAGTCAAATTCTCCCCACGGTACTATGGGCAGCACCGATCAACAGTTCCACTCCGACGATTATTGGCTAGAGGCTTCCGTCCGAATCGTCTTACATGCTTTCTTATATTATGTGTATAGCACCAAACCGAATAGCGACTTTACTAGCGAGATTTCTGTCATTCGCAGGTTGTTTTTCTTTTTTCAGTCCAGTAGGCGATTTCGATGTAGTACTCGAACATTGTTTATGTTATTTACTGTACATTTTCCTTAAACCATCATTCGCATTTAGGGCTTGTGATATAGCTCAGTTGGCAAGTCTGTTGTCTCCTGAGCCGATGTCCACGAGTTCGAGCCCAAGAGTAAACATCGAACACAGTTGTACCGGATAAGTTTTTCAATAACGATCCGCCAACTGTAACGTTGATAAAGTCGCGAATGCCATAAAGATGGTAAAACGACTATAATCGAAACAAAAAAAATCATTCGCATCCTCCAAGTATCCTAGGAAACTTGCGATGCGTCGTTATTATTTTCAACGTCGCGACGTATGCGACGTTTCGCTAGTAGGCAAAGCTGCTATGATTATTAGCGTTCATATTTTGGATTTTTTCGGCATGCATAATACCGTTTGATAACGCGCCATACGGTAATTCTGAGCAATTTCAGCTGTTAATCTAGCCTAGATGCAGACCACAATGGATTTTCCAAATAACAGTGCACATTTTTTTTCCTTCTTTCGGCTTCTATGGTGATTGTTTACTAAGTACAGCCGATTTTCGGAATGTCAAAAATAAGGGAACATGCTCTATTATGCCCCATCTAAGCGAATCACCAATTTGCCATGTTTTCCGTGAACATTTGGAGTAAAAAACGAGTGAAATCGATGAAGAAAAGTATGCGGTTCGGACTATTACATCCGGAATCGCCTAATTACCATGCTGACCTCGGAGCACGGACTCACGGACCACACTCACCTGATGAACTCCTTCTCCGATGATGGATGTCGCCGAGCGTGTGGGGTGATGCCAGTTTGTCTGCATTGTGCTTGAGCTTAATTTCGACACAACACATCTCATATATCTACCGCACAAAAAGTCTTTTCTACAAGTGCCAATAATTTTTCATCATTCAAAATCACTTAACTGCTTCGAAAACTTGATTTTTTGAACCCTTAACCCTTATCAAAAGCCACAGAACTAAACCGTGTTGCTAATTCGCGCCTGTGTGTATTGCCGAACACACTCGAAAACAGCCGAAGATAAAAAACACACCAATACTAAAACACTTTTTGACTGGAAAGAAAAATCAACATGGACTAAATGAAATTCATAAAACAATCAAATTTGATTTATTTGGGTTGAATTATTCCTGGAAAGTGGTTTGTACACTTTTTGTTAACTTTCAATGAAAATTAGCAGTTTAGAAAAATAATGCTATTTTCACCATTTTATGACTGGTGCGTTATAACGAGCGCAAGGGCCGTGATAAAACATACCCGTAAAAGCATATTATGGCGAGTTTAGTGTGATTTTTTAACATCAAATCATAATTAAGATTATTCTTTACCGATGTATCATAAAATATTTTCTTGTTCATTTTTCTTCGCTAAATAACACCTTATTTAAAGTGTCTTGAAATATACATCGAGATGATGTAACAACTAAATTGTGTAATTTTCACGAATCAGGGACATTTTAAGGAAAAACCATGCTTGTCCTGGCAAATCAGAGCATTAAAAACAAATTGGCAGTATTTTACAGCCTTAAAATGTTACAGTTTCTTGAAAAACGAGTGGCGCGTATTAGCCACATGGAGCGTTATATAAACTTTTCCCCTACATACGTGAAGCTGGCAAAATTTCCGACACGTAGGTGCCAAGAACTTCCAAATCCGTCCACCAGGAGCGCCACAATATGAGCAAAAGTTGCTTCCATTTCTCTAGCCTCAACCGAAAAAGTCTTGTTGGTGCGGCCTTTTAAGTTTAACTTAATTTAGAATACTTTTAATAAAAATTAAACTGTAGCTAGTACACGCACAAATTCAATCCATTCGCAACGAACAAGTGCTAATTGCAGCCCATTTGCTCACCGATACTTTTGGTGGAACTAGTTCTCATGCTATGCTAGATATGGTCTGGTCAGCGTCCTCCGTCTCGATTGTCGTTCCGTGGAATTTCGGATCGCCGATGATGTCAAGTGGGCGGCTGAAGGTGTTTTCATCCAGTCCGGCGATTAAAGAATGACCAATAACGAAGAGGCGTCAACGATTGCGTCTTGGAGCTTGGAATAAATGGAATTATGACTGACATTATTACAAAGCTATATAAAATCGCTCGAGGCAGAACGCGAACACTTGTTAGCTTGTGGTGGCTGGGATCAAAAATGATGGTTATTTATCAATAAGGTGGATATACATACATGATAAGGAATAAGGAAGGTCCTGTAAAAGTTTAATGTAATTCATGATACACGAAGTCTTACATATCGGAAATATGATGTTACTAAAAGAAACTAATTCTCTAATGTTGTTATCTCATTGCAGTAATTACCTCGGTCATCGTTTGTGTGTACCCTCCATATGAAATGATAGCTTAGCAGTACAAGAGCCAACAATTTATAGCATCTCTCACCTCAAACGTGAGGAAACGCGTAGAGCAAATAACCGACAACTGTGTCGAGCAAAAGGGTTTCGGAACCGTCATCGTGGTCGTTGCCATTCCAAATGTCACCGTACTCCACCGGTTTGATTCCCAGCACCAGCACCTAGATTTGGAGCTTATCTAAGACGAGATAGCCCGTGGGTTTTTTCCCTTCTTTCTCTTCTTGACGACGAAGAGCCATGGACCAGCAGCAGCAACAGTCTTCATCACCGGGCTCTCGGAGCAACATACCGATTCCGAAGCGGAAAAGTTCCCTGCATCTGTACATTGCTAACAACATCACCGGCAACGGAGGTTCCTCGAACGCCTCCTCAGCGTCGTCAACCCACGAAGATCACACGTTCTCACTGCCCGGGTCGGCCTGTTCCTCGCGCTCGGCCACCGCCATGAGCATGCACAGCTCGATGTACTTGCCCCGGGGCGGAAATCTGACCGGGACGACGATGGCGGAGAATCACAACAACGACTACCTGCAGCTGCGCGAGAATCACAACCGACTGATCAACAAGTGCGAAGAAAGTGAGTGTTTCATTCATTTTTTTTACTTTCCGTCGCCTTCTTGCTACTCTTAAGTTGAGTTTGGTTGATGGTTTCGTGAAGGCACTTTTTTGGGCCTTTGATCCCAATTGGTAAGAGGGAGTTGCATAACGGTTATCTTACCGAACGTTGGCTGCATTTTAAGGTTTGATTGGGTCCAAAAAGTTTAAACCCATTCATCAATCGGAGGGAGGAAATCCTGAGTTGGGATTGAAATTATACTTTACACTTAATGTAGGCAAACTTGAAAACAAACTACATTGTTTGAATAACCTCCTAAGCAACCATAAGTTTCTTGATTACTTGAATAAATGATTTCAAAGTTCGTTGTCGTTAAATAAGATTGTAAGTTAAATATACAAAGTTATTATTGTAAAATTTATGAAACATGATTTTTTAAGCCTTTTATTTTTATAACTGGAAGAATTTGAATATGAAAAAGGATTTTATCCCTGACATTATTCACTGGTACTCTTCAAATTAAATATATATTTTCGTTTTGAAATGAAATTCAATAATCATCTTCTAGTTTTGAATAAATTATCTCGAGGTCATAATGGATATTTTCTCCTTATTGGTCATTCTTATTTCAAATTGTGATTTCAAATTCAAGATATCCACCTTTCAACTGAAAATGAAGAAAAGAAATGTAAATTAATATGATTAATAATAAAAAATTACTATTATTTTGCTAAACAATTTTTAATCATGGTTAATTTCTGTTACCTCATTTGATTTATAAAATTTGGATTCAAATTCTTTAAAATCTGTTGTTATATTTAATATATCTTAAAACTGAGCACTGATTCTTATGCCCGAAGCTTAAAGTCTGGCTTTTCTGGTGTTTCATAAATATTGACTTAAAATTTCTAGTTCAGTTCTTTTTGAATAATTTATAGCAACTTATAGGGAAAAAAATGTTTTGAAACTTAGATTCTGATTTATTTGAATCGTATCAGTTATTCATTTTTGATTTTGGGTGATGGTCATGAGTTAGAAAATCCTTTTTTAAAATCAATTTTGTTATTTATTGTGCATTTTTGGTATTGTTTCTATTTGAAGCTATACTTGAATTTCGAAACCCCCTCCCCCCCCCCCCCCCCCCCTTGGAACTTTTCCTTCGCATGGGCCTGCAATCCATACTAATGAAAACTATTTGACAAGAAGTGGTCAAATGCTACAGCTAAACGAAATTGAAAAACGTAAAAGAACGAGAATTAAGCCTATTCGAAAATCTATCATTTGATAGCCTCAGAAAGACTTGGTCCATGTGTTTTTCGTTTGAAAAAAAATGGATCTAGGTTTAAAAGTTACTACCATTTTTGATTAATTTTACTCACAATACTAAATACTCTTTTCAATAGCATCTATTTTATAAATTTCATTTTTTATCCCGTAAATCTGACTAGGAACAGTGTGTTGAAAGAAGATGTTCAAAAGAAAAAAATACAGTAGATCATCATAATTTTTCCGGAAATGAAAAATTTAGTCTTTTCTGAAACATTTTTAAGCAACATTAAAATATTCGGTCGCAGAGCCCTCAGACACTTTGGTTATTGAAAAATTTTTAGTCCATTTTTTTAATTTACACCCAAAAAATCCTTTCAGTGCACAGTAATTTTCATCTTATTTTCTTTATCTTAGTTTTTAAATTACTATGAAATATTAAAAAAAATGAAAATTGGAGTCGTTCATACATTTATTTTCTGAGTGATCGAAAAAATTCGATCAAGTCAATATTATTTGGTGTTCCGTTGCAGGAAACGGAAAGCTCAAATGTTGATAGGAAATCTTGGTTAGAGTACTGATAACTCTAACATCGACAACAGTCCAAAGTTCTGGTAACTTCACTGACGTCGATAGGGATAACTTTCTTGGTACTTGGATTCACAAAACCACACTTTTGTATTTGGGAATACTTTATTTTCACTTAGGACACGAACTCGAGGATGCACTTGAACTCACTGAAGGTTGGAACAATACTCACTCAAATGCAGAATAATACTCACTGAAAGGTAGAATAACACTAACTCACAGATTACTCGAGTCTGTATTTATATGCTAATGGAATCTTCTGGAAACGACGGAATTATACCAATAAATTACGTACAGAATATTCTAGATTCTTCTAAGGAATTATATGGAACTTTCTAGAAACATCGGAAATACAATGATATAGAAATGGAACATTCTGGAACCTTCTATGGTAGAACATGCTAAATAGTAATGGAATATTCTGGAACTTTCTATAATGGAACATGCTAGTAACTGAACTTGCTGAACATAGAATCTCCTGGAGTATTCTTCAAGCGTATTGGTATTCGCTTGAACATTTGGAATTTCCTTATGTGTTATAGTTTGTGTTATCCAAATGAAACATGAATGAGGTTCACATATCTCGGAAAACAAACTTTGGTAAACTTAAATTTTCAATTTAAATTCAAATATTATTTCAAGCATACAAAAATCGCTTTATTTCGTTACAAGACAAGTGCTGTTTAGCATCACTTCAAATAGTAATGTGTCATGACTTGAATTTTGACATATGATGAAAAATTCATTCGTGGTTTTGGCGAGAAAAGAAAAAATCAATTCAATCTGCTTCGAACGGTAGAACGTAGAATTTAATAAACTTACTTTTTGAACATGATCTTAAGAGGGCTTTTAGTTATCGAAGGAAGCCTATAAAAAATCAAAATTTTGTTTGAGTGTTCCTCTGGAATTAAGCATCACCATCAACATTTCATCAAATATTAGTATGGTTGATAAACAAGGGGATTACTGGTAATTGATAAAATAAAAAAAAATCTGTAAACCGATAAACTTTGCACTGATTTGTGTTTTAAATGATGGAAGCTATAATGAAGGCATTCTAAGTACATACACGAGTTTCTCAATTAACAGCAACTGTCCCATTTCACCCCACTTTGTGAATCTAAATCAAATGACCTGAATCTAAATCAAATCGGGTGCTGAAAGAACAGCGTTTCCAATATCATAGAATCAGTCCCACCTCATATTACAGTAGCAAATATAAAACAATCTTTATTTCAAGTTTTAGTCAAAATATATAACTTTGCTTAAAGTTTAGAAGTGTTTATGTGAACACAAATCCAGCAGACAGATAATTCCCTTGAGAAAGACCACAAAAACTGGTTGAAGCGTCGGTAATTTCGAATAAAAAGTTGGTTGATCGAAATCTAAGACCGTAAAAAGCCAATAATTAAAATTAAAAAACATCTTCCCGGTTGAGAACATAAACCTAATAAATCCATGTATTTTCGGCTGCAAATTAAAAATTTGTAATTTTTTTTTATCATAAATATTGGAGGTGAATTTTATAAAGATCAGATCTATCAAACTAGAGGTTCACTGCTGCATGTGGCAGGCCAGCCATTTCAGAAATTATTTATAAAAAATAGTCACTGTAGATTTCACGTTTCACCACAAATTACACATTTTTAACTATGTAACATTACATTTTTTTAGTTGATTTTGGCTGCGGCTCTTCAGGCGTGCCCGCTTTAGGTAGACCATTGCATTTTCAATTTTTAGTTAAAATAACACACTGTTGATATTTGCGAAATTTTAATAGATAAAATGGTAAAAACTCACTTTTTGAAGATAACATCAAAATGTTTAAATGTTCAAGAAATGTTTGTCGAAATATGAATAAATTTGAGTAATTATCAGTTTTTGAGTGATGTTTGCAGTACAGAATAAATATATGGAATAGAAAAAGACAGCTCCCATTTTCGTTTAGTGTAGTTTTATCGCATTTACTATAAAAGTATATCGCATTTACTTTAAACTTTGATGTTAATTATTTGATGTTTTCGGACAGTATCCAGGCATATTTCGGTTTTATTGAATTTTAAAAAAATGTGAAGAAAGTGAAAAAACATTGAAAATCTTTCCATAACAGTTTGAGTCTAAGATTTGAAAATAGAATTGAAGATTTTTTTTTACTAATCTAACCGAAGTTTTAGGCTATTGATTTTGTAGTGCTTCTGATTCTGATTATGATTTCATTGTTAAAAAATACTTAAAAAATAGGTTAATATATTTATGTGTTAGTAGACTGAGTCGATTTGGGGTCATTTTGGAATTTCTCAAACCCTGGGATCTTAAAAGCTTCGTCTTGGTCCAAAACTCATCCATGATTTTTCGCAAATTTTTTAAGTTACGTTTACATGAGTAAATTTGAACTTTAAGATTTGTATGGGAAAATTGAATATTTTGTACTGAAAAATCAACATCATTTTTGTTTCGTCTGAGGAACCGAACCAGCTGATGGTGTTTGTGCCAATTTATAAAATTCCTAGAGGAAATTTTCCGCTAAGCAACTTTGTCGAAGACCGTAACTTCGTATTCTATTAGGTAAAAAAGTTATTAGCTGTTTAACAGGGGTATGTCTTTTCGAATAGATTAACAGTAAATTCAATTGACATCACTGCTTGAGCCTCGCGAAGTGTTGCATGGAAAGTAGTCACGCAATACTTCGCTAGGCACCCTGCAGGGATGTCAATTGAATTTATTGTTTATCAATGCGAAAAGATATACCCCTGTTAAACAGCTAATAACTTTTTTACCTAATATGATACGAAGTTGCGATCTTCGACAAAGTTGTTTAGCGGAAAATTTCCTTAAGGAATTTTATAAATTGGCACAAAAACCATCAGCTGGGTCGGTTTCACAGACGAAACAAAAATGATGTTGATTTTTCAGTACAAAATATTTAATTTTCCCATACAAACCTAAAAGTTCAAATTTACTCATGTAAACGTAACTTAAAAATTTTGCAAAAAATCATGGATGAGTTTTGGACCAAGACGAAGCTTTTAAGACCTCAGGGTTTGAGAAATTCCAAAATGACCCCAAATCGACTCAGTCTAATGTGTTAGTCTTATCTTCATCCAGATTTTAAATAGAGATCCCATTCATTGAGATTTTCAAATCTTATGTTATTTTTTCAGTTTTATTTACATTATTTTTATGAGTTTTGGGCACTCCAATTCTTTTTCTTAAGCTGCTGAACTCATTTGAAATGACAATTTTTTTTAAAGGATTACTGATTCTTTGTTTGTTTCGAACATTTATTCTTCTTCTTAGTTATGTTTTTGAATGTAACTCGCTGTTTTTAATATTTGATCTTATGAGATTTTTTTAAATTGTTACCTGCATTACAACTAAAGCTTTAAACACGTAACATAAAAATGATTTTTAGGTGTTTGAAAAATATGAAATTGAAATAAACATATAGCATATGAAAAAAAAAATTTACAATACCTGAATTCGATTCGGAAAATTAATTCGCTTCCGATGAAGCACACGGCCAGATATTTTTTAAATAAAAACAGTAAATTCTATTGTTTTAAAATACCAGAAACTTCTTTCATCGCAAACATAATGGTTCTTTGAAGGCAATATACTGAACTTGTTTGTTTGTTTAAAATATTATATATTCAATACGATGGCATTTAAAATAACTCGATTCAAAAATGGCCTTGGGCCCCCGATGGGTTAATCCGGCTCTGCAAGAGAGATGAAATGGTACAATGCAAATGATATATATGTAAGTAAATGATGAACTCGGTTGTATTCAAACACAGTATGACAACAAAAATGCCTTCCCATCTATTAAAACTGACATTATTACGTGCTTATTTTCTTCTTAGCAGAAGTATCCCTGTTTAGCCAAATCACACATTTTCTGCTCCCTTAATTATTTTTGAAGAAATGTTAAATTAGTTGCATAGATTCAGGGGTAAACATTATCATACAAAAATTTAATACTTTTCACCAAGCAACAATAACGATCGCATAAGGCACTGTAAAAAAAAATATGCGAAACAATGTCATGGTTAACATCAAAAACTTATGTTCTAAGGAATGATCGCACTTTTGATGAAATGCCTTCAATCAGGTTCTGCATAGTAGCTTTTGTGCATTTCCTGGATGCTGCCTTCCAATTTTTCTCGAATTTTTCCATGCTTAGAGAAACTGTCCCCTCCTTCCTAAAGATCCTCTTCACAATCGCCCAGTATCGTTCACTCGATCGGAAATCTGGACAATTTGTTGGATTGATGTTTGTCTCGATAAATTGGATGTTATTGTGCCACTGCAGTACAGACTTGACGAAATGTGCAGATGCCAAATCTAGCCAGAAGAGAGGGGGATGCTGATGCTTTTTACTTTTTATAGAGGGGCAGTAATCTTTTTTCAAGAATTCATCTTTGTATTCTTGAGAATTTAATATACCTTTTGTGAAAAAAATACTTGACCACAGACCTCAAATAGCTTTCCATACTAGAACCTTCTGCCCAAATTTTTCCATCGCAACCGTGCAGTCGGCATCATCCTGAATCCTGTTTGACGTAGGTTTCGTCGTCCATTAAGATGCACCTGTTACTGTTGTCCAGAATCCGTTCGTAAAGTCCCCGTGCCCTTGTTTTGCCGAAGATTGTTGCTCTACTGATTTCTTAGGTACCTTCCGCTTATTGTACGTCTTTAAGGAGTTTCTGGCCTTGATTCTTTGAATCATCCCAATGCTGGTTTTGAACTTTTTAGCTAGATCATGCGTTGATACCGATCGGTTACGTTTGATATGAGTGACTACTTCAGCATCCAACTGGGGCTGACTGGAACCAGGTTTTCTTCCGGATCTAGGCAGATCCTTCAAGGACGACTTAAAGCTATATTTGTCGATGATATTTTTCACGGATGTGTGGTGCACTTTGAACCGTTTTGCGATTTGGTTGTAGGTAACACCGTGCACAAAGTATGCAGAATTTTCTTTCTAGTTTCAAGATCAATACGAACCACAACGAATATTAAAAAAAACTAATCCGAACAAATTGATTGCACTACACTTCTAAGCATGTAAACAAACTTTTGCTTTATGTACAACCCCAAAAAACCCATTTTTTGGGTAAACTAGTTTTAAAAGTTGCTATTGTCTTTCCGATACTTCTTACATTGATTAAGTAATTAATAAATACATTTCCTCTAAATTTTCTCTATATTTTTTCAGTTACAAGGCAAAATGAAAACCTAGAACGAACGAATCAACTATTGAAGCAAAGTGTCGCTGCACTACAGATAGACATCACCTCCATGAGACAGGAGCGCACCGAATTTATGGATAAAAATCGAAAGCTGAAGAAAAAACTAGCGGAAATCGTTCCCTCGGTGAGCAGCAGCAGCAGCGAAGCAGAGGACGAACAGCAGAAATCTTCATCCCGAGACGATGGACGAGCAAGTTCTTCTCTTCGACGGCAAAAATCATCAACGGCGTCCCCGACGAAGGAAAGTGAAATGGACAGTCTTTTGCACGAGATGGAAAAGTTGAAATCCTACCTGAACAACGTTGAGCTGCAGCTGTACGAGGCTAACGAAAAGATTTCCGAACTGCAGGAAAGTGTAAGTGTGACATAATGAATTCGCGTACGACGAGACATTGTCGCCATCTATAATAACGGTTATACATATGTTGTGTATCATTGCAGAAGCAGCAGTACGAGGATACAAACGAAAAGTTGCGCGCCGAGAATGCCGAGCTTAGCAAGATCGCGCGACTCATGTCGGTCAACATGCTGGAATCGATCGATACAAGCAAACGGTGAGTGTCTTGGCTAAAATAATGTCGCATCGCGTAGGGCTTTCCGTTTTTGAAATTCATTTTTGAAAAAAACACACATGAGTTAATTTTTTCGATGCTATCCTAAATAAAACTTTAGACCTTGACAGAGTGAGAAACATGTATCTTCCAATTATCTTGAGAGTCAATATGTCACTATTGGAAGTTTGATTTCTAAATTATACCTAAGAATATTTTTTATTAATAAATATTTAATTTTTCGGACGGACTGAGGTTTTCATTTTTGGAATGTTTTCAAAAAAATTATTTTTTTTCTGAAATCTGAACTTTTTTACTTTAAAGTTTACTATGTTGATACATACACTCAGTACTTAATTCTTTTGGGAGTAAACCTGATAAAAGACCAGAAGCATGAGAGTGCATGCCTTTCTTATTTTATTTAGATTCCGTCCTTTGAAAATTGGATTTTTCAGAATTTTTACCCCAAAATTAATGCACCACCAGCATGCTATTTTAGAATATATGAACGTGGTATGAACTAGCCGATGCGGTGTGCAATTTTTCATCACTCAAGAAAATCGAAAAAGGGTCGAATCGTTGGAAACGTAAATCAAAACGTCGTTTTTGCCAAAAGCAAAACCAGAAGTCGAAAGTTCCAAAAAAATAAAATAAAATCTTTCACTCAATCAAAAGGTGTGGTAAAATTTTTTCAATTTTTTTTTGCACGGGATTTTCATCCTCTGGGATGATTCATCTCTTATTTATGGAATATGAGAGTCTTCGCTTTTTAAAGAGGGAGAGGTCCATCAATACAATATATCATCAAATTTTATCAAAACTCCATCAATACAATGTATCATCTAATTTTATGAAAACTTATTTGTCAATTTCATCAACCATTTCATCATGTCAAAACGCTTAGGTTTATCAATTATTTGAATTTGATCATATTTTGGTAAACTTTGTATGGCAGTCGGAGGCAGTCCTCTTTCATATTTTTTTACATAATTCAAAAACTAATTAAGCAAATGGAACAAAATTTGGCATGGGAGGGTATTTGGCAGTGGTTGTATTAGGTTGAGAATGAATTGATCAACCTTCTCTCGCTCAACGCTTTACTCGGAAGCAAAGGTTGCTTCGAAGCAGCGAAAACGACAAAACCGATGATGCATACGCTCTCAACATGGCCCGCCTTTACGAAGCAATATACATTCGAGGCAGCGAATCCAAAAAACCAAACGAATGTCTCTCACTCATCTCCTGTTACATTCTTGAGGGAACCGAATTCAAAAGGCACATCAAACCCGAGACTCTTCGTTTGTGCCTGGATCGAATACCCGAGGTTTTTCTGCTGTTGCTATTATTGCACAGCAACCGCACGCAGGCAGCTAGTGTTTTCGTTTCTTTTTCCTCCTCCCTCCTTGCTCCATACGTTGCGGGCCTATGCAATGCAATAAGTTCGGTTGTTTTTGTTGTTGCCTTAACCTTTGCGGCGAGGTTGAAGATATTCTCCTCAACGACAGCTATCGGCTTGAGTCCATCAAATTCAATAACGTAAATGACTGTGTGTGCCTCGTCTTCTTCATGCATCATGTAGCAACCGAACGTTGAGAGAGTTCGTTCGGGGCAGCAAACGAATAGTGTCTCTCAGAGCAGATCCTCCTCATGGGGGGAGGTTTGAATGAATGTATATGTATCGTCTCCTGTATTACTATGCGAGGCCTCAAAGCCAGTGATGTCAACCTTCCAGATTTTGTCTGGATCTTCCAGACTTTTTGGACTTCTGCCAGACATTTTTTCAGGTTTCCAGACTTCCAGACTTTTGTCATTTCTTCCAGACAATTCCAGACTTTTGTGTTAGGACGTAAATTGTTCTAAGAAATTCTGAAAATTCAAAATGGTCATGGTAGAATATGACAGGAAATGATTAGAATTTATGAATTATGCATTCAGAAGTGGTTGAAAAAGCTATTAATTATCAAGGACATTTTAATTTTCATTTAGTAGTAGAATTTTTTTTAATTTTCCTTTTGTAAAGCATTAGTTTAATAGATTCTAGTTTATTTTTTTTTGTTTTTGTTAAATAAAATGGATCTCTTTAAAGGAAATCTTTTTCCACTGAGATTCATGTCTAAATTTAGTTTATTGTATCGTACCATTTCCCCGCATAATGTAAATATTTTTTTAAGTTCTCAGAATGAGTAAATTTTGCTCGCGTTAAGTTGTTGTTGATAAGCGTTTTTGCTGTCAGGCATGCTGAGAACAGAAAGCGTCCATTACCAGGGGGCTCAAACGAGCCTCTTGGTGTGGCGGAGTGTGGTGGGCCGCTTTACAAAAAAAAGGAATATTTAAAGAAGGTAGTGTCAAGGCATCCCTGGTTTAGTATTAGTACATACAGCGACGTCACAATCACTAAAAATCTATTAATTTACTAGGAAATTTGCATTTTTTGTTGATAACTCGGAGAATTTGTTGGAAATTTTTCACTTTTAAAACGTGTTATTCTAGAAGGATACTTGCTCTTCAAGATCGGTACGAAAAAAGTTGGATTTTCGAGTTAGTTTTATATAACATAGACCATCGAAGTTCGAAAAAATGGTGTATTTTCCCTACTCAAATTTGCAAAACTTTAAAATTAGTTCAAATTTTTCCATGAAAATTTCAGTAAAGTTATCAAAAAACAAACTTTTATACAAAATCACAATTATTTATTGGCATTAATTGATGTTAGTTGTTCTACATAAGAATTGAATATGGTAAACCGGTTTGATTAAGTTTAGTTTAGTTTATTTATTTCGTCAACCGTAACGTAGACTACATAGTTTGATACATGTGAATTTCCTTAAGAATAGGTTTAAGCAGTGTCTGCTTTACAATTTCTCCTTAAGAGTTTAGATTTCTTCGATTAAAATATTGTTTGAGTTTTTGCCGAGACATTGTAAAGTCAATGGTTTCGCAGTGTTGATTGTAAGAGGCCATCATGCGATTTATTGGCCCGTTTTTCGCGTAGTTTGTGCGATAGTGATTAATGAAAAATAAATTTCGATTTCGGAGTTGCCGAGAAGGTGCATAAAAGTTTAATTTTGATAGAATTTCTTTTGAGTCAATACGCTGCGAAACAATATCGTTTACAAATGAAACCATTGCATATTCACGGCGTTCTTTTAGTGTTTGTATGTCAATGAGCATGCAGCGCGCTTTATATGATGGAAGTGGAAATGATGTCCAACCTAATTTACGAAGAGCATATAGTAGAAATTGCTTTTGTACTGATTCTATTCTTTCTTCGTGTGAAATTGAATAAGGGGACCAAACAACGCTGCAATATTCCAGTAAAGACCTTACATAGGCAATATATAGTGTTTTTATTGTGTATGGGTCTTGAAAATTAAAGCAAAAGCGCTTAATAAAGCCCAGCATGTTATTTGCCCTATGGATGATAGTATTGTAATGGTCTGTGAAAGTAAGTTTAGAGTCTAAGATAATTCCTAAATCCCTAACTCGTTCACATTTTTCTACATTCTGATCTCCTAATGTAATTGTGATGTTTGGTGTTGTTCTTTTTCTGCTAAATGATATTAAATTGCATTTTTTTACATTGAGCTTCAGAAGGCTTTTTTTGCACCACTGGTAGAAAATGTGAATTTCATTCTGGAATATGCTGATGTCTTCTTCATTTCTTATTTCCAAATAGAGCTTCATGTCGTCGGCATAAATGAGCATTTTGAGATTTTTGAGAATAAAGGAAATGTCGTTTACATAAAGTATGAAAAGTAGAGGTCCTAAATGAGATCCTTGCGGAACTCCTGAAGTGACTTGAATAGGGAGCGATTTCTTTCCATTGATATTTATTATTTGTTGGCGATTCGTCAGGTATGATTCAAGCCATTTCAGGAGTTTAGATTTTATTCCAATTTTTTGTAATTTGAAAAGAAGCATTGGTATGTCTATGCGATCAAATGCCTTACTAAAGTCTGTATAAAGAGCCTCCACATGGTTGCCATTATCCATTGCATTCAATGAAAAGTCTATAATTCAATTAAATTAGTTGAGGTTGAACGGCCTTTAAAAAAGCCATGTTGCCTGTCAGTTATTCGGTTCTTAATTTGGGAAAATAATTTTTCGTTTATAATTGCTTCAAAAAGCTTGGGAATGCAAGAGATAATGGCTATCCCGCGATAATTTCGAATGTCAGACTTTCGACCAGATTTGAAAATAGGCACTAAAAATGAGCTTTTCCAAATTTTAGGAAAATTTCCTGATTCCAATGACATATTGAAAAGCCAAAACAATGGAGCTGTCAGTTCCATTGCCAAACTTTTCATGAATACAGGAGGTATCCCGTCTGGTCCTGGACCTTTCGAAGCGTCTAGATTTTTTAGTCCTTGCAGAATATCCTGCACATGAACTTGATTAATGCTAATGTCCCTTGAGAATTCTGGAAAAAATGAAAAATAATCGCGATCACGATCTTCTTCATTAAATGTCGTATAAATTTCTTGAAAGAAATTTGCATTCTTGACGGAAAATTCCCAGATTTCAACTTCGTTTTCACGTAGTTGAAAAATTTCTTTGGACAAGTCTTTATTTCAAGCTCAGTTTTCTCATTATATTCTTCAAGTGCATTGCTAATGACCAAGTTCAGTTGATCGCATAAGTTCAAATACGATGCTAAATTTTCATTAGTATTGTGTTTTTTGTAAAATTTGTGTGCTTTTTGTTTCCGATTCTTTAAGCTCATGATTTGTCTGTTGAACCAGACCGGGTACTTAGAGTTTCGGTGACGTCTTCTTTTCTTCAATGGTGTTTCTTGTGAGATAATTCCAAATAAAATTTTGTAAAAGACGTCAGCAGCAGTTTCGACATTTCCTTCGTTCCTAAAAATTTCTTGCCAATCGACACTGTTTAATCTATTCTTAATGTTTTCATAATTTGCAGATTGGTATTCAAAGACTTCTTCATATTCGCAATCGTTGGGTCTTTGATGTTCATGTATAAATATGGAATATTCAATCGCCGTGTGAAACGCCTCGTTTTTCCATAAAGGGTTTTGCGCTTCAATAACGCAAAAATCTTCATAAATGTTTGTTAGTAAAAGGTCCAAATAGCAATTTTGCTGGTTTTTTATGTGATTAATTTGATTCAATCCCAAATTAGAAATTTTGTCAAAAATGAATTGCAAAGTTTCATTATCCCCAACGACTGGGAGTAATATGCTTTCATTTTCAGAGTCCTCGATGAAGTCAGCGTGGCGTTGATTGAAATCCCCATAGATATGAATTTTAACCTCAGCACATAGATGAGATATTACCTCTTCTGCAGTGATAAGGAATTTTTCATAAGTATTTTTATGAGCATGGTCTGGTGGAAAATACACTGAGGCAAACACGTGTGTTTCACCTGCTATGTGTGCCTTCACCCAAACCTGCTCAAATTCATTGAATTTTTGGGTTGGAATTATTTCAGAATTAAAGCTATTAGAAATGGCTATAAGAACTCCGCCACCTGACTTCTTCTGAGACAATTGAAAATTTCTGTCGTCTCTGAATACGTTAAATGCACTTCCAAAAATTTCTTCACTGCGAACGCTTTCATCCCAGCTAGTCTCAGTTGCTAGAATGACTGAGAAGGACGAGCTTAATACATTTTTATAAATATCCTTCATTTTGGCTGAGCTTTTCATGCGATTGAAATTTTGACAATAAATCAAAATTTCAGTCGCACTCTGTCTTTCGGAAGAATTTTTTGAATGTGCATCTGCTTCAAAAGTGTTTGTATCTAATTCTACTTCCTTCTACTGACAATCAGTTGAACTCTCAATAACTACCAAGATGATATTGCATACTTTATTAAAATGAGAAAAAAAACATAATGCGATCTTCAAAGGACCAAAAATTTCGTAACATAGTGAAATGGAGGCCTTACAACACAATCATAAAGAAATTGGAATTCATTTTCTTTCTAAAACGGGTTTTTTTTTAATTTCTGCCATTCGCATATAAATTTTTGATACATTCGTTTTTGCGACGTCACAAAAAATCCAATATGGCTCTCGATACTACGTTATTTGAATATCCCTTGAATATTATGGCAAATGCTTCAAGATGTAGTCCAACAGAACATGTAACTGATGATAGTTACAGAAACAAACGATTTTTGGCTATCTGCAACATGGAGATCTGGCAACCAAAACAAAAAAAAGGGTCACCACCTTCAAAGGTAAGCTATCCAGACATTTTCAGACATTTTTGTAAAATTTTCCAGACTTTTTCGAAAAACAGTTGGCAACCCTGCTCAAAGCGTGTATTTTGAGAGCCTCTGATGAGAAAATTGGTGAGGATTTCAATCACTGGTATTTGGATACGAAAAATATTTCAATGATAATGTGAGACCCCTCTCTCTTTCCAGTAGGGAGATATTAAGGCCAGAGGAGCCTTTTTTTATATTTTTTTACATAACTCAAAAACTAATTAAGCAAATCGAACCAAACTTGGCATGACGGGGAATTAAGGAACGTGACAAGTTCCAATGATTGTTTGAGACCCCTTGCTTCTTACAACGGGGAGAAAGGAAAGAAGGAGGGGAGTCTCATACCATTTTTACTGAATAACTCAAAAACTACAACAGCAAATGGAACCAAATTTGGCACGGAACAATATTTGGGTTCGAGAAATGCTTCTATGAATATTTGGTATCCCTCACTCCTTCAAAGAGGTTTTTTTTTTTTTTTGGAACATATTTGGCATTTTAGGGTATTTGGATACGAGAAATGTTTCTATTATAAATTGAAGCCCCATCTTTTCAGCGGAAAGATATAAAGGGGGAAAGGGGGGCTTCCATGCAACTTTTTTTGCATAACTCGAGAATTAATCGAGCAAATGAAACCAAATTTGGCATCAAAAAGTATTTGAGTACGAAAAATACCGTTATGAATATTAAGTTCTCACCCCTCCATTCAACGGGGAGAACGGAAGGGGGGATGGTACATTTTTTAAAGTTTTTGCATAACTCAAGAATTTACTACGCAAATAAAACCAAATTTTGCATGGGATGGTATTTCAATACAAGAAATTTTTCTATATGGAACAATTCCTTTCTTGCAGTAGGATGATAGAATGGGGAATATAGCAAGGAAAGGGGAGGCTTACATGGAAAATCATTTTGGTATGATTCTATGATTATCTGTGAGTAGGTTCATAGGAGGAGGGACGTGAGCCCAATACCATTTTGTAAGCATAAGTCCTCAATTTATGCTAACGAAGCCAACAAATGGAAACAAATATGGCATGGAGAGGTACTTGGTTACGAGATATGTTTCTACGATTATTATAGACCCTTACGCTTTACAGTGTAGAGAGGGGAAGAAAGGAGGGGACTCCATATAAATTTTGTTGTATAGCTTAAAAACTTATCAACCAATGGAACTATATTTGATATAGGAGGATTTTTGGGTACGAAAAAAATGGGTATGATTACGATTAAGATCACGATATCCATTCAGCAGGGGTGAAGGAAAGGACAAGGAGGGGGGGGGGGGCTCTCTTATCAGTTTTTTAACATAAATCCAGAACATATCAAGCAAAAACAACCATATTTTATAAGTTAGATTATTTGCGTACGATTCATTTGAGACCCTCCTTTTCAAGGGCGAAGCTTAAGGAAACAGATTAAAATTATCAGATCTTTAACACAAATTTATCGATCAAGATTCAGAATATTAGTTTAAGTTATCTTTGTGTTGCAATTTGAAACTCTAGCTGCAGCTCTCATTTCATAGCTAGCTGATTTTACCCGGCTATGCTCGGGTTCACATAAAACATAAATCAAAATGAGTCGTTTGACTTTTAGAATTTTTATATTAAACTATATCATTATAAGCAATTTTGCGCATCTTTGGCCATTGTTCAGTTTTTTATTGAGATTATTCACTGTGTTTATCGTTTTCATATTATAGAAAAACTTAAAGGTATGAGCTTTAAATTAAAAGACATACAAAATAATTTCCCCTGAAAGCTTATTCATCACGATAAACATTTTTTTCATCCACCATTTTTTAGGAAGCTTGAAAAGATTTGGACTTTTATTTGTTATCTTCAAATGATTTAATTGTTTTGATATCTTTCCCATCCTGCCTCTAATAAAAATCTCATTCCACTTTTCAAGACGGATGATCTCCCTGTACAATGGTATATTAGACCTTTATCTACTTTGAAATTTCTAAACAAACATCCGAATCTGGTTAAACCATGTTGAAGACTCACATTGCATGTTTCAAACTATTTGTGTGCTTTTTTCTCGTTTTCATTTCACAATGTTTTATGAGTACTTGGTCTTAAATGTGAAAGTTCCACATTTAGTTTTTTGAAGTTTTTGAAAACAAACCACCTCTGAACCAGAATAACCATACTAATTTTATATGTGAGTTACATTTCAATGTTTCTATTCTTGGACATTCATCCCATTAATGCTTGTGAAGTCTGATCAATTTTAAAGTTTATTTGTTTAAATTCGCAGTACTAAACGGTTCTACTATAAGTTTTATCTAAATTGGATGGTAGAATTGAACAAATTGACTCAAAAGTTATAAATTGGCCAAAGAAATAGAACTGCATAAAACTAAAAGCCTCAGATTCAATTAATAAAAGTTTCATGTAATGGATTTGTTTCCAACGGAACCAAAAGTTTTTCTGGATAATACACGATCAATTTTCTAATCCCCCGTTAAAATTCCCCGACGGCTATTTAAGCGTTGAAATCGAGGCTTTCAACTTATAACTCTGAATCTTATTATTTTTTTCTTTCTCTATGAGAGATTCTAAAAATTCGACAATAGTTGGTTCATAAAAGCTGGAATTTATGAAAGTCGGTTCATTCAGCTGAAGAAGTCAATTCACTGTTCACTGTTCAGTTCACTGTATATTCATGTAGACCTTCAAAGCACTGGGGTGCGGGGGTAGGGAGCACTTTGAAAATCACTACATTTCTATTCAATATATTTCTAACAGGCTAGTTGTATTTTTCAATCCAAAATGTAGGCTCATTATTGCATTCAAATATCTCCTACCAGTACCACGTGATTAGAACAGAAGAAGGAATTAAAATACCCGCCAAAATACCCCCTTTCAAATTTTCAATGATCAGCAAGCTTTGATTTGCTTTCCAGTACACGTGAACTTTGAATGGTCGTTGCTAATGCTCGGCCCATAATGATGGTGAAAAAAAAACCCACCAAAGGAAACGAAAATCTGCTGCCAAAATGGGTGCCATGACTTTTGGATTGTGGGAATAAAAACGAAAGTTGTATGGGAGGGTCCCTTATCTTAGGTGGGAGGGGCTCAGAACTATTACTAAAACCTTACCCTGGTTCAACTACACCTCTGTGCCAAATTTCAGGCTGATCGGTTAAGCAGTGTGGATTTGTATAAGGTGCATACAAACAAACAAACATATATTATAGTCCAACTCATCTTTATATATTAGAAGATGTCATAATTTGATTTAAAATAATGCCAATAAACAATAAAAATTAGAAAATAATTTCTGAAAAAATGATTTGATTTTGAAAGGTGTAGCAAAGCACACCGGGTCAGCTAGTGTGTCATAAAAAAATAACTTTTTTAGTTTCGTTAAAAATTTGATGATTGATCTCATGTAATAAAGCGCATCGTTATGTTTAATTTGTATTGAAGAAATACTATAATAGTGATGAGGTAAAATGTCTTGAACGTTTTCGAAAATAGCGAATCAATTTTCGTGACGTTACAGCGCATTCATTACCCGAGTGCAACAACCTTTTGAACCGATTTCCATTCTGAAAGTTGCATTGAATATTGCTCATTGAATTCTCATTGAAGAAACCCCCAATTTCTAACAATATATGAGGTCCATAGGAATCGTGAGTTTAAAAATAGTTGAATACTTTAACGAACATTATACGGCCAAGCGACTTCACGTGTGTCAAAATCATTGTCCTAAGAATTTTTTTTAATGAAATTAAATGAATAGTGAAATGTCTACACTGATTATGTGGTTAGCTGTTCCCTCCGATAGTAAAGCAGGACCAACCTATCAGGCTATAGAAATTCGATCCAAGTCTTCCCGGAAGGTCCTCTGGCAGAATTGGTAGTTGGCAGTGAACCGAAGCTAAGTATTATTATGTTTTCTTGAATTCATCCTTTATAATCCGGAATAAATATATTCCAATCAGTGCTTTTGTGACGTATTGCGAGAAAAAATTACGATTTTTTAAAGTATTTATTACATGAATACTTTGATTTCGGGTTCAAATATTAAGCACATGGAAGTTGCTGAGAGTGAAGTTTATCAGATTTTTATTTTGAGATTAATCAATATATCTTTACTACTCTTGTATGAGAATAAATAATAAATTGAGGCTAGCTAGAAATTGTACCATACATTTTCAAAACTATTATGTAATCATAGTTTTTAAGATCGAATTTTATTACTACTTTGTTACTACTTATTACTACTTTGTTCAGATAAATTTTAAAGTTTTTTTAAGATTCATCATGAATATGTTTAGCAAAAATTGTTTTGAAAAATTACTAGTTCATCAGGAAAATAAATAATAGATTTTGATACATGAAAATATTTGATATTTTTTCGGGTCTTCATTTATGTTTTCTTTGTTTTCATAGTTAAAATAGTTTGTACGCTTTTAAACGCTTCTTTTTATCATACTAAAATACTAATGCGTTTAATAAAATATCACTTATTCATGTTAAACGTCTTGAGATTGTTATTCATAAGCATCATTGTCAGTTTTAGGAGTTTCAGTAGGAAACTTTAGGTGCATAGGAGGTGTAGGACGAAATGATCACCCGTAATGCTAGCCTAGCATCTCCCAGGGTTTACCTTCCCCAAATTTACCCCTCTAAAACCTCCCCACGTTTATGGGTGGATCGTGAAGATCTCTGCATCTACCGTTTAAGTTAACATGAGTCACTTAAAGCGACTAATATACCCTCTCTTTTCCCACACAATCCGCAAAGTTTAGCCAGGGCCCCTTCAATATTCTGTGGGGGGCAAGTTATTCAATTTAAGAGATTCTATAATCTGAGGCAACGAATTGGAAGACTTTGCTTCTTTTGAAATTGAAAGTCAGGAAGTGTAACGCCATCTAGGGAAGACGGTGGTGCAATTCTTAAGGGGGGGGGGGTAGGGTCTAACACTTTCAAAAAATCGATTTTTTATTTTTTTATTTTCTTATTGAAAAACATTTCAAGAATGTTGTGTCAAATTTTCAAGTCAATTGAAGCAAAACTGTAGAAATTATAGGCCTTTATCTCCTCCTATCTTATACTGCAAGAAAGCAAGAGCAGAAACTTCAAACGCGTTTTTCTCGAAAGCACATTTTTAAAGTCCGTGGACATCGTCATTTGAAAACTACTTATCCGATTCTTTTCAAATTTGGAACATATTTTCTACATATAAAATACCAGACCCCAACGTTTTTCTTTTTTGTTTTTTTTACTTTGGGGAGATTTTACAGGTGAAAAAAGGCGGATTTTTTCGTGAAAAATCGTAGTTTTTACTTCAAAAGCCACAAAAATTTCATAAACATTTTTTCAAGTTTAATAAAAACGTTGGGGTCCAGAAAAACATCTATTAAAAATATTTTGCTCTGATTTTTTGACTTCAGATGATTCTGTGCTGAGATACAGTGTCCACCGCAAATCCTGTTTTCTAAAAGGTATCTCCGAAAGTGCTCCGTCACCGGCTCACTTTTCAAAAATTTTCTACGAAAAAATTACTAAATGTTCTTTTAACAATGCTTTGTATAATGCAAAAAATTTGAATACATTTGTTTGAACGATAGCTCTAGAAAAAAATCGTGAAAATGGTGTTTTTTTTTACCCGTTAGAACCCTACCCCCCCCCCCCCCCCTTAATGACTGTAATTTCATAAAACGGAGAGTTGACGAGTAGCGCCAACCGAATGTTTAAGCCGACTGTTTATGCGAATGCGAACTATACGGCCTAGCGACTTTTACTCTGATGTGCTTTTGAAGTCCGTGTAACAAATGTAGACAAAAATTAAAGAGAAGAAAAAATAAAAAAGAGCTATAATTTAAAAAATATATTTGTGATACAAAATATACAATAAAAATTATATATAACTATTAGTACCAGGTGAAAGGAAGCTCCTGTTTGAGTATTCCGTGCGGGTATGCTGCATTCCGGGTGTAGATCTGTGTTTCCTCAACCAGTGCTGGAGGCAACGCATCACCTCGATAAATTTCTAGAAGTTGACAACCTGGAAGCTGTTTCTGGAGACCTCCTAAGGCATTCAAGCTGATGTTGTAGCAGTCGTAGAATACTGCCTGTTCTAGTTGCGTCAATTTACTTCCGATGTCTTGCAACGTAATGTCACTTACGGCATCGTTAAAGTAGATGAGTAGCTTTTTCAACGGTAAAAATCGCCACCTTTTGAAGAAGCTTCTAGTAATGTCGATACACCAAAGTCGAAGTTCGGTCAATTTCCGCATCTGGCCGAGATTTTTGAGTCCGCCATCGGAGATGTATAGACAAAATCCCAATTCGAACCTCTCAACATTGGGTAGGTAACGACAAACTCGTTTCAGCTGCTTGTTGCTGATCCCAACGTCGTGAATTTCCAAAGATTTCAGCGATGTGCGCTTCAAGAAATCGATAAAATCACAACCAATTGTTTCTACGTGGAGATGTTCCAGCTTGGGTAGCTCTACATGATCCCATGAATACTTGTTGATCCCACGAATTTGCAACGATCGAAGTTTACACAATCTACCCAGATTTGAAAAGCTTCTACTTATATATGGTAAACTGCAGTTTAGCACCAGTTGCTCCAAAGATGTCACTTCACTTATGCTACTCAGAATATCGTCCGTCATTACAATTTCTAATTGCAGGCACTTCAATTTTTTCATTGATTTAAAAAAATGAGGATCTACATTACCAGGCACCTTAAAAGAAAGCTCTGTAAGCTGTTCGAATTGCAATTTTGAATATTCATGCATTGTTAAAACACGCTCTGATTTATAAGTCACCTTCTCTAGCTGATTGCCAAAGAGAGCCATTGTAGAAATATCCCTTCGAGTATAACTGTGTTCATCCGAGTTACTGATCCGAAGTTCCTTCAAATTGGGGGCCAACTCACAAAGATCGTTGTAAAATTGACAGTTATCGTCCACGTTGAGCTCGATCTTCTTGAGTTCCGGCACAACAAAAGTGGTCGATTCGTTCCCGTCATACCCGATGCGGTTCGTCACGTACAACTCGTTCAGATTCTCTGTCTTTTCAATTAAGGTGAGAATATCACTCCGAAATAGACCGACACACGATGTGAATCTTAGGCACTTGATCGATTTACAACACACAGTCACCAGAAAATGCAGGAATTCTCTGGCAACCAAAAGCTCGAAATTGATGTAGAAAAATTCCACACTGACGTAGTTCCGACTACTGGCAATCATAATTTCGAAAAGCTCGTTGAACATCCGTCCATCTTCCTCCGGGCCCTGATTTTTGCCGTAGATTCGCAGATTGATATTCTGCTGTGCTTTCTGGCTGGTAAAAACCATCCGATTCCAGGCTTTGCAAACAAGCGACGCGTTCTTACGATCACCCAAGTCGTACAAGTTTTCCAAGATTTTCCACGTTAGTTCCATTGGCAACTGGGACAGATCCATTGTTGATATTGCTCGTTATTTAACTGCTTGAATCACTGAAGGGTAACTGATGTGGTGGACTTATCTCCGTAGGGGTTTTATACTAATTAATTTAAGGACCTGGTTAGATGATACTTGTATGCTTTCCACTATAAAAAGCTACCTGAAGTCAAATTTATCTTTTTTTTATTTTCATCTCAGGTAATTATAATACTTAGCATACTTTGTTAAATTAGTCTAGGTACCTTCAACTTTCAAGGCGTCCTTGGAAAGCAGTTGTGAATAAAATCTACCTCAGTATTTCAAATTGAGCTCAAATTTAGAAAAAGCTTCAACGTCCAATTTGGATTGCCTATTTAAGAAATCAAACAATTATTTCAAAAGTTAATCTTCATAAAGATTCGATTTTCTACGTTCTGTGACAGCCCAATCCAAAATGTTAAAATTTTTAAATTGAAATCTATCCTTCTTATGGAATTTGCATCAAATTCTGATTGAAGAAATTAAATTGATCAAATTAAATTTTTCATTATTCAAAAATAATTTGTACATTATTAGAAAGGTTTTTTCTTAAGCTTCATTTTCCATCAAAAGATATTCAGTTAATTTTTCTTAGAATTGAGTATGTTGTCATTGAAATTTAACAACTTTAGTATGAAAATATTCTAATTTTAACAATTATTCTTTATTTGAATCATAACGTTGTCAAAAAATCAGCAAGATAAGGGGGAGGGTTGGAAGTTGCACCCGGGGAAAGAATGCGTTGTGACGTCACGAAACTTGATTTACCTTTTTTGGAAACATTCATGACTTCTTCTTACATAAACACTATTATGGTATTTCTTCAAAAGTTGTTTTACATAATAATGCCCTTCAATAAATTGATTCAAGTATCAAGTTAAGAACGAAATTAAGAACCATAATTTTTTCGTATAGGGTAAATGTACCCGACCTTGGCACCTAAGGCATGGTTTACCCTTTTTTTCAACATTCCAACCTTCCTGTTGAGTACACCATAGAACATCCTTTGAAGAATTTACTTGCTAACTTGCTTAGAGTTCAACATAAATATGTTTTCTCTATGGAACTTTCATTAATGTGAGCAAAATGCATGCAAAGTACTCACTGCGGTGCTCCAAATACTTGGCCGCCGTACCAATTGTTTGCCGTTTCGATGATCCGATTCTTGGCCACCAGCAATGTGCAATAGATCTTACCGAAAATGCTCAATTGACAGTTAACAGAATCGTTGGCTTTTCTGAATATAAGGCCAACAGAATGAATTCAGCTGAGCGTAAAGTTCTATGCGACGATGGAACACCGGGCTTCACTCATACAACAAAAAGGCTTTCGAAAACATTATGAAATTTGGTTGGAAGGGAAGCACAAAATAAGCTTTCATATAAAAAGGTCGGAAGTCCAGAATTTCCGCTTTTTTTTTAATTTTTAAAACTTTAAACTTTTTACTCATTTAAACAAAGTGATGATTATAAACACCTCAGGTTGTTTCGGAATATTTGTGTATGAACAAGAATCATTGGTTTATGAATGACAACCAAACCATCACCAAGGGGACCGATTCAGAAACGAATTATGTCCGCGAATTATGTCCCTTTGATGAAATCTAAACTAACATATTTTGTAAGCAAACTTTTTAAACTGAACATTTCAAAAAAATTCTCCAATATGTATACAGTTAGTTACTTATAAAGGACTGATAAAATCTAAATAAAGCCGATCAAACTAGAAAAAGTATTTCAGATGTCATGGGCTTATCTAGACTAGCCCAGGTTTTCAACGCAGAGTTTTAAATGTGGTCTAGCTGCCGGAATATTGAGGAAAATATCCGTATCTGGCCCCGATTGATTCACATTCCTCGAATTTTTTTAAAGAGATTTCTCAGTTCATCATTTTTGCGAAGTTTTTTGAGACAATTTCATCAAAATAAAAATCAAATACGACTTGAACGGGAGTAATACTGAAGGGTTTGAGCCGTGTCAAATAAACGAATTATTGAAAAAAACGACTTGAACGTGTTGGAGGGAAAGTGGTATTGTAACGTTGAATTCAAATATCTTATTTTGAACTTTTCTCATCGCTTAGATTTTTCCAAATATCTATTGGAAAAATTTCTTAGATTTTCTCAGTTTTTTTTTGGATAATTTCCTGACTTGAATGCTAACTGGACAAATTCAGGAATGCTAAGCCTAACGACAGACTCATTCACAACATTTCTATGGTTCTGTGCATCATGATGTGTTGTCATTTATAAATCATTGTTTAAATTATTCCTTTGCGATTGCGACACATAGGGTTATTTTCACTACCAAACAACTATCTTCATATTGTGGAGTTTTGCTGCATAAAGTTAGAAATTGAAAAATTCTTTGAATGGTGTTTTAAAATGTTGCCCTTTTGAATTTGTTAGCTGAAATTATGAGCTTCTGCCAAGAGCCATTTCGAATACCCGGGACGTTGCGCAGTGGTTTGACATGCCAAATCGATGTTAGAATGTAAACCTTGCTAAAACACTTTTTTAATTCGACTCACATCTAATATTTTAAGGAATAATTGGAAAGAAAACGATATTTTCCTGAACTTCCAACTTCTGTTTCCAAGAAAAAAATTAGAAAAAAAATCCAAAAAAATTAAACTTGAGTTTATGGCTCCCAAACAATAGAAAACGATTCCATAACTCAATTAATTATGTATTTTATATAATAAAGTCATAAATTGCCATCGATCTAACAGTTTTTTTTATAAGAAAAACAGTCTTGTGAGTTGCTCAATTTCACTTGGTTTTTTTTATTTCGAACCACTGTGTTCTGTAGGAGACCACGTGGCATTTGCTCGGGTCGAATCACTGATGTTCTCCAAATTATTTCGAAGCTTAAGTTGATAAACGGTCTTATCCCTACCCAATTAGTATGAAAACATTTGTGCGTAGTTTTAAATGAATTTTTAGGGAAAACATCAGCCCAAAAATACCTCTTTAATGAACATGTATTTTTTCCAGCTTCCAACACTGGTGGTGTATTTCTATTGAAGTTGCATGCCAAGAAAAGGAACAAAATTAGTTTTAAATTTTTATTCAAAACCTAAATAAATATTCATTCTTTTGTCTTTCTAGTAATTTTTGATTTTTTGCTGAGTTTAACTGTAGGCATGAGTATTTGCATTTATTGTAAATTTTTCTAATGAATGTCCGCGTTTGAAATCGCATTCGAATTCAACAGTTGCACTAGAAAGGTGAGTTCATCTGATTTTCATACGGTGATTTCCAACAATCCAATTGCCTCGGATGCTGATCGAAAAAAATTAACTACTCTTATAAAGCACGAACAATCAAAAAATTCGGTATGCACAAATTTGAAACAAATTATTCTCTTCGCAATGAAAATATATTCAAATTTTTTTAGCTCAATTTGGACCTGAAAAACATGAAAAGACAAGTTGGCATGTCAAGAAAAGGACCATGCCAAAATAGGGCTCACTTACCCTAAACGAGGTTATTTTAAAATCTCTGGCTTGTGATTTAGCTCAGTTGGCAAGTCAGTTGCTTCCTGAGTCGATGTCCGTGAGTTCGAGCCCAAGAGTAATCACCGTTCCATGTACCGAATAAGTTTTTCAATGACTGTCCGCCAACTGCATCGTTGATATAAGTCGCGAATGACAACAAGATGTTAAAACGACTTTAATCGAATAAAACCTCTTTAATAAAAAAATATAAAAATGCGCTTGTTGAACACTTGATTCGAGAATAAACAAACGATCATAAACATGAAATCCGCATCAATTTTTAAAAGAATATTTGTGAAACATACAGCAGGTAGTATTCTCTGATTTGAAAAAAAAAATCTTGCAGGTAGTGAGTTATCTGTGTTTTGAATAAAAATCTTGCAAAAAGACTGAAAAACCGCGCTAATAGCTTCGATTACTTGCGGACATTATGTTTAAACAACATAACTAAGTATCCATGAAATTAATGCAATGAGATTCAAAAATCTTTAGACATGGTAAATTTCATAGATAAACGTTTTCTTTCCATTTCTCATTAAATTATATTTGTGGCTTGTGATATAGCTCAGTTGGCAAGTCTGTTGTCTCCTGAGCCGATGTCCGTGAGCCCAAGCCCAAGAGTACAGAACAACAACAAAAAATTAAATTATATTTCAAAACTGACATTTATTGAAACTTCCAACTCAAAGAATGTTTCTTGAAAATAAAAATCGATCCCCGTATGCACATTCCCACGAAGAGACTTTTAACTGAATTAAAAAATTAAAATATGAAGGTACTAGCACAGGGTTCCATGCAAAATTAGGGCCAGATTATATACGGAAAGGGGTCGTGGAACAAACCTGAAGTTTGTATAGAATCACATGTATTTTTTTTTTTTGGAATGAACAAAAAACAGTTTCACCTATAATTTTGGGCTTTATCAATCGATTTTTCTTTTAATGTGAGTATTTCAAAGCTTTAATTATGACTGTGGTAACTAGCGATGTGCCACGGTCGAGAGTCTACTTGAGAATGCACGAGACAGTTCACCCACGATGCTAGCAAGCTCGCCATAATCGTTCGCTGCGTGGGGGTTCGTATGTGTATTCGTATAGAAGATAGTACTTACAGTATGTTTGCGAATAATTGCATCACCACATCTCCCTTTCCTTGAAATAAATAAAGCATTATTAATTTGATCTAATAACAGCTTTTTAGATTGATACTGAACGTCAATATCAGCTCTTATTTTTCGTTCATAACAAACAAACATTTGATTATTTTTTTTTTTTAAATTATTTTTACATTGGCTTTGTTGATAATAAGATCGGCTGGAAGAATTACTGAAAGACTATTGGACTTGGTGATCACTTTCATCTTAAATCAATTTCTGGTGAACTAATTTACTTATTGGAGAAATATATTTTCTTTGAATTATATTTATTCAAATCATAAACGGTATGATTGAATTGTTTCAATGGATTTCAGGCAACACCTACGAGTTTCTCTTACAAGAAGTTTACAACCTGGAAGCAAGTTACGCTAAGCACTGATTAGCAGCCTTGATTTAATTCTGTCTTCTATTCTTCTCTTCTATTTCCTTTTATTTTATTTTCTTAGTTTTCTTTTTTTTTATTTTCTTTTCTTTTCTTTGAGAATTGAATCTCAGTGGAAAAAGTTCCAAAATATTCTTTTTCTGATAGTTTAATCCTGTTTCCAGTGCTTTTCCAATGGTCGATTTACATTTTTAAAACTACTTTAGTTTCTAAATATTTGTTTCTGCTTATTGCATTCACAATATTGCAACGTATTATTCTGCCTTCCCTTCTTTTCATAGGCTTGAGGTATGATTCTTATTAATTCTTTTGTATTAGGTAACATAAAAATCGTCCAGCTCTTAAAACATATTTTGCTGTAAAATGATTAAGACGTGGTTTCTCTCAATACCTTGAAGTCCGATTTATAATTTCCTCGACAATAAAAGTGTCAATAACGGTTTACATATTTCACATGTCGGCTAAAATTGTCTATTACCATCAACGGACACTATTCTCCGGCTGGCATGAACTCCACGAAATATACCGCAATTTCAGATTGCGAAAGCTACTACGCGATCTATGTTGCGTTGTTTCGGGTGGGTCTGAACCCTGAAATGTACAACGGCCTTCGCACTTCTTACAAACACGTTCAGCTTCTTAAACCATAATAGTTCACCAACGTTGTATAGATATCAGACTAATCAGAATGACCCTCATGCACCAATACTAAAATTCGTTCTCGAAGTTCCAATGGAATGATAGGCTAATCATAATCAAAGACATAATAAAACGGTTATTGTTTACAAGCTCGTCTCGAAATACAGTACACGGTTAAAGACTTTCAGCCTTCCATCCTTTCGCTATTAACGCCTTTAGTACAGCATCCTTAACTAGATCTCAAGATGTTGCAGCTTATCGCAAGAGCCTCTTCAATAGCTCTTATTGCAATCTCTATTCAATCATCAAAATAAATAAAATCGATTCGATTTTTCTTTCAGGTTAGTTACTTTATCTGCTTCCAAGCCTATCGGTGAAAAAACCATTCCACCAACAAAGTCCAATTTTCAGATGCACTACCCATATCAGTCCTTCCTATTCAAAATCAACACGGCTCACAGGTCTTGCTCTTCATCAACGAAGGTATAGAAACCATCCAGCATTTGGCCTATACTTCACAGAACTTATAAACCCTTTTACTACTCTAAAGGATCTTTAATGTTCAGTGCTCCATGGATACGAGATGGTTTTCCTAAGAAGCTGCTGGTCAGAATACCGACCTATTCCTAGATCAAGGGTAGTTAAAAATCAGGTATAAATTTTCACGATGATTATGATCTATCCCATAAAACTTTTGTTAGTTCTTCCTTCGATTTTAGAGGCCTGCGTTGTAAATGTATTTCACTTTGTAGTAACTGGTGTACCTCCCTTAACCTCGTACCATAAAATCAATTTCAAGTTGTTTGATCCGACGCATGTTCACGTCAAAGCAATACATTGCAATACACAGCAACACCAACAATATTTCAATGCAGATTAAGGTGTTCCAACTGCCTTAACGTGTTTTTCATTCAGTAGCCTCCCAGATGACTGCATCGTATATTTAAACAGCTGAATTTTCGTTTACTTTTAGAATAGAGTCCATTGGAATTCAGTAGATCTCAGAGACATATAACTCCAAAAATAATATGCTGTAGCGAAACTAATAACTGTTTATGATATCATATTTCTTCTGTTAATTCTACTTGATGCAAAGATTCTTTTAAATCGGTATTGTGAAAAGTTTGGCTCCGTTTATTTTTGTAAGCTGGTAACAAGAGGTTCATCGTTTTTTTTTTAATTTTTGCCTATCTTCACAATAGCGTAGATTTTTGGATCCTTGTTGTTCGGAATCAAGAATGGAACCTGTGGAGAAGGTTTAGCCCTCGATAATGTCCACGTACAAAAACTCATCATATTTTTCTTCAACGTTTTGCAAAGTTGCGATAGAAGAACGACAGAGCAGTTATGTAACTACTGGCGAAGGATATTCAATGAAAGTTATTAGTTGAAAATCTTTAATTGCGTTGTGTCCTCTGTAATTCTGTTGTTTTCGACGATTACATTTCAAGAAGCAACGAATACGGTAAACACATTCAACGGCTCTCTCCCTTGAGCCAAAACTGTTTGATACTAACCATTTCTTCCGAATGATAGGAATATCTTTTTCAATTTTAAAATCCCTTTAACTTTCGTTCAATATTCTAATCTAATAGTTTATGTTGTTATCCAGAACTAATAAGCATTTCAGAAGAAAACCTTTGATTTTGCAAATCACCATTTCTTATTTTTCCTCGTCAATCTTATATCTGCAATTGCACTTTTCTATCTTTCTCTTTCGCATTTCAAACGGGATATACATACATAAATACTAGGGTCGTTTGTCGCTGACTGGTAACTTTCGCCTATCCACCTTTCGTCCTCTACGCAATATCTTAATCCTCCGAGCACACATGCTAGCAAGACGATCGCCCATGTTATAAAAAAAACTGCCACCCACAGCTGGGTATCTCCACCTCCACGATGTCTGTTGAATCCACATATGCGTTTTCTGTAAGTTAATACTTTGCATTCATATTCATTAAACTGTGATCTACCAGATTCAACTTTCTAGAACTCTGGTGTACTCGTCTGCTCTCTCATTTGTGCCCCCTGGCCGATCGCTCGATTACAGCTCACAACTCATGCTACATCACCTAACAACGATGGCCCTCTTTAAAGCAATCTTTGTCGCAGATCTTAAAGCATCCTCAACTAATATATCTAAAATTGTAATTTACAGCGTTTTGCATCGTATAGTGCGAATCCAATGTCTTTCAAAATACTCGGGATATCTTTCAATGTACACAATTCAAATGATTGATAGTTCTCGTTTCGTTTAGGGAAAACGTTGTCAAAGAGTTAAGGCCTCTGATACCGAACAGTTGCATCTGAAACCTCGGAGTTACCACCAACAATTCTAATATTGCGATTCAGTTTTTCCGTTTGCTAGCATGATTAACCTGTACCATCAACAATGCAGGTAGCATTTTTTTAATTTCATTTGATCTAATTCACTTAAGAACTTATAGCTTTTGGTAAAAGAATATGCAGGAATACAAACTTCGGCATTTGGTTGATTTGCTGCTCCCAAGAATTTTGCTCCGTGAACTCGTCGCCTCGTTTCTCTACTATTTAATCAGCGAGTTCGTTTAAGATCATTCCATTAGTGCTTCAACAACTCTTCAACTTTTTATATAAGACCTGTGCGAAAGTTCTTACTTTTTTTTTTCTAATTAACGACATATTTTCCATCTTCTCAATTTGCCTCAAAACCTTTCTGAGCAATCAAAATGATTTCTTTATTTCGCTCAAAACCTTTTCTGAGCAAACACAATTCTGTTGATTCGCCCAAAGCCAATTCTGAGCAAACTTTTCAACTTCACCCAAAACAACTTCTGAGCAAACCAATTTTTTTTCTTCTTCTTTTTCGCTCAAAACCATTTTAAGAGCAAACATAGGATCTCTACTCAAAACCATTCTGAGCACTTGAGTACCTTATTTTGATTACCAAATCAAACCAATAGTTTAATGACCATCGTCATTCTGAAGCATACATATCTTAACATATCTTAATTATCTTATCATTCTTCTGCTCCGAAACAAGTTTTCTATGTGTGAACTGTAGAATTGAACAGTATCTTAATAAATGATCTACACCTAATAGTAATAAACATTCTCCATATACTCTGGTGGCCCCTGAAATTGTAGGAATGCTTAAAAGCCAACCGCTGATCATCACCAACGAATGCAACAACATCTCAGTTTCGTGATTCCGTTTTGTGCGATGCTTCTATTCCAATGAAAATCAACTGCCTCTAACACGCCACCCAAGCGTGTATACTCACCCGCTTTCAGCGACCATTTGGTGCAAAAGCACTTTGCACCAGCTTTTTGTTTCAACATCCCCGCCTCTTACCAGCCTCGCCCCCCAACGACCGCTCTCCACGATAGCACGAGAAGAACCGAAACTCTGCCTTGCGCAACCAACAATGCTATTCGAAACTGCATTTCTCCAAGCAAACATAAAAATAAATTTGCACATACCTTTCAACTCCAAAAATGATCCACGGCGAAGCTGGAAGCGTTTCACCATTTTTTTTTTCTTCTTCCTCGAAAGCAAGTAAGCGCTATCACATAAAATAACCCCAATCCCCAAATCAACCTTATTTCTTTTCTAAATTTTCACATTAATTCCATTTTCACAAGATTAAAAACATTGACCCGTAGTGGATTCACTTTTTTCTTTTTTTTTTCAACTATTATTTTACAAACTCTTTTTCAAATCCACCAAAATGCAATTAAATCATTTTCACATTATTCCGAACCTTAAGCCATGAACTTCTCTTATAAGCCAACCCAAAATTACAAGCCACCAAGATTAAGCCACTTCTTTTTTTCTTAGCACGCGCGTCGTTTCACCTCGTCGCCACTTGTGGTAACTAGCGATGTGCCACGGTCGAGAGTCTACTTGAGAATGCACGAGACAGTTCACCCACGATGCTAGCAAGCTCGCCATAATCGTTCGCTGCGTGGGGGTTCGTATGTGTATTCGTATAGAAGATAGTACTTACAGTATGTTTGCGAATAATTGCATCACCACAATGACAATATTTCATCTTAAGAACGCATTACAATTAGAGTTATTTTTTTGTAAACCCCATAACCCCCCCCCCGAAATTTCAAAAAAAATCCGAAGGGAGGAATAAAAAAAAGTTCCAAAAACATTTTATGGAAATTTTGAAAAATTTATCAAGTGTCCGAAAGATTATAAAATCAAATAACTTATTTTGGAAGATGCGAGTTTTATCACCTTTTATATTCTTGGCTTTATTTTTTTTTTCGATAAAAAAATACTTGATTCATATGTTTTGTGCTATGATATAGTATGCAAATTCGATGTTTACAAGCTTTCATGCAATTTATTCCAATTCTAATCCGGGTGGCAAAAGAAGGATAGAAGGATTTAAAATTCGTTCTGGCCTTATTTGGCTTCAAAAACAGGTATACAAGCGTCGATTAACGATCATTCATGTATTTTTTTTTTTTTTGTAATTGACGCATTAAAAGCTAATTTTTGAAATTCAATGTCTTTTTTTACCATAACCCTTATCGTAATGGGACCTAAAAATAAACTATTGTCATAACGAAAGCTATGCAGAATAGAAGGAATATTTCCTTCACATATTGGGAGTCAACCCTAAAAATCCACTGCTAGCTTTAAAATATTCAACAATGTTTTTGATTAAAGCAAAAACTTGTTATTGAGGAAAGCGCTAACGAAATTGGTAACATTACTTGAACTTTTTAAATAGCGTTTCCTAAAATGGTATACAAATTTAGACTAAGGAGTGTATTCGAAAAAAAATGCAACACTTTGTTTCGTGAATAACTTTTAAATGCATGGATGGAAATTGATGAAATTTTGAATGAAGGTAGCTAGTAATGTAATGTTTACGTGCACAAAATTTGGTGAAAATCTGTCAAGTTGTTTTTGAGATAGCGTCCAATACTGAAGTTCATTGAATATAGTTTTTGAGCAGAATCAATTCTGGAAAGTCCCAGTAGGGGACCCAAAAACATCTGAAAATCAACAATTCGAACAAAGCTCACATGGTGAATCATTAAAGAAGTCCTAGAGGACCCGATAGTGAGCAAAAATTTGAATTTCAGTGAAGATTATTGATTCCATGAAGTGAGATGAATGTGAGAGGTTTTTTCAAGCTCAATCTGAAAATATGAATGAGGAAGAGATAAAAAAGATATTTTTCCTGACTGATTCGTCTAGCTGACCTTTAAATAGACTTGACTTAATTTCTTTAAGGTAGAAAAGCTGCCTACCGGTAAAATAAACGAAATACAGTGGTAAAAACGTGCGCAAGATATTTGGACTTATTGTGGAGAGATATTTTGAAAAATTTCGAAAAGGACAGCAAAACGAACTCTTTAGCGGTCACCTGGCAGGTTTCCAACCAGAAACTTTTCGTTGACAAGTCTCGCCTGTATTTCCCGGAGATAAACAAGGATAAAAAATTGAAAAATTTAATGTCTATTACCTGAGCAGGCTAGCGATCTGCGGAAACTGCAAATTACTAGCATAACTATTGACAGGATGAATGGCTTAAAATACAAAGAAGACTGCCTCCAAATGCGACCTTTCTCCCTGAAAAGCTCTTAAATAGGTCTCACAAAGTTTATACTCTTTTTAAATTGGAAATCGTGCTGTTGCACAAAAACGGCGGTGGAGTGATAAAAAGTCAAATATGTTGTTTTCGTGCCGTAAGAAAACAATCGGCTTAATTTGTTATAACTTTGACCAAATTCAAAATTTTGAGTTGTTTTGAAGGTCAGGCTTCAGGAAACAGCAAACGTAATCAAATATTATCTTGATTTGAAAAAAGGTGGTTCGTAGTATGCATTATAGATGGCGCACGTGTTGTCCAAAAATTAAAGTCGAAAAATTTCTTCATCGGGCGCTATCTCAAAACAACTTGACAGAACATCACTAAAATTTGCATATGTAAACATTACATCACCAGGTAACTTCGCTGAAAATTTTGCATTCACGCATTCAAAAGTTATTCACAAAACAAAGTGTTGCATTTTTTATCGAATACCCTCCTTACTGTCAGAGAATCTCAAAAAATTTTTTTGTAGTATTAAGAATATTTCCTACTCCATTTGAAATGCAAAATAATTCATAAGTTTAGAATGATTTCAACAGTTATGCGTTTTTTTTTTAACAGGTTGGAAAGTTCCTTCATGCAAATCCGACGAGAGCGTGATCAACTCGCCCTGCAAAGCCGCGATTCCGTCGATTCTAAAACTGGACCGAATGAGGAAATTCAAAAGCTGCGCTCCGAGATGGAACAGAAGCGCAAAACTTTCGAGGCACAGTTTATCGAATATGTAAGTGCTTACATACTTTGCATTAGTGTTTTTGTATTTTTGTAAATTTATTGTATTAACAAATCGTATAACCGGACTAATATATTTTTCGGAGTGGTTGATGTGAGTTTCACTTTTCGGCCCCACAATAAGTGAATCGCAAAAATGACAAAAAAAACTGTACCAAAGGCATGCTTTAGCTTCTGTTATGCGGTTTGTGGTCGGATGTAACTTATCGAGTAGATTTAATTCCCTTAGCTATTTACTTATGTGTATAAAAACCAACCTTCCTAGAAATCACTAATGCAGCAGGAGCTTACGCGAAATACCAATGAGCAAATAATAGCACTGCAGTTGGAAGTTGATAGGTTGAAGCAGGATCTCGAAGAAGCAGTCAATCGTGCCGAAAGGGCCGAGGAAGAGGTCCGTGAGCTGACATCTTTGCTCCGGGCCAGTCAACTTCAAGAGCGCCAATTTTACTCCCAACTAGATCTGGACAAATTGAGCCTTCGCAATTTCGGTGCCGGTGATGGGGACAACGATTCGCTCCTGTCCGGCATGAGTAGTCTAGCGCCTGCTGCCTTCTACCAAACCCAAGCACTGCCACCACTTCCGCCACCTCCTCCGCCTCCACCCCCACCACCACCTCAACCACCATCGCTTCAGAGAGCGCTGTCCGCAACCGGATCTGGGGCAATGGGACTTAGTGAAGCAATCTCGACGCAAAAATTAAATCACATCGCAGACAAGCACAAAAATGCTACCAGGAGTCAGCAACATGCAACAGGTAGGTTCCAATTACGGCTGTATCGATCCGTTACGATGTGCGTTAATATGCGTGAAGGTAGGACATCAAATCTGACATTGTAGGTACATAGATACGTATACGCAGAACAGGTGGACCTCACTTCCGGTCCATCCGAAGCTCAGTTAATTCAATAAACGACTGCCTCTTGCTCCCCACTATTTATGACTGCTGGCCGTTTCGTCTGGCTCACTCACTTTACATTTTCAACCTTCAACAAACTACATATGTACCTATCAATATCTTCTGATAACGCTAGTCGGTGATGGTGTAGTCTAGTAGAAAAAACTTTAACTGTACCTACCATCACATCGTAACTAGACAGGTATACGTTGTATTGTCATTTTTTTTTTCAGCAGTCAGCATATTCCGGGAGGCGTGCTGCATCTACTTTTCCATTCAATCCATTTGCTGTTTTCGAAGAAACTATCAATCTAAAAGCTTGGTTCCACCAGAACATAACTTTTCCAAACATCTTTTTCCGGAAGTAAATCAACTGAAGTTTTTCCAAAAGTGTCCTTCGACAAATTAAAAAAGCTTCGGCGTGAATTGAGACATTGATCCAAAACTCATCCATGATTTTTAGCAAAATTTTTAAGTAACGTTTACATGAGTAAATTTGAACTTTTAGGCTTGTATGGGAAAATTGAATATTTTGTACTGAAAAATCAACTAAATTTTTATTTCGTCTGTGGAACCGAGCCAGCTGATGGTTTTGCGCCAATTTATAAAATTCCTAAAGGAAATTTTTCGCTTAACAACTTTGTCGAAGACCGTAACTTCGCATCTTATTAGGAAATAAAGTTATTAGCTGTTTAACAGGGGTATGTTTTTCCGCACTGATCTAGGTATATATATATGAGGCCCTTAGAGCCAAAGGGGTATAAGTGCATAAAACCTGATTTCGAGAAAAAAGCACTTGAACTTCGTTGTATTCCAGTAAATTCCATAGATATTTTTTATGAATTTTTTTCATGTGAATGATTTTTCTAAATAAAAACAAAGCATTTTACATTTTTTTTCCCAAAAAACAACGTTTATTTGACGTTTATTGAGGCGATACATATTTTTTAAATTTGGTACTTATACCCCTTTGGCTCCAAACACATGCACTTATACCCCTTTGCCACCAAATAAATTCACTTATACCCCTTTGCCACCAACAAATTTTCACATCCAGGTTTTTTGATCGTATTGATATAGGTAAGAAACCATAAATATTCATTGCTACAAGAGTCAATTAGTTTTCGTATAAATATATTTTTTGTTGTTTCGATGAGAAATATACTCTGGTACAGTAGGTTAAGAGATTTTATGGCTGAAGATCGACCTGGTCTTGGCAACTTCTACTAAATCTTTCCAAACAACGTTTTTTCATCAAGATTAATTTATAATAATTCGTGAAAGGTATGTTCCACTAAATTCCAATCACCACGTGTTTTGTACGTCTTTGCCTAATCAATTGGGTATTGGGATGGGACTTGCGATCACTCTGAGTTGGTTTTTTACAGTAAATTAACGATAGGCGCTTCAATATTAACCCAATTATCTCGTACAAATACATTTTTTTTGTACTTTATAAGCCTTTAATCCGTGACACACTTCATAAATCCAGAAATCAGGCATTTGTGATCCGCTAATTTGTTATTGAAATAGAAAAAATAATTAAATATATTAATTTTTTTTCTACTAGAATTATCACTAAATGCAATCAGATGAATCATAGTTGATGGTAAATTTTTAAACATCATCAGCTATTCAAAAGAAAAGTTAATTACATTAATTTTAAAAATTTTTGGTCCCGATGAAAAAACATTACTTTCATGAAATCAAGTTAGGGTTGGTGGCAAAGGGGTATAAGTACATCAGTTTAATGGACTTTGGAGGCAAAGGGGTATAAGTGCAGCACTTATACCCCTTTGGCTCCAAACAAAAAGGAAATTTCAGTTAGCACGATTTTTTCAACGAGATCTAAACATAACAAAATAGTGAAATAAAATTATGATTAAAATAGCATATGATGATTGACAGTCAAGGATTCGTTCTAGATGGTTATCTCGATTTTTTCCATTTTGTCACTTATACCCCTTTGGCTCCAAGGGCCTCATATATAAAAATGAATTTCTGTCTGTCTGTCTTTCTGTCTGTCTGTCTGTCTGTCTGTCTGTCTGTCTGTCTGTCTGTCTGTCTGTCTGTCTGTCTGTCAGTCTGTCTGTCTGTTCCCTATAGACTCGAAAACAACTGAACCGATTTGCGTGAAACTTGGTAGATTGGGGAATTGGAGGCCGGGGAAGGTTGCTATAATGGTTTGGGACCTCTCCCTATCACTGGAAGAGGGGAGGGGGTCTCTCATGTAAAAGTAATAAGTCTTTAAATCTCGAGAACTGATTAAGCGAATCAAACCAAACTTGGCATGGGTGGGTACTTGGGTAAGAGAAATATTTCCAAGAATATTTGGTACCCCTCCCTCCTTCCAGTGGGGAGAAAGGAAGGGGGGAGGGGGCACTCCTTACAATTTTTTACATAACTGGAGAACTAAATAAGCTAAGGGAACAAAATTTGGTATGGGAGGGTAGTGGAATACGAGAAATGGTTTTATGGTTATTTCAGACCCCTCCCTCCTTCCGTTGGAGGTACAGGAAGGAGAGGGGGGCCTTTAACTCCTTTTTCATTGCATAACTTGAAAACTATTCGAGTAAACGAATCCAAATTTAACTAGGAAGGGGTATTTGGGTACGATAAGTAGTTCTGTGAATATTTGGTACCCCTCCCTTATTTCAGTGAGGAGATAGAAAGGGTGGAGGAGGCTCCTTTACAGTTTTCAGCATAACTGGAAAAATAATCAAGCAAATGGAACCAAATTTGGCGTGGGAAAGTATTTGATTACGAGAAATGTTTCTATGATATTTTGAGAACCCTCCGTTGTTGAAATCGGGAGATCTTAAGGGAGCAGGGTGCTCACATCCAATTTTTTACATAACTCGGGAACTTACTCAGCGAAAGCAACGAAATTTGGCTTGAAAGGGTATTTGAGCACAATGAATGTTTATGTGCATATTTGTAACTACTGCCTCCTTCCAGTTGCGTGATAGGAAGGAGAGAGGGAGGCTCCTTTACAATTTATCGCATAACTCGAGAACTAATCGAGCAAATGGAAACAACTTTGGCATGGGAGAACATTTGGATTCTTAATTCAATTTAATTGATTTTATTAGAGAGGCATGCTTGGAAGATTCGCCTCTAATTTGGATACGTAAAATGACTATTTGCTTATTTGAGACTTCTTTCGCCTTCAATTGGGGATACAGTTAGAGAAGACGGAAGCTCACATACGATTGTTTTGCATAAACCAAGAACTTATGTAACCAATATGACACGAAAACAATCATACAATCGAGCAAATAAAACAGCATTGGGCATTTGAAAACACGGAATGTTTGATCTTGATCCCCTCCTTCCAGGTAGGAAAAGGGGCTTGGATACTAATTTTAAAGTATAACTCGACAACGAATAAAGCAAACGAAACCAAATTTTGCATGAGAGGGTATTCGAGCACAAGAAATGTTTTTTTTCCGGTAGTTTAGCACCCCTTCCTCCAATTAGTGAAACAATAAGAAATAGGAAGAGGAAAGAGAGTCACTCATACTTTTTTTTTAAATATAAATTTTCGAGAAAATGGAATCAAATTTGCATGGAAGCATATTTGTGCACGGGAGATATTCTCTCGGTGGTTTGAGACCCATTTCCCAGACAACCAGAAGTCGTATATAATTTTACAGATTATATCGTATGAATGTTATTTAAACTCATTTTCGTATATCTGCACCTACAATGTGCGGCCCATGCATATTCTTTATCGTATTTAAATGCATTGCATGTTCCTTTACGACAATTCGTATATCTGCACTTACAATGTGCGTCCCCTGCATATTCTTTATCATATTTAAATACATTGCATGATTTTATTACGACAATACAATCCAAATAAAGAATATGTGTGCTAATGTACCTATATGGCCTCCAAAATGATACGTATATACTGGTTTTGCTGCATTATATACGATTTATTTACACGTATATTTGCACGTATATTTTGTGTTACAAATTTGATATACCCACCAAATGGTTGTCTGGGTTCTCTTGCCAGAGTTGGGAGAGGGCATCTCATTCTATTGAATAACTCGCGAATTTGTCAAGAATGGAGCCATATAAAACATGTGATCGTATTTGTATACTAGAAGTGCTTTTCTGATGTTAGGAGACCCCCCCCCTTTTTCCATTAGAGGTATAGGAATAGGGGATGGGGTCACTCTCACAATTTGTATAATAATAGGTAAAATAATGCGATGTTATATAGTTACAAAAAATGTTTCTGGGATAGTTTGAACTCTCTCCACATTTAAAAGGTACACCGAAGATTAAGTTATAGTCTTAAGAAGCAAAGAAATTCAGAGTCATAAAAAAGATTAAAACACGGATAATTTTTTTTGTATGATTTCAAAAGAAAAAAAAAAGTTGCCATTTCCTTTTGAAAAGACATTTTAATAATTATGAAATTGAATTGAAAATTTTGTTAAACTCAATGAAAAGTTAAATAGCTAGGTACTACATATTTCAATAGTTTTTGGAAGGTGTAGCAAAGCACACCGGGTCAGCTAGTAAACAATAAATTCGATTGACATCCCTGCAGGTGCCTAGCGAGGTATTGCGTGACTATTTTCCATGCAACACTTCGCGAGGCTTAAGCAGTGATGTCAATTGAATTTATTGTTAATCAATGCGAAAAAACATACCCCTGTTAAACAGTTAATAACTTTTTTCCTGACAAGATACGAAGTAATGGTCTTAGACAAAGTTGTTCAGCGGAAAATTTCCTTTCGGGAATTTATAAATTGGCACAAAAACCATCAGCTGGTTCGGTTCCACAGACGAAACAAAAATTATGTAGATTTTTCAGCACAAAATACTCAATTTCCCATACAAACCTAAATGTTCAAATTTACTCATGTAAACGTTACTTAAGAATTTTGCAAAAAATCATGGATGAGTTTTGGACCAAGACGAAGCTTTTTAGACCCCAGGGTTTGAGATATTCCAAAATAACCCCAAATCGACTCAGTGTATTGTGACATTTTTCCCTAACCGGTTAGTTGAATTTTAATACCCAAATGTAAATTCTGTAAATTTTTATAATTGGTGATCATAAATACAGAGTAAGATGCAAATTAAATTTTATTTGGATTTGGTTTAATTTTTATAAATATACTCTTTTTCGTTAAAGCTAAGCAAACAATATTAAATTGTAAAATTAAAATAGCACACTTTCGATATTTTGCATAATTTACAAAACCTTTTTAATTTGGATGGATGAACGGCGTTGTTGAAATAGAATTTATGTTACGAATGGTTGAAGTTGTTGTAAATGTTTAATTTAATTATGATGTTGATATGCTTCGGTGATTTGCTTACGATTTTTAAACGATTTTGATACTATCTTACTATTTTTCAGAGGTTATCCAAACTCCTCCATAATTAAACTAGAGTCCGCTTGAATGATGTGTAGTCACCAAAACCCTATCGAGAAACATTGAAAAATGTGTGATGGAATTTACAGATCATGTGTCATATACCGTACTATTTTGATAATTTTTAAAATTGTAATTGTAATTGTTTTATTTGTATACAGTGACGGTAACATTTTTTGTAAAGTTACATAAGGCCCGCAGAGTCAAAGTGGTATAAGTGCAAAAATGATCGATTTTGAGTAAATAATGCCAAACGATTTTCGATGTTAATATTTTTGATTTTCAAAATTATATTTGCATACTTTTACGTTCGAAAGAAAATTGCAAATGTTCGAAAAATGTATGTAAAATGGCCACAACACAAAAATTTCTCGAAATTATCTTTTATACACTTTTACCCCTTTTGCTTATATCACTTCAAAGAGATCTTTGTTTTGAATTCAGTTAGAGTTGATTCAGATGTATTTTTCCAAATGACATACGCTGACACGCTAAGCATGTGTATTCTGTTTGTATGTTTTATGTTGGTTATCCACCATGGGTGCACGGATTCACCGCAGTTTCTGCCTAAGTATGTGCTCACATGCATTCTTTAGATGATTAAAGTTCGACAAATCTCCAATTCAACGCGTACACTATACCCAGACTCCATGGCTTCGTATGAACTGTTATGGAGTGAACGTATTGCGCGTGTTGATGTAGGTATATTTTGGAAGAACGAGTCGATCAGGTGGGCTAGTTTACTTACAAGTATTCCGGCATCCGTGTATATACCTGGCCAGCTGGCAACTGAATGAACATTCTTATTATATAGTCAGTTAAAGAGGCAACCCATCTTACCCGTCGGCCACTTATGGGATTTGAACCCAAAATTTTTCTTGTCGATACCGGGAATCGAACCCAGAACGCCTGGCATACCAAAACCAGATTCGCGCCAGCCTATCTGCTAGACAATATCGGCGTTGTACTACACATGTGTGTATTCTTCATGGAAAAAAACTTGCACTTGCGGCATGTGTCGTATTAATGCAAATGTAGATTTTTAATTAAATTTTTAGCTACATCATGATTATTAAGTTTAACTTTCAGAACTTGTTAGTTTCAAATGATTTTTTTAGTGTTCATTTTGGCGAGTTGGTAAGTATATTTTAATATCATTAATGAAAATAAAATTAGATTAAAAAAGTTTTCTCATTATATCTAGCGGCACTGACGATCACAAGTTCCATTTTTTAATCCAATCATCAGCCTACGTTAGGGATGATGTTGCTCCCTTTTCTGCAGCACAACCACACAGATATATTTGGCGGCAACTGGCAACATAATTGTTGCAAAAATAAATTTCCCTTCACTTCGAATCGTCGTTTAATTTACCACTTCACTAGACGCACTCAGCACAAAAACCACATAAGCTGCCCGCGTGACCCACCAAAAAAGGTCATTAAATTCAATCATGCATGCAGCTTCTATCACTTAATTGTGGATTTTCAACTACCTCGAGTGAATGTGACGAATACTGACAATGGATTTTTTATTTGGAAATTTGTCCATTAGTATTCATTATAAGTTTTCCACTTTTCTGAGACGAATCACTAAAAACTTGAAAACCTCTCTAATTAAAAAAAATCCACTAATTTTTCTGAACCTTTTTCAAACAACCGATTGCTGTATCCAATTCCGATCCATGTAAGTCGACCTACTTTTTTCGACCATGAAAGCATCTAATCAACCCTGAACAAGGCACTTGAGCCGCTTAATTTTCAAGCAGCATTTTCCGTAAGCCGCGAAAAAAATATCGTCCGCCAAACCAAAACTATACGCCAAAAAAGAAACGCGACGCAACAGGCAGTAGTCGGGAAATACTGGTCCTCTTTTAGTTACGTATCGCTGCAGGATCAACCGAATCGGCACGTGGTACTTGTGCGAGCACCGTTTCACTTTCACGACCAGATGCAAACTGTTGTCGAGTCGGCATGTGGCCACACCGCCGGCCGACAGCGGAAGCAGCATCCCCCCATTATCATCTGGGAGATGGGACACCGATGATGTTTATGGTGATTCTGATGACAGACTGAGGAGACTCCTGACGAAGATAACAATCATCCGGTGACGGGGCTTCCTGGGGTGCCGCTTTGTGGGTGGTTACTTTCCAATCATAAATATAGGAAAAACACTTCTTCTCCCTTATCCGGTTTGTGCTTTCACGGATCTTGAGGCTCTGTTGGGCGGATGCGTGCTGTTTGACCGTCTGGTCAAAAACGCGGTGGATCTTAACTTCTCTTTTTTTCGTGTTTTATCTTTGAATAAAAGGGATTTTTTTTAAACACAAACACATAGGTATAGTATCCTAATGAGCGCCGTTGTTGCCTAGCGGATAGGCTGGCGCGAGTCTGAGTTTGGAATGCCAGGCGTACTGGGTTCGATTCCCGGTTTCGGCAAGAAAACTTTTGAGTTCGAATCCCGTAAGTGGCCGATAGGTAAGATTTGTTCCCTCATATAACTGACTATATGATAAGAATGTTCATTCAGTTGCCAGCTAGCCAGGTATATACACGGATGCCGGAATACCTGTAAGTAAATTAGCCCACCTAATTGACTCGTTCTTCCAAAATAAACCGATGTATTTATATCAACTCAATACGTTCATCCATAACAGTTCATACGATGCCATGGGGTCCGGGTATGGTGTACACGTTGCATTGGGGATTCGTCGATCTAAATAATCTAAAGAATGCATGTGAACACATAAAGGGTGATACGGTCAAAATTCGGTCAAGGGAAAACGCGTGTAAATCGGTGAAATCGTTTATTTAAAAAATCAAATTAAATTTCTTTTTCAAGTTTGATCAGTATAAAATTCAGGAAAAATATTCAGTTAGGCTTCCGCTTTTTCAAATCCGAATTGCCGGGCCTTACGCTTAACCCCTGCCATCAGATTTTGTACAGCCACCTTGTCCACCTTCTTCGCCGCAGAAAGCCAGTTTGCCTTGAACTGCTGCTCGTCCTTAGCAGTTTTTTGATCTGCTTTAGAATCCGCTTGACAATAGCCCAGTATTTCTCAATTGGGCAGAGTTCTGGCGAGTTGGGAGAGTTCTTGTCCTTGGGAACCACCTGCACGTTGTTGGCGGCGTACCACACCATGGTCTTTTTACCGTAATGGCAAGATGCCAAATCCTGCCAAAACAGTACGGAACAACCGTGTTTCTTCAGGAAAGGCAGCAGACGTTTATTCAAACACTCTTTCACGTAAATTTGTTGGTGGACAGTCCCGGAAGCTATGAAAATGCTGCTTTTCAAGCCACAGGTACAGATGGCTTGCCAAACCAGATATTTCTTCGCGATCTTTGACAGTTTCATGTGCTTGAAAATATTTGCTACCTTTCCCCTTCTTTTTGCCCTATAAAAATCCTGTCCCGGAAGCTGCTTGTAGTTGGCTTTGACGTAGGTTTCGTCGTCCATTACCACGCAGTCAAATTTCGTCAGCATCGTCGTGTACAGCCTCCGGGATCGCGCTTTGGCCGTCGTATTTTGTTTATCATCGCAATATGGAGTAACTACTACTAGTCGATAGTCCAGCTCATTTTTTGGCTCAATGCACGGTTGTAGACGATACGTCCAGCTTATTTGCGGCATCTCGGAGAGAGATTAGGGTTTCGCTTGAAACTACCGGCAACTCTCTTTGTCGTCTCAGCGGCTTCCGGTTTTCGATTTCCCCCCGATCTAGACTTCCTGGCTGTCTACAAACGTTCCCCAAACACTTTAATTACATTTGTAACGGTTGATTTGGCAACTTTTAGCGATTTTTTCCTGCTTTGCCTGCGAGTTGCTCGGATTTTCGCGATGCGCGAACAAAATTTTGATACGCTGCTCTTTTTCCTTGGACGGCATTTTGACAACTGAAGAGTGAATTCCAAAATCAAAATAGGAGCAACATTCTACACACACACACACACATCTACAAAATGAGGGGTGTTCAGGTTTTTTAAATGCAAAATTGAAAGAAATACGTCAAGTTGATATTGACCAAATGTTGACCGTATCACCCTTTATGCATTAAAAGTTTTAAGGTTAGTGGGACGTAGTCAGAAAAATTATTGTTTTCTTCATTTATTTTAATTTTTTTTAAACATGCGATTTTCACCATATTTAGAAAAAGGGGTAACTTGCAACAAACTTTGATTTTAATGAAAAATCTAATGAAAACGTATGTACCTAAATGTATAGGTATCGATAATTTTTTTATGCTATAAAAACCATTCCCCGTAATAATACCGATTGCAGTGATTTCTGCTTCTGTTGAAATCCAATGCTGGCTTTTTTACTGCGTCACAGCTTCAGGAGCCAAACCTGCGAGTGATATTCCAGCAGCCAACCGGAATGCATGATGGCTTGTTTTAGAGCCCTTTCTTCGCCTGTTTTATCAATTCTGGAATGAATAAAATCACATAAAATGGATCTTACGCTGCAGGTTTGCTCAGAAATTTTCGGTGGAACGTGACTGGGGCCATGAGGTGGGCTCGCCAATCAAATAATCACTAGTGCATACAGCCTCCAACGATCGCTTTGGGGAGCAAGCCGACGCCAGATACGGCAAGAACACAACGTTTTCGGCTTAACGGTACTTCTAAAATACTAAAGGTCCAGTAATTGAACTGCTACATTACTTCAACAGTAATTAATTGTAATTAATTAATTAAAGTTATGCAACAAACACACGAAACAGTTTTGAACGACCCCTCGTCGTTTTGTTTACATTAATACCGTATTTGTTTATGCCGAGTGTTGCACTAGTGTTGCACTGGTGCACCACTAGGTGCTGTCAAACTGTTTGTTTATTCGGACGGTGTTGCACTGGTTTTGACCTGTCGGAGTTCTGCTTACGGACGGTGGCCCACCGATAATTTTGCCAGTGTTGCGGGAGAGCGTGTGAGTGAGTGAGATAGCAATACACTGGCGACGATTTGTGTTTGTTTTTATCGGATACGGTGGAACACTCCACGAGTGGAGAAAACAAATACAGTATAAGTCTTAACTATCATTGGATGTAAGTGTTACTTTTGTAATCAGGTATTATCTGGAAAAATGGATCTCGAACAGAAACGTAGCGCTGTGGTTGACTTGTTCCTAGCTGGCAAACGGCAGGAGGACATAGTTCGTAAGCTGTCCGATATAAGTGTGTGCAGAAGTTTTGTATACCGTACTGTTAAAAGATACTTGGAGACCGGAAGTGCCAAAAAACCGTATGGTGGGGGACGCCGACCTACTGTGGTGACACCTACCATGGCGAAGATCGTCAAGAAGCGCCTTAAGAGCAATGCTCGTCGTAGTGCCACTAAATTGGCAGAGGATCTTAACATATCGGATCGAAGTCTCCGTCGAATCCTGAAAGGTAAACTGCAGACCAAGCCCTACAAGATCCAAAAGGTTCAAGACGTTACGGTGAAGTAGAAACAAGAACGGGTAAAAAGAGCGAAGGCGCTGCTGAAGAGGGCCGCGGAAGGAAGGTTGAAGAATAGCGTGTTAACCGACGAGAAACTCTTCACCGTACAGCAGTTCGTGAATAAGCAAAACGACAGAGCTTGGTTGCCAGACAGATCACAAAGCCATGCCGACTTGCTGACGGTCGCTCGGCGACAGAAACCAGCATCGGTGATGGTTTGAGCCGGAATCACCCGTGATGGCCGGACTCCGCTGGTTTTTGTCCCTGAAGGAGTGAAGATCAACCAAAATACATATCGGGAACTAGTTCTGCAGAATGTCGTCGAACCGTGGGCACGTCGACATTTTGGTTCCAGGTTTCTGTTCAAGATCCATTTTCCGGATAACACCTGATTGCAAAAGTAACACTTATAGAGAATTCGTTTTCGTGTGGTGGTGCACCGGGGCACTACCGGTAGTGCACTTTTTGCTGTTTTCATGCTCGTTTTCAGGGATGGTGGCCCACTGGTAGTGCACCATAAAGTGGACGGTGGAACACTCTGAAAATGTTCGGTGTTGCTGGCGCTCTCACCAATACTGTCATGATTTTTGACAGGACGTGCTTCCCGATGTAAACAAATATCAGCTGGTCTTGTTTATTTCTATACCGCAAAAATTGTGTTCTAGCTATTTCCACATTGTGTTTTTCCTTAATTTACGGAAACTTGTTCCGGATTCAATACCAGTGCCGTTTCCAGCAGAGGCGGAGAATTTTATCCGGAGAAAACGTTCCAAAGCAAACAAACGAATCTCGGCCCTCAAGCAACTGGAGGCAGCCGGAAAGTTACCAAGAGTCACTCGTTTTCCGCTTCAAGCAAAAATGGAAAATGCGGATCGGACGCTCCCAAGAAGAAATGTGCCCAGAAGGCTTGCTGCAATCGGTTCCAGGAGATACTGAAGAAGAGCAGCAAATCCGAGTGCAAAAATTGCAACCAAAAGATCTGGAGGAATCGCCCAAACCGAAGAGTTCTCTTGCTCGGGCGGGTCCCTTAAGTTGGTCTCGTGCAGCAAGAAGCGTTAAGCTGCTTCGAAGCTACTCTGCTACAAGCCAGCTTCGAGCGTTGAAGCCTCCGAGTGCGTGAAAATCGGGAAAGAACTGTGCTTTATTTAGGGTGACGACGCTCGGTTGCGTCAAGTCCCGGATTCCAACCCGTTGCCCTTCAAAAAAGGCAGTTCGAGACTGCACCCGCATTGGGAGCTTGAATTTCTTTTTTTATACGGGATTTTCATCCTGTGGGATGATTCATCCCTACAAGGGCTTGAATTTCGTTCGTTTCGGTATGTTATTAAACTTTTCCGCGATCCGAGTTCGCCGTTTTCGATTTTTTATTTGTAATCTGAAACGGAAATACTCGAACGAAGAAGATGAGATTTGCGAGGAATAAACGATACTCTCAAGACAAAATATCAGAACCATTAAGCTGGGGTAACTGCAGTCCAGCAGCAGCAAACATAGACCGCCCAGAATCAGCCGGTATTGCAGTTATTATCATCAGGGCCAGAGGCGAATCTACCAAGCAAGCCTCTAATAAAATTAATCTGAAATTTTCACAATTTAACATAGTACATAAATTCATGCTAAAATTTTTATATTATTTGCAAGACAATGATCAACTGAAGTAAATTTGATTTCAATTTTCGAAGTCAAACGAAAACAAATACCAGCTGTAATGGATTTTTGACAGCTTGATGTTTTCTGTTGACTCTGCCGATTTCACACACACCAACAAAGGTGAGTGCAAAACTCGATTCATGCTCGTTTTCAGCGTGGAAGGTGCAACACTTTCGGGTGGTGAAAACAAATACGGTATTACATACATCCAATGATAGCTAAGACTTAATGTAAACAAAGCAACGAGGGGTCGTTCAATACTGTTTCGTGTGCAACGAAATAATTACTGTTGAAGTAATGTAGCAGTTCAATTGCCGGACCTTTAATATTTTAGAAGTTATTTTTTCTTTCGCTCCATACTGGTCATGAACGAGGAAATTTATATTTAACATGAAGTGTGTGCCTGAAGTTGCGTATTTTATCAAAAAATACCGTTAAGCCGAAAACGTTGTGTTCTTGCAAAATCTGGCGTCGGCCTGCTCCCAAAAGCGATCTTTGGAGAAAGGCTTAATTTGAAAAAGCAACATTTCATTTCAAGTTCAGAGGAATTTTTATTCCAATATGTTTGAAAAATCTTCATACTTGATGGCATCAAATTTGACATTTTTTTAGATGCGTAAAAAAATTTAGAGCTTTTTTAATATTTGGAGGGCACTGATTCCAAAAATGCAAATACTTTTTCTTCTATAAGCTTCTATCAGCAAGACGACTTTTGAAGAAACCGGTAAACATTCATCAAATAAATTTGTGTACTCTTTGGCAAAACTATAGGACGTCAGAAATGTTTTGAATAAAAAAGTTTTAGTTCAATAATCAACAACGAAAATCGCAAATAAAACTGCAAACCTGAAGAAAGCTCCATACTCTAGGGAACAAATGAAATATCTATTTTGAAAACAACGAGCCCCAGCCAAGTTCTAAGAAACACTGCCCTACCCAGCTGAGTGCCTCTTACTAATTGAATTCACTTGTGGTTGGTGTGCCTATACTTAGTTGTCAATCGCACATCCCCTTTGTCTATTTTCACGGCCACGTTTTAGCCTATTTTATTGTGCTTTCTTATGTAGGTACTTCCGCTTTTCTTGGTGGCTCAGAAGCAAATGTAGGTAGGCAGTTGGGTACATAAGACACAGGATAACGACGACGGTAGGCAACCCCCGCTAAGGACGGACTATTTTGAATCTTCCAAGTCTGGGCGAACTGAAATATGCTATCAGTGGGTGTTTTTTTGTTGGCGCGCGTAAGTTAAAGTTATGAATGGTTTTGCGTTAGAACAACACTTGAAGATCTTGAAAATAGATACATCTATTTCTAGATATTTTACTCGTCCAAGTGTAGCTATTTTAATAGGTTCAACATTAAGTGATCGCTCACTTTCAATATCCTCTACTCATGATAACTTGTAGCAAAAGATGCAGATTAACATTTTTATGAGAGTTCAAATTTTGATTCAGATTGCAGATCTGTTAGCATCGTTTTTGAAAATAGCATAAATTTCTTAAGTCTAAACTAAATGTTGCGTTTGTACATTGTTCAGTATCCTGATAATTTTTACAAATATTAAACATAAAACTTATTGCTGGAATTTTTTTTTACACAAATTCTTAAAAAATTTCCCTTGTTTGCAATTCATTAATCTTTTGTTTGTTGCTTTTTTTTTCTCACCATTAGGTTTAGATTCCGTCATCGAGGACATCAAAAACGGTCGCGTTACGTTACGCCGCCGGAAGCCGAACATTCTGAACGATCTAGAAACGAACCCCAACGACGTCGCCGGGTCTTCCGGTTCCGGTTCGTCCGCCGACAGCCGACAAAGCCAGCTCAACTACTCCCAGCTGGCTGCGAAAAATCCCGCCCTACGTGAAATGTACGAAGTGTTAGAGAGAATGAAACGCCGGAATCGACAGTCACGCGTTATTGTGGAATCCGAACTTATGCCTTTCAAGGAGTCGTTATCTGCGCGGGACGAAGCAAGGCCAGATTTGGACACCACAGATGGGGTCGTCGGGAGCCGAACAAGAACTGTGATCACCGGTGTCGTTAACATTTGAAACTAGAATACAAGTTTTTACTTAAACAAACTAAGAGCAACAGAAGTGATTTAAACTAACATTGCATTTTTTTAACATTTTATGAAATCCAAGAAAATATTTTAATTATATTTATAGCAATGATCGAAATAGCGACACTCACAGAATGAATAAAAGTATAATTCATTAAATCCCTTCTTTTCTCTATTTACGATACCAAATCCATAATAACGTTCATTATTATTTATTCAGACATGGTATAATTTTGAATAATTCTTCAAGAGCATTTTTGCATTTTTGTTTCTTCGCCATTTAATTGGAGATCCCAACAATATCACATCAGCTGTCTTTGTTAGTGTTCTTAGAAGTTTGATGACAAGTGGATTTGTCAAAAATCGTTAGACCGCGAAGAAAAAAATCCGGATTTTTAAGTACAGCCAAAGATTGGTTGAAACTTTGAAACCAGGGAACTGAGATAAACGGAGAATCATCGTCAAACAAATTTTGCAGCCAATGATTGAATTTGTTATAATTTGTTGAAATTTGTTAGAGAGAATTATAAGGTTTCAGTTAAAATGAGAGAAACCGGTGCTCAGAGATTGAAAATGTGCCAATTGTTGCAAATGTTGCAAATTGTTACAATTTGTTAAGCAGTTGTGGAATTTTAATCGTTACCATTCCAAATGCAAAGAATTCTCTCTCCACTGCAATCCCTTGCTTGAAACAGTAGCTCACGGTGTCTTTTTTTCGGCCCTTTAAAAAAATGGTAATATCTGAAAATTTGCCACATTATAGAGGAGACTCTCCCTTGAATTGTAATTCTCTTCACAAAACTCAAAACAACATTCTATCTTCGATGGATCATTTCATAAAAAAATATACCTTCATTACCGTGCTCTTGTTCATTTGCTATATTGTTGCCAGTTAATTTTAAGGCTAATTCTAGATGATTTCTAATGTTATTTTTAAAATTTTCTTTGGAATCTAACTTTTTTGCCATCATTTTTAGTTAAAAATCATGTTTAGCAAAATTTTTTAAGTTATGATTTTTTTCTGAAGAAATCTGAACACATCTTAGTTCAAAAATGTAAAATTTGAAGTTTTTAGGAAAAATTATGAACGAAAACTTAAAAACAAATCTTGTGCATTTTGTTCTCAAATCTTCTAAAAAAAGTTATGTTGATTCCCCGAATTATTTTTCTCCTGAGTAGTGCGCTGGATAGGGGAGAGTCTCCTTTTCAGAGATGCCGAATTTCTCGATATTGTTCTTCAAACGGCATGGCGACTGAGCTATGTTTAGACGCCTTAATTTATGCAACTGAAGCGAGGAGAATCGCGGCTGCCATATCGATAAACACATATGGCATATCGAAAAATCCTATTCAAATATCATTTGAATTAGAGGTTTACCGAATAGTGGTAGGGTGGTTTGCAATCGTTGCGCAGCTGAGCACATTATAACAAATTATAACAAAACTTGTATGGGAGCTCCTCTTTTCCGTTCCCATCCGTCTCTGTTGAAAGGAGGTACCCAAAAACCCTCTGATATAAAATTTGGTTGATTGATAAGTTCTTAAATGTACAACAAAATTTATGAGAAACCCCCTGTTTTCCTCCTACACACTATACAAGGCGAAACCAAATACCTTCCCATGAAAAATTTGATTCTATTTGCTCGATTTTTTAATTTATGCCATGAAAATTGTATGGGGCTCTTAGAACACCTGTATCCGTGGTCCAAACAGCCGATTTAGACCAAAATTCCGACCCGAGCAACCGCACTGGTGATCCATTATACCAGTTTCAACTCAACTTTTTTTAGAGCTGGTATAAGGATTGATCCAAAACTGATGAGATTTGAATCCAATTTGACGCAGTTCTAAACCGTTTGACAGTTAATGGAACACGAGTGCATTTGCCAGTTTTTTCATTGGATCGGATCTAATTTCTTTGGTTCAATTCTTGTATAAATTAGACCCAAGAAATGGACCACGAATACAGATGCCCTTACACCCTAAACATTTCGGAAGCAAATTTTGAATAGGAAGAATGTGCCAAATGTAAACAAACTGAGTTATTAGCTGGGTGAAAAAATACGTTCGAAGACCTACATTTTGATTGGAAAAAGTTATTTAAACGATATTTGGTTTTCGAGAAATAAAGGAAACAAAATAATATTTTTGCTGGAAGCTTATGGAGCTGTCAAACTTTGAACGCGTTTTTCTCGAAACATCGAAGTTGGCGCATTCGCCGTATTCAAAATTCAATACCGATGTACTCACTAGCAGAAAGGTAGTGTCTCACATAATCGATTCTCTCGAGAAATAGTTCTCGTATTCCAATAGGTCCCAGCCAACATGAAATCGCAATGGAAATGATAATCCAAATCGAATATTAAGACATTTTCAATAACTATCGTAAACACGTTGGTATTGAGTGTTTTTCTATCATTCATTTACGACAAGCTTTGCCCAAAAATAGTTGAGTCTGATAGCAGTTTAGTCAATTCGTAAATCTGTTTCCAAAACGTTGGAAATATGCTAATTCAATATTTAGGATTTGAGTGAACCGATTTACGATAAATGGGCGGTCCTTCAATTGACACTCTCTCCGGTCTCTTCCTTCGACCGGTTCGTAAAAAGAAAATCTCACCTATAGAGCTAAAGCGTGGACCTTATCAACTAATGAATTGGCATAGTGGTAAGATACCGGACTGCCAACTCGGAGGGCTGGAGTTCAACTCTCGGTCGAGGAATTTTTTTTCGTTTATTTTGCATTTTGTTGGAAAATTGAATCGTTAGAATCTTGTCATTGTAGATATATCGCCTCCACTTTTGTAGCTATATGCTATTTTGGTAAGTTTAATACAATCTTTTTATCTGGTATATTTGTTTGAATAATTCTGCTGTTCCTGCGTTATACCTTCATAAAAGTTTGCTGGGGTGTCATTCCATGTAAAATTTGGTTTTATTCACTTGATTAGTTCTCTAACCACACAAATAAATATTTTAAAGTAGCCCCACTTTCATTTCGACGTATCTCCTCACTGGATGGAGGAAGCAGTACCCAATATTCAAAAAACATTTCTAGTATCCACAGGGGCGGTCCTAGAGTTGGCTCTTGGGGTGAGGGGTTATTTTCCAAATTTTCAAAAATCTGTCAAAATGAAGGAACGTAATATCTGGTGAAAAAACGAAAATTTTGAAAATGCAAAAAGAGGGGGAGGGTTGGGGGGGCAGGGGGTGTGAGGGTTGCTATTTTTAAAGAATTTCTTGTTATAAATGTCATTTTACAAATGAAAATTATAAACACATTGTTGAGCTTCTGAATATTAGTGCTAGGCCAAACAAAAATTATAGTTTTGAGACAAGTTTTAGTTAATTATTGCTATGAATTTCAATTTGCTATGATTACGCAGATTGAATTTTTCATTGGGATAGTTTACTGCATAGTGATTTGGAAATTTTGTAATATTATTTTTAATTTGGAAACACAATCCTTGTTCGAAATCAACACTCTTAATATAAATTTAGTTGGAAATAAGATTATTAAAATCAGATACTGAAGTATGAAGCTTCTGGAACATAATTTTAATTCATTTACTCTTAAATTTCAGGTTATAATACAAAATTTTCGATTTTAGTTGTACTGAAACAAATGAAATAGCAACAAATAGATTATAAAGAATTCATGTAGGTACCTATTCATAGTTCCAAACTCTTGAAATGATATGAATCTATATATATAAAACAGGGAGAGAGACAGACCATACAGAAATGTGCGAACACGCAAAACTCTTCACTGGAGCATCCGATTTGCATGCGATTTTTTTTGTTGTGTTTGTCTTCACGCGAAGAATAACACAACGGAGAGATAATTTCGAAATTGTTTTTGTGGAATTTTAGAATTAATTTTTAGTTTTTATTCGTATCAAATAAAAGTCATGGCACCCAATTTCCATTTTTTTCCATTCGAATCACCCAGAATAGGAAGGCGCCAAAAGCAATCAAGGCTTACTGATGTGCATCCATATCTCTATAGGAAGTTTTGGCGCCCATTTTCGTTGCAAGTGTACTTTTCACGTGGCACCAGTAAAATGGATACTTGGATGTGATTTTCCCTTTGGGGTTCCGCAACTACGAAGCATAGCAAAGCCTGTACGAAGAATATTGACAAAATTTGTAATTTTTTGCATTAGAATCAAGGCAATTCTAAGATTTTTTTTAGATGTTTGTTCGTTCACCGTTATTTTTTTTTTTGAAATGTCATATTCTTCTAGCAACTCAAGCAATATGGCTGTAAAATTGCCAATAGGCTCCAAACAACTCAATGAGATTGAATTGAAACATTTCATTATGAAATCATTTTTTATGAGTTTTGGTAACACCAGTAGAAAGTCGTATAACTGGTAAAAGATCACCTTAATTTATTTTTTCTTGATTTTATCCAGTTAGTTTGAGAATTGAAGGTAATTAATTTTGTGATTCCAAGTAAATTGAATCATTATCATAAAAACGGATTGGAGGATCAGGAAACATTGGATAATCCACACTACCTTTCATGCTCGGTGGTTAATCGGTACTTTTGAAAATTTTAGCTATATAGGACTTCATCTTGATATTAGATCCAACTCTCAGTTTCAAAAGTCAGAAAAATGGATCGTAATCAATAATATTATCAAGTACTAAAAACTTGAAAGAATATAAAAATTAAATTTTAAGTAAAAAGCATGCCACCTAAAATTTCGAACATTTAAGTATAGAGAAAAATCTGAACCAATACACTAAAATACAAAAAAAGTTTCGTACCAGATATAAGATCTAAAAAAATAATTTGTCAATCATAGGTAAGTAAATTAAAGAATATAAACACTTAAATTCGACCAAAAAAAATAAAAATCAAGATCAACGAAAATCCAGCTTTTAAATAAACGTTTTAATCTAACTGAAAATCCAGATTCATAAAGCCAAAGTTAGAATACTGATTCAAATTAACAATAAAATTCAGAATTAAATTTAACTGTCTGGATTACAGTTTCTTTTCCTACGATCATAAACTATAAATTTAAGTAATTTGTGAATATTTTGAATTTTTATTCCATATACTCAAAATAGATTTGCTTTCATTCAGGGTTTGCCTGTTAAGAGAAAAATAATTTTAATACAAGAAAGTTTAAATTCTTTTTTCCAAATGCTTTAATTGTTAGTGCAATTTGCCAATCCCCAACTGAAAATTGAAAAAAAACATAATGATGACACAAATTTCGAAGACATTTTCAAAAAATATATTGATTAGAAAAATGTTGCTGTAAAATGAAATGAATAGTAACATTTTCTGAATTGTTAAATATTTGTCAAACTCAGCTCTATAAATTCACAATAAGATTCAATTAGTGTAATTAGTGCAAAGTCCGAAAAAAGACATTTGAAATAATCAAAAAAAATAAAAATTAATTTTATATTCATTATTCTTTAAATTTTCCGGGTCCATTTTTGATTTGTCTATTCTGACGACCATATTTAAAGAAAACTGTAATGTATTTAAATACAAAGGTTAACACAAATCGAAAATACAACTCTATTTGAGACGACTCCAGCAAAAAGATCCATTTTCTGTTGAAATTAATCTTCAACATTTTTAAAATACTTTATCAGATAGGAGTTGTTGAATAGGAATGATGACTAAACTAAATTGAAACTTGATAGATTAAGCGTTCTTAAGTTACCGGTGTTGATCATTTACAGAACTTTATTATACGCTACCTCAACAAGAAAAATAGTTTGCTAAACAAAAGTTAGCGCACTTATTAGAGCAAATCTTTTGAGCGTTTTTGTTTCACGAACTGCCTGTTTTGAATATAAATTTATGTATGATATTTTCCATTCCATTACCGGTTTTTTGAATGAACTTAAAATAATGAATAACGAACCGTAATTCTGGATTTTTTTCGGATACAAAGGTATCCAGTAGCTTTCATACACTTAAAAGGAAGGCTGACTAAGGAACAGTGCTAAAATATAAAAAATACTCAAAAATTACAGGCCTAACAAAGTTTGCCGGGTCAGCTAGTTTATAATAAAAACTGGAAATGAAGCCATGAAGGGTTAAACTAGTGAAGAGTATTTATCAATTGGAATTGAAATAGACAAACTTTCAGTTGAAGGGTATCAAAACTTAAACTGGATTTTAACTTAAAATTTCAAAATTATTATGTGGATGAGCTGAAAGCAGTTTCGGTGATATAATTGATATCCAGCAGTATTTTTTTAGAAAACTAATTTGTTTAGAGTTTAATCGATCAATGATAACTGATGAAGCAACTGACCTAAATAAACAACGAGTAATTATTTTGAATCTATAAATTATCTTGTATTCATTGATGCATATTTTAGGGAAAAATGCCACTAAGTGGCAAATTCCCGAAAAAACGATACAGATTTTGTATCTAAAAACAACTACTTGAGTTTTGAAGATGAATTTTTTTTTTTTTTTTTTTTTTATTTTTTTTATGAGCAGGGAAAAGCCCGCGGGAGTTGAGCTCTTTTCGAGTCCATGCTCCCGTAGGCATAAAACCTCCTCATCATTCTTTATTTTTTGATTTCAATTTTTCAGAATATTGGTTTTACAAAGGTGTATCACTTTTTTGTGCACTCGCATGACATTATGATAACCATATAAATGATTTAGCGATTCTTGGTGAAATAGTAGTGATGTTGTTGTTAGCGGAGGTAGCGGCGGCGGTGGTGGCGGTGGTGGTGGTGGCATTTGCTGGATGGTGGCGGCGGTGGTTGGCGGTGGTTTGCGGTGGTTGGCGGTGGTGGCGGTGGGTGGCGGAAATTAGAGTAATAAGATGTTTTCAGCGTATTAGAGTTATTGCAACAGTCGTGTATGGGCTTGGTGGTTGATTAAGGAGCATTGGTATGGGGGGTTGAATTTGGTGAAGGATATAAAGAATGAAGAGGATATATGGGGCGGGTTGCACTCCCAGTGAGAATCATCTCTTTGAAGGGAGTACAAGGTCAGCTGTCATAAATTGGAATAAAATTGATCATCTCAATGCTGACAGTTGCGGAGTTTTAATTGAAATATGTTTCAATTTTCGATTTTAAGTGATTTTTCAAGAGATTTTTGAACTTGACTTTTGATTTTTCCGATTTGATGTGCGGTGGAAGTGAATTGTAACGAGTAATTCCATAATAGGTGAATGCATTTTTGGCTAACTCGGTCGTTGGACGTTTCGTTCTAAGCGTTGTTTCGTTTCTTAGTCCATATCGATGGTTTGGTCGATTATACGATTCATTGTGGTGGGCCTGAGGATTGTTCAGATGGTTGTGGATAATTGTCAATGCCTGCTGTTCTCTCATACCTTTGATCGGTAGGATCGATTTATCAGCTTCTCTGTACAACTGTATTGTAGGATACAACCTTGGTCGTTTGTAGACTATCTTTAGACAGCGATTTTGGGCGATTTGTAGTTTTTTGAGATTGGCTTCGGATGCCGCTCCCCATATAAACATCAGGTATTGCATCTTTGACTGGATAAAAGCATGATACAATAACAGCAGTTGCTTCGAGGGAACAAAACTTTTAATTTTCCACAGAAGACCACATGCGGCGTTGATGTCTTTCAGCAGCGTTTCAATATGGTTGGTCCATTTGAGTGTGGAGTCGATAATTAGTCCCAAATATCGAAAATGGGTGACTTTCTCTATTTTTGTGTTATCTATCACTAGGTCATCATGAGGCAGACTATTTGTCCTAGCAGAATGTAAAATCATATACTTCGATTTTGTGAGGTTCAATGACAGCAAGTTTTCATCAAAATACTGTTTAAGTATTCGCATGTCATCAGCCATTTTTCGAACAATAGTATTTGGGTTAACATCCTCATAGCACAATGATGTATCATCTGCGAACAGTCGAGGTTTCCCGTACAGCGGTAGTTTCGGAAGATCGTTGATATACACGAGAAATAACAAGGGTCCTAGATTACTCCCTTGGGGGACACCTACTCTCAAGGGACGACGAGTACTGTTTACACCGTTTGCCGATACGTACTGATCTCTTTCATCTAAGAAACTTTCGATGAGCTGAAGAATCCGACCACGTATTCCATAAAAAATCAATTTCTGGATCAGAATATCGTGGTTTATCGTGTCGAAAGCTTTCTTCAAGTCTAAGAATAGTAGGCCGACCTGCTTTTTTGAGTCTATTGCCTCGTACACATTTTTGAACAGCTCTCCCGTAGCCGTTGCTGTACTGGATCCTGAACGAAAACCAAACTGACTCTCGTACAATATTTTCTTCGAATGAAAAAACCTGGTGATTCGACCAACTAACATTTGCTCCAATATCTTGCTTATAACAGATAATACAGAAATAGGTCTGTAGTTGTTAACCTCCGTTTTTGCTCCTCCTTTGTGGATTGGTATCACTCTTGCAGTTTTCAAACAAGCAGGATATTTTCCATTTTCTAAACTTTCATTAAAGACGTCTCGAATAAGTTCAGAGAAGACTTGATGGTGGTATTTAATGAAGTTTGCTTGAAGACCGTCTGGACCGGCACTTTTATTTTGGTCGAGGAATTAAAACCTTTTTCTCAAAACACCAATTCCTTCATACTGAAACCGCTTTTATAAATAGTTTTTCTTCCTTTTTGGCTCTAAAAACTCATAGCGAACGCAGAAATTAAAAACACTGCCCACAATTTCGTCTTTTGATGTATTGTTGCTCTGGAATCTCTTGTGTTAGCGCATTATCTTGAACTTAGAAATCTTTAAAAGGTTTTTGAAACTTAAACTCTAACTATTAAAATTCAAAATTTCATATTCAATTTCTGTTTGGTAGTATGTACTTGAATCGTTTTACGGTCATCCATTATATGAATGCTTGATGTGATAAATTTCAAACCAAATCAATTAAATTGGATCTTTTGTTTTAATTTCTTAATGAAAATTAGTTTAAAGTTTCATAATTCATATTTAAATTATGTTAAATCGAGGGAGAGATCAATCGTGCAAGAGAATCTTACTGTGATTCAAAAACTCAATTGGTTTATTTGCAAGTAAGAATAGTACTGCATTGGATTTTGGAATGAGTTAGACATCACTTTGTAAAGATTTAAAATTGACAATAAACCAACTGTGAACAAAAGAAAAAATACAGAAATGGAAATTCTAATTGATATTTGAATTTCAGATTCGTCTTAGCTTTCCATTCTTGAAGTAAAGTTTTATTATAATATTTTTTCCCGATTCTTTCGGTTTTTAATATATTTTGAACTTCAAAGAAAAGTCCTAATGAGGAACTTTCCGTTGCCGAATCTTCCTTGAAAATGGATTTCATGCGGCCTCAACATTCTGTATATTACGATTGAATTTATTTTTTGAAATATTGTTGTCAAACAAAAAGATTAGAAGGAACCGTAAACTGGGGGAACTTTGATCAGCGGGGTAAATTTGATCAACATGAAATTTTTGCAGATAATCATCAAGTTACAAACAAGCTAAATTTGGTTTTCATCAGGAGATTTCCAATGTTTCTTAAAATATAATTTTAAAATCTTAAAATATATAGTTTTTTTGAAGGCTCACAAACAAACATCTCTCCTGATAAAATTTAAGCATTTAGGAGAAAATGGGTTGTTTAATGTGAAAGTACAACTTTATTCTTAGTTTAGGTTTAGTTTAAGTGTTATTTTTATGGTCATTTGATGATAATTTTTGGATGTTGAAAAAAAAACGGTTATTTTCCCGTATAGAAAAAATAGCTAAAACCTTATCAAATGGTTGAGTTTGAAGAAAAAAAAATAGGGGGAACAGTACGAGGACTTAGGTAATTGCATGAGGGCAAAATTTCATTTGTTTTTGAGGCCAAAAAATATTGAAAAATATTTATAAATTTTGCCCCTAAATGTATGCAGCAACATTGTCCATCTTTTGAGTATATTTGTTTTTAAAAGAAAACGTCGAAAAATTAAATTGAGTCAAACAAAAAAAATACTGTTGTCGATTTTTTGAGCCTTCTGTGCTAAATGGCATCAAAACAAGAGTTTTGAAGATGTTGAGATACGATTAAAACATAGTGATCAAAGTTACCCCGAAACTCGAAGTCTGGTTTTGTAACAAACATTTAATAACTACCACCAATGTCGTTTGAATTAACTGCAATCAATGATCATGTTTAATACTCCTCACTTCAGTAAGTGTTTTAAAGCTTTTAGGTGTTACGAAAAAGCAACCGCTTCCAAAATAATCAAAAATGAATGAAAAAAGTTATCAAAGTTCCCCCAGTTTACGGTACCTAAGACTGTCAATTGAAGTCAGACGTTTAAGCGCCTACTGGAAAACTGATCACTTCAATGGAGAACGTGACTACAATTTAAGTTTCTTACTAATCAGGCAATTTATCACTTAAAGCCTAAAGGTATTTTTTCACTTATTAGAATGACCAAGATCTGTAAATCCATTAAACATGATAGTATATTCTGAAAATTAAAGGAAATTGCCAATCTTATGATTCCGTACATATATATGTAGTTTGAGTATTTTTATTGTTTTCTTCTATCTGATCGAATAAAAAAGAAACTGCATGGTAAAGGCAATCAATATATGACTTCAGAAGAAAAAATATTCAAGTATTTGAGTGTTACAACAATATTCACTCCCATTTTTGACTATTTCAAATTTGTCATTCCATTGAAATCCAAAACATAATAAAAAATTAAGAAGCTCAGATTTTGAAACAAATAGGTACAAAATTTATCACAATTTTCTCAGGCATATAAAGGATATTAAATAGTAACAATTGTCCCTACATTTCATTACCTAGCTCAAATTATAAATAGATAAATGGTTAGCTTAGCAAATTCAAAGTCAAAACCATTAGGAATTCAACAGAAGTTGATTGGTATAATTCGGTCCAGGGAATTGCCAATTACAGCTGCTTGATTTTGGTAGACCGACTTTTCTTCAATTGAGCCTTTAAGTGATAAACAAACATTTTCGTTGATTAAACACCCCCACGGAGTGGAAATTTTTTGAAAATAGGGGAATCGAAGTTTTTTATAGAAATTCATTCATTTATGGGTATTTTGTAACGGTTTTTTGCCGCTTGGGGGGGTGATCACCCCGATCACCCCCCCTCCCCCATAGGACCACGCCTGAGTATCCATATACCTAATTGGACGTTTTGATAAAAAAAATTTATTCATTGGACGATTTCTTGGAATATATTACACTTATCGTACGATTCCTTGCGCCGTTTTGGTTTAATATTTACAAATTGATTGAAATGTTGGATGGGATAGAACTGTAGGTAAAGTTCATATTCATTTTTCTTACTCACTTCTGCTCTTTGATATATCAACAATATTTATGATGACGTCAGACAACGAAATCCGGTTTCTTCCTGTTGAACCCTTTCACCCAATCACACACACCCAAGAGCATTTTCGGATCAAAGAAATCAAACGCATGCTGTATTAATATTTGAACAAATTTGATCTTAGGCATATATTTCGTGTAAAACTTTCGTTGAGATCCAACAACTATAAGATGAAAAAGAGCAAACGCAAAATTATATACACATGAAACGTTTCACTTGAATACAATAAACTAGTTACTTAACATAAAATTTTGCTCAATTACATCGTTCAACATCTGTTATGGCATTTACATGGAAGACAGTTAGTTCCAAACTTAATGTACCACAAATTAGGTATGTAGTTACCAAGATCACAAATAGCTTTTCTGAACTCTACACCAAACGATCTACAACGGTTCGTTGGTCAATTTTAGAAATGTCTTTTTAGCGCCTAGTTGTTGTTTCGTGTGGTTTCGACTAATGATTTCTACAACGATTGTTCAACAAATCGGGTTTGGTATACATGAATATCCTAATCGATAAGATTCTTAACAATTTACCTAATGAGTTATCTTTGGGAACATATTTAGTTTTATCTCGTGGCAATGTCCTTTGGATTGGTTTGGGTTTAACTAATTGCTAGCCTACATGTAAAGTAATGTTTTGAAAACTTTCAGTTTTGGAAGAAAAACAAATTCATTATTAAAGCTTATTCTTTGTTCTAAGTACGGGGATATCTTTGGTATACCTTTTGAGTATCTTACAAGTCACATGGCTTAAGCTAGCTTAAAACTCAAATCATAAATGCACTATTCTATTAACGGGTTTGAGTCGGTGAGTCTACACCACATGATCGAAAAAGTCATAATCCAGAGGCTGGATATCTTTGGCAGAGTAATGAGCATCGGTATCCATCATACCGGAACTCATCCCGTAGTTGTTGAGATAGTTGCCCTCTGGGAGGAAGTTTTTGACACATTCGTAGGAAATGTATTCTTCCGAACATGCACTTTTGACGGGAGAATTATCCATGAAATCATCAGCAGGTGAGTGGCTAAAATTGATGACTTTTTCGTCATTGAAACCCGAGCTACCACCGAGCGATGGGTTACTAGGAGGATCTTCGAAAACTTCGTCGAACTCAAATAAGTTCTCGTCCTCGGTGTTTCCAGTTGCTTCCTGCGCTATCGATTCGTAATAGTTTGCCAGCGATGATTCCGAATGTCGCCGAATGGAGCTGACGCTTGGCAAAATCAACGATTGCCCGGAGGAAGTAACGGTGCTGGTATTTCCGACCGAATGAGGTGTTGCAGATTCTTTATGAGACTTTCGGCGTCCTTGACTTGCTCCTTCAACGCGACATGCATGATTTTTTACATGTTTCCGCAAACTGGAAGGATCGGTGTAACGTTTGGTACAGCCTGGAAGCTGGCAGGCGTATGGTTTCTGAAAATTAAATATATAAATGAAAATAACTGTCGAAATGTTTAATTTTTTTAGATCCTTAACTTACCGTATCGTAATGGGTTCGTTGATGCTTGGCCCGGTCCGAGCTGTTACTGAAGGCTTTGGAGCAGCCAACGTACTGGCAGTTGTACGGCCGTTCGCCCGTGTGCGATCGTTGGTGGATTTTGAGATTTTCCAACCGAGAGAATGCCTTGTCGCAGCCGGAAAACTATTCAAGAGAAAACAGAGAAAGGGAAAATGAGAAAAACATAAATAAAAGCCGATGCCGGTGAAAGGTCATCAACCGTTACAGTTGCGGTACACATGGCAAAAATGATGCTGATTAAATCATTTCAAAACATACACCCAACATGATCCGTACTATCGAATATGTGGGACAAAAAGTGTCACGCGAAGAAATTGTAAAACATTTTGTAGCAACCAGATGTTCGGCTTTACAACGAAGAAAGCTTCCGAGGATGTATGGTTATTTTGACGGGTTACTTTGGAAGAAGAAATGGATCACGATTTAGTTCTGGTTCAAATAGGTATTATATTTTTTGGGATTATAAATATGTACAGAATTGTCTTTTAAATAAACTGAAATTAGCTTTGAACAGTAGCGCTTTAACAATGTTTTATTCCGTTCGATTTCTTTAGAACTACAAAATCAAGAAAAACAAACTATAAAACTAAAATTCGATCTTATGTTTGCTTTCGACTATGAAATAATTACTGTAGGTAAATTTTCAATCCACTTTTTCAGTCCACTGGGCAGTAAAAACGAATATTGTTTTTACTTAAAACAATATTCGATTCTACTGCCCAGTAAACTGAAAAGCCCATAACAAATTTACCCACTATTAAAATTCCATGAGAATAACAGAATTATATATTTTAACTATTCCACCTAAAATAATTAAACGTTTGAGTTTGAGGTTTATAAAGACATACAACAAAATAAAAATAATAATCTATAATATAAACGATAGTTAAAAAATAATTGAAATATATTTGAGTCTATTCAAAATCACCAATGACCTTAAGAAATCAGAATTGGAATTTAGATCCAGAATTCAGATTCAGAATTCAGATTCAGAATTCAGATTCAGAATTCAGATTCAGAATTCAGATTCAAAATTCAGATTCAGAATTCAGATTCAGAATTCAGATTCAGAATTCAAATTCAGATTCAGATTCAGAATTCAGAATTCAGATTCAGAATTCAGATTCAGAATTCAGAATTCAGATTCAGAATTCAGAATTCAGATTCAGAATTCAGATTCAGAATTCAGATTACGAATTCGAATTCAGAATTCAGATAAAGAATTCAGATTCAGAATTCAGATTCAGAATTCAGATTCAGATTCAGAATTCAGATTCAGAATTCAGATTCAGAATTCAGATTCAGAATTCAGATTCAGAATTCAGATTCAGAATTCAGATTCAGAATTCAGATTCAGAATTCAGATTCAGAATTCAGATTCAGAATTCAGATTCAGAATTCAGATTCAGAATTCAGATTCAGAATTCAGATTCAGAATTCAGATTCAGAATTCAGATTCAGAATTCAGATTCAGAATTCAGATTCAGAATTCAGATTCAGAATTCAGATTCAGAATTCAGATTCAGAATTCAGATTCAGAATTCAGATTCAGAATTCAGATTCAGAATTCAGATTCAGAATTCAGATTCAGAATTCAGATTCAGAATTCAGATTCAGAATTCAGATTCAGAATTCAGATTCAGAATTCAGATTCAGAATTCAGATTCAGAATTCAGATTCAGAATTCAGATTCAGAATTCAGATTCAGAATTCAGATTCAGAATTCAGATTCAGAATTCAGATTCAGAATTCAGATTCAGAATTCAGATTCAGAGTTCAGATTCAGAATTCAGATTCAGAATTCAGATTCAGAATTCAGATTCAGAATTCAGATTCAGAATTCAGATTCAGAATTCAGATTCAGAATTCAGATTCAGAATTCAGATTCAGAATTCAGATTCAGAATTCAGATTCAGAATTCAGATTCAGAATTCAGATTCAGAATTCAGATTCAGAATTCAGATTCAGAATTCAGATTCAGAATTCAGATTCAGAATTCAGATTCAGAATTCAGATTCAGAATTCAGATTCAGAATTCAGAATTGAGATTCAGAATTGAGATTCAGAATTGAGATTCAGAATTCAGGTTCAGAATTCAGATTCAGAATTCAGATTCAGAATTCAGATAAAGAATTCAGATTCAGAATTCAGATTCAGAATTCAGATTCAGAATTCAGATTCAGAATTCAGATTCAGAATTCAGATTCAGAATTCAGATTCAGAATTCAGATTCAGAATTCAGATTCAGAATTCAGATTCAGAATTCAGATTCAGAATTCAGATTCAGAATTCAGATTCAGAATTCAGATTCAGAATTCTGATTCAGAATTCAGATTCAGAATTCAGATTCAGAATTCAGATTCAGAATTCAGATTCAGAATTCAGATTCAGAATTCAGATTCAGAATTCAGATTCAGAATTCAGATTCAGAATTCAGATTCAGAATTCAGATTCAGAATTCAGATTCAGAATTCAGATTCAGAATTCAGATTCAGAATTCAGATTCAGAATTCAGATTCAGAATTCAGATTCAGAATTCAGATTCAGAATTCAGATTCAGAATTCAGATTCAGAATTCAGATTCAGAATTCAGATTCAGAATTCAGATTCAGAATTCAGATTCAGAATTCAGATTCAGAATTCAGATTCAGAATTCAGATTCAGAATTCAGATTCAGAATTCAGATTCAGAATTCAGATTCAGAATTCAGATTCAGAATTCAGATTCAGAATTCAGATTCAGAATTCAGATTCAGAATTCAGATTCAGAATTCAGATTCAGAATTCAGATTCAGAATTCAGATTCAGAATTCAGATTCAGAATTCAGATTCAGAATTCAGATTCAGAATTCAGATTCAGAATTCAGATTCAGAATTCAGATTCAGAATTCAGATTCAGAATTCAGATTCAGAATTCAGATTCAGAATTCAGATTCAGAATTCAGATTCAGAATTCAGATTCAGAATTCAGATTCAGAATTCAGATTCAGAATTCAGATTCAGAATTCAGATTCAGAATTCAGATTCAGAATTCAGATTCAGAATTCAGATTCAGAATTCAGATTCAGAATTCAGATTCAGAATTCAGATTCAGAATTCAGATCAGAATTCAGATTCAGAATTCAGATTCAGAATTCAGATTCAGAATTCAGATTCAGAATTCAGATTCAGAATTCAGATTCAGAATTCAGATTCAGAATTCAGATTCAGAATTCAGATTCAGAATTCAGATTCAGAATTCAGATTCAGAATTCAGATTCAGAATTCAGATTCAGAATTCAGATTCAGAATTCAGATTCAGAATTCAGATTCAGAATTCAGATTCAGAATTCAGATTCAGAATTCAGATTCAGAATTCAGATTCAGAATTCAGATTCAGAATTCAGATTCAGAATTCAGATTCAGAATTCAGATTCAGAATTCAGATTCAGAATTCAGATTCAGAATTCAGAATTCAGATTCAGAATTCAGATTCAGAATTCAGATTCAGAATTCAGATTCAGAATTCAGATTCAGAATTCAGATTCAGAATTCAGATTCAGAATTCAGATTCAGAATTCAGATTCAGAATTCAGATTCAGAATTCAGATTCAGAATTCAGATTCAGAATTCAGATTCAGAATTCAGATTCAGAATTCAGATTCAGAATTCAGATTCAGAATTCAGATTCAGAATTCAGATTCAGAATTCAGATTCAGAATTCAGATTCAGAATTCAGATTCAGAATTCAGATTCAGAATTCAGATTCAGAATTCAGATTCAGAATTCAGATTCAGAGTTCAGATTCAGAATTCAGATTCAGAATTCAGATTCAGAATTCAGATTCAGAATTCAGATTCAGAATTCAGATTCAGAATTCAGATTCAGAATTCAGATTCAGAATTCAGATTCAGAATTCAGATTCAGAATTCAGATTCAGAATTCAGATTCAGAATTCAGATTCAGAATTCAGATTCAGAATTCAGATTCAGAATTCAGATTCAGAATTCAGATTCAGAATTCAGATTCAGAATTCAGATTCAGAATTCAGATTCAGAATTCAGAATTGAGATTCAGAATTGAGATTCAGAATTGAGATTCAGAATTCAGGTTCAGAATTCAGATTCAGAATTCAGATTCAGAATTCAGATAAAGAATTCAGATTCAGAATTCAGATTCAGAATTCAGATTCAGAATTCAGATTCAGAATTCAGATTCAGAATTCAGATTCAGAATTCAGATTCAGAATTCAGATTCAGAATTCAGATTCAGAATTCAGATTCAGAATTCAGATTCAGAATTCAGATTCAGAATTCAGATTCAGAATTCAGATTCAGAATTCAGATTCAGAATTCAGATTCAGAATTCTGATTCAGAATTCAGATTCAGAATTCAGATTCAGAATTCAGATTCAGAATTCAGATTCAGAATTCAGATTCAGAATTCAGATTCAGAATTCAGATTCAGAATTCAGATTCAGAATTCAGATTCAGAATTCAGATTCAGAATTCAGATTCAGAATTCAGATTCAGAATTCAGATTCAGAATTCAGATTCAGAATTCAGATTCAGAATTCAGATTCAGAATTCAGATTCAGAATTCAGATTCAGAATTCAGATTCAGAATTCAGATTCAGAATTCAGATTCAGAATTCAGATTCAGAATTCAGATTCAGAATTCAGATTCAGAATTCAGATTCAGAATTCAGATCAGAATTCAGATTCAGAATTCAGATTCAGAATTCAGATTCAGAATTCAGATTCAGAATTCAGATTCAGAATTCAGATTCAGAATTCAGATTCAGAATTCAGATTCAGAATTCAGATTCAGAATTCAGATTCAGAATTCAGATTCAGAATTCAGATTCAGAATTCAGATTCAGAATTCAGATTCAGAATTCAGATTCAGAATTCAGATTCAGAATTCAGATTCAGAATTCAGATTCAGAATTCAGATTCAGAATTCAGATTCAGAATTCAGATTCAGAATTCAGATTCAGAATTCAGATTCAGAATTCAGATTCAGAATTCAGATTCAGAATTCAGATTCAGAATTCAGATTCAGAATTCAGATTCAGAATTCAGATTCAGAATTCAGATTCAGAATTCAGATTCAGAATTCAGATTCAGAATTCAGATTCAGAATTCAGATTCAGAATTCAGATTCAGAATTCAGATTCAGAATTCAGATTCAGAATTCAGATTCAGAATTCAGATTCAGAATTCAGATTCAGAATTCAGATTCAGAATTCAGATTCAGAATTCAGATTCAGAATTCAGATTCAGAATTCAGATTCAGATTCAGAATTCAGATTCAGAATTCAGATTCAGAATTCAGATTCAGAATTCAGATTCAGAATTCAGATTCAGAATTCAGATTCAGAATTCAGATTCAGAATTCAGTTTCAGAATTCAGATTCAGAATTCAGATTCAGAATTCAGATTCAGAATTCAGATTCAGAATTCAGATTCAGAATTCAGATTCAGAATTCAGATTCAGAATTCAGATTCAGAATTCAGATTCAGAATTCAGATTCAGAATTCAGATTCAGAATTCAGATTCAGAATTCAGATTCAGAATTCAGATTCAGAATTCAGATTCAGAATTCAGATTCAGAATTCAGATTCAGAATTCAGATTCAGAATTCAGATTCAGAATTGAGATTCAGAATTCAGATTCAGAATTCAGATTCAGAATTTAGATTCAGAATTCAGATTCAGAATTCAGATTCAGAATTCAGATTCAGAATTCAGATTCAGAATTCAGATTCAGAATTCAGATTCAGAATTCAGATTCAGAATTCAGATTCAGAATTCAGATTCAGAATTCAGATTCAGAATTCAGATTCAGGATTCAGATTCAGAATTCAGATTCAGAAGTCAGATTCAGAATTCAGATTCAGAATTCAGATTCAGAATTCAGATTCAGAATTCAGATTCATAATTCAGATTCAGAATTCAGATTCGAATTCTGAATCGGAATTCAGGGCTCAGAACCAGAATTCAGAGTCAGAAATCAGATTGTTAACCCGTTTGCTGAAATCTTGATTTTTTCAACAACAAAGAAAATAAATTCAATGGACTGGTAATAATTAATCGGAAGGTTCTAATCGTAAAGTTTTTGAGTTCAAATACAGAAAGCTAATTTTCAAGAATTAAATTATAACATAGGTTTCGTTTGAATATTATATATTTTTTGGTTCAAACAATCAGATTTCAAAGTTCTTAGGGTGGACTTTCAAATTTATTTTTATCAAAACGTTCCACTCACCGGACATTTGTTCGGCTTTTCACCGGAGTGCACTCTCATGTGAATGAGCAACTTGTAGCGGGCATTAAACGGCCGATAGCGACGGGGACAATCAAGCCAGAAGCAAGCGAACTCTTCGCCCTTCTTGACCTCGACGTGGCGCTTTTCGATGTGCGCTACCAGAGACGTTTGATCGGGGAACTTCAGATTGCAATCTGTCCAGAGGCACTCGAGCGGCTGCTCGGGATCGGTGGCCGTTCCTTCCGCCTCATCCGGTTCCTCTTCGTCCTCTTCATCTTCGTCGGCAGCAGCGATCGGTTCCTGTTTGATGAGTTGCGACTGCTGACGCTGCTGCCAAATATCTTTGAATTCGCGGTTTGGTTTTTCGGTTATTTTGTCGCAGGTGTTGTAATTTTCCTCCGGGTGCTGATAGGCATCGTTACTGCTGGCGTTGTTGCTTCCGATGTCCACGTTTTGGCTGAACTGATCCAAAAAACTCGTGTCGAAGTAGTCGATCATGTAGTTTGCCTGTGAATTCTGGGCTGGGTAGATTTTCGGCGTGTCGTCAAACTGAATTGAGCTACCAAAAGCGCACTTGATCGATGGCAGTTGTTGAAGATCGGATTGGTTGTCCATCGTGTTGTTGTACTTTGGTGAGTTCGATGGGTTTTGGGTTGGCTCCTGGGGTTGATTCATCATCAATGAAGATGTAATCCAGGGGTCCAAAGGTGGCGATGAACAAGGGCTTTGGTTTTTTGATTGGCAGTTGACATCGTTGAAGTTGTAATAATCGTGACCAATAACACTGTTGCATGACGATTGAAGTTTTTCGATGTATTCCGGATCGAATTTGAAGTACAGCTCATCATTCCTGGTCTGCATTGTGTATGGTGCATTGGGAGCGTAGCTCGGTTGAGTTTCATCAGCACCCTCTATCACACCGCAATACTTCTGACGAAATCCAGAATTATTTTCCTCATACGAACAATTGCTCGCTGAAGCCGGTGAAAAGGAGCATTTTGGTTTTTCATGGAAGATCATTTTCGCCTCCGGACAGGTTTCACCAATATACATCGGATCTTTCATTGTCCCCGGAGTTGTCGGGGTCAATAGTGACATATTGCTAAAGTTCATGATTGGAACGTTTAAGTCAATAGTTTTGGGAATATCAAACTGCGCACTATTGCCAACTGAGCCACTGACAAACATTTTGAATTACGATTTTCCCTCCCAATAAACTCACTTCACTTAGCACATCCCAATAGACAAAAATCTTCGAACTAAAATCAAACGATACACTTTGATCGTCAATAGTATACTAAACAACACAACAGACCGAAACTTTCCAACCGACTTAAAATTGACAAAATAAACCAGATGACTAATCGGAAAGAACGTCCTCACGGATCGGTCGTCGGAAAATGAATGACAAAAACAAGACAAGCACAAGTGCTTAACAACATCCGAGGACCAAAGTCGTTCGAGACGTCAACATGAAGCATAAACCGAACCCAAGGATCTTGCACATGTGTTGTGTTCTGTGTTCTGCTGCGCTGCGTCCTACTCCAACGGGATCTTTCACATCGTCACGCACGGTATGTAGGCCTACCTACTTCATCATCATCTCGGCTTGGCTTGAAGCGCACGCAAACATCCGAGCCTCGTGGTTAGATACGCTGCGCTTAAGAGGAAAAAAAGAAAACGAAAGAAGAAAGATCACGCTTTCCGCACGACCCTCGGTGACGACCTTTAGCATCTTTACCACTTCCATCCCACGGGTTGTTCTCGGGTTATAGGGAAAAAAAAAATTACGTTACGTATTTGAATGCTACCGTTTTTCCAACCGTTTCGTGTTCTTGTGGAAAGGAAAGAGATATCATATCGGTAACAAAGCACGAATATCTAAATCAGAATTATATTATTGAAACTATTCACAGTATGTAATAAGAAAAATCAAATTAAGTGAGAATGAATTCATGTTTTCGAACATGTTTAGTTTAGAATTTCTGATGCCAATAAACTTCACAATTCAAAACCTATTTGTAAAGTGTCAATATAACACTATTGGAAGTTTGCTGACTTGACAGAAGCATACAAATATTTTATGATTTACCTAATGAAAGTCAAGTCATTGACGTTCCTACAATAAAACATTCATTACGTAGGTGGTATCGACATGAGCCAAATCAATCAAAATTAAATCTACAAGCCACGCGGCACGGCGATTCCTCTTGTTGCTGCTGGAAGGTAGGTTTGGTGAGCGACAAGAAAGCTAAAGGATTTCGTTTCTCTTGACAATCTTCAACCTGTCTATTCACTCTGATAAATTTCCAAGTGCATGGAAAAGGTCATATATGTTTCCAATTTACAAGAAGGGCAACAAGCATGACATACTGAATTACAGAGGAATCACTTCCCTTTGTTCCTGTTCAAAGGTATTGGAAATTTTGATGTCACAGAGACTTTTCACAGCTGCCAAGTCGTACATTTCTTTCGATCAACACGGCTTTTACCCTGGACGTTCGACAAATACAAAATTACTGGAGTTTGCTTCATTTTGCATCCGTACCATGGACAAAGGAGGTCAAGTCGACACAATATATACTGACCTCAAGGCTGCCTTTGATCGCATTGACCACCGTTTACTCCTAGCGAAATTAAAAAAAGCTTGGGCTTGGAGACGGACTCGTGATTTGGTTCGAATCATTTCTCACGAATCGTTTTCTTACTGTGCGACTGGGAAATGCTGAGTCTTTTGTGTTCCAGAATAGCTCCGGAGTACCTCAAGGTAGCAATATCGGACCTCTCTTATTCTGTATCTATTACAATGACGTTACATACGCCCTCCCGTCGGGCTGCAGAATGCTGTATGCTGATGACCTCAAAATTTATCGGAAGATTGAAAATTATACCGACTGTTTGGAGTTGCAACAAATTTTGAACAAATTTATGGAGTGGTGCGATCTGAATTGCTTAACGGTCAGTGTGGTGAAATGCAATATCATCAGCTTTACGCGGAAAAAGAGTCCGTTGGTTTGGAATTACACTTTGAAGAATTCCACGCTTGAACGAGTTTCCGTTATAAAAGATTTAGGTGTACTGTTGGACTCAAAAATGACGTTTGAATATCAGCTGAATCATGTCATTGCCAAGGCGAACCGCAATTTAGGTTTTATTCTGCGAACGACCAGAGAATTTACGAACCTACGCTGCCTACGGACTTTGTACTGTGCATTAGTTCGCTCGCACCTTGAATCGGCGGCTATCATCTGGTGCCCTAGTCATGACAATTGGGTTAATAGAATCGAATCCGTACAATCGAAATTCACCCGCTCAGTGCTTCGGATTTGCCCTTGGCCAGTACCTGATGAATCTCCCTCATATACGCAAAGATGCTCCTGGCTGAAACTGGATACTCTTGCTGATCGACGAGAATACCTCAAAGCGGCGTTCGTTGGGAAATTGCTGCTCGGATGCATTGATGCTCCAAATATTCTTGCGAGGATAGACTTCAACGTGACTCCCAGACAACTGAGAAGCCGAGAATTTCTTCGGCTTGGATTCCATCGAACGCTCTACGGCCAGAAAGAGCCTATTCGTGCAATGTGTGCAGTGTTTAATGATAGATGCAGTGAATTTGACTTTCATTTGACCGTAGATACTTTGTTGAACCGCTTACGAACTTCAATTTTAAGATGATTTTAATTTGTATTCTGTATCTCATGTTAGATCTTAGTATTATTTTATTTTATAATCTCTGTATTTCAATTTTTAATTCCTGACAAACTATTGTAATGCTAATGTATTGTTCTTGCCTCTTGCCATTGATGGGTTTTTATGCCTAGTGCTTTTCCCATCTCATCCATTTAGATTTTTAGTTCGATGGATTAATAAATAAATAAATTAAATAAATTAAATTAAAATAAAATTCATGCTCTAAAGGGACACCCTATAGAGCTGGTGTCCCTTAGGGAAGTATACTTGGGTCAATTTCTACAATATTTTTACTTCTGATCTTCCTGATGTACCAGGAGGAAAAGGTAGAAGATTGTTTGCTGATGATACTTTGCTTTCAGCAAAAGGTCGAAATTTACGGGTGGTACGCGGTAGATTGCAACAAAATTTAAATTCATTTTTGAATTACTTGAAAATGTGGAAAATTTCTCCTAACGCTTCCAAAACTCAACTTATTTTATTTCCCCATAAGCCAAGAGCAAATTTTTAAAACCTAATGAAAATCATTCCATAACTTTTAATGGGGTTTCATTAGAATGGTTTGATCACGTGAAGTAGGGGAGAGGCGGGCTATATGCGCATATTAAGGAAAACACTCATTTTCTCCCATATTCCGATAGATAGGAGCCTGAAAACTATATGCACATGAGCGGACATCTGTTTTCTATACGTAAGAGCAATTTTTCTGTTAAAATCTCTTGCAGTTTTTGTGAAAATAATTTTATAATAAAAGAAGTCAAAATAACTGATTTCCCAAACCTGCGGGCTAAATGCGCATATTTATGTTTTAAGCTATATTTCATTTACACTCGCAATATTTTGAAATTATTTAATTGAAAATGGTAGAAACGGATGTTAGGCATACGTCAAGGCTGAAATTTTGGTGAAATTTTTTACATCACTAGTTCTTTTGCATGAAACATAGTTAAGTATGCCATATGGCCATATTTCATGGTAATATTTTGTTCATATTGTATTTTTATCGGATCAGTATGAAGTTCTCCTTTTTTCGCTGTAAGATCGTGATTCGAGCGTAGATTAAATGTTTAAATGATAGAAAGTAAAAAATTTATAAGAATAATCTATTTTTCTTGATATAGGCATTTAACCTGCCTTGATATGGGCATTCAGAACCTGTCTCGTATTCCAATATCTTATCATCTACAACTTTGCCAAAAGCTTCAATTTGTTGAATTTCCGATTTCCAGATGCATAAGAAAGAAAAACCATTAAAATTTTTGTTCCCAGAATCTGTACGCACGATAATTAAAGTTCAATATATTACCTATAACAAAACTGACAAAAATCTTGTTTGAATTTTTAAATTTTTTCGACTTTATATAACAATTTAATTTTTTCATGCCATGTGTTAAAAGCGTATTATCCTCAAACTGCACTGATTAGATATGATGAATCTCTAGCCATATCGTCAATCGGCTGTATGCGCATATTACCTAACATGCGCATTTAAGAACACTTCCCCCTACTTGGGACTCACACTTGATCGGAATCTAACTTTTAAAAAATCACATTGAAGATATTCAACCTAAATGTAATAAATACACTAAATCTCATTATTCTCTCATCAACAGGAAATCAAAGCTATGCCTGAGGAATAAGTTGCTCATATACAAACAGGTGTTCGGACCAGCAATAATGTATGCAGTTCCGATTTGGTCTAGCTGTTGCGCGACGAGGAAGAAAGCCATCCAGAGGATTCAGAACAAGGTTCTGAAAATGATTTTGCGGCTTCCACCTTGGCACAGCACCGAAGATCTTCACCGGATTTCGGGCATTGAATCTATCAAAGAGATGGCCAACAACATCATCTCCAACTTCAGAGGAAAATCGATGCAGTCTTCCATCGCAGAGGTTCGTTATCTTTATAATTATTTTAATTTCAGGATAGTTTTTAGTTTTAAGTTTAAAATATTTCTGACATTACAGGATGTTCTCCTACATTAAATACTTGTTTGCGCTCAGCAAATTTAATTCGAATAAATAAATTTTTAGTGAATCATAAATTATAGGGCTCTGGACAGTTCATTGTTGAACTGAACACCTTATTTAATGTAATAATGTAATATAAATGTAATGATGAACTAGTACGAATTAAACATTTATTAAAAAAAATTATATTGTCTACATATTTTCATAACACATATTTTCACTATGTAGTATTTCTTGTAATTATGTGTTAATTGGTGTTGGTGGTTACTGTAGTATTATTATGCTCAACACGAACTCATGAAAAAAAAACTAAGTTAACTACTTTATTTTCAGCTTAAATTTTATAGGTACGATTATTTAAGATATTTGTTTTTCAGCCTTTCCACCAAGTATTTGTAAATGAGGCCCTCAAGATCAGATGCGTGCAAGTTCCAAAATCATCAATTTTGAGTTAAGTATACCTAACGATTCTTCATGTTTCAATGCACATTTGGTGAAAAACAAGAATTTTTTATAATTTTTTTGAACACTTTTTTGTTTGAATTATAACTGCTTTGAAGCGCGTTTTCTCGTAACTATCATTTAGGCACTTGCACTCATCTAATCCTGAGCGACTCATATATTTTTTTTTTCCATTTCAAATGTAATATTTATTTAAATTATAACAGACATTTGAAAAATCGTTTTTATTAGGATTTATATTTCATCCTTTTTTATTCAATTATATTCTGAAAACAATTAATTTTACAGGTATAAATGTTGACAACACAACATATGCGACAGTACAGAAAAATAATGACGATGTTAATACTCAGGCTGGAAACAAATACAGTTGCGTTCAAAAAAGAATGAAATCGCATGAAGCTGCACACCCACTTCCAGCTTTGACAAGCTGCCATTTTTCTCTCGGTTTATATTTTTTCATGAAAATTTCACACAATCTAGTTCAACTATCCAACTAACACTCCACAAAATTTGAAGTCTTTCCAATGACGGGAAATTAAGATACAGCTATTCCCGTAAAAAAGGGAAATTTGGAACTGCTTCACTAAAATCACTGTATCTTTGACAATTTTCATTGAAATATCTTTAAATTTGGTCCAAAAATGTAAAAATGTTTGATCTAATACCAGGCCAAGTTTCGTCAAAATCAATGAACGTGATCAAAAATGGTGCCGGATTGAAAATGAGGTTCATTATCGCCCAGCAGACGATTTCATTCTTTTTTGGACGGATGTTTGTATGGAAAACATCGTAATCTATGTATTCTTGGTTTTTATTTCACAAAACCAACATTTATTACGAAGAACGTTGTAAATTGATAGGAACTTCATTCTTGCTTTGTTTAGAAATAGAAATTATTCCAACAGAGCTGGTATTGAAACAAAAGAGCGGATAGAATATTCGCTTTAATTGTGGATCAAATTTATTTATCGGTGTAATTAGCAGGTCATTACTGAAACTCTGTTCTTTATTATTTTGAACCCTGTTGGAACATTTTGTCTTCCAAAACAAAGTACGAATGATGTTTTTAGCTATTTACAACATTCTTTGTGATAAATTTTTGTTTTGTGAAAGAAAAAACCAAGAATACATGAATTACGATGTTTTCCATACAAACATCCGTCCAAAAAAGAATGAAATCGTCTGCTAGGCGATAATGAACCTCATTTTCAATCCGGCACCATTTTTGATCACGTTCATCGATTTTGACGAAACTTGGCCTGGTATTAGATCAAACATTTTTACATCTTTGGACCAAATTTCAAGATTTTTCAATGAAAATTGTTAAAGATACAGTGATTTTAGTGAAGCAGTTCCAAATTTCCCTTTTTTACGGGAATAGCTGTATCTTAATTTCCCGTCATTGGAAAGACTTCAAATTTTGTGGAGTGTTAATTGGATAGTCTAGATTGTGTGAAATTTTCATGAAAAAATATAAACCGAGAGAGAAATGGCAACTTGTCAAAGTTGGAAGTGGGTGCGAAGCTTCGCGCGATTTCATTCTTTTTTGAACGCAACTGTATATACTTTCTAAAAATTTATTTATAATAATACTTTTTTCAGGATATGCGGTGAACCTGTTTTAAAAATTAACTTTATTTTGTATCCCATTATTTAACATACTACCATTATATTAAATTATATTCCTTTATATATTATAGACTATTTTAATTCTTAACTATATTCATTAAATATATAGTATATGAAATATTTCATGGGGTTCATGGGGTTGGGATGCATCAGGTTATCAAACAAAGGGATTGAGCGCATGGGTATGTATCTGTTGCAGTACTACTCGTATTAAGTTCTCCTGCTGTTTGACTCTTCTTCAAACAAACCTTGGGGGCGGGACTACAGAGACTTGCATTGTGAGTTAGTTGTATATTCGGCAATAACTTCTCGAGATCAATCGATCCTAACCCTTCGGAAATCGTAAGTAGCTCTACTTACGAATCCATTCCCTTGAACGTCTCATCCAGCAGTTATTACTTGATATATGGTAACTTGCGGTGACTTGTTGATGAAGCCTTAGCCACAACTGCGGTACGACCGTGCATGGTGGCTACCATACATACATACATAATCAGAGAGGTCATCAGGATAATTAATCACTCAGTGTTCCAAAAAAAAACATTTATCTCAAATGAGTTTTCATTCATAGCGATTCAAAATAATTGGGGAAATTTTCCAATCAATTACTTTGATTTCATTTTGTAAATTTCAGATATCGTGGCTTGGATGAGAAATTATACCATCAAGCAGGAAAATTCAATTTTACAAAACTTCGGAAAAAGTTTACAACGATTTCTATGTTTTAATAAAATTAAGAATTCATGTACATATATTTCAAAATGACATCTAAGCATATTTTTTTACATTACCTCTTTAAGGATTACTAGAATAAATTCATTCCTTCACTATGTTCCTATAACCACCATGCTTCGTAAAAGATTGTAAAAAACAAGTAAGAATAGGTTTTTTGAGGAGTTCAAAATCTTAAATATCTTAGAAGTAAGACACAAAAAATATCACAAATAGAGAAGTTTGACGATTGTTATCTAATTATATGAAAACGGCGCAACTTTCAGTTGAAAAAAAAACCTCAGAAGGAATGGTCTAATCCAGTGGTTTTCAAAGTGGTCCCTACCGCCCCCTTGGGGGCGTTCAGAGCTTCCAGGGGGGCGGTGAGCTCAATTTTGAAATTCGGGGGGCGTTGTAAGGGCTCCGGGGGGCAGTAAGGTCGTAATTACCATTTTCACAAATCACGAAACAACGTTGATTTGAAATAACAACGAGTTAATTCGATAAAAAACAACGAAATTACGTTACAGAACTAAACATCAAGTTGAAGACTAAAATATCTATAATTTCCCAAAGCTGCAAGCAAATCTTTGTTCTATTATCTCAATAATTTTTTACTTAAAATGTATCCATCTACAATATTTTTTTTAATTGTCACAGATTTTGTATACGCTCTACATGATGATCTTGATTTGTAAGATTGTTTTGGGTTATGCTTAGAAGGATTACTTTTAGATGGCTTGATTTTTAATTGATTTTAGAATGCTTGATATTCTTTAAAATGTATTGTCTCAAAAAATGTGCTAAAGCTTCGAAAAGATCTGTTTAAAAAGGCGTTATTTATGATTTAGTAATAGATTTTTTAGAAAGAAAAAACTTGAAAGTAATTAGTTTAGAATTAGAAAAAGCTTAGTTTAGAATTAGAAAAAGCTTGACAGTAATTAGTTTGTATTAGTAATAATAATTATGCAAATCAATATTATGACTAATCAATTTTGTCGAGGAAACTTTACATAGAATTAACTGTTTACTGGAAGTTTAAAGCAATATGAGACACTTGGAGCCAAAGGGTTTAAATGCATAAAAGCAAATTTTGAGAAAACACTTATGTGAGTTAAGTCTTGCAACAACATATAGTCAAAAGCTGATGGTTTTTCAACGATCAAGATTGTAATTGTTTTCAAGATTTTCTAAAATTTGCCCAGGGGGGCGTTGAACTCGAAAATTTTTCAAAAGGGGCGGTGAGTGAAAAAAGTTTGAAAATCACTGGTCTAATCACTTAGACCCAGCACGTGCAAAGGTCAAATGGAAAAGGCCGGAAAGTCTCCGATGGTTTTTGTTCCACTGTCAACTAATTCCATTTGTCGTCAAGTGCATCAGAGTCCAGCCTCAAGTATCATTTCGACTTTCCCCGGATTTTCCAGCAGTGGCCTTTCTTTTCGTTGGGTCGGCAAGGCTTTGTGCGCTGTGTTTATATGTCCTACGTTCACATATTTTTCATTTGCGCAATGTGCCAAAACACATCTCAGTTGAAGCGTGTCAGTTAAGAAGGAAGCGACACAAAGAAACCCTGAATACTAAGTATGAATGTGCATCGGTTCGAAAAAGCGATGATTTAGTTGTTTGGAAATCTTGACGGATTTTTTGGCAGCCGACAGCACGATCCGAAAAAAAATCCGGCAAAAGTGTGCCACTTCGTCAGCATCGTCGGTTCGGAACATTCGGTGTTTTCATTCCAGATTTGGTATAGTTTGAATTTTCCCAACCATTGCAATATGTTTGAAATAACTATACATACACCGCAGATTAACACGCTCAGGTGTCATCCTTTGGTCACAAATAAAATCGTTTTGAAAGATGCCGCCACAAACGTGCTGCCACATTTTTGTTTATATAAACAACGCTAGGAGTATGTATGATGATCATAACGTCCATAGATAGATATAAAATTAAGAAATTTATGACACAAGTGTAAAAGAGCACCACAAACATTCTCAATAATGCACATTAGGAAAAACCGCGGCACCATATCCATAGTTCCAGTGCACCACAGAAAACCCTCAGGAAGCTGGAAGTGAAGAACAGAGGAAAGGATCGAAGGGAGACGACTCAGTGTCACAAGTGCAAGTGGATGGAAAATAATGTTTATGTGAGGAAAAATCAACGCGATCTTCAGCTCGTTAGATCAAGAAGAGTTGATACTCTTCCAACCAAACTCAACTCGACACACATGCGGACTTCGCAGCAGATCAGTGGAAACATGACGATGTCTCCCAGGTCTTGGGCAAAACACTGAATTGCGCTATTAATAGGTAGGAGTTGAGTTGATGTTTGATTTTTTAACCTCTGGTTAATGTGAAGTGCGGTAATAACCCTTTTTCTTCTATCATAGGATAGCCGGGGAAAATGGGAAGTATTGCATTCTTGGTGTTATTAAAGCAAATACTAAATCATGACCTTAAATTGAGAGTTTTGAATTCAGTCACTCAGATTTTTTTTTCCAAAATTGTTCTTTCGAGTTAATCACACCAAACGGCTCTACAATTTGTTGTCTGTTTCCAATCCTCTTGTTAAAATTTGAACTAAGATTATGCACAACTAAGAAACTTTACAAAAATAAGTTTTCTTCCTATTTTTTTCATTCATTCAGTCATTCCATACCAAGTGACCATGAAACTGAATCGACCTTCTCCGATTTTGCTCTAAATCAGTATGACGGCTTATTGTAATGGAAATTAGAAAAATTCAAAATTCTGGGTTAATCGAACCACCACCCCACTCCCTCCGAGTGGGAGCCCCCGTTCTTAAATTTTTTTTGCTTTTTCCCAAAATAGCAATTTTCCTATCTAAATATTTCAGAAACCGTAGAAGCTATAGTTGAAGGAAAGCCCTTGTTTTGAAGATTAAGGGCATTTTGAGATAATCGTATTTTAAGTTTTAAAATACAAAAATATCGGGTAAATATTCTGCAATCAAGGATCATGCTTTATATCGTAGGGATGAATAATTTCATAGAATGAAAATCCCGTACACAAAACCATGCTTTATGGTCCTCTCCTCAGTTAGCGTTTAGTTACGAGGAAGCAACACTATTCAAAGCATTCAAAAATGAATGAAAAAAAGTTCTTCTCACTGCTAGAATAAAGTCGGGGTCTCTAAAATCATACCAATTTTTTCGCACCTAAAAACCCTCTCATATCAACCTTAATCCCATTGTTGATATGTTTTAAGCTTTACATCCAAAAGTATTTGGACCCCTTTCTTTCATATCCTTTCCTCACTTCAATGTGTAAGGATCTATCATAATCGTATAGAAACATGTCTCGTACTCAAATATCTTTCCATGCTATACTTGATTCCAATTGCTGGTTTCGTCATCATAAATTGATTACTTATGCTAACAAAATTGTATTGGGTTATCCTCCCCTTTTCCTGTGTTCCTACTCACTGTAAGAAGGGTGGTGTCTCAAATAATCATTGAACCATATCAAAACAATTTAACATGTCAAACATTGTCCATTTGTTAGATAAATTCTCGGGTAATGTCAAAAAAATTGTATGGATGCCCTCCTCCTCCCTTCCCATATCGTCAATCCTATGCTCCTTATGGAATGGTTTCAAACAATCATAGAAATATTTCCATTCCATACCAAATTTGGTTCCAATTGCCTGGTTAAATAGTTGGTTAGTCAAGTTAAGCAAAAACATGTGAGAGAGTCCGATTTTCCCTTCCTATTTCTCCATAGAAAATGGAGGGGCGAATACTTAATATTCATAGACATATTTCCTGTACTCGAATACCCTTTGATGCCAAATTTGGTTTCATTAGCTCAATAAATTATCAAGTAATGCAAAAAAATGTAATTAACCCCCAAACTATTTATATCTCCCCGATGAAAGAATGGAGGGGCTTCAATTTATCATATAATCATTTCTCGTATTGTTTATTGTTTATTGTTTATTGTATAAAAAATCAACGGATCAAATTTAGATCCTAATGATATCTTAATTATAGGTTACATATTAAAATTAACGTAAATCTACATTTCTCTTACAGACCCGAATGACCCGGGTGGTTAAAAGGTCTCTAATAAATTATAATAATAATACATTTCTCTTGATTTGTTCAATATGTTTCTACGGAAAACATTTCTGGGAACGCCAAAGTCAAAGTACTCCGAAAAACGGTTGAAGGTTTTTAGGATGCCTATAAGAGCGCTGTTAGCCCCATAGTTATTCAGCCGAACAGGAACGTAGAGTTGCAGATTCTGGTTTCTCAATCCTCGCGGTCGCACGTTGAGAGGGATAGCTTCCAGCAGCACGGGACAGTCAATCCTCGATGTGAGAAGATCCGCAACAACCAAAGCACGTGTAGCGTTTCTTCGGACTTGAAGCGTGTCTAAGTCTATCAGCTGGCAACGATTCTCATAACTGGGCAAACGAAAAGGATCTTGCCAGTTCAGGTGTCGAAGGGCATATCTCAAGAAGCGCCGCTGTATAGCCTCGATTCGTTCAACTCCATTTTGGTAGAAAGGGCACCAGACAGCAGAAGCATACTCAAGAACGGAGCGGACTATGCTACAATATAAGCTTTTTAAGCAGTACAAGATTTCTGGAGGCTTTGTCTACCACGTAGTTCGTGTGAGTCTAAAACTCAAGCCGTTGATCGAGAATAATACCCAGATCATTGATTTGGTCAACCCGGGAGATTATTTCATCCCCGAGAATGTACTCAGCATAAAGAGGGTGTCGCTTGCGAGAAAAAGTTCTGATCGAGCATTTACTGCGATTTAGCGGCGAGCAGTTGTTGTCGCACCAGTCAGCAAAAATGTTGAACTGCCATTGCAGGAAATCGATGTCGTCTTTACCATTGATGGTGTGATATAGTTTCAGATCATCGGCATAAGCGAGTTTTGGACCATCGAGAAGCGAGAGAACATCATTAAAATAGATGACGAAAATTATCGGTCCTAAATGGCTTCCTTGTGGCACTCCGGAAGAGCCGAGAAACTGTCTCGAGAAGGATTCTCCAGTATGAACGGACAATTTTCGTCCCGTTAAGTAACTCCGAAACCACTCCAGTAAAGATCCACAGAAGCCCAAGCGACCTCCCAAATATCCTCCCATGCAAAATTTGATTTCATTTGCTCAATAAGTTCTCGAGTTATGTATAAAAATTGTATGGAGTCCCCTTCCTTTTTTCCATCCTCCCCGCTGGAAGAAGGGAGATGTCTCAAATAACCTTGGAAACATTTCTCGAATTCAAATACACTTACATGTCAAATTTGGTTCCATCTTCTTAAGTAGTTCTCGAGTTATGAAAAAAAAATGTAAGAAAGCCTCCCTCCCCCTTCCTATCTCCCCACTGGAGAAAAGAAGGGGTACCAAACCCTCATAGAAACATTCCTCGTACCGAAATACACTCCCATGCCAAATTTGATTCATGATCAGTTCTCGAGTTATGAAGACTTATTACTTTTATATGAGAGACCTCCTCTCCCTTCCAGGAAAAGAGAGGTGTACCAAACTATTATAGGAACCTTCCCTGGCCTTTAATGCCCTCATCTGTCAAGTTTCACTCAAATCGGTTCTGTAGTTTTCGAGTCTATAGGGAACAAAAAGAAATTCATTTTTATATATCTCGCGTGAGCTTTCATTAAGTCGAATGAAACCAGATGTAAACAAACAGTTTAAAAAGGAAAAAAGTACAAAAACTGACTTTGTAGCCTGGACAACATACTCTATATGTGAAAAACAAATTTAAAGTTGTTTTTATAACTTTTGCAGCAGTTTTTTGTGAATGTTTGAGATGTTTCATACGAAATAATGAGAGCTTACACGAGATATATATACAGTGTCGGACAATAGAATAGGACCGATCTAATGCAAAATATTCAAATCACCTTTAAACTGCCAATTCAAATATAATAATATGCGACACCTACCGGCAAGCACTTATTGTAGTATGCCAACTTTGTATACTGCACGTTTGTTGCAATCAAAGCAACCCGTTTGTTCTACTCGACCAGAAAGCTGTCAGAGGGTGAAAAATGTCGCGTCATAAAATAAGACCAGCTCATCGGTTCGGCTGTTCCGGCATTTTCAGCGCTCTAGATTTGAAGAAAAGTTGTTGTTTTCGGTGTTGTTTGTCCATTTTCGTGTCCTGGTAAGTATTTCCCATAAAATTAATCATGTAAATCATGAAAACAAACAAAAAATAAAAATTTCCTTCCTCCTACTCTGTTTTCACCGAAAAAGCGATGGGTCGGGCACAGCACTGTACCGCAGACACCAGATACCCAGACTGATCAGTGGCGCTTGAATCCATACAACTACAAGTCGCCCAGAATCATACGCCATCTGTTTGGGCATCGTGAAACTACTGTGCTTTATCAAGAAAAAAAATTACACTTGATAATTAACAAGCCAAATAAAAACCGTCTTGATTGAATCACCTATTAGTATTTGAAACCCTATTCCAAATATTTTCATTATCGTTTTTGTCTTCAATGTTAATTGTTTACTTTAATTTACTGTATCATAATAAGAGATGAATGGTATACAAACAATGACTGTTGGTCGATTGAGATGAAAAACCCAACATTATAGCGGTCCTTAGTTCAGAGCCAATTAATTTTGAGATTCAGTTTTGATTTCAATATTAATTTATCCGGCTGATTAACAGTATGAAAATTATAATGTCTGTTATAAATAATTCATTGAGTTCGGAATTGTTCGTCTTAATCTGAAAGGTTGACTGCGACCAAAAAGAAAAACTATATATAACTCCTTGAAAAACTTGAATTCTAATTTATCTTAACTGTTTCTTGGCTCGTACCTTGATAGGTTTGAGGAGTGAAATAAGTTATTGACATATATTGAATAATATTTAAATGTGATGAATGTATTGATAAGATCTTTAATCCTGTTTGCCGCTGAAAGTGTTCGTGATATAATGCTGCTAGTTTCACTAAAACTTATAAATTTTTGGGAAAATAACCTCAAAAAGGACCGTGTTTGTCGACCGGGTATTTTCTCTGCTCAAATGTGCGTGAGAAATGTCAAAAAACAACTTTAATGACCATCTCGCGAGAGCTTTCATTACGTCGTATGAAACATCTTGAAAATTCACAGAAAAATGCTTCAAAAGTTATCAAAACAACTTTAAAATTTGTATTTCCCATATAGAATATGTTGTCCAGGCTACAAATATTCTAAATTCAAAGAAGATGCTACTAGTTTAAGTCAATTTTTGTTTTTTATTTCGTAATAAAACTGTTTGTTTACATTTTGTTTCATACGACGTAATGAAAGCTCACGCGAGATTTTGGCATAATTCTGGACTGGACTGGAAAATTAACCTTAAAAGCGACCATTTTTTTAGACTTTTCCCCATCTTAATCCGTACACGAGAGCAAGTGCGCGTGAGAAATGTCAACTTAAAAATCTTTTATTCAAAAAAAATTGTTGAAAAACTGCACTGAATTTGGAATATTTCAAAATGTATGTTTCAAATCCATTTCTCTTTGCTTCCGAAATTTTTTCACCTTTGACATTCAACCAAATTCTTTGATTCAAAGTTTTGTTAAAACCATATTTCGAAAGTAATTAGTTTACTAAATGAGTCCATTCTTCAAAAAGCTTTTAAATAAGGGTCATTTTAATGTTCCTTGACCGATGCCAACTAAACTTATACATCGATTTCGATGCCTTTCCACACCACCAAAACGAATTTTGAATGGTAAAAGAACAGTTCTATCTTGATGCAAACGAAAGTCATTTTTATTTTCTTGTCGTTTTATGGAATGTCAAATATCGTATGTCTGTGTGAGTGAATTCATTTAATGTTTTGATTTTGATGTGACGAATTCACGTTTGTTTTATTTTACCCATGGATAAAATCAATTACACGTGCGATATTCAAAAAATGGTTCGAAATTTAACCAAAAAAAAAATAATGAAAAAGTAACTTAACAACAGAACAGGAAAAGCTAAGCTATTCTTACTAAACAGACTCGGATAATTGAGATTGTTTGTCAAGAATCATCATATGTCATATGAAATTGTACTAAATTTGCAGGAAAATGTATCATCTTGAAGCTAAAAATATCTTTTCCACAACTGCCTCTTCCAGTGGGTGGTAAAAGGGCTAGTTTGATATCCAAGTTTAGTTAGATATTTTGAAAAGAGGACATTTCTCGAAGTTTTAGGATTTATTGGAGAAAAAAGTAAATAAAAATCTGACACAGGTTTTTTGTTGTAGATGGTGACTTAATGGTATATTTCGTTGTTGCGAATTTCATTAAGCTTCTTAGCTGTTAACAAAACATTGCTTTACAAATTTTTTAAATATTACCTCTACATTTGTTTTATCCAGTTTTTGTAAACCTCTATAAATGCGGCAATTCGGCTAGGCGAAGGGTTTTGAGAAACTCTAACTGAAATTATTATTCAACAAAATTTTGTAAGAATCTCGTCCATTCAACTGATTTACCAGTTCTAAACAGTAATATAATTTAAAGCCACATTCAATATACTGTAGTTTTGCAATATACAATCAGTGGAATGTTTTTACGATGTCATTTATCGTTTTCTCAACAAGTTCTAGATCGTTTCATAACTATTTACAAATATTGGGTTGTCACAATATTTTTCTACTTGGGAAACTTGAACTTACTCTTGGCGGAGGTTTTGGGGTTAACGAAATCCTGCAGTTGAAAGTGATCTTCACACATGAAGCCAAAGATGTCATAAAATGGTTATTTTTCAACCACAATGCAATAAGGAAGTGGTGCAGAAGATCTCAAGTTTTCATTCCATTTTCATTTCTGTCGAAGTCAATGTATTTTTTATAAGCTTTATGGTTGAATTCTAACCACATTTGGTTAATGCGCTCCAATTCAAAAACGGTTCTTCAGTGGTTTTCGAAATATATCGTATTATTTTTTTCTATCAAAAGTAGGTAATTAAAAACCACTGTGTTCATCGCTAGATGTAAAAAAACAAATAGCACAATGCAAATGTGTGTGTGATATATCGAGATTTTTCCTTTTTTGTATGTGGCCGTTAGTTTCACGATAACCCGTAGAAAGCGCTGCGGAACAAGCGCCAAAATCAGCCTTCAGTGGTCAGTCTGGGTATCTGGTGTCTGCGACTGTACGGAGGTCCAGCAAGCGATCATCCGGAATCTGTACAAGGCTGGCAAAAGCCAACGCGAGATTGCCGACTACTTAGGAAGGTCGAAAACTTTCGTTTTCAACGCGCTTCACAGCACCGGCAAACGGGAACTGACCGGTAGCCCCCGCAAAACGACGCCGAAGGACGATTCGGCAATCAAGCAGGCCTCGCAAAAGGACCCTTTCAAAGCGTCCAAGCAGATGAGAGACGAGCTGAACTTATCTGTGAGTTCCTGGACTGTTCAGCTACGGTTGGCGGAGAAGGGACTAGGAGGAAAAAGTCCCCGGAAGGTGCCGATGCTGACGCCGAAGCACTTGAAGGCGCGGCTGAAGTATGCGAAGGATCACTCCGATTGGGTCGGTCCGGAAAAGGAGAAACTATGGAGAAATGTGCTGTGGTCGGATGAGACCAAAGTGAACCTCATCGGCTCGGACGGAAAGAGTTAGGTTCATCGCCCACTCGGCTGTGCGTATATGCCCCAGTATACAAATAAAACTTTTTTTTTAAACATGGAGGAGGTAGCATCATGGTGTGGGGGTGCTTTTCTTGGTACGGAGTGGGTCCCTTGTACTGGATCGACCGGATTATGGACCAGCATCTCTACGCCCAGATACTTCGGAAAGTAATGCTGCCACACGCCGAGTGGGAGATGCCCCTAAAGTGGCAGTTCCAGCAGGACAACGGCCCCAAACATACCGCTAAAACGGTTAAAAAGTGGTTCCAGGATAATAAGGTAGACGTTATGGAGTGGCCAGCACAGTCCCCTGATCTCAATCCCATAGAGAACCTATGGGAAATAGTTAAACGTAAGGTGTACACCGAAAAATCAAATAACAAGCTGCAGCTGTGGGAGAGAATCCAGGCGGTGTGGTACGCTATCCCGGTGAGAACGTGCCAAAAGCTGGTGGAGTCGATACCGAACCGGGTGCGAGAAGTGATGCGTAATAAGGGTTATACCACCAAGTACTAACCCTGCAAATCGATCACGGTATGAACTCCCTTTTTTTTTAATTTTTTTACCATGAATTCTAAAGCGGTCCTATTTTATGTCGCGTTATTTTAGTCAGTAAGTATGCTTAAAACGCATTTTTAAATAAAGGACAGTTGTTTTAACTACGGATGATTATAATTTCTTCGAAGAATGGAATTTACAACTCGTAAATGGTTTGATGCACTTAAATGGAAATTTTTTTCTCAAAGTTTTGTCACTTTCTGTGCTGTGGTCCTATTCTATTGTCCGACACTGTACATATATGTAGATAATTTGGCAAGCATCGCACCGCTAATGTAAATACATCACTAGAACCGGTTTGAAATTCTTTTAAATATTCTCAAAGTTCGATTGAGAAATACATTAAATGATTCTCTGAACATGAATATTTCTATACTTTTAATTTGATCTTCTTCCAGATTTTACAATAGAGATTCAATTCATTGAGATCTTGTTGTTTCTTCAGTTTCTTATTTTTTTCTGAGTTTGGAGAACTCAAGATCTTTTATAAGGGAACACGATTTATTGTGTTTTAATCATGTAATATTGGAATTTAAATTATTAATTGTAAAATCAGCAATTCTTACGTTGACTCTGACTGAACACTATTCATGCGTTCAATGGTGAGTTGACAAACAAATTTAATATCATTCTTCAAGTTTTTCTAAATCGAACAATTTTAGTTGGTTATGGAGATATCGAAAAACTGCGAACCAGAGTTTTAAATTTTCGAAAAGTTATTTAACTCTTCCGATGTATGAAAAAAAAAATTGTTTCAGGATATCAGAAACCGTCTAGCAGTGGTTGTATTTGGATGAGAATGAATTGATCAACCTTCTCTCGCTCAACGATTTACTCGGAAGCAAAGGTTGCTTTGAGGCAGCGAAAACGACAAAACCGATGATGCATACGCTCTCAACATGACCCGCCTTCACGAAGCAATATACATTCGAGGCAGCGAATCCAAAAAAACAAACGAATGGCTCTCACTCATCTCCTGTTACATTCTTGAGGGAACCGAATTCAAAAGGCACAGCAAACCCGAGTCTCCTCGTTTGTGCCTGGATCGAATATCCGAGGTTTTTCTGGTATTGCTATTATTGCACAGCAACCGCACGCAGGCAGCTAGTTTTTTCGTTTCTTTTTCCTCCCCTCTCCTTGCTCCATACGTTGCGGGCCTATACAATGCAATAAGTTTGGTTGTTGTCGTTGTTGCCTCAACCTTTGCGGCGAGGTTGAAGATGTTCTCCCAACGACAGCTATCGGCTTGAGTCCATCAAATTCAATAACGTAAATGAGTATGTGTGCCTCGTCTTCTTCATGCATCATGTAGCAACCGAACGTTGAAAGCAGGCTTGGCAAAAGTCATCGTCATGAGGCGTGAAGCTATGACTGTGAAGCCTCTTGGTCCGTCAAATTCAATTGACTGTTCCTTAACGACCAGTCACTTCGTTTGCCAGTCATTCATTCCCCATTCATTTGAAGCTAAAATAATAACCTAGTCAAGCAATCGCATTCAAACGACCGATGACGAAAAAGAAACGCATTTATTATTATTGTTGCTCCTGCCAGCAAGCCGAAGACGACCGAAGAGGAACAAGAAAAGCATTTATTATTATTGTTCCTCCTGCCAGCAAGCTCGTTTTCAGTTTTTTATTGCTATTGTTGCTCTCTGCCAGCAAGTCGTTCAATTAGTTGTACCTGCCGTCAGCAGCCGATCGAAGTGTGAAGAGATTTGCCAGTCACTCTCAGGAGAAATTTTGACCATGTGTAGGAGCTTCGCCATTCGATGATGGAGAAATGTTGATTGTTGTCGTGCTTTATCCGTCATGAGAGTAGTGAGGCTCCGTCAATTGAGAACAGTGCCAGTCGTTTGATGAAACAAAACTAGTCGGGTCAAGCGTGACGGGCGAAATTTACCATCACTGGTTAAAAGAGTTCGTTCGGGGCAGCAAACGAATAGCGTCTTTCAGAGCAGATCCTCCTCATGGGGGGAGGTTTGAATGAATGTATATGTATCGTCTCCAGTATACCCGAATAGAATTGCACCATGAAAAAACCATGAATTCCATATTCACAAACCATAAATTGTATGGTTTGCACCATGATTATTATCATCCAAGATACCGTGAATATACATTGGAATTCATAGTGTACGACCATACATTTCATCGTTTTGACGAAAATAACCATGAAAAAGGGGTATTGTTATGCAGCGTGACCATGAAAAAAATTGCGATTTCCCATACATTAAGAAGCTCAAAAATATGAAGTTCATTGTTGTAACATCTTCCAATTTTTAATAGTAAAATCATGAAAATCCGTTGATTTTCATTGTAAAACCGCTGTAATAAAATTTTTTGCTCATGGTGGTTTTTTGTACTCGGTTTTTGTTCTGTCATCATTTTCTCATATTTGTATTATAAAAATCGAATGAATTTATTCACATTTATTATTTATTCTATTTATCTTGACACATTACTCACAATTTATCATTCACTGGACTGGTTTGGGGCTCGCATCCCGGCATCCATTGGCTACCGGAACCTGTGCCATTCGCAGTGTGTTGGTTGCTAGAAAATGAAATATTATTATAATGATTGTCTCTTGTTAACTTTAATTTGACCTTACCGTTGCGCCCATCTCCGAGCACTTCGAATAAACTTAAAAAACCTACGAAAAACCTGGTTCCCGACCGAAAATTATAACGAAGAGGAAAAAAATCTCCCCGAGGCTGTCAAAAAATCACCCATACACGATAAACTTAGAAATGTAATCTCTTGAAAAATTGACAATGGAAAATGAATGTGAAACCATGGTTCTGTTCTGTTCGGGTAGCTATGCGAAGCAGCGTTGCCAGATTAAAAACCGCTCAAGTCCGTAGATTTGACGAAAATCGAAAAATGTACTGATTTTGACAAAATTTAACTTGATGAACATTTTTTTTTTTAGTCGTCAGGTAGGATTTTCATTTATCCGCAGAATCCCTTGAAATTTTCGATAATCCGTAGAAAATCCGTAGGAAATACTGAAAACCCGTAGATTTTGAGCATCGATCCGTAGCTCCGTAGAAATGCTTAAAATCCGTAGAAATACGGAAAAATCCGTAGATCTGGCAAGGCTGATGCGAAGCCTCAGAGCGTGTATTTTGAATGCCTCTGATGAGAAAATTGGTGAGGATTTCAATCACTGCCGTCTAGTATGCTGACATAATGGGTAAAATGAAGTCATGCTGAAGCTTTACCTAAAAAACAAGTGCACATGAATTCATCAGATAAAAACACATACGAAATGACAAAAGACAAGCGAAGACTATCATAAACAACAACAGTGAGTAAAAAAAATTTCAGCAGTAGCGAACCTGATCATAAATAAACTTCAAAAATCTTCAAGTCAACGCGAGGATAAGATCACTCCTTGTGGATTGCATGATCTCTTTCATATTTGCGAGTCAATGAACAGTTTTTAATTTTTATGTAGGTTATGGATAATATATCTCTTATTGTTCAACAAAAAATAAAGTTTTGGAAGATGTTTCTCGTTTTCTTCTTACCCGATTTATATTCTTAGAAAAACAAACAATGAAGTTCCGAATAATATAAAATTTCAAAGGAATCGACAATTACCTGATAAATAAAATTCTGTTCTTTGGTTATCGAAATTTTTCTCATTAATTTTCGGAATCCTCCACTTTCGATTTTTTCGCTGCGCTGCGTTAAGATGGATCAAACCAGAATTTGTGTTATTCAAACAGCTGTTGATTATCATTTCAATGAAAACGCTAAATGTTATGGATGTAAGACTTCGTGTGATGATTTCAAAATTATGTTAAATTTCTTTCAGCAGTGTTAATTTTTTTACGAGAATTTCACCAGGTTTACCCAGAATTTTTTTGAACTTTATACGGTCCAGACAATAAAACATTAATCATTTCGAGTGCAGCTGGTTTGATGTTTTGTGGAGCAAAATATATGGATTTCAGAATGCGTTAAGCGTTTTTATTCGTCGCGCGACTTTTCCTGCACACATGTTTGAATTTACACTTGGTTTTTGTTCAACCTATCACAATTTAACCAGACTATATACGATAAGGCAATCCAACTTATCCCAGCGGAATTAAATGAAGAAAAAACAGCACGCAGAAAAATCTGTTTTATATCGCTCTTGCGCAAAATCGGCCACATGTGTAGTTTTGTACATGCAAGCCTGAACAGTGCTCGTGATCCTTGTCAGGATTGGAACGAGGTTTTTGTTGATTTTTTGTAACATAAAATTCAATACACTGGAAAACATTCTGTGAATATTTTTTAGAGAACAACTTTAAACGGCGAATTGTTTTAAGTATATTTTATCATTATCGTCGATGAGTTTTTTGTCATTTTTTTTAAATGGCCATTCGGTGACAGTTCAAAGAAATAATTAAATTTATTTCTTATTTACTTGAACAGATAAAAAAAACTGTATTTCCTAAAATTTTACACATTCTCAATTGTGATTCGAGAATGAAAACTTGTTCCAGTATCCGCCGAATTTGAATGGTAGACATTTTGGGAGCTTAGGTGGATGTTTGTTTTTTTTTTTCGGCTACTGATCAAGGATCCTACGCATCGTCGCGAAAAATTTGTCGAATAATTTAGAATGATTTAGAGCCACACCAAAACGGAGCAAAACCTCTAAACATTTTATTGTCTCGTTTCCTAAGCGTGCTCGTTTATCATGTGCCTAACTAACCGATATTATGGTGCAGCAAATTTTTGCCAAACCTTAGAATTTTTTTTCGCACTCGCTCGATCGTGAGGATCACTGACTTAAATAAAGTTCTTTTTTGCGTCTCTCTGGCTAAGCCAATATCGTTAACAGATGTTAGCGATTCAAAGTGTATTATTTTTTTTTTTTTTTTTTCAAGAGTATTTGTAAGTTATTTCGAAAAAAAGGGAAAATTTGTGATAATATTGTCGATCAATTTTTTATTTGGTAACAAAATGTAACAAGTACGATACTAAATTTATTTTAAAGAAAATCCATAATTATCTATGAAAGCAGTTTCATCGTCGAAGAAAAGGTAAAAATTTGACCGATATGATGATGAGTTGAAAAAGAATCACCCTGCTTGTTCCAAAATGATGAACAGGTAAAGATTTGCTCAGTTGTCATCTCAAATACAACTTTTAATATTTCGACTAGGTTGTATTTTTAACAAAAATCATTCGAGATTTATGAAAAAATAGTCAATTTTTGTTAATTTTGTATGGGAGCTCCCACTTTTTGAGTTTGGAAGGATTTAAAAGAATCTAACAACCATTCCCGGTCTTGAAAAACGGCTGCACATCAAATTTCACGTTGATCGGTTCAGAAGTTTCCGAAAATTGTTCGAATTTTGACAAAATTATGTTCATTTCTTATGAGAGTTCCCTTATTTGGATTTGGAGAGGTTTAAAAGTTTTAAAGAACTGTTCCCGGTCTTGAAAACGGCTTCACGCCGAATTTCGCGTTAACCGGTTCAGTAGTTTCCGAAAATTGTTCAAATTGTTTCTTATATTTAATAATTTTGTATGGAAGCCCCCCCCCCCCCCCCCCCCCCCAGTCCCCTTCCTTTGAGTCGGATCGTTTTGAAGGTACCGTCAACTGGGGCAACATGCAACAATTTTCAACTTCAATGGCTTCTAAAAAACTTATGTTCACAGTTAATCCTACCCGTTATGCATCAAAAGTTTAGAGGGACATCAAATTGGCGTAGTTAGAAAAATTATTGGTTTCTTTAGTTATTTTTAATTTTGTAAAAAAATGCGATTTTCACCCTCCAAAAAAGGGGGTAAATTGCAACAAACTTAGTTTTTAATGAAAAATCTTATAAACACGTATGAAAACTTATATTTTTAATATATTTGTGATGCCTTAACCCTCATCCGCATTAGAGTGTCATTTTAACACTATTGCAAGTTAGAAGGCTTGTAACTTTTTTCAGAAGCTTCAAAATATAAAAATTTCTTCGGGGACCCTAAATGAATTCAAAAGTACTTTAATATTGTATCTTTACTTTTTTTATGGACGAACCTTGAAATCCTGGACAAAAAAATCCCTTTTCCGACTTAGAGTGTCAATTTGACACACCAAAAGTAAAATCTTTCTAAGTCGTTTGAATTATTATGAATTTCATATAAAACTTATATCAATAGAAACCTTGTAATGTCAGTAAAATATGTTTAGAACATTATATATAGCTAAAGCTACTAGTTTTCTCGTTATTCAGCATGAAAGAAAAAAAAACGAAAAAACATGCCTCAGGAAAACTGCTGTAGTTCATATATTACACATCCAAAAAAATATTTGTCTTATGCATATGAAAGCTGAAGTTAATCTACATCATGAAGCCATGAACTATTTTTTTTAATGAAATGGTCGCAAAAAGTTCAGAAAAGTGGTCTGAAAAACCTACTTTTCATTCGATTGCTAATAAATACTGTTTAAGCGATGGTAGAGTTTTTGAAGAAAATATGACTACAAAATCTATTAAAATTCAAACATTTTGCTGTCTTTAGATTTTTTATGCAACAAAAATTGAGTTTACTGGAATTTTTCAAAGTGCACGATTTTTTTACAAATTGAAATTTCATCTGTTTTTGTGGTCCACCGTCAGGTTACAGCCGGATTTTCAGTGCTTTTACATTGTTTGGACCAATCAAAAGTATATTCATTGGAAAGCACATTTAATCTCCATTCTAGTGAGGTCCAACAATTCGCTGTGAGATTTCACAAAAATATGAAAATTATAAACGTAAAATCATTCCTGAATTTCTAGAACCACAAGCAGCGCGTCCAGCAAAACGTGTTTGTTTGCTCTCCGAGTAGGTAGGGTGGGTGATGATTCGGGCAGAGAGCGAAGCCGAGAGCCGAAATAATGCCATTTTTTTCTGAAATTAAGGATACTGCATACATTTAGGGGTTAAGTAATATTACGAAAAATTCTACTGGCTGAAATCATAATAATAAATATTTGGCTGAATGAAATTTCAATATTTTCAAACGTGTGGTACAAAACATTCATATTCCAGCACATGGAAACAAGATTTACAAGAAGTTTCTTTGGTTTGCATTTTGTTACATTTTACCCAAAACACCTAACTGAATCATAAAAAAAATTGATTTTTTAAATTGAGTGATTGTTCGAAAAATATTTTTACTCCAACAGTGTTGGTGTAGCATGAGGAAACCAGTGAAAAGTTTTTAGGTAATATTATCAAGCCAATACTGGGTAAAGTTTTTTACGGCATCGAAAAATGTTAAAATTTGCACATTTATTGTTCGATTTTTCAAATTTCATATATGGAGTGATCCCAAACTATTGGACGATGACTTAAGTAGCTATTTTATATATTTCAAGTACATTGCAAATTTTTCGCACAAAACTAAACAAATGTATTTTGATAACTATGAAAAAAGGATTCTAATCTAACTCGGATTTTGACATTTGGTCCGCCCCACCCTGGGATGATCGGGTTTGAATTTTAAGTTCCGTTTTTGAAAAATGTCCCAACTTTAAGCTAAATTTAAGTCATATAAACTAAATATTATAACATTATGTCAAATACATTCAAAGAAGGTTTTGCTCACGATCTCTTGAATGAGATCAAAATAATTGGCTGAGATATGGCTGATCAAAATTTCCAATTTTTTTGAGGGGGTTGTCGTGATTTTACGAATCTCAATTTAGAGATTCACTTAAACACGTCTGTCACTCACAAGAATAGATCAATGAATGACTTTGTTTTGTTTGTTTGCCTAGTGTTGCCAAAATAGAAAATGTTGCCATTTAAATTTATGTTATTTTATTTATCTTCAGTGTTGCCGAATACAACTATTATTTTATTTTATTTTTAACTAGCTGACCCGGTGTGCTTTGCTACACCTTCCAAAATCAAATGATTTTTTCAAAAATTATTCAAATTTTTATTGTTTTATTGGCATTATAACATAATTCATAAGCAACCGCTATAAAATGGGAGCTGCAGCTGGAGTTTCGAATTGCAACACAAAGATAACTTAAACTAATATTCTGAATCTTGTTCTATAAATTTGTGTAAAAGATCTGATAATTTTGATCTGTCTAGAGGGTCTCAAATTAATCGTACCCAAACAATCTAACTTATAAAATATGATTGTTTTTGCTTGTTATTCTCTGGATTTATGCTAAAAACTGATAAGAGAGCCTCCCCTCTCCTTCCCTTCACCCCCTGCTGAATGGAGGTCGTGGTCTTTAATAATCATACCCATTTTTTAGTGTCCAAAAATCCTCTTATATCAAATTATAACTTTATTGGTTGATAAGTTTTTAAGCTTTACAACATAATTTAAAAGGAGCCTTCTTTCTTCCCCTCTCTACACTGTAAAGCGTAAGGGTCTATAACATTCGTAGAAACATATCTCGTAACCAAGTACCTTTCCATGCCATATTTATTTCCATGTGTTGGTTTTGTTTGCATAAATTGAGAACTTATGCTAACAAAAGTGTATTGGCCTCAACTCCCTCCTCCTAGGTACCTACTCACTGAAAGGAGGATGGTGTGTCAGATATTCATAGAATCATAGCAAAATGATTTTCCATGTTATGTTTTGTCCATTTCTCGGATTTAATAAAAAAAAAAGTTAAATGTAAGCCTTCTCTTCCCTTCCTATATTCCCAATTTTATCATCCTACTGCAAGAAAGGTATTGCTTCACAAAGAAAAAGTATTTCTCGTACTCAAATTCTTTTTGATGCCAAATTTAGTTTCATTTGCTCAATTAATTCTCGAATTATGCAAAAAAATTGTATGGAAGCCCCCCTATATATCTTTCCGCTGAAAAAAAGTTGGGGCTTAAATTTATAATAGAAACATTTCTCGTATCCAAAAACCCTCACATGTCAAATATGGTTCAATTTGCTCGATCAACTCTCCAGTTATACTGAAAACTGTAATAGAGACCTCTTCTCCCCCTTTTCATCCACATCTTTGAAGGAGTGAGGGATTCCAAATATTCATAGAAGCATTTCTCGTACCCAAATTTCGTTCCATGCCAAATTTGGTTCCATTTGCTGTTGTAGTTCTTGCGTTATGCAGTAAAAATTGTATGAAACTCCCCTCCTTCTTTCCTTTCTCCCCTCTGAAAGAAGAAAGGGGTCTCAAACAATCATTAGAACATGTCACGTTCCCAAATACCCGCCCATGCCAAATTTGGTTCAATTTGCTTAATTAGTTTTTGAGTTATGTAAAAAATTATAAAAAAGGCCCCCTCCCCCATTTATATCTCCCTACTGGAAAGAGGGAGGAGTCCCAAATAATCATAGAAATATTTTTCGTTTCCAAATACCCTCCCATGCCAAATTTGGTTCCATTTGCTTTAATAGTTTTTGAGTTATGTAAAAAAAATATGAAAGAGGATCCTCCCCCTTTATACTGGAAAGAGGGAGGGGTCTCAAATAATCATTGAAGTATTTTTCGTATCCAAATACCTTCCCATGCCAAATTTGGTTCCAATATCTTGATTAGCTTTCGAGTTATATGAAAAATTGTAAGATAGCCCCCCTCCCCCCTTCCTATCACCCCACTGAGAGGAGGGAGGGATACCTGATATTCATAGAAATATTTCTCGTTCCCAAATACCACCCCATTGTAATCACATTTACTCTGGGGGAGAATGTAACCCGTATAGAGTAAGTTGTTACCCGAAATGTCCCGCAAACCTGCACTGCTAATGACCACCTCACTTGTGCGCCAACGACGGAGATCATCCGCCGATGTGAGACGGCGTGTTGGATGCCCAGCTAGTAAAACTTTCTCTCAGGGCGGGTCAAGCGGACGGAAAAGGATAAATACTCTTAAGCGAAACCCAAAACGCAAAGTGAAGAATTTGCAATACGAGACGAACCAACCCAAAACTTACTTTGCCCGAATGAGCTTCGCTCACTAATCAAAATGCTCACAAAATACCATTTTAGCTTTATATTCGGTAGCTCTCAATCAAAACATAACATGAATACAATATTATATCCGTAAGTGTAACCTGAGGCTATTTACCCTGGGTTTGCAAACCATATTATAAATATTTGGTCGAACTAAACTATGAATATTTCATGTAATAATGTTTTTATATCTTATAGTCTAGAGAAGATCTAACCTTGTTCGTTGCCGACGTAGTCGGATTGTTGTCCACGGTTCCGTTTCGGTGGTGATTGTGATTGCTGTGGTCAAATCACATACGAACGACTTCAGCGACTACCGAGGCTTGGTCTTGTTGACTCAGAGCTCGGATGTGAACTCCTACTGACCTGGCCTAATCCGTGAGCTAGATTCGGATCGCCGATCGGAGAACCCGATGGGGAATCCACGGTAGCCGTGTCCACTGGCTCAGGGCAGAGACTGGTGCCCCTACAGACGGATGACAGCATGCAAAGCCGACCCGGAAGTGTCGGAAACCCTTGACTCGGAACCCTAACGGGAGTTCCTACGGCTTGATTCGGCTGGTGAGCACAGCTTTTACGCTAGCCGGATGGCTCGCGTCTTCGACCACTAACCGACCGGGGTCCCTTGGCTCGGAGGTGGTTGCTGGTACCTCCTACGGACGTGCAAGCTGCCTGGATGACCTTGACCACGCTATTGCCGATCACTCGGCCCAAATGTTGTTTTCTCCCACTGGCCAGACTCGGTTCAAGAAACTGGATTCGGAACCGACTGGCCGAGACGACGGAACTGTAGAATCTACAGAAAAAAACCTTCGTGTGAAGGTTTAATCTACACACACGTGTACGATTAGGTTATGTATCACACGAAAAACGGACAAAACGGACAATGGTCATACCTGATGATCTTCTTTGATATAACGGATAGATCTCTTCGTTTCTTAAGCTTTAATTTGGTATTGCTAGAGCAGTTCTAATACGATAATGGATATAATTTAGTGTTTCGTTTTTGTTTAACAAAATTACTTATCACTCACTTTCAAACACGCTATTCATCGCATGCACCGATGATACATTTAGCGACAGTAAATAAAGGCTGGAAATACTGTAATAAAAAGTTACAAACTATTCCACCATGTGGTATTTCACCGCAGCCTACCATTTGTATCGAACGGAAACGAAAACACTTAAAATCTGCTGCGTGCACAAAACTTCAACTGCTCTCGATGAAGCCCAACGAACAAAGAGGCTTGAGTCAGCTCCTCGTGGCTTTACCAATCCCTTGGATAAGCCGCCAAACTCACACAATGGATTTCGGTCGAACCTAAGAGTAAGTGGGAAAGGTAGAAAGAATGCCACAGTTGATCAAGTTGTACTAAAAGATTTATCCAAGACACCGCTCATATACACTGAGGTGATTCGAATAAACGGTTTACAGAATACTGTTACACCATGCCAAATTTGATACCATTTGCTTGATGGGTTCTCGAGTTATGCAAAAAATTGTCTTTTGTTTGGGAGGCCCCTCCCTCCATTCATGAGAGAGGGAGGGGTCTCAAACCATAATAGGAACCTTCCCCTACCTCCAATACCCCCACCTGCCAAGTTTCACGCAAATCGGTTTAGTAGTTTCCGAGTCTATAGGGAACAGACAGACAGACAGACAGACAGACAGACAGAAATTCATTTTTATATATATAGATTAAATTTGATTTATTTTCTACATATACTTCATCTCATCCCTATATTCCTTCCCACCTCTATTCTGAATTAAAATTTTTATGCATCGACTATTGTTTTTTTCCTTTAGAACAAAATTTTATTAACCAAATATTCTTTATTTTTATTCCATATTCTACATCTTTATTCTCCATCTTACAAATTTTATTTAATTTCTGCTTATCCTTCATCTCATCTCTACATTCCTTTTCAACTCTATTCTCAATAGAATCTTTAATTTACAGACATTTGTTTTTCTAAAATACAAAATTTTATATCCCAAATATCCCTCATCTAATCCCCACATTCCATTCTATGCAAAAGCTTTTCAAATCTCATTTTTTTGGATATTCTTCATCCCATCCGAAAATATTCTTCACAAAAGCCTTCCCAATTTGTGCTTTTCTTGTCGCTCTGCTTTTGTTTACCAGAGCCGGAACAAACCGCAAAAAAACATTCTTAGCAACATTTTTCTCAAACTGTGCTTTTCTTGTCACTGTGTCTCTGTTTACCAGAGTCGGAATAATTCGATAGTATTCTTAGAAACAGCCTACCCGACCAGAAGGCTTATACAAAGCAAACAATCAGCAGCAGTAGCCGTAAAAATCCAAATCAAACTAAAAAATCAGAAGCAACAGCCTTAAAAATTTGTGATTCTTAAGCTAATTCTGTATTTTTCCACCAGAAGACCAAATCAAAACAAACAATCAGCAGCAGCAGCCTTAGAAATCTGCACTTCCTAAGCCGATTCCGTCTTTTTTCACCGGATGGCCAAATCATAACAAAAAATTAGCCGCATCAGTCCTGAAAATCTGTGCTTCCAAAACCATTCCGTCTTATTCCACCGGAAGGCCAAATCAAAACAATCAGCAGCAGCAGCCTTAAATATCTGTGCTTCTAACGCCAATTCCGTCTTATTCCACCGGAAGGTTATTCCAAAACAATCAGCAGCAGCAGCCTTAAATAGTTGTGTTTCTAACGCTCATTCCATCTTATTCCACAGGGTGGCCAAATCAAAACAAACAAGCAGCAGCCTTAAAAATCTGCACTTCCTAAGCCGATTCCGTCTTTTTTTTACCGGATGGCCAAATCATAACAAATAATTAGCCGCAACAGCCCTGAAAATCTGTGCTTCCAAAGACATTCCGTCTTTAGCCACTGAAAGGCCAAACCAAAATAAACAATCAGCCTGAAGCTGCCCAAAATCTGCTCTTCCAAATTCATTCCGCCTGTTTCCACCGGAATGCCAATTTCGTCTTATTCCAACGGAAGGCCAAACCGAAACAATCAGCAACAGCAGCCTTAAATAACTGCGCTTCTAACGCATAACCGGAAGGCCAAACCAAAACAATCAGCAGCAGCAGCCTTAAATATCTGCGCTTCTTAAAGCCAATCCGTCTTATTCCACCGGAAGGCCAAACAAAAACAATCAGCAGCAGCAGCCTTATATCTGCGCTTCTTAAAGCCAATTCCGTCTTATTCCACCGGAAGGCCAAACCAAAACAATCAGCAGCAGCAGCCTTAAATATCTGCGTATTTGTTCTTATTCTACCAACCACTCCATTGTCGTGATTTTACGAATCTCAATTCAGAGATTCACTTAAACACGTCTGTCACTCACAAGAATAGATCAATGACTGACTTTGTTTTGTTTGTTTGCCTAGTGTTGCCAAAATAGAAAATGTTGCCATTTAAATTTATTTTATTTTATTTATCTTCAGTGTTGCCGAATACAACTATAATTTTATTTTATTTTTAATTAAATTTGATTTATTTTCTACATATACTTCATCTCATCCCAAAAGGGGTGATCCCAAACTTTTGCCCGGCAGTGTATAATTTCAGGTAAGGAAATAAAACAGCGAGTTGTGTAATCGACTAACCTGGCTCGTGAACAATTTGGCGAAATTCCTCATAAAAGATTGATGTGTATCTCTATCGCGTTCAATAAAATTGAAAGAATATTTTTCATAACTTTTCATTTGGCATAAAATGTCTGTCTGTAAAATGTAGGTATAATTTTAAATCATCTTCAAATCTCATCGATTTAAAACAATACATACCGACAAATAAAATACAAATTTAAATAATTTTCACAATTTTCATTCATTTTAAGAAGGTGTAGCAAAGCACACCGGGTAAGCTAGTTTTAATATATAAAAAAGGATGGTTTTGTATGGGGGCTCCCCTCCCATAAAATCTGAGAATCTTGAAACTATTATTCAAACCATCTTTGACCCAAAAAACCTTCGGATAATAAATTTCACTTTACTCCGACCGTCCATAATGTAAGATAATGCAAAGCAAGTTATATTTAGTTTTTTTTTCGTGAATTGTTCAGATGTAGAGGCTAATATTATTGAATTAGAGTTTCCTTTAACAAGTGAATTTTAAGACCACACAGCAAAAATTTTTCCTGTAAAATTACGCAAATGTCCTGTAACAAAAAGGAGCAGGACATTTACCGTAACTCTACAGGTCGAAAACATGATTACGTGACATTTAATTTTTAGCGCACAACTTTTTTACATGACATAATTAGGTGTAATAATAAATGAATCTTCGTTAACTTTCAAGGAAAACAATTTAAAATTACAGGTTTTGTTAATTACAGGTGATTTATTTTAAAGGTTGCAGTTTTCAGTGACACGTAATAGTCAAAATTTTTTACTGTGCAGTGCAACCGAGCCTGCTAATGGTTTTTGTTCCAATTTATAAATTCTCCAAAGGAAATTTTTCGCTGAACAACTTTGTCGAAAACTATAAATCCGTATCCTATTGGACAACAAAAAGTTATTAGTTGTTTAACAGGGGTATGTCTTTTGGCTTTGATGATATTGTTTTTCAATGCCAAAAGACATACCCCTGTTAAACAGCTAATAACTTTTTCGCCTAATAAGATCTGTTTTAAATCAAATTAAAATAAAAGATTAGTTTAAAATTTTGAAAAAAAATTGCATGATGGTACTTTTTACGTGAAATCAAAATTTTGCATATCCGATCACGAGGAATCACCAAGATAAAGTGTCCCATTTCTTAAGGAACTAAGTTTTATTTGACTTATTTTACCAATTTTTTTCCTCAAAGCTCTTGTTTGGATAAAAATCCAAGATTATTTTTCTTAATGTTGATGTATTCATTGCAACAGCAACAGCATTTAATGATTTTTAAATTCAAAAGTGATCAGAATTCCTCGACTCTTGGTTCAACATTGAATCCTGTGGCGTCTCCATTCTCATTACTCCTCCCATATGGATGCTATTAGACGCGTGATAATATTTATTAGCACTTTAAAGTTAAATGCGCGGGTTCATTAACAGCAGCGCTGCCCCGAGTAAGATGAAGACTTGGTTGACATAGTGATTTGTAATCGATCTGAGACGAGGAGAAGATGGCCCATTTGGCACCGTGTTGCATGCTGCTTCACTCTTTTGCATCTTTCAAAAATATCATATACGGTGTCACATGTTTCGTAGCTCTGGAGATGGACAGAATGACACGTTCAATTTTAGAATGCACGCGTAAATCGATTTATTCCTGGTAAAATAAAAAAATGGATTTTTTTTTCCAAACGCACCACATATATTGTTAAACCTTTCTGTCATTTTTCATGCGGTTTTCATTTTCATTGCCGTTGACAGGATCGTCGGACGGGAGCTGACGGGAATTGGTGAGGATGGAAGGTATGTTACGAGCGAGAATGATCCTTCCTCGCATCTTTTCTGATGCTGCTGCTTAGCTCGTCGTACTTTAATGCATTCTAAGCCACGCGGTGGTGGTAATTATAAATCGAATGAAAAAAAAGAGTCCCGACTGACTGCTCACTTGTTTCGATCTGTCGTGAAGCATTTTTTGTAATGTTTTTTTTATTCTTGTGTGGAGACTTACTCTTCCATCTCTTTGGTTTTTTTTGTTACAGTTTGGATCTAAAATGCCATGTTTCATAGAGCTACAGGTTACAGACCAACAGCAAGATTTTTTTTAATAAAATGGTTCAACAGACGTGTATATTTTAAACTGGATATCATAAAAACAAGCTAGTTCATATCTTCTAAAATCGTAGGACGTCGTTTCGGCCTCAATCCATGGCACCAAGAGAACCGATAGTTCATTGTCGTTATACATGAGTTGATAATATTTTCATTGTAACAGTCGATGCGCAAAACCGATCGAAGTGAAATTTTTGTAAGGGCTTATGCATACAGTAGGGGAGAGTGGGGTATCATGGGCCACTTTTTTTCTTCGTTTCATAACTTCTTCATTAGAAAAGATAAAATTAAAAAAATAAATGGAAATGTTTTCTACATTTTTGAGGTATCATTAGGCATTTTTTGTTATTTTTTAAATACATTAATTTTCCGAGTTTAGACTATTTTAAAAAAGTAGCTTTTTTTGGATTTCGAAAAACTGTGGGGAAACGTGGGCCACCAAATCCAAATTGACTAAATATCGTGCAAAGTTTATGAGTTGAACCAAAACTGAAATTTCATAATTCATTTAGTTATTTTAAAGCGATTTCAGATGAGGAAACTGAAAAGAGAGTTGTGTATGATCGAATGGATCCTAAAACCTGGCTCACGAACGTTTCGCCAAAATTTCATATATAGGATTTTTGTTCGTCTCTATCGCATTTGAAAATATGGACTAAACATTTTTCATAATTCTTCATTTGGCGTAAGAAAACTTAACAAATAGTAATAAAGTATTTTAAGTTCTGAACGTGTATAAAAACACCAAAATATAGGTGGCCCAAGATACCCCACAAAATGTGGCCCTCGATTCCCCACAAGCAATGATTTGGAAATTGGTTGCGTTAGTGTGACCTATTTATGTTTCATCAAAAATTCCTTTTCCACGTGAAAGATCATGACAAAACCGAGATCATAAGCATATGAGCATATTTTTGTTATGTACTTGAGGTCTCGCACGGATACAATTTTGCGAGTGCTTGTTTAATTGTTTAAATACATTTTTCGAGGCTAGTTTCATAAAAGAAGCATATGATACGTACATAAGTCAACAACATATAGAAAAACATGCTTACGCAAAGCGACGACGATGACAGTTGGATTGGGATTTTTATCTCAACACACAGCTGAGATATTTAAAGTGGCCCACGTTGCCCCATGGCCCACGTTACCCCACTCTCCCCTACATATCTAAGTATTCAACAAAATTTGATGTTGGCTTTGTTGTTGTTGTTTTTGATGTTGGAGCTTTGATCAACATGAAATTTTTCCATATATTCATCAATAACTAAGTTTTGAAAGCCTATAAACTTAGTTTCAAATATGCAAAATTAAAATGTCTACTGTTTCGAAGACTCACAAACATACACCTCTCCTGATGAAAGCAAAGCAATGTAAACGGGTTATTTTATGTGAAAGATTTCCATTTTTCCTTTGAATTTGCTTGTTTGTATTTATGGTTATAATGTGATATTTTTTTATATCAACAAAAGGGTCATTTTTCAAGATCAAGCACAAATGGCTCGGAGCCCTATCAAATGGTTAAGTTCAAATAAAAATAAAATGGGAATAGTAGGAAGGCCTAGGGTATTGTATAAGGGAAAAAAACATTTGGTATTGTAGCTAAAACATATTAATAATGCCACCGACCATGACCTAGAGGATAGCTTTTAATTCTTCTAAGCCAAAGGTCATGAGATCGAGTCTCGGTCACATAGTAGTCTTTCTGTGGGCTGGTGGTGGTAGCATAAGTAAGATGCTAGTTATTATAGCCTTGAAAGATGTGCGCTTTAGTCTTAAGTAGAATTTAGGTCTCTTCAAAGAAACATGAAGTTTCACTGCCCAAGTAACAATTTTAGCTTTATTATGGTCAGCAAAATTTCGTTTGGACTATAGCATTAATCTTCATAAAAAGCTAAAGCGCATTCTATAACATCACCTGGACTCTAATAATGCCAAAATTAGGCTATTTGGCCCTACCCTAGAAACGTCATCTTGACATATAATTATTGGTCTCCAAAGCTTTTAAAAAGCTGTTAGGCTGGAACAAATATCAATTTCTTCTTTTGTCTCCCCCCCCCCCCCCCCCCCCCTTCGAAAATTCCAAAAAACCTGAAGGGGGAAATAAATAAAGTTTTTAGTATTCTGTGGAAATTTTAATAAAAGAATCAAGTATCCGATAGATTACAAGACCAAAAAAGAAATTTTGGAAGATGGAAGTAATTTCACCATGTGTATTCTTGATTTTATTGAATTTTTCAATAAAAAATTTCATTATTTTATAGGTTTTGTGCAATGATATAGCATGTAATTTTTTGCATGCAAGATTTTGTGCAATTTATTCCAATTTATTTGTTTTTCGCATTATTTTTTATTGTCCCCCCCCCCCCCCGCACGATGTTCCAACTCTGAGTGACAAAAGAAGGATTTGAAATTTGTTCCGGCCTTATTAAACATGTTGGGAATTTTTTTTTTCGATTCTGTGAGTTCTCGGAGTTTTATTTTTATTTTTTCCAGTAACCATAATGGTTGATGAATCATGATTGCATTATTGAGTTATGATCTGGTGGTATGATTAATAGCCAAAATACCAATGTTTTAACCATATTATTAGCCTCTTTTGTACTGCCAGTCAAGATTTTATTCAAAATGTGTATGAAAAAGTATCTTAAAATAAATGCCCTCGTCAAATCTGATGGTCAATCATGATGGAATTGATGGAAAATGAGTTTGAAAAAATATTTTTCAATGCTTGCATTGTGAATCCATCAACATGGCGTCATTTTGTGCCCATCGATTTTGCAACCAACATGGCGTTAGTCAATTCGATTTGACGTTTCTCTCGCAAGCCAACCAATTACACGCTTAGGATGAGTTCCTCATTTCTGAGTTGTTAATCCTTTGTACAGTAAATGAGGACAGACATCTTAAATAAAAACGGATTGGTTGTTAATCACCCGTGAAATAAATCATGAGATGAAGTCAAATTTCGTTGTCTGACGCCATCTTGAAATCCAAGATGGCGGCTTGCGCTGATCTTTCAAATGTTGTAAATGACTTTAAATCGCATGAAACCCCATCAATATTGGTATTGGGTGAAAGGGCTAAACAAGTAGAAGTCGAATTTCGCTATCAGACGCCATCTTGAAATCCAAGATGGCGGCATCCGCTGAACTTTTAATGCTGTAGATGACAAAAAGTCGCATTAAACAACCACAATATGGGTATTGGTTGAAAGGGCTAATCTAGAAGAAGTCGATTTTTTTTCTTTTCGACGCCATCTTGAAATCCAAGATGGCGTCTTCCGCTGAACTTTGAAATGCTGTTAGTCACTAAGAATCGCATGAAAGGCCCACAATATTGGTATTTGGTGAAAGGGCTAAACTATAAGAAGTCGAATTTCGCTATCGGGTGTCAACTTGAAATCCAAGATGGCGGCTTCCACTGAACTATAAAATGATTGAAATCATTGAAAGTCACTAGAAATTCCCACAATATGGTCATTGGGTGAAATGGCTTAATCAGTGGAATTTCTCTATCAGATCATCTTGAAATCCAAGATGGCGACTTTCGCTGAATCTTAAAATGGCTAAAAGGGCTAACCTAGAAGAAGTCAAATTTCGCTATCAGGTGCATCTCGAAATCCAAGATAGCGATTTTCACTGAACTTTAAAATGCTGTTAAACACTGGAAATCGCATGAAACTCCCACAATATAGGCATTGTGTGAAAGGACCAAAAGAGTAGAAGTCGAAGTTTTCTATCAAAATCCAGACTTTTTCCAATAAAATCTGAGCAACTGGGTCGGACCATACTTTCCTCAAATTTTGTGTCAAATATGCGGGAAAGTCCGGGTAAATCCGGGCAATCTGGCAACATTAATTTAAAATGATGTTTGTAATAGGATGAATAAGCAATAAGCAATCATGGGAAATTATTTAAAATTTCTGTTGGCAAACCTCATAACTATTAGTTATTCAATAATATGAAAACGATAAACTTTGATTATTACCCCTATCAAAACATTGAAAAGACTAACAAAACTTACGAAGCTTATACGGCCAAACATGAACAAGTTGTTATAATGATGAATAAAAAGCTTTCAAAATTTCAAAAATTCAAACGACTCACATTTATTTATATTTTATGTGAACCCGAACAAGGTCGGGTAAAATGAGCTAGTAACCAATAATTATTTGGAAGCAACCAAAACAATGATTTTTTTTTCATAGATTCGTTGATAGTACTCCAAGAACACTTAACTGAGTCAGAATCTTACTGTAATGCTGAGACCAATAAATTTATTCAGTATTGTCTTATGCAAACTATGAAATACTGCATCGAAAAATGTAAAAATTTGTACGTTTGTTGGTGGTTTTTTTTTTAAATTTTGAATGAAAATGAAAAACTTTAAAATACTAGCGTAAGATTGAGAAATTATGCCATCATCATTTTGTAGTCATTAAAAAATAACTTGATTAGACTATATAAAATTAAAAATTGAATCATTGCTGTGGTATACAAATGTTGCATCTAACCTTGCTGTTGCATGATGCCTCGTTTGACGGTACGCTACAGTGTTGAAGTTGAAATTATCCTGCTTAAAAACAAAGTATAACGTTCTGTTAATTGTAAAAAATTTACAAAAAAATATCCATAAATTCCTCCGAATTCTTTAGAGGATTCAGGACAAAAATAAGTAAATATCAAAAAATTGTTCAAAATATATAAAACAGTGATTATCTGTTTAAAAACGATGATTCAATCAGCATCTTCTCTACAAAGTATTGTTTGTTTACGATCCAAAATTTTAATATGCTCTGCAAAATTTTGACGGGCTCGTATGCAGCTCTAGCGCGGAAGCGTGAAATTGTTTGACAGCTATAAGATCAGCCTGTGAGTGCGCCATCCACCAAGCCTGAAGAAGTACGTACCGAATTGGATATGGTATTAAAATCTTGCCATCTTTACGATTTTTGTGGGCCAGCCCGCCAAAATTGCGCACGCTTAATTGCTCTTTTATTGCACTTTAAGGGCTCACTAATGGTGTGACAATTGGGTGAGCGTGTGTGTTTAGTCCTCTCGGGAGTACGAATAATAAAAATCGAGATAAAATTATGAACCAAACAGTTGTTTTATGACATTGGATTACTTTGTAGCACAAAGAAACTGTATTGGTTGAAGCAGCGAAAAAAATCACACAAATCCTACAAGTGTTTAGTAAATTATGACCCACTACAGCTCCGCTAAGTCCGCTCGAAAAAGGCGTAAAATCTAAGAAAATTAATTTTCAGAAGAAAATCATTTCACACTTTTTGCCCTAGCCTTTTTGATTTGTGACCGGAGCACATACATACATATCCGTTTGTTTTTCCGAAATGAGCCAACCGCATTTAGTTACACTTCATATTTCACCAATTTTTGGGACGAACGTCGCTGGCAGGATATGAGAAATAGGATTAGTTCACACCGGCTTAGCTACAAGGCAAAACTTCGAATGGGATAAGTAGGTGAGGTCAAAACTGAAACTTAAAAGTCACATTGTCAATAGGAAGCCCGTAAATAATTGTTTCAAGAAGCTAAATTACGCAGTGCGACAAATGTAAACGGAGAAATGATCATAAGGGAACCGTTACAATCATCTAACGAATCGAAGGCTGTTTCAGAAACTTGCTTACAGATCTGCAAGTTCTCTATGCTGCAATTCCTAGGTGTTTTCATATTCTCAACTTTTAAATTTTTCAAACCAAAAAAAAATCTCAAGACAAGCTATCACAATTATGATGACGAAAAAATCGGAGAAAAATCATCATACAAATTTATGGCAGCACGCGGCATTAAAAATAAACTTCATTTTTGACCCCATACTTGGAGCGCAGAAGGATTGAAAACAAACACGTTTCACAGCTCAGTAGAATGTGGAAGTCAACAAGATGATGGTGCTCGATCAATACGCAGCACTGAGAATGAGAAGGTTGTTGTCGTCCTAGAAGTATACACTTACCTATACACTACACTACAACTCCTATGTACAATAGTTATCTGAATTATTTTTATTTTTAACAAGTAATTTATAGAGCGCATTTTAAGCGTTTAATAATAAATCAAAATCTTACAATGACACCACAGAATCTGGCCTTAGAATCTGAATCTATGTTTGAAAACAGAATCAGAGTTCTGTACCAAAACTTAAACACAAAGTTCTTATCAATAATGAAATGACTCAATATTCAGAATTCAAATTGAGCTTTGAATATGAATTCTGAATCTGAATTTAAGTTCTGAATCTGAATCCTGAATCTAAATTTTAAATATGAATTCGCTACTTTAATTGATCGGCCTTATCGGTGCAAAGTGATGTCCTTTTTAGTAGGGAAATCTTAAGTTTATGAAATTTTATAGATGGACAGAACGTTAGAAGAAATAAAAGATGGTGAAAATGAGCGTAACAGCGTAATAGTAACAAACATGAATTACGGTGATTAATCTCTTTATAAGAATATGAATTCTGAATTTGAATTCTGAATCTAAATTCGCGAATAAGTTTATCGGCCTTTTCGATGAAAAGTGACGTCTTTCAGTATCTATCCGCTTCATAGTTGTAGGAACGTGTTGAATAAAAATTTGTTTTGTGATGAAACTTCTGAATGAAATTCTACTCGCTCATTTTCACCAACTTTCATTACTTCTAACTTTCTATCCACCAATAAAAATTCATATTCTTGAGATGTTCTTTACTAAAAAGTACATCACTTTTCACTGATAATGCCGATAAACTCATAAACAAACATAATAATGGTGCCTAAATTCTTCAAGCAACTGGATTCTGAATCTGAGACTCGAATCTGAATTCCGAATATAAATTCTGAATTTGAATTCTGAATCTGAATTTCAAGCTAAGTTAAACCGTTTGATTGATTTCGTAAATTTTGATTCTGGCAAATCAGTGAAAGTATATAGATACTTTTAGAAAAACAAGGATAGAAAATGGTCAGATATAGATAGGAAAAATATAAGAAAAAAGTTTCTCGCAAAAATGCTCTTTCATACGTAAAATTTTCTTCGAACTATTCTATTTATCTTTAAAAATTTTCAACTGCAATATTCTGTTTCCATGACAAAATTCACGGAAACTGAATTCCTAATTCTGAATCTAAATCTGAAAACTGCATCTGCATTCTGAATCTAAACCTGAATTCTGAATCTGAATTCTGAATCTGAATTCTGAATCTGAATTCTGAATCTGAATTCTGAATCTGAATTCTGAATCTGAATTCTGAATCTGAATTCTGAATCTGAATTCTGAATCTGAATTCTGAATCTGAATTCTGAATCTGAATTCTGAATCTGAATTCTGAATCTGAATTCTGAATCTGAATTCTGAATCTGAATTCTGAATCTGAATTCTGAATCTGAATTCTGAATCTGAATTCTGAATCTGAATTCTGAATCTGAATTCTGAATCTGAATTCTGAATCTGAATTCTGAATCTGAATTCTGAATCTGAATTCTGAATCTGAATTCTGAATCTGAATTCTGAATCTGAATTCTGAATCTGAATTCTGAATCTGAATTCTGAATCTGAATTCTGAATTTGAATTCTGAATCTGAATTCTGAATCTGAATTCTGAATCTGAATTCTGAATCTGAATTCTGAATCTGAATTCTGAATCTGAATTCTGAATCTGAATTCTGAATCTGAATTCTGAATCTGAATTCTGAATCTGAATTCTGAATCTGAATTCTGAATCTGAATTCTGAATCTGAATTCTGAATCTGAATTCTGAATCTGAATTCTGAATCTGAATTCTGAATCTGAATTCTGAATCTGAATTCTGAATCTGAATTCTGAATCTGAATTCTGAATCTGAATTCTGAATCTGAATTCTGAATCTGAATTCTGAATCTGAATTCTGAATCTGAATTCTGAATCTGAATTCTGAATCTGAATTCTGAATCTGAATTCTGAATCTGAATCTGAATTCTGAATCTGAATTCTGAATCTGAATTCTGAATCTGAATTCTGAATCTGAATTCTGAATCTGCATTCTGAATCTGAATTCTGAATTTGAATTCTGAATCTGAATCCTGAATCTGAATTCTGAATCTGAATTCTGAATCTGAATTCTGAATCTGAATTCTGAATCTGAATTCTGAATCTTAATTCTGAATCTTAGTTTTGAATCTGAATTCTGAATCTTAATTATGAATCTGAATTCTTTTTTTTTTTGCTCTTTTGATAAGAGTTTAACCCGTTAGGGTCATTCTTCTGAATCTAAATCCTAAATCTGATTTCTAATTTTGAATTCTGTATCTGTCTTCTGAATTCTAAATTTGGACTAAGAATCTGCGTAGAGAATTCAAATTTTGTATTTGAAATGGGAATCATTATTTCAAACTTTTTTTCTGAATCTGCTCGAATTTGAATTCTGAATTTGAGTTTTGAATCTGAATTCTGAATCTTAATTTTGAATCTGAACCTGAATTCTGAATTGAGAATCTGAATTCTGAATTTGAATTCTGTATCTGACTCCTGAACACTGAATTTGCGTACAGAATCTGCGTACAGAATTTGAATTTTGAAATCACAATTTCAAACTTCATTTCTGAATCTGCTCGAATTTTCCTTCATTTTTTTTTCAGATGGTAACATCTTGAAAAAATTGCCTCACTTAAATTGCTAGCGAATTTTAAAGATCATCTCGATGCTATGAAAAACAAATTGGGCAATCCAAAACTGACAAATAGGCACGTTCCTAAAGCAGCTCTCACAAAAAAAGATCATATGAAGGCTACATTTGGCAAGCAATTGTCGCATGCGGATTTTTTTTCGACACTGACCGACTACAAATTTGGACTTGCGGTTTGACAAATTAGCCTAACATGTGCAGAAATTATGTTTGGGAAATAGAGGCGAAATTTAAAAAAAAAAACAATCTTTTTTTTTCGAGGATAAAAAATCCATGGAACTCTTTTTTAGATCTTATATAACGAACATCAAAGAAAAACAAATGGAAACGCTCATGTCACATTCATCAATCACTCAAATGCTCTGACAGCTTATTTCAGTTATATGTACATTTTTTTCTAATCATCCCCACTGCATGGAAAACCAATCTCAGTAGAAAATATTAAACTTGATCATTTTTAACGATCAGCCCTGTGCATCGTAACCGAATACTACTTAGTCCTGTGTAAGCAGGTCATATTTTGGAGCGAGCAGCAAACAACAACAGAAAAAAGTCAGCCTCAGAACGCAATCCGAGTAACAACCTAGTGGAAAAATCGACACCAAGTAAATAAACTTGTCCATCTTGACAATCGAAAACATTTGGATTTGTTATTGCCCAAAACAGAAAATTAACTCTCCGTTCGTCCGTCCTCCTCTTCTTGGCATGGCTTTAAAGTCTAAGCCATCTGGAGAGCAAACAAGTGGAAAGAAATGATGCGAATGACCTTTTCGAGAAGAGAAAAAAAAAAGTTCTAATCGATATAGGTACTTCCTAGGCCGTTAGAGAAGATGAATTGTTTTTTTTTCAGCTTTCGTCAAACTCATTGTAAAGTTTGCATGGTGAGTTTTGGTACATAATTAAGAATAGCAATTCAGATTCCCTTATCCAAAGCCATTTTTGAAATTTTAAAACGAGCGTCGAAACTGACTGTTTAAATCTCTATATTGTGAGAAACATCAACGAGAACGATTAAAACTTCTTATTTAAAATGAAACAATCATGTAGATTATAGAACCTTGAAATATGTCAAGTTTTTTTGGAAATATTTAAACCAAAACTTAATCAAATTAAAAAAAATAAATTAAATAATTTAATTTCATCACCCGAGCTTTTTATACAAAGAAATGTCAACGATAAGGTCTAACACTAGGGGCAAAAACAGTCAATGAAATTTGATATTTTTGTTAAAGATTCCCAGCTAAAATTGAAAGCCAAATTCTTCTGGGTGGGAACGATTTTTTTTTATATTATTTTCTACGGACGTCATGTCTCAATTAACCCCACAATTAATTTTCTTACTTTTTCTCTAAAGAATTCTTTATCGTATGTCATTTGAAGTACCGTAAAACGGGGTAACATTGATCACCGGGGTAAATTTGACCAGAAAGAAACTTTTCCACATTATCATCAATAACTCAGTCTATAGTTTGAATTCTTCAAAACTGTTTTCTACGTTTGAAAGCCTATTAATTGAGTATCAAATAGGTAAAATTTCGTTTATATTTGATTTTTTTTTGTATAAGTAAAAAATCTAACTTCAAAATCTTAAAATATCTATTTTTTCAAGGCTCGCAAACAAACAGCTCTCCTGATGATTCCAAAAAGTTTTTAGAAGCAAACGGGTTGTTTAATGTGAAAGAACAACTTTTTTTCTTTGCATATGAATAGTTATAGTGCAATTTTTATAGTCATTTAATGATAAATTTTTTATATTTAAAAAATAAGGACATTTTCCTAGAGTAACCCCGTATTGGACAAATGGATAGGAACCCTATCAAATTGTTAACTTTGAAGAAAAAATGAAAATAGAAATGGTGGGAGGGCCTAGGAGAATGTTTGAAGGAAAAATTTCATTTGTATTTTGAAGCTCAAACTATTTAGCAATTATAATTTATTTTTGCCCCTAAATGTAGGCAGCATCATAGTTCTTTTTTCGATAATAAATATTTTTAAAATAAAACGTTAAAAATCAAGGTTAAATTGATAAAATAGCATTTTTAAATATTATGAAGGTGTTTTGTATCCTTTATGATAAAAAAAAAACGCATTAAAACCGTCAGAATAAAGACTAATCAATGTCACCCCAAAGCATCAAATTCTGAACAGAGACGAAAACGATTTTTAAATCAAATTTAAAGAGGTCCAATAAATTTCTGCATCCATGTTTTACGTTCATAGGAGTCGAGTACTGGTTTTAAAAATATAAAACATGTCACATTTCTCTTAACAGAAAAAATAATCGAAAAATATTGAAAAAAAATTATCAATATTACCCCGGATTACGGTACCTATGTTTAGTGTTAAGGTAATACAAACTATTTGCTACGATCAGAAACCAAAACCAATATTGGTTTTTGTCATTTTGAAGCATCGTGGAATGTTTTCTTTGGATTTTTTTCAAAAGGCTTTTTCTATTACTGATCTTTTCTTCCAAAAAGAAAAAATATAGATTTTACCAACTTTTTCAACTATTTTATCCATACATCTTTGCATAAATCAGGATCATATCTTTCGATAAGTAGCGCTGAAAGTTTCTTAACACTAATTGTAGTTCAAAAACTTAGGAACGTTTATCACTTGTTGTTATAATTTTTAGTAGCACCCGTACCTCTCAGGTGATTTTTGAATAAAAAAATGTTGTTTTCCATAGTAATTTCTATAAAACACAGAACAAGAAATAGTCCATTGCCTAATTGCATTGCATTGAAATGATTGAAACTGCCAAGACACGAATGATAAAACAACTAATCCAAACACGGCTGACGCATGTTTCCTCACACTTTTTGGTAGTAGACATCCAAAGTCAAAATCTTTCGCTATCTCAAGTGGTTGTACATTAAGGCGGCCCATGGACCTTGCAAGAGTTCATATCCATAATCATAACCATCAACTTAATGTAACCCCTAACGTATCGGAAAACAAGAAAACGATATTAGACAGCTACCATTACGAGCTGTAATTAAAAATATTTACTCTAGTGCTTGATGGGTTGATCTGTTTAAATAAAGTGAACCCAGCTGTGTGGTTACTTAAAGGGTGTCCCGCCCGAGATACGGAAGGTCAACGCACGAAAGGATGAATCCAAGCATTGATCCTCGCGTGAAATAAACGTCGTGCGTGCTTCTGAGGATTTCTTGTTCAACCACGCTTTGAATTCATTCCAATCAGTTAGCCACACGTGGGAAACTCATATCCGGTTAGCTAAGCGTCAAAATGTTGGGCAAAATTACTCGAGCAAAACCCACTTTCCCACCGTTAGATCACGATTCCAGCCGAAGGAATTTACCGCCTAGTTTAAACCGTCACTCAATATTCCATCAATAAGATCACTGTTGTACCCTTTAACTTCACACTTCTCTCATTAGGTTTCCCAGTTTTCCACCACCTTAACTGTCTAAGCGGAAAGCAGCGATTGAGAATGCTGATTTATTTTCCCAAAGCCAACCAACTTCTTGTTTGAGAAAACAAGAGGGGGAGGAACGGCCACTTTAGAAGTGATTATTTCATGCTTTTGTTCGAGCAAATGAGTCAATTCGGTGAGCGTGGGTGAAATGGGGAGATCATCACGCATTCCCCTACGCGTACATATTTCTTCTTGTTTTGAAAATACTCTGACAATCTGTTTACAAACTAATTTTGATGAATATCATCCGTACAGTTCAAATGAGACGTATCCTGTTTCATTTGTGTGACCACACGGAGTCGGATTTAGGAACATCGATCGCTGATATAGGGGAGAACAAATCCCTGTTCCATGTTCTTTTTCACCAAGATGCTAATGGGTGCTAGAAATCAGTGTGATTTGACAACGTAGTTTAAAATTGATTACTTTCAATTATTGGATTGGATTGAAAAAAAATGCAAAATTTCTTAGATCGATTCCTTTTAAACTCTACCTTGTCTTCAGAATGGGTTATAGTTAAGAAGTGTAAATTAACAAGTTCAGAACTTTAAACCAACCATTTAAACTTAAAGTTCATTCATCGAACACTAATTTTATACATTAACAATGTGAAGTGTGTTAACTACTCACGATAGTCAACCGAATTAGCACAAAAAAAAATCCAAAACCTAGTGGGGTGGGTGTGCCATACTTTGCTATATTTTGTCAGGGGTTTTTAGTCTTGATATGAGTAGGGCTAATATTTAGATTTTAAATGTATATTTTTTTGTTAAATTATTTCCAAATTCATCTCTGAACTCTGTTAATTTTTGTAATACTGTAAGCTTTAATAGTTATATAACAGCTTCAAAAACTTCAACGAAATTGAGCGAATTAACACGCATGAAACTGCAAGAATGTGTCAGAACAAAACAAAACCTAATTACATAGGGTGATTTGCCAATTGTTTTCCCCTTACCCATTAGCTGGTAAACGGTGGATAATGTGCAACACGAGACCCCATAGTGGTCATATCACCTCTTATTCACAACTCCTATCTCTACCTCCCCGCGGTGCCGGCTGGGGTGCGAGTAACCTAAGCGGAGATCGGGTACCCAACCCCGGTGGATGCTTTGGTCGCATGCAGACTGAGAAGGTGGCCGCACGCGTCTGTTCCCCAGGTTAGGGGCGGCGTGCAACAACAACCGAGCGTCTGTTCTCCAGGTCAGGGGCGGCTCAAACAGCGTCTGTCTTGCAGCAAGCGGCTGAATTTATGAAATGCGGCTCCCGCCAGCTAAGTCCAAGATGGCAGCCCCATCGCGGGATAGGGACTTTAGGCTAACAACCTACTGCTCCCGATTTGAAATTGTTACGGAATCCGAAAGAAATGACCGACCTGGAACTTTGGCGACGACTTTTAGCATGAAAACACGGACACGAATTGGAACTTGGAATGTTTTAACCCTTGCCCAACAAGGCAAACTGGAACAACTTGCTAGAGAGGCTAGCCGCCTCAAGCTTGAAATTCTGGGACTGAGCGAAGTCCGTTGGCCTAATACTGGAGAACACAAGACACAATCCGGGCAAGTCCTGATTTACTCTGGCATACGAGGAGAACATGCTACTCGGGAACGAGGAGTTGGTTTCCTGTTAAGCCCGCAGGCCCACGTGGCCCTCATTAGATGGGAACCGATAAACGAAAGAATAATCGTAGCCAGATTTAGAACACGGGTTAGAAACCTTACAATGGTCCAGTGTTATGCGCCAACTGACGTTGCCGACTTGCAGGAGAAAGAGCAGTTTTACAGTCAACTGAACAGCGTGGTTGAGAGAATTCCGAAGGGTGACATTCAAATCCATCTGGGCGACTTCAACGCAAAGATTGGCTCCGACAATCAGGACCTTGAGCGCATCATGGGGCGCCATGGCCTAGGACAGATGAGCGAAAACGGAGAGCTGTTTGTAGAATTTTGTGGCAACAACAACATGGTGATCGGTGGATCGCTCTTCCCCCATCGACCAGCACATAAGGTCACTTGGGTATCCCGAGATGGCCGAACAGAAAATCAAATTGACCACATCTGCATCAGCCGAAAATGGAGAAGGAGCCTTCTTGATGTGCGCAACAAGCGAAGCGCAGACATTGCATCTGACCATCACCTCGTCCTTGGCGAGATACGACTGAGAGTTGCACGTGTCCAACGGCGCGAGGAGAAAGTCGGGTGTCGATACGACGTCTGCCGGTTGGAGAATCCCGAGGTGAAAAGGGCATACGTTGAACAGCTAGAATCCCGAGCCTCGGAGCTGCCGACAGACGGAACAGTCGAAGAACAGTGGTGTGGAATCAAGAATGCCTTTATCACGACGAGCCATGGTACTCTCGGTAAAGTTTGTGGAAGAAGGAGTGAATGGATGTCGGATGAAACTTGGAGGATGGTCGATGATCGGAGAAAGGCGAAAGTCGGAATTGAGCAGGCATGTACCGGGTCAGCCAAAGCAGCCGCCCGCTTACGATATGCGGAGCTGGAAAAGGCAGTTAAACGAGCTTGTAGACGAGACAAGAGAGCCTGGACAAACTCCCTAGCCGAAGAGGGAGAAAGAGCCGCCGCCAATGGAGATATCAGATTACTTTATGACATTTCTCGCCACCTCAGTGGTGCAAGGACTAATGCAAGAATGCCGCTAAAAGACCGAGCAGGTCAGTTATTGACCGATCGAACAGATCAGCTCAAACGATGGACTGAGCACTTCGAACAACTCTTCCGAGTCACGAATAGCGATGGCCAACAGAATCTGCAGCTCGAAGCGCCAACAGCAAGTCGCATAAATGGCGTCAACTCGGAAGCGCCTTCGCTGGCTGAAATAGAAGCGGCAATCAAAAACATGAAATCCAACAAAGCACCTGGGATCGATTGCATCCCTGCTGAAATGCTGAAAGCCGACCCTGCCCTATCAGCACAAATGTTGCACCGTCTTTTCGCTGACATCTGGGATACTGCAACATTCCCGGCCGACTGGATGCAGGGTATCCTCGTAAAGGTCCCGAAGAAAGGAGACCTGACAGAGTGCGGTAACTGGCGAGGCATAACGTTGATCTGTACAACCCTCAAAGTACTCTGCAAAGTGATCCTGAACAGGATCCAGGAGAAAATCGACGCTACACTCCGACGGCAACAAGCTGGATTCCGATCTCGACGATCATGTGTGGACCACATCACAACGCTACGAATCATACTGGAACAAATCAACGAATTCCAGGACTCTCTTCTGCTGGTGTTCGTTGATTTCGAAAAAGCATTCGACCGACTTAACCATGAAAACATCTGGGCGGCTCTAAGGCGACGAGGGGTCCCAGAGAAACTAGTCCATCTCATCGAAGCACAGTATGAGGCATTTTCGTGCAAGGTCTTGCACGACGGTGTCTTGTCCGAACCAATCCCGGTAACTGCTGGAGTGAGACAAGGATGTATTCTATCACCGCTACTTTTTCTAATCGTAATGGATGAGATTCTGATTGGATCGATTGACTGTGCACCGAACGGAGGATTGCCGTGGAATCCTTCAACAATGGAGCAACTGAACGACCTTGACCTGGCTGACGATATTGTTTTGCTCGCCCAAACACAACCAGATATGCAGAGCAAACTCGACGACCTCACCGAAAGTTCCAAGGCAGCAGGTCTCAAAGTCAATGTCGGAAAGACCAAGTCGATGGAGATCAACACAGGAAATCCCTCCAGTTTCATGGTAGCTGTGCAACAAGTTGAGAAAGTGGAGTGCTTCCAGTATCTTGGTAGCCAGATTACGCCTGATGGTGGTACCAGAAAAGACATCGAAACACGGATCAGAAAGGCCCGATTTGCGTTTGCGAGTCTCCGAAACATCTGGCGGTCACGCCAGATCTCTCTACGAACAAAAATCCGAATCTTCAACTCAAACGTCAAATCCGTATTGCTGTACGGGTGCGAAACTTGGTGCACATATGCGGTAACGACGCGAAAACTGCAAGTATTTGTAAACCGCTGCCTGCGGAATATCATCCGCGCTTGGTGGCCTGGCAACTGGATCTCGAATGAGGAACTACATCGCCGGTGTCATCAAAAGGCGCTAGAAATCGAGATTCGGGAACGTAAGTGGAGATGGATTGGGCACACGCTGCGAAGAGATGAAAACGAGATTTGCAGAGAGGCGCTAGATTGGAATCCAGAAGGTCATCGAAGAAGAGGCAGACCCAGAAATTCGTGGCGGCGAAGCCTAGCCGCTGAAATCCGAACTGTCGACGAGAATCTTGACTGGGACCAGGTGAAGACGCTGGCTCCGGATCGTCAACAGTGGAGGTCTTTTACCACGGCCCTATGCACCGGAGGATCGGCGCGGGATCATTAAGTAAGTAAGTAAGTTACCCATTATTGCATGTAATGAAATTATTGAAACCTCCCGCAAGCAAAGCCAGCAATTTTACAATACTTTTCAAAGGATTCCGTTTTTTTTTTTATTTTGGAATGGTTATAACTTTTTTCGTGAAATACTTTGCTTGTTCTCGTGTTGGCAAAAAAATGAACCTTTAGAATTGGTAAAATCAATGTCTAATCAAAGACAAACTTCATTTCAAGCTTATTTGAGTTTAATGGATGATTTCATACGCAAAAATTTCTTCTTCCATACAAAATCAAACAAGTTCATTGATTACATGCTACTGAACAAAAAACTCGGATTGTCTTTTAATATGACATGATTTTTGCAAAATAAGTAGATATTTACGTTTGACTATTATTTTCTAAATAATTTAACCTTAACACTTCATATTTCCATAATTCTATTCTATCTATCTTTAAGTATTAAAATTGAAGTTTTGAGATTATTACACTCGTTGAAAAACATATCTTTGAATTAAAAAGTCGAGCAACTTGCAATATCTGAGTGTCAAAGTCACTTAAACTGCTTTTCCTTTGAGTGGCCCCTTATCAATCAGATTTATTTTGAAATCATTTATCCCAACCATTAACTCAACATATTATGCAAAGAATCTAATGATTGTTCTTAAAACCCTGTTTCTCAAATTTCGAAACAACAAATCTTAAAGAACAGTATTTCATGTCAACGTCGAACTCCTTACTTTTGATAATAATCTCGTCAAAACAGTAGGAAAACTTCGACCCTAAATCCTAAAATACTCGAAGTCGAAGGTTGGAAGATCCGATATATTACTTATCATGTGCAATTTTTTCATAAATTCAAATCTTCCGTCCAGCTAGACACGAGACATTTGAGCGAAGCTTTATTTGGCTCTTATTATACAGAAAAATAAACAGTCATAACTTTGTGAAACAAAATGTAATAAAAAAAGTTATTCAGCCCGAAAATTTCAATGTGGATGTGGATGTGGAAATGTGTCAATGCAAATAAATGTTTCTTGAAGATTTATAAAATACTACAGAGGTAACTTTCATTACAAATAATCCCACTTTCATGAAAAAGATATATTCAAAATAAATAAACATTTTGAAAAGATATATTTAATAAATCAGACGAAAGATCTTAAACTTAGGGCGTGGTTGAGTCCATTCTTAAGCTTTAAATTCATATTCATTATGTAAAACTCGATCGACTTCCAAGTGAGTCCTAAAGCAATTATTTTATAAAATCATATTTTCTTCATAAGGGTAAAGAGGACAGATCCCGTCCTTTAATTTTTTCACCTGTAAAAAGGTACTTCAAAAAAAGTTTCAAATACCTTTCAGTTCTTTCTATGGAATTTCAAAAACAAAGACAAAATTGTTAAAATTATTTCTAAAATTTGAATAGTTTGACTTAAAAAAATTGGCAAGTAATCAAAGAATTGAAGAAAAACTGTACTTTAAAATTCGGTAAATTCATATTTAAACAAAATTTGAAAATGAAAAAAGTGTTTTAAAATATTTCAGAATTCTTTAATGAACACCTTTCACTATAAGCTTTTACATAATTTTATTGATTGAATTGGTAGATGTAAGCGTCTTGAACTTGAATTTTTTTTATCAAATTTGGTCGAAAACTTTCAGTTTTGATGATAAGGAGTTTTAAAATGTATCAGTTTGAAGTAAAATCAAGCATTGATAACTGATTAACTAAATAGCAAACCTGCATAAATGAAAAAATTTGATTCTGTTTATCAAACTTCATCAAATTATGAAATAATATCATGATGAAAATGATGCATGCTCTAAAAAAGGAAAATTAAACAACTTAAAAAAATGGAACGATATCATCACAAGTATTTTTGACATAACTGCTGAAGATGTAAAAAAAACTTAATTTAATTTATCATATTGTTTTAAACATGCAAAAAGATTACATGTATGCTTAGAAAATATCTTTCAATTTGGTTTAAAACTTCTTAAACATTTGACAAATAAGAAAAAGTAAAAAAACATAAAACTTCCATAACTTTTTCGCAAAACTCGAAATAAATTGAAGTCTTGGGGAAAGTTGATAATACATTTAATACTTCTAATTTAATATGAAATGATTTTGATTTCAGTTTTTGTAAAAAAAAAAGTGCAGAAATTTCTCGAATACTTTTTACTTATTTTCAAAAGTCATTTCAATATCAAAAGCTGATAGAAGTATTCCATACTTAGATTGATGACACAAAATTTCATGTACCAACATGAAACATAAAAACACTTAAAGAAAAAAGCTTAATACTGGGCAAATAAGGTCAAATAACACTTTACTCAAATGGCTTCGGTAAAATTCAGCAGATTTGAGTTTCTGAGGAAATTTCACGTGTGATAAATGCTTTTCCAGACTCTTAAATCAGCTGCTTCGTGTTTTTTTTCGATTTAGGGTCCGAATTTTCCCATTGTGCATAGTACAGTTTATATGGAAGACCCCCTCAGAAGGGGCCGTCCCGGATTTCATTTGAACTTTAAGTTCTCAAAATAAGCTTCCGTAACAAATATCAGCCTCTTTGACCATATGGTAGCTGAGCCTTGAGAAAATTTTTAAAATGTGCAACCCTTGGAAAAAATCGGACAACATTAAGCACAACACAAAATACAAAGGGGATTTTTTTTTTGACATATCAATCATGATTGATTTTTTTGATTGTTACATTATACGGCTAGTAGCATCATCCGTAAAAAAAACACCAGAAACATAATGTATGAGCATGTGTTAATTCTTTGAAAGCTACAAATAGACCTAGATTATTTTGTTAGTGCTTTGTTTGATGAATCTACGCCTCACCGTTTAGTGCAAAATGCATCGATCATGAATGATAAATGAAAAAAAATCACCCTGACCAGGTATAACTCGAGCCTACTGATTACCTCTCCGACACCTTACCAAAAGGCCAAATCGTCAGATGAAACAAGTCAAGCTGTAGCTCTTTTATTCAGTTGACTTAATCGAGTCGAATTCGCTGCCTGATTCCACTGCAGTAAACGCTCATCGTGCCTCGATTAATGGTGCTTATACTGCCCCAGGGGGTTCTCATTATGCCCCTACAGTGACTGGTTTTCAGCTTTGCAGAATTGCCCGGCTGTGTGGATACGTGTGGTAGAAAGTATGGTATCTAATGTTGAAGACTCTCTCGCTCATAGATATTCCTGGCAAAAAAAAGAAGCTTCCTCAACCTTCGTCTTATTCGATATCAAATTGTTTGGCACCTGATACCACATGTTTTGTCCCAGATTTCACTGGAACCCAATCTCTAGGGTAATTAACGCCCTAGAAGCAACAATTCATTTGATGTCCTTTCAGTTTTTATTGACATTTTGAAAATCAGAGAGACCCCTACTTGAAGAAAATTTGATGTGTTACACATCTGGTTGAAAATTATCGACTCGAGATAATAAGGAGCATTCAGATGGTAGAGAAAAAAGAAATTTTCAATAATCTATTTCGTATTTTTATTAAAAATTCCACAGAATATCCGTTTGGCCGAATAGTTGAAAAGATCAATATTCGGTATTCGCTAGTATTTTTTTCTTCAATTTTGAATGACGTTTAAACAAAATATTACAAGGTTTGCATAACTAAAAGTTTTTAACAGATCAATTGAGAAAAAATGGATACAGCGGTTTTTGTTTTAATAGTCAAAGTGACACTCCTAGAACTTGAATAAGTAAAAAATATGGGACGGATGAGGGTGAATATTTATGATGGAATTTGGTTGGATTGTTTTCGTTAGAAGTCACGGCTACGCTTGTGTTTAAATTCTGCTACCGGCTAAACATAATCCTCTAATCAACAACCTTTAATCCTCTTCCAACCAGTAGCATCTTGTCATAATATTCTACATAGGCTATTTGTTACATCTAATAGTTTCGCCTAATCCAGCTCCAGCTACGAACAAAGTGTGAATTCCTAAAAAAAACATAGGCACTAGATAAATCCTCCTTCGGATCAAAGGCTAGAAAATGCAAACAGTTGCAACATATTTTTCAGTATGTGGTTAAGGACCTTACGGTGCATTCCAGGGATCCTCTCAACAGGCTCGAAAAAAAAACGTGGAAGAACGCATAAATCTGTTCACGGTGACGATGATGACTTGCAACGGTAGCACCGAGAAGATGACACTGCTTTACTTTTATGTCGTGACACTAGCTAGAAGAGGCTGGAAAGCAAAGTTTCCCACACTTTTCAACTTCGGTTGCCTGCTGCTCTATCTAATCCAGCCTGACTTTGTCACATAACGCACTTGCTTCGCCATCCGCCAACTGTGATGCGCGGTGATCTATTTCTTCATGTACCTACCGTTCAAGTTCGCCTACTTCTACACGCTCTCGGACTAGATGAGGAGAAACTATGAGGAATATGTGCAACGTTTAACGATCGCAGGTCCTACCATCTAAGCACCCTCTGGAACGAAGCAGGCGAGTTCATTTTGAAAACCGTTTCCCAACTTTCCTGTGAATTAATTAGAGAAAATAGTGAACAATTATCAAAATACTATTTATAAATATGTAATACCATACCTCGGAATCGTTAGGAAAATTTCTGAGATTATTTTACACACAAAATTCATTGTAAGGTATGACGATTTTTCCTACTGGTTGAGAAACCCCGAGCACAGAAAGAGGCGTGCACTTCACTTTTACGACACGCACTGTATGGTGGCGTTTCGTAGGGCGAGGAGAAAACGTACGGGATGACACTTAAGCGTGTTTTAATGTTCGATTTTATTCCCTAATTAATATGCACTTTACGGTGTGCCTGCGGGAGAAGATCCTTGCTAACGACTACGTTCCTTGATGTGAAGGATCGCATTTGTGTTATGTTAGTGGAAAATAAAAGTGTTAGCTAGAAAATATGTTTATGATTAGTCACGCCTTGATGTAATGGATGATTGACTGAATGCAGCAGCGCCAGCAACCAACAACGGCTTGAGTTAGTTGCACGTGAGAAAGTTTTTCTTCTATGAGTTTGAAAACATCATCCTTGTTGCATTTTTCCCTAAAAACCCAAGAACAATTTCAGACGGCGATTGTCGATAAGAAAGAAATCGCCGGCTTCAAATCCGGTCCTGCTGAAACAGCAACTTTATCTAGACCAGGAGCAGGTAACGTTTTTTATCAGACTTACTTATTTAATGGTCCCGGCTAGGCTTCGCCGCCACAAGTTTCTGGGTTTGTCTCTCCTCCGATGTCCTTCTGGATTCCATTCAACCGCCTCTCTGCAAATCTCGTTCGGCACTTACGTTCCCGAATCTCGATTTCTAACGCCTTTTGATGACACCTGCGATGTAGTTCCTCGTTAGAGATCCAGTTGCCAGGCTACCAAGTGCGAATGATATTCCAGAGGCAGCGATTCACAACTTACTGGCAATTTTCACGTCATTGTAGGGGGAAGTGTTCCTAAATGCGCATGTTAGGTAATATGCGCATACAGCCGATTGACGATATGGCTAGAGATTCATCATATCTAATCAGTGCAGTTTGAGGGTAGTACGCTTTTAACACATGGCATGAAAAAATTAAATTGTTTTATAAAGTCGAAAAAATTTAAAAATTCAAACAAGATTTTTGTCAGTTTTGTTATAATATATTGAACTTTAATTAACATGCGTACAGATTCTGTGAACAAAAATTTTAATGGTTTTTCTTTCTTATTCATCTGGAAATCGGAAATTCAACAAATTGAAGCTTTTGGCAAAGTTGTAGATGATAAGATATTGTAATACGAGACAGGTTCTGAATGCCCATATCAAAGCAGGTTAAATGCCTATATCAAGAAAAATAGATTAGTCTTATAATTTTTTTACTTTCTATCATTTAAACATTAAATCTACGCTCAAAACACGATCTTACAGCGAAAAAAGAAAAACTTCATACTGATCCGATAAAAATACAATATGAACAAAATATTACCATGAAATATGGCCATATGGCATACTTAACTATGTTTCATGCAAAAGAACTATGATGTAAAAAATTTCACCAAAATTTCAGCCTTGACGTATGCCTAACATCCGTTTCTACCATTTTCAATTAAATAATTTCAAAATATTGCGAGTATAAATGAAATGTAGCTTAAAGCATAAATATGCGCATTTAGCCCGCCGGTTTCGGAAATCGGCTATTTTGACTTCTTTTATTATAAAATTATTTTCACAAAAACTGTAAGAGATTTTAACAGAAAAATTTCTCTTACGTATAGAAAACAGATGTCCGTTCATGTGCATATAGTTTTCAGGCTCCTATCTATCGGAATATCGGAGAAAATGAGTGTTTTCCTTAATATGCGCATATAGCCCGCCTCTCCCCTATGTGCACAATACGGATTTGACGTTTGAGTTGAATATTTGGTTTTTTCTTCGTAGAGATATCTGACGTCACCGCGGAATGTTCTGGAGACTTGCAAACGCAAATTGGGCATTTCTGATCCGGGTCTCGATGTCTTTCTTGGTACCACCATCAGGCATTAACTGGCGACCAAGATACTGGAAGCACCCCACTTTCTCAACTTGTTTTCCAGCTACCACTGAATTGGAAAGATTTTCTTAGGGTGGTCTAACCGGTTTTACCGAAACCGGTAAAACCGGTAAAACCGTCCAATTTCTCAATACCGGAATACCGACTTTTGGGACGGTAAAAAACCGGTAATTCCGGTAAATTTATCTTCATTAATGGCATTGTTCTAAAATTGACACAGATAAATGTTTTTTTTTAAACCAAATATTTATGAGTACAAATACTAAAATTTGACTCAATCAGCTTCACAATCCAAGCTCAATAAACCTTACTGCATGTGAGATTCGATTATTGCTAAAACTTGTCGATGAATTTTTTTTTGAATTAATGCTTTTTTCATGAAACTTTACACATTTCAGTTCAGATATCGAGCTAACGCTCCATAACATTTAAAGACTCTCTAGACCCGAATGCCATAATGCTGGTAAAGTGTCAAAAATGAAACCTAAAAAAAAATCTAAAGACTATACAAGTGTACAATGACTGTAAAAAGATACAGCTACAAGAAACTTATGATTGCTTCACAATAATCACTGAATTTTTCATTGATAAGCTGGAATTTGGTAAAATTTGCAAAAATGTTTTGCTTATGCTTATGCTTATGATACATACACAGCCAGATCTTGTCAGCATCCCGGTGAGTAGTAAAAATACATTTACTACTCATCTTAACTAGGCCGGGCCCACTGTGCAGTATTGGACGCAGAGACAACTGGAACACAGGGAAGAAGAAACGTGGACAACAGTACCATACGTTTCTATGGCTACTTATAACTAAGATTTTAACGTTGGAAGCACATATGCTAAATTTTGGTGTGCTCCTCGATGATGGTCCGTATGCATTCGTCCTTCTGTGGATGGAAATGACGTTTTTCTGCACAGAAATCCAAATCTCCAATATTTCCTTCCAAATTTTCTTAATTTTCTCCTTTAATTTTTATGATTTTAAAATTACGATTCAATTGTATTATCGTGAACTGTAACTTAGAGTTTTGGATTTCTATGCACTATCATTTCTGGTCATTGACCTTGGATATAGCGCCTTTGCTCGCTCTTGAAAAGAAACATTAGCAGATCAAAAAAACATAATTAGTGTTCCCAAATCCCCTTCCCCTAGCAAAACTTCAAAAAAGAACAGAGAAAAACATTAGAAGGAAAACAAAATTTTTCGAGTTCTGTTAATAACTCGAATGGCTTTATTGACTTACTATTGCAAGCGATACTAAAACAGATGTTAATTTTCAGTATTAAAATGGGATTTTAATAAGGGACCGTCCACATACCACGTGGACAACTTAGGAGGGGGGGGGGGGGTCGGTATGAAAATATCCACGCTTGTCCACGGAGAGGGGGGTAGGAGTTTGGGTCATGTCCACGTGGACAAACTTACTTTCAAAATATTTTCTAACGGTAAAAAATTTTTAAGATGTTTAAATCAAAATCTTAAAATTTTAAAGCTTTCCAGTTTTAGTTTGAACAATAAGCAAGTTATAAATATGTTAGTTTTGAAATTTAAAATTTATAAAATTATTTTATATCGGGAACTGATTAATTCTTTTTTATTTTAAATCAGCCATTTCAATAACAAAAAGGCAAAAAGAGGTGATTTCTATCTGTCAAAAAAGAATGAGAAAAAAACAATTTCAATTAGGTCCACGTGGACATCCGAGGAGGGGGGTAGGGGTTTGCCAAATGTCCACGCTTGTCCACGGAGAGGGGAAGGGGTCAAAAATCTAATTTTTCTGTCCACGTGGTATCTGAACGGCCCCTAACAATTCTTTGTAGAAGAGAAAGTTAATAATTTAAAATCATACAAAAAAAAACATAGAATTGAATTAAAGTTATACTTAGCTTTGATTACCCCCGCTGAAGATAATTAATGGAAACTTTTACAAATCCATTTTCGTAAGCGGGTAGCAGCACTGCTCCTTTTAGGATTATTCAAAAAGATCGCAACAATCAGGAAATTCTTCATTGTCAGTCGCAGCTTGACCGATAGTGAAAATAAATCTTTGTCCGTTTTCCATGGAGTAAACGGAACATCTGCCGCCATCCACTCCTCTCCTCACCAGCATCTTACAAACAACACCTGCCCCAACGACACCAAGGCACAATAAACTTAAGATAAACTTCGCGCAACTCGATTTCATTAAGCATTTTCTAGGAACTCAATAAATCTCGACGACTCAAGCAAAGAAAAAGTCGTAGCAAACTGCTGTCGTTTTCAACCGAAAACATGTGTGTGAAAACCTCATATCTTGTTACTTATGAAGAAACAACAAAAAACACTGTTTAATGCCACTTTAAAATCAATTTTCCTAATAAATTTTCGTTAGTTTTCTTAATCACTCTTTTGTTAATGAAAACTTGTACCTCCTCGATTGCAAATTCAAAGGCGCTTGCCTGTTTTGAGCAACGAATCTGTAATGGATCACCACCCAGTGTACACTTCAATCCTAACTTAATTCGATTTCTGAAGGCTTGTTAATATTAAGAACCACAACTCCACACTCTTCCCGTCGGTCTTCAATGGGGACAATTAATGCTCGCCGAGGATACAATCGAGAAGATCATAAAACGATAAAATTTATGTATAGAACACTGCAATTTCATTGTATAATCCCACTTTCTGGAAAAATCACGAGCCAAACAACGAAATCCTACAAGATTCGTGCAGCACAACAAAACACCAGTTGCATTTCTCTACTAGTTATTTGGATGCATTTCAATCAATTTTAAAATATACTGATCGCAACAGAAATCCTGAAATAGTTAAAATTCACAGTACTTTTAATTTCGCGAGAAAACAAACGGGAGAAACGCGACGGCGAAAAAAAAAAACACGTCCATGCTCCGTAAAATTTGCAAAAATGTTTTATCTATAAACATGCCAAGTTTATCAAAATCGTTCTAAGTGGTGCCAGGCTTTCACAAGCTTGAAATTTAAATCCAAAAATATCGATAACTGATTATAACTTCCTAGTTTGTTCCATAACATAAAATGTTTCAATAGAGTCAGCATTTAAACACATGTTAGACTGTTTATATGGTTTTTTTTTATCAATAATTTCAAGGTAATAGATGGAACTCTGTTGTTTTCATTTTTAACACTGTTGAAGCATTTTCTAAGTAACAAGGTGTTAATAAATTTGCAACAGTATTATAGCAACAAAGAGCGTATGGATCAGATCCAAACAATTATATTTTTTGCTAAATTTTGACTGGTTTTTAATGGATTTTTGGCAAACTCAATGCGATCACGACCTATGTAGGTTGCGGGAAATACATCCGTATTTTAGATAACAATAATCTGTAGGTAATTCTGTGAGTCAACCAAAAGTTTGTGACAGTGTTTTGAGTTTCGTTATTAATTAGTTAAGGCATTGTTTTAACGAAAAATGTTTTTGTACATCCAATTTCATATCATTTCCATGAAAGACTGTATAAAATTTACTAAATCTGTAAAATCTGTTCTTAATATGAATACTGTTTCACAGAGTATAGGACAAACATTCATTGTAAATAATATGAAAGTTCTAGAATTTCCGCAACCTCACATAATAAAATGAAGATGATAAATTTTATGATAATCATACGGATGCTGATAAATTTATGACAATAATACACACAGTAACATCTTTTTCCATTGGAAATGTAGCTTAATCTATTGCGTTATAAATTCTGAGCAGTTTATGTCATTACTACTGCAATTAGTCGAAACCTTTTCATGAATTTGATATACTTTGAAAAATACCGGTTTTAACGGTTTTATCGGTTTTATAAATTACAAATACCGAAATACCGGATTTGAAAAAAACCGGTAAATCCGACCACCCTAGATTTTCTGTGTTGATTTCCATCGACTTGGTCTTTCCGACATTGATTTTGAGACCGACCTACAGCCTTGAAACTTTCGGTGAGGTCATCGAGGTTGCTCCACAAATCAGAAAATCCCAAAATTAAATTTTACCATTTTCAAATTTAGTGTAGTTTATTCATTCAAAAGTACCGTAAGACAATTGTCTTTTCATGTTGCCACAATGGCGTTATAGTAGTGATGGATTGCACTTGAAAATTTATCTACATTTTTCTAACGATTTACCCTAATTCGATTTACAATTTACAGTTTTCTAATTAAATAACATTGAACATTGCTTCTTAAATGTGCTTGAATTTAAAATAATTATAATATTTATAATTTATAATTTATAATTTATAATTTATAATTTATAATTTATTAATTATAATAATAATAATTTAAAATAATTATAATACATCGCCGGTGTCATCAAAGGGCGCTAGAAATCGAGATTCGGGAACGTAAGTGGAGATGGATTGGGCACACGCTGCGAAAAGATGAAAACGAGATTTGCAGAGAGGCGCTTGACTGGAATCCAGAAGGTCATCGAAGAAGAGGCAGGCCCAGAAACTCGTGGCGGCGAAGCCTAGCCGCTGAAATCCGAACTGTTGACGAGAATCTTGACTGGGACCAGGTGAAGACGCTGGCTCCGGATCGTCAACAGTGGAGGTCTTTTACCACGGCCCTATGCACCGGTGGATCGGCGCGGGATCATTAAGTAAGTAAGTAATAATATTCGGCAGTAAATTCCAAAGAACAACACCTTTGACTTTGACAAAAAAAGTGCAACTATAGAAAGAACTTGAATGGTTTGGAATAACATAATATCTTACTCTAGTGCCATTGAAGGGCTGAAGGATATCGAACAGATACGAAGGATATTTTGTAGTAACAATTTTATGGAACATGATATTTGACCTTACTGTAATAAAATTATAAAATGAATATCCTAGCAACTTGTGTTGTGAATGAGTTACCCGATCCATCGAGTAAGATTATATACTAAACGGACACACGAATTAACCGCTATTTTTATTCTGTCAAGAGCTCTTGCAGAAATTGTTGGTAATAAGAAATCGCACGCTATAAAATATGGTAACATTAATGTTTTGAAAAGTTTCTACTTGATGTTATGGTTAAGGAAACCTAACTTCGACTTTATGTTTCAAAGGACGCCGTATATTTTTCCACATTGGTTTAACACATGGTTATCCCGATCAAATTTGCTATTAACGACAAATCCTAAACTAACGGTATTGTTAACAAAATTTATTTCATTTGAACCTAGCTAGTGTTAAAAGAGGTTTTTCTGTGCACACAGTTCGAGTTATTAGAAGAGCATTTGATTTACCAGCATTTAACTTCATTAGATGATTTTGAGCCCACGAATTGATAGCTTCCAGACCGATGTTAACCAACTGGCAAGTTTGGATCATACTTTGTTGTTTATACATATTTTACATACAGCTGGATATCGTCCGCGAATAAATGGATAGTGCAATGTTTCACAACGTTTGGTAAGATCGTTTATATACATAGTAAACAATAAAGGCCCTAGCACGGATGCTTGCGGCACTCCAGAATTAACCGGTAGGAAATTCTAAAAGCAATCATTATTAAAAACTGCTTGTTCTCGATCTTTCAAATATGAATCAATCAATTCAATAGCTGCTGGTTAGAAATTGAAATTTGTGTTTTATTTTCGGCAAATTTTCTTATGAGAAATTGTATCAAATGGTTTGGAACAATCTAGCAATACTAAAAGAACTTTGTAGCCTTCATCAATGGGTTTTGACATGTTGTTACATATTTTAAGCATTGCTGTTTTTGTACTGTAGTTTGGCCTATAACCAGATTGATGCTCAGTTGTTAATAAGTTATTTGCGTTCAAATGAGTATTTATTTGCTTCTTCATGATTCGTTCAAAAACTTTTGAAAGGGCACACAATATACTAATTGGACGTAGGTTTGAAAGTTATGATAAGTTTGTTTTTTTCTTGAAAGGTATAATTTTTGAAAGTTTCCAAGCCTTTGGGTAGTTAGATGTTGTAATTATAATGTTCAAAATGAATGATAAGTGTTAAATGATGAGCGGCAGAATGAGTTTTACAAATTTTATGGGTATTTCGTCTAATCCTACGGCATTTGATTTCACCTCATATACGGCGTTGAAGATATCGGATTCTTGAATGCCACTAAACATAAAACCTGTTGAGTTTACATAATAATGAATAAGAATTAAGAATATCCTTGACCTTGTACAACAGTTTTATGTAACTTTGAGGCTACCGTAATTTCGAATAATAAACTTAAACCACAGACAAACTTAAACTTAAACTTAAAGGTTATAATATTGTGCTTGATCTAAAGTAAAGCTTTCGTGAAACTTTTGATTTATTACATCCGGATGAAAATCGTTCACAATACAAGATTTGCGCTTCGATAAACCGATGCTTCGAAGTTTATCCCATAACTCGTTAGGAGACATATTCTGACTCAATTCGTTACAGTAATAATCGCGTTTAGCTCGCATAATTTTCTTATCTGCAAGGCTTCGTAGTCTTTTAAAAATAACTTGATCTTCATTGAGTTTAATTTATTTCCATCTAGTCTAAGCGCGATCGCGGTCAATTAGTGCCATTTGAAAATTTACATTGAACCAAGGATTTGAACCAAGGTGTTTAGTTTCCTCAGTGGGACACAGGTATCGTGCAGTTGTTTGATACAGTAATTAAAAAATTCAACGATGTCATTCGTATCAAAGAAAGCAAAGAAATAGGGCCAATCTAATTTGTTAAATTCTTGAATTACGTTTTATGTTGTTCAGATTTTGACTGGTTTTTGTTGATGTGGTTTTTACTTTCTTTTCTGAAATCGGCACTGCAGTCTATTTTCGAAATGATGATTATTTTATTTCTTGAATTAATTTATCTGGATCAAATTGTTTATAGTCTCTATAGAAAAAATCGTCTTTTAAAATTTCTGTTCCGTAGTTCAAAGAAGAATAGATAAGGGGCCGTTCAGATACCACGTGGACAGAAAAATTGGATTTTTGACCCCCTCCTCCCCCTCTTTGGACAAGCGTGGACATTTGGCTAACCCTTACCCCCCTCCCCGGATGTCCACGTGGAAACATTTGAAAAAGTTTTTATTTTAAATACCTATAACTCGATAGTTAGAAAACACCACTTTTTGCCTTTTTGTTATAGAAATGGCTGATTTTGTAAAACCGAATAAAAATTTCCAGATATGAAAAAAAATTTTTTTTTAAATTTCTTACTTATTGTTTAAACTTAAACTGGAAAGGAATGCCATTTTAAGATTTTGATTTAAACATCTTAATATTTATTCACCCTTCGAAAATATTTTGAAAGTAAGTATGTCCACGTGGACATGACCCAAGCCCCTACCCCCCTAAGTTGTCCACGTGGTATGTGAACGGCCCCTAATATCATGATTGGAAGCATTAGGAAAACTTATTTGGCCAAATCGTATGACTGAATTATGTGTGCAAGTTATAAGTAAATCAAGTTGCGAAGCTCCGTGGTTGTGGAAAAAGCTGGTCCGGTCCCAACGTTATACATACCGATTTCCATCAATACATTGCAAAAATGTTCGGATTTACTACTCAGAGTTATGAGATATGTGTTAAAATCTTCTGTTAAAATATTGTCTTTGTATATACTTTCATATTTTAGAATTTCCACATGTATCAGTTCTGCACAATCTATGCTCGGGTGATTGTAAATCAGTCCTTTTATTTTTTTTTATTGGTAAGCGTTAGTTCTACAAACATATACTCAAACGTATGAGAATTTCTAACAATGAAATTTTTATCTATCAGCTTAGTTTTATAGCATTTTTTACATATAAAATTAACCCACCTCCGGGTTTACCTATACGATCACTATATATAGATAGAGTTACCATCAATGGCTATTAAATCTGTATCTTTTGTGTGATTAAGCCAGGTTTCACATACTCCAGCAACATCGACTGATGAAACATTTAAGATTTGTTTATATTCGTCAAACTTAGTCATATTTTTGACACATATACTTTGCATATTAAGCGTACAGATCGATAATTTATTAGATTCGAATGAGGATTTCATAACAATTCCATGTATGCACACTTTTGTCGCAGTGTAGAATTGATTATTATTATTATAAGCCATTATCGCGAGAAACACATTTAGAGAAGCAATGAACAATATAAATTAAAACGTATTTTGGAACAAACAGTTTCTTGATCAATTGCAAGTGCAGCTAAACTCGAAAAAAGCATGTTTCCATTTTGAAGCGGTTACGCAGAATATCAGCAGCAATTTTGCTACACAAATGAGCTACACAGCAAAAAAACACCTGAATTCTTAACAAAACTTAAATTGAAAACCTTTATCATTTCATGACGTCGAACACGATTCATCAATGTAAAATTACAAATTAAAAAATGTTGAAACCTTAAAACCACTGAATTCTAATGACACAAATATTACTTGACAAGGAACGCGATTATGTGATGAAAATAAACATCACATATGATATAAATAAAAAGAATCATCACATACGACGGAATTTTCAGTGCGAAATAAGAATTAAACGTCTAAAATATTTTACATGTCTTTCAAATTTTACACGCCTGTTGAAGTTTACAGACGTATAATATTCAACTCGTACTGAAAATTCCATCATATGTAATGCTTCTTTTTCGTTACACCGTATGTGATGTAATGTTACAAATTCTTTTGGTCACACAAAATTTTCAACAACACTGCATTAGAAATTTTTTAAAACTACACGACGTGGAATGTTATGAGAACATTGAATTCGATTTTAATCAATATAACACTGAACGTATTAATCTTATGTAAAATTATAAACTGTCAAGAAAAAATGTAAACAAAGTGTTAAGTCAAGTCGTGCACCAAAGTTTTGTTTAAGTAGTTTTCCCGCGGGTAAGTTTATCGGTTTTTTTGGTTTTCGGAGATCTTCGAGAAGCAGGGATGCGGTTCTGGAAGCGGAATCATTTTTACTTCAGACGTAGCAAATTTTTCATCAGTTTTTATTATACACATTGCAAAATTTTACTGCCGTGTAATTTGCAACTAGCACTGAACATTTCGTCGAATGCTTCTTTTTATTTACATCACACGTGATGTGATTTTACAGATTTTTTTCGTATTGTGTATTCATTTTGTTTGCAACAGTTTCCCATTAACGATTTATTTGGCACATAGGTGTTGAATGCTTGATGAAAGGTTTAAAAAAAATTGGATTTTAGTTGAATATTGATCAACATTTAAATGTCTATAATAAAACAACTTTTTTTCATATCAAATTTGTTTTTAATTAGGATTAAGTATTTTATTGATACAAAATACAAAAAAAAATATTTTTTCCAATAGACTCGGAAATAATAATCGACAGTAGAAATAAATTTTATGCATGTCTGGCATAAAAAAAATATGCTAAATTATATGCTTCAGAGTTGGAAAAGGTTTTTAAATAAACCAATGTCAGAACTCATTTTTAGAGTTTAACACAAGCATTACGAATCCATGAGATATCCTTGAAATATAATGATTGAACAGAACTCTTTTTTCATATTTATTTGATCCATTCCACGCGTCTGTCCACCAAAAAGTAAAAAGTCATTTTTCATATTTTAGTAAGTTTTCCATGTGAATATGTGGAAAGTGAATTTGAAAATGTGTTACAGGTTATTTATGTAGGAAATAAACACATGTTATTTAAAATGTGATTCAGATGTTTAAATTGCACAGGCAAAACTAAATTTTGAATTAATATGTGCATAAGTTTTGAAAAATATGTGCCGGTTCTGTAAAACTGAAGTAGAAACTGCAGAGCACCTAATGTGTGACTGTGGATATCTTATGACACATCGACTAAAAGTTCTTGGTAAGCGAATCCTAACGCCCGATGATATTTGGAAGATGAAGGCCAGTAAGGTGGTGGGATTCATAAGAAACACCATCCCAAACTGGAATTATGTCTTGACTTCGTCTACAACTGACATCTCAATTAATGATGACAGTACGACGTAATCAGACAAATAGTAAATTGGGTTACTCCACAATAAATCAAATAAATTGGTCGCAGTGGATTTGCTCATACAAAAAAAAAAAGTTTTGAAAAAAGAGAATCCATCAAAGAAAAATTTTCACGAAAATCATTGGTGACTTTCAAATGCAAACTTATTCTGAAATTTACAAAACAAGTCAGTTATTTATGGAATTCATTTTTTTTACCTTGGCCTGAACGCCTGAATCCTAGATAGTTCAGAAACAATCAATAGCAACCATTAGCAAGCTCACATTTATAAATTTACTAAATCAGTGAATCCCTAGCGTGCATTTACTGAAAATCTTAGAAAACCAAGTTTTTTATCAAACAAACAGACAATATTTTATCAGAAAATTGTTCAGATATTTGAAACTTCGTGAATTCCCAGCAAACATAACATCGCATTAGAAATGTCAGCTCAACTCGGTAACAATGTTAATGCGAATCGTAATTCCTACAAAACCAAGTAAATGATCGTAAAAATGGTTAGTTAAAGTCTACCGACTCGTATATGACAAAAGTCCGCCATGTTTGCAAATTTGTCTCCCGCGTGTGGGATTCAAATGAGAAAACCACCTTGTTGTTCTCTTTGCGATAAGCAGTGCAACCAGATTTCTAAAAATCAGAGGGTCCATTTGGATAAACTGGCCAATGAGAGAAGCAGCAAATATTGTCGCTGGCAACGGTTTGCATGCATTGAGAGCAAAACTTGCGCTCTCTCGCATACTGTCAGGATGTACGGTAAAAGGTGTTGTATATCGTCCAATTTTTACAACTCTTATCGCTTAAGCCAGAAGTTAAAGATATGTATGTATATTGCCTCCACTTTAGTACGTAAATGCTGTTTTTTCGAGTTATATAAGATGATTTTATAATGTATATGAAACGTATAGCAAAGTTTGTTGAGAAATATTCCTACAAAAATGTTTGCTGGGTTACAATCCCAGAAAATTTAATTGTGATTTCAGAAAAATTGGGAACATTAGTAAATACACTCTAAACTCCAGTGTACAGACAAAACCTTTTGAACTCCTTGTAATATATTAAGTATTTTATAAAGGACTTGTGAAATAGCTCAGTTGGCAAGTCAGTTGCTTCCTGAGCTGATGTCCGTGAGTTCGAGCCCAAGAGTAAACACAGTTGTAACGGATAAGTTTTTCAATGACTGTCCACCAACTGCATCTTTGATATAAGTCGCGAATGACATAAAGATGTTAAAACGACTATAATCGAAACAAAAAAGCATTTTATAACGATTTGTACCATTTAGAATCGGGTCGCATAAAATTTCCGATTATTCCATGATGATTTCAAAATTGGTGGACGTACAAAATTAGTAAAAATATATATTTCTGTAGGGTTTTATTAACCTTCAAGGGAAAATTAAAAACATTTTTTTTTGCTGTTTTGAACAACTCCTATCGGCCTTAAAGACAAGTCCACACTAGAAGACGGTTGGTCTCGAAACGGTTTCAATGTCTTCCACTTTATTCGGGGGAAACTGAGACCCTCTAATGTTTCCGACAACAACAACAGACAACAAAGCTCGTCTCAAAACAAAAATCTCAGTTCATGTTGCCCTTTGTGGAATAGGCTTAAGTGGTACAAACCTTAGTATAACAAATTATGTGAGCTTTGCACTCCATGATGTAAAGAAAAATTAGCAATATTGGACTCCTGATAACTTTCAGAATAGTTCTCACGTCAACTTTCCAAATTTTTTTTTCTTCCGTCAAAATAAACACAACCACTCAAAAACTATCTTTCGCCGAAGCGTTAAATGTCGGCTTCCTACATTTTCGTTTCCACGTAGGTGATCCTTACGACTGCTGCAGGTTTTTTAACTACCCAATAACTGACATTCCGGGGGCAATTTTGAAACATTAAAATAATAGCTTCGTTCAATCGTTAGTAAAAATCGGTTTCAACTGGTTTCTGTTAACTGATAGATGTTCAACGAGCCAATGTTTTGGTCGAAACTAGTCAGGTCGTTGTTCAATGGAGCAAGTTGAAACTAGTCGAAACCAATCCAGCTCGGCAGCAGGATTAGTTTCGACTTGGTAGAAGTCGGTCGAAGTCAATTGGAAAGAGACAGGTGATCAACTATCAATCCATTTCTACTTGTTTCGACCCGTTTCTACTAGAGTTGATTGAACAGACATAATATTAATTATCTTCCTTCTCTTGTGCTCTTATAGCCCGGAGGAATTCCTGTTCCCATGACGATCGCGTCAGGCCGCACCATCGCTGTTCGTTCGATTTATGACGACAAAGGCTACAAAAAATTGTAACGAACACCCGGATTACGGTACAGAAACTCGATGACATGTTACGGGAATGTATCCGTTTTTTTTCGTGGTGTGGATTAGAAAGGATATGAGGAAACCTCACCGGACGAAGAAGGTGTCGAAAAAGGATAATTATGTATGTTTCGGGCACACAACTGTCAGTTAGTTGAGCAAGTCGTCTTCATCGCAGTCAAAATATATTTCATCACAAGTAGCACAACTCCAGAAGCCTGGGAAACTATTTATTTAGTACATCTAGGACTTATTTTGTCATCTTTATTATGAAGTTTGGAGTTGTCAATCTTAAAGAAGGCATTTGAAGACAGAAGAAATGTTGCTTTTGTAGATATACTTTTTGAAATTGGACAATTTTTTCCCTATAGAATAAAGATTTTTTTGGAAGAACGTGAGCATTTATTTGCATAAGTTCGTTTTTTTTTATACTGTGATGAATTGGTTGAAATTAAATTTTATGTATTTAGAGGAGATACGGATATAATGGCCACCTTAAAGAAAGAGCTTATTTAACCATAGAGAACAGCTATAATATGTGAATTACATCATTGTTTCGTGTTTAGACACTCGAATAGTCTATTGCCTAATTGGATGAAACTTGAAAAAGTAGATAAAAAAGTTTAAAAATGCATTTCAAAATTTTTTGCCTAAAGCTGAAAACCAGTCACTGTAGGGGCATAATGAGAAACCCCCCTGGGGCAGTATAAGCACAATTAATCAGGGCAGGATGAGCGTTTTCTGTCGTATAATCTAGCAGCGAATTCAACTCGATGAAGTCAACTGAATTATAGAGCTACAGCTTGACTGGTTTCATCTGACGATTTGGCCTATTGGTAAGGTGTCGGAGAGGTAATTATTAGACTCGAGTTCGATTCCTGGTCAAGGTGATTTTTTTTTTCAATTCTCATTCATGATCGATGCATTTTGCACTAAACGGTGAGGCGTAGATTCATCAAACAAAGCAATAACAAAATAATCTAGATCTGTTTGTAAAATTCAAAGAATTAACACATGCTCATACATTATGTTTCTGGTGTTTTGTTTGACGGAATCGAACAGGAATCGAACTCGAATCTACTGATTACCTCTCCGACACCTTACTAATAGGCCAGATCGACAAAAGAAATAAGTCAACCTGTAGCTCTATTATTCATCGAGTTGAATTCGCTGCTAGATTAATTGTGCTCTGTTCGGCCCAGGTCAACAAACTTTAGTAAAAACGCGTTTTAAGTTTGATTAAAGTGGAAAATCAAAAATTTTATGATGGTGAAAATTTAGAAACAATGTGTAAATCATGTTGCAGTGCGTACATTTCAGATCAAGATGATTCAAAGGTCATAAAAACTTATTTGGTGGTGCTAAAAAATTATAATATTTTTGTCACTTGAGAACCTAGCTGGTTATTATTAAATATTTCTGAAAAGGATATTTCTTTTTTCAAGAAAATTTGTTTAAGAAAATACGTACTTTTTTAGGAAAAAGGAGTGCTTATTATGCCCTGGGTGCTCGTTATGCCCCTATCTCCCCTACCATCCTTAGGCAAGAGTGAGGAGACTTGAACCCTTTTTAAATTAGTATCATCTTTTAAAAAAAAATACAATATGTCGTTTATTACTGTTTTTGACACAATGTAATTCCAAGCTACTACGTATGTGGTTTATATGTTGGTTATCCATTATGGGTGAACGGATTCACCGCAGTTTCTGCCTAAGTATGTGCTTATATACATTCTTGGAATATTTAGTTCGACAAATAATACCCGGACTCCATGCCTTCATATGAACTGTTATGGAGTGAATGTATTGTGCGTGTTGATATAGGATTATTTTGGAAGAACGAGTCGATCAGATGGGATAGTTTACTTACAGTTATCCCGGCATCCGTGTATATACCCTGCCAGCTGGCAAGTGATTGTACATTCTTATTAGAGGAATCACATCTTACCTGTCTACCATTTCTGGGATTCCAACCCAAAATTTTAAATTTTCAATCGTGTTACAGTTGATTTTTAGAACTTTTATTATGGTGTGATTTGAGCAAAAATACAATTAAAAAACCCAACCCTAAACAAAAATAAACCAACTTGTTCGATCAGATTTGACCCACTGTATCGAATTTATTTTTGAAAAAACCCGACAGCCCACAGTTCCCGAAAAACGAAAAAGAAAAAAAACTGGCACTGTCATCAATATTTCGGGAGGTCAATTTTGGAAAGAAATTGCAAGAGAAAAGTGTGGTGCTCGGTCGAGTGCGGAGGCTTTTGGGTCTGCGGGTCGGGAGAAAGGTTTGCTCCGCATCCCCACGGAGGGCAGAAGCGGCGATCGTGGCACAGATGGCCACTCCATCATCGCTGACTTCGGAGCCAGCACATCAACAGTTCCCTCGGAAAAAGTGCACAACAGAAACATGGAACGCCCAAACCTCCGGCTGCTTGGGAGATGCTGCACCAGCAGCAGAACAACAACAATTCCAGCAACAACATCCGGCTCGGCAATGTCGTGCGCTCCATCGGTGCGATACCAGCCACACCTCCGGCTGTGGGGAAAGTGCTGCACTAGCAGCAGAACAACAACAACATCCGGAACGGCTAATCGGTGGCAGCAGCAGAACAACAACACTAGCAGCATCATGGCCAGGCCGTCGAGTGCTTCGGAGGCAACCACGAGGCAGACAGAACCGTAAGTCGAATCTGATCGAGACCACACTCTCAAAAAATGACCGGAGAAATCGGGTGATAAGAAATAAGCGGGCGAGTAAGAAATAAAATGTGCCAAAAGTTAAATTCAAGCAAAAGTCTCGATTTTTATTCTTTGTGGCGATGACCATCAAAACCCCTTGTTACAATCGGTTGGTTCATTCATCCCCGCCTCTGACCCAAAAGTTTTCTTGCCGATACCGAGAATCGAACCCAGACTCGCACCAACCACATCGGCGCTACATGTAATTCCAAGTTACTACGCTCCAAACATTAGAACGATACGTGTGTTAGTAGTTACGAATCGAAGCAACCTAGTTTTAGAATAGTATAATTGTATCGAGAAATAAAATTTAGTCTTTAGTTAACAGCCAAACAGTTCAGTCGAACTTTACTTGCCCTCCGAATCCCCAATAGGTTGTGGGCCCAGATCACAGTAGACGTTATTTGAAGAAAAAATTTTTTTCGCTGTCAAGTCTGGAAGTTTCGGGAATCGCCATGGAAGGAAGCAAGGTTTCAATCGTAAAGCTGAATGGTTCCAACTACTCGGTATGGAAATTCAAGGCTGAAATGCTGCTGACTCGTGAGGACATGTGGAAGTACATTGAGGACGAAGCTCCGGCGCCGATGACGGATGTATGGAAGGGAGGAGATCGCAAAGCGAGAGCGACGATTGCGCTGCTCGTTGAGGATCAGCAACATGCCCTGATACGCAACTCGAAGACCGCCAGGGAAGCTTGGGACAACCTCATGAAGCACCACGAAAAAACGTCCCTCTGCTCGAAGGTTACGGTACTGAAAAGGATCTGCAACAAAACGTACAAGGATGGGGACGACATGCAGAGCCATCTTTTTGAACTGGAAGAGCTGTTTGCAAAGCTGTCGTGTGCTGGACTGGATCTCGGCGAGCCACTGATGGTTGCGCTAGTCCTTAGGAGCCTCCCTGATTCTTTCGACACGCTTACGACGGCACTTGAGAGCCGTTTCGACGATGAGCTGAAAATGGAGCTTGTGAAGAGTAAGCTGTTTGACGAAGTGGCGAAACGAGAACGCGGACCGTCGGATGCAGCGCTGAAGGCAAGTTTCGCTGGGAAAAAGAAATCGCTGGTGTGCCATTTCTGCAAGAAAAGTGGCCACAAACAAAAGGAATGTCGATTGTACGCGAAGCAAATGGAACCGGAAAAAGGTCGATTGCCAAAGGCAAAAGCTGCCCGTAGTGGAGAGCAATCCGTAACATTTGCTCTGATGGGTAGTACGCAAACTCATGTTGGTGACTGGATTGTGGACTCAGGAGCGTCTCGGCACATGTGTGGCGACAAAGAATTTTTCAACAAGATCGTCGAAAGCCGTGTGAAAACGATCAGCCTGGCCGATGGAAAAATCGCAAAAGTTGAAGGTGTTGGCGATGGTCAATTGTTGTGTTACCATGACAATGGAAAAACTTCGAAGATCACCCTTGGCAACGTCCTGTTTGTGCCGAGCTTGGAAATGAATCTGCTGTCTGTACCAATGCTAGTCGAAAAAGGTGCAGAAGTACTATTCAACGAAGGAGGATGCTCGATTCTCGTCGGAGGCCAACAAGCGGCGACCGCAGTCAAGACTGGCGGCCTCTACAAAGTGAAGACATCGCAGGAAGTGGTCATGGCAGCAAAAGATCACCATAACGTTGACTGCCAGCATGTGTGGCATCGGCGCTTTGGGCATCGTGAGCTCAATGCGGTCGGTGAGATGATGCAGAAAAATCTGGTGGTCGGACTGAAGATGTACGATTGCGGAGTACGAGAGGGATGCGACTCCCAAGTAACCATAAGCACTAAAACATAGCCCTTAATCAACACTGTATTCCCATATATAACTCTGTATTAATGCTTGTTTTGCACTATATGCGTATATAATGCAGATTTAATGCTAAAAAGGCGAAATAGCGGGCTGAATAAATGCTATCACAACATAGCCTTTAATAAGCATTACAAATGCTAAATTAGTGCACCATCAAAACGTCATTTTTCGCAAGCCGTATAAAAGCATTAACAATGCATACTTAGAACACCTTTTGTTTACTTAATTATTATATTTTTAATAATTAAAATAAACAAATCAAAAGAATAATTAATTATTATCTACAACATCAATCAACATGCATGCTTAATGGAGAATTATGCCTGCTTAATGAATTCTTCTATGAAATAAGAAGTGAATATAATTGACATATGGATTACATTTTATGAGTCTCGAACCGAGGATCCCGCAGCAGCCTTTATCTTTCCTTGCGCCTTTACCATTTCGACCACTCTTGATGTTGATAGGGTGGGTGAAAAAACCCGTACTTCAAGTACTGTCCGGGTCACACCACTCTTAATGCTTGTTAACTTTGTAGAGTAGCTCTATATGTGCATATAGTGCTATCATTAGTGCTAATTTTCTTTATTGCTTCTATGCATTAATAATGCTTATATAAAACTAAAAAGCATTATGAATGTTGATATAATGCCAACTTGCATTAGAAATGTTGATTTCATGCTAACTTGCATTAGAAATGTTGATTTAATGCTGATTCAGGGTTTTGGCTTAATGCTTATGGTTACTTGGGCTGCTGTCAGAAGGCGAAAATGAGCCGGAAGCCGTTTCCGAAGTCGGTGGAAAGAAAATCTAGTGCTGTTCTCGATCTCGTGCACACCGACGTTTGCGGCCCTGTGGAAAACGTGTCGGTGTCCGGTCATCGATATTTTATGACCGTCATCGACGACTACAGCAGATTTTGTGTCCTGTATCTGTTGCGGAAAAAAAGCGAAGTTCCGGAGAAGATAATGGAATTCGTGGCCATGATGAAAACGCAATTTGGTCGGAAGCCGAAAGTGGTCAGAAGCGACCAAGGTGGCGAGTACACAGGCAGCGCGCTGAGAAATTTCTACAAGCGGGAAGGCATTCAAGCGCAGTTCACGACAAGCTACTCTCCGCAGCAAAACGGCGTGGCAGAAAGAAAAAACCGGTACCTTATCGAAATGAGCCGATGTATGTTGTTTGACGCAAAGCTTCCTGAGTGCTACTGGGCCGAGGCGGTGAGCACTGCCGTTTATTTGCAGAACGTCCTGTTATCGAAGTCCGTTCCTACAACGCCGTTCGAGCTCTGGTATGGAAGGAAGCCGGATGTAACGAACCTGAAAGTCTTTGGGAGTGCGGCACACGTTCATATCGCCAAGCAGAAAAGGAAAAAACTAAGCCCAGCATCAATGAAGCTAACTTTTGTGGGTTACTCGTCGGACCATAAAGCTTATCGTTTCCTGGATCAAGCAACACGAACGATTATCATCAGCCGCGATGCCAACTTCGTTGAGGAGGAGCGCCTGGAAGAAAAGAGCCTTATGCAGTCGATGGGCAGCCAAAACGAGAAAGATGTTGTAGAATTCGAGTATTCAGTGAAACCGGTCGAAAATAAAGCTCCGCTGGCGGCCAACAAGGAAGAACCGCTGGACGAGTCGGACATTGATGATGATCAATCGGACGACGATGATTTCGACTACAATACCGCAACTGATTCTACGCTAACCGAAGCTGACATCAATTCAGTCATTGAAAATCCCAGAAGGTCGACTCGCCGAACCAAAGGTGTACCACCAGCTCGCTATTCTGCAGCTGTTAGCATGGCATCGGTTGCAGCTGCTGAGCCACGAAAGTATGAGGAAGCAATCACCGGACCTGAAAGCGTGTACTGGAAGGCAGCGATGGACGAGGAATTCCGTTCCTTGATGGAAAACGAAACCTGGGAGCATGGGTGGCAAAACTCCTCAGATCGGCTTGTCCAGTGAAAGAGAGTGCAATTTTTTTCGTCTGCTCCTCCAATCGGTGCGGGGAGAGATAAATCGCACTGAAATGAAGAGTGAGATTGTCAACACATAAGAGTGAGCGAGAGCATTCATATCCGCTGATGAAGAGAATTCCCTTCTCCGGAAAAATCTGTTGCGCAATGTGCTGAGGAGAATTCGAGAGCTAACTCAGTTTACTCTTGGTACGTTCACGAGAAAAGATGCTACTTTCCGAATCAAAGCTCCCAGTGGTGTCCTGATTTTCTTGAAGCCGTCCTGATCTTAATTGCAATTGATTTGCAATAAAAACAGTTTAACCTCTTAAACCAATGGTAATCTTCGGTTCAGATGATATTTGAACAGTGTTTTTCGGTATAAACTAAAAGCCGACTAACTTAATATCTCTTCTGCTGCATAAATTAAGGCGTATACTGCACCGCTATTTCGTCTTAATTTATGCAATTTAAGAAGAGCTGCATTTCATTTCCACCAATCTACTGGGGTACTGAAAAATTCTGGTTTTTTGTTCTTTGCGGTGTCCTAATTTTTTGATGAAACCACCTGTCACCTCTTCTTCGAACGCTACCTTTTGCAAAAAAAAATTCAAAACAGCTAACAGCAGTAGGCATGGTAGCGGAGTAGAAATTGTTTATTTTTTTTCTACGTTGTGTGGTGGGAGTCTAAATTATTTTTTCCTTCTTTACTCTGAGGTGTATGACTGAAATACAGGGCGCTCTTTGTTTAGAATTCTCTTTCTCCCACTCGGATGCAAATGCTCTCACACTTGCCGTCCGAGTCACTTACAGCTCGTGTAAACTCGGGTAACGAGTGGAGCACGATCAGCGAAAGAGGATTACACTCGGAAGCCGAACTGAAAACAGTGATGGTTTCTCCCGGCTCTTTGTTGTTTGAGAAGAGCCGACCAACCCTGCCTGGGAGATCACAACACTACCACCTGGTCGCAAGAAGGTTGGTTGCAAGTGGATCTTCAAACGGAAAGAGGACGAGACCGGAAAAGTTGTTCGGTATATGGCAAGGTTAGTCGCCCAAGGATACTCCCAAAAGTACGGTGAAGATTTTGACGAAGTCTTTGCGCCGGTGGCTAAACAAGTCTCTTTGCGGGTTTTGCTAACGGTGGCAGCTGAACGGAATCTCTTCGTCAAGCATGTGGACATCAAAACAGCTTATTTGTACGGTACGCTGGATGAAGAAATGTTCATGAAGCAGCCCCCCGGGTACGAGACAGGCAACCCAGCCAGTGTGTGTCGTCTCAAGCGGAGTCTGTACGGGCTCAAACAAGCAGCCCGAGTCTGGAACAAAACGATCGACGATGTGTTCAAGCAAGCTGGATTCGTGCATTTTTATTTACATTATAATAGATAGATTAAGGCCGTCCGTTTAAGGCGTCCAGATTCATAGTGATCCATGCTTTAGTAGTAAAAAAAGACCAAGATATTCGTTTAGTTATTGACTGATGCAAGGTATCTATCAATAAGGTCATCGTAACAAATACATACCCATTACCATTACCTCAACATCTTTTCGCTACACTTTCTAGGTCAAAGGTATTTTATTCCTTGAATTTGGCAGGTGCTTACACACAACTGCTTCCTTCGAAACGTTAAAAAAAATAATGGTAATAAATACTATAAAAGGTCTTTATCACCCTTAAGGCAGAAACACAATACAGCGTCGGTCGTCGCGTCACGTCAGCGGTCAACGCTGTCGATAAGTACTAAAACGCGGACGCGACGCACCCGACGATTTTTGCATCACAATTCAGCGTCAAGAGACATCTAAGATGTCTCTTGACGCTGAATTGTGATGCAAAAATCGTCGGGTGCGTCGCGTCCGCGTTTTAGTACTTATCGACAGCGTTGACCGCTGACGTGACGCGACGACCGACGCTGTATTGTGTTTCTGCCTTTATTCTTGTTTACGGCGTATCTGTCGTTCGTTCGAACGGATACTTTCGATCGAATTCGAAAAAGGTATTCTTGTTTTCGTTCGAACGCGATACGTTCGGTGTTGGTGTTACCAGATGAACATCGAAATTTCTAAGCAGCCCTGTTGTATCAAAATGACATTTCTCGTCTGCCAATCGAATAGAAACATTCGTTGTTTGTGATTCTGTGAAATTTGGCTATCGGACCGGAGTACAGCAAAGAAACAGGAACCAAGGAAAAGACCCACGGACAAGCTCAAAAGTAAATTTTCAACGAAAGGATGTGGCTTGTCAACAAAACCGCCAACAGTAGCTGCTAAAACCAGTTGATATTGAAGCTTTTTTGGAACAGTGATCGCAGTGTTTTCGGAGGTGATTGCAAAAAGTTCAACAAGTCGGAGCCAATACCAGCTGGTGGAGATGTTGCTTTCGCTGTTGCTGCTGGAAAGTTGCCCCGCCGGAGAAGATCGGAAGACGACGTTGAATTGCAATATATAGGTTCAAAATTATTTTAATAAAAATGAGTTTTTTAATCTAAAAAAATGTTATTTTTCAATCAACTCTACCCAACAAACATTTTTGCTGGTTAAAAACGCCAATTCTCTGATCGTATGCTGTGTTAAGGTGCTGGTTGCTGTTTCAGCTATCTGGCTGAAGAAAGAAATACCTCAGCGCTGTTTCAGCGTGTAAGGAAGTTTTATTTCAGCCAATAGAAAGTAGGGGAAAATTGGTTGAAGAATAACTCGTTCAGCCTTTGTCCAACCATTTTTGACACCATTCAAATTTGACAGCCGTCAGCTGTACAAGGGTAACTTCGAAAGCGCCTTTCAGCAACAACAAACTTTCTGTTAATCATAATGTCATGACTTCGAATGGATCAAAATAAATTATCTTTTTAATCTTCAAATCATTCGAAATTTCATACTTCGCTTGATAAAATGGCCTAGCCGGGAAATTTCCATTTTATTCTCGAAGAAATTTCAATTTCTATTCATATGAAATTGACTTTGGTTGAGAGATATTTCGGTCGCTTAAGAGCGACACTTTTCTGATCCTACGCAGAATGCATGGTTGGTTCTGCCTTCTGCGGCATGAGACCAACAAGTCGTAGGTTCAAAGTTCGAGACGTTAAAATAAAAAAAAAAATAACACGGGAGGGGAAAAGTAGCTGGCAAATATCGGACATACATCGGTCAACATTCTTTTTGTTTTTTTTTGTTGATCCGTCAATTGACGTTTCATGTCATCTTCGCTGATTAATTTCTCCAAATCTCGATGTTTAAGGGCTGAACAGCAGCTTCTCCCTGAATTTTGGTTGCCTTCTTTCAGCAAGATAGCTGATTTAAAATTAGAACTAAATAATGTTTCAGCGGTTGTTCAGCAAAAAATGTTTGTTGGGTACAATCGATTTTTATACATTGACAGAGGTTTCCGAGTTAGTTGATTAAATTCGGTCTGGATCGAATTTATTTATGTTTAGTTCACGTACCTACCCCCTTTTTACTCATTTCTTTTCGAATTGATCCAAAATACATATACATATTATTTTGAATAGCTTTTGTATTTTTCAATCGATATTTAATTGATTGCTTCAAACGGTAATGATTCGCAGTATCAGACTCGCGTTAGTGAGTCTATAGAAAAAATACGTACGATCGAAAACGAGAATGCAATGTTTTGTTCGTACGAATGATGTTCGAAAGATCGAACGGTTATCATTCGTTCGAACGAAAACAAGAATGCGAAATTGCAAAACTTTCGAACGAATGCCATTCGATCGAAAACAAGAATAAGGGTGTATGTTTACAAACGATTACCACAAGGAGAGTCATTCAGTGCAGCAATTTTCCAGAAAGTCATTGATCAGGAACTTCGGGGTTCGAAAGTGTCATATGTTATTTGGATGATATTTTGATTTCAGGTACAAATTTGGAAGAATGCAAGAAGAACCTTCTTGGCTTTCTTACAGAAAGGCATAGCGAACAGTCAGTTCGGGTTATCATCAATTAAGGATCCAAGACCCCACCTTATATATACCAATCGACTCAGCTCGACGAGTTACGAAGATGTCCGTGAATTTGTATGTTCCATTGAAATTTTCTTATCACCCTTTCTCCTATTCTAGGTTTTACGATTTTGATGAATTTAGTTTAAAAAAATTGGAATTTTTCCTGTAAGTCATATTCTAAAAACAAAAAAAAACAAAATTGTTTAAAATTGTTCTATTCCTTCGAACATATGCTTATGTTGGCTCCAAAACTAGTAGCCATTAGCTAAACAGCAGTAGCCAGCAATCGCTAAATTGATTACGGAGGCGATCGAAAATTTGACAAAAAGTTCAGCAAACAGCCGAGAATTGATCCCACGCCATCTATCATGAGAGTTTAGTAGGCTAACCCCTTGACCACTAGTGAGCGTCGAGAAGTGAAGCTCTCAAACTTAAACAGTTTGAAATATTTTGATAGTAAATGAACTCGTTGAATATCAGTTCGCTTACCCTCCAAAAAACGTACTAGCCATCTTTTTTTATATTGAGTTTAGTAATTTTTGCTTTCGATTTTCTTTAATCATGATCTTTTTTATAGATAAATCATATATAACTCAGAAATAAGGAATCCATTATTTTGTCATATGTCTCCAAAGATAATTCATACTCTGTAAGAAAGCCTGCATTCCACTGTGAAGTGTCGGTTTTTTTAGACTTGGAAAGATTAGCCAAGGCAAATATAAAGGTTAACTTGAAAAAATGCTAATTTTTTGTTAACAGTTTACCATTTTTGGGGCATAGCAAAGGCTCCAGAAAATATAACAGCGCTGAAAGCTTTTCTAGGTTTAGTTTCTCATTATAATTAAAAATTCATCCCAAATCGTTCAAGCTGTAGTAGCTGCTTATACAGACTTTTAAAGAAAAACGTGAAATTTATCTGGTCTGAATAATATAAAAAAGTTTTCAACGATTGTAAACAGTTTTTACTGAAGCCTAAATTATTAGAGTATTTTGACCCTGATAAACCTGTTGTTGTGGTTACAGATGCCTGTATTTACGGACTTGGTGGTGTTATTGTTCATGAGATCACAGAAGAAGAACGATCCATCAGTTTTACGTCTTTTTCGTTAAATAATGCTCAAAAAATTATCCAATTCTTCATTTAGAAGCTCTATCAGCACTATGAAAAAGTTCCACAAATCTTTATATGGATAAAAATTTACAATCTATACTATACTCATACTCATATACTCATACTCAGATCATAAGCCTTTAATGGGTATTTTAGGCAAGGAAGGAAGAAACACCATGGCTATGACTAGGCTCCAAAGATATGTCATGGAACTTCCCATATTTATATGATAATGAGATCATTTACAGGCCATCCACTGAAATGGGAAACGCGGATTTTTGCTCTAGATTCCCTCTTGCGGAAGAGGTCCCTGAAGAGTTAGCAAAAGAATGTGTCAAGAGTTTGATTTTCTCTGACAGTTTTCCTATCGACTATACAGAGATGGCCTGATGGCCTAAACGAACTGACAAAAAGTTTAGGGACGTTTACTCTTTACATCATGATCTGGGAATAGTAGAAGGTTGCGTATTATTCCAGGACAGAGTGATAATCCCTTCCAGTTTAAAACAAAATAATGCTGAAGATGCTGCACACAAACCATTCTGGAATGAGCAAAATAAAGCAACTGGCAAGGAGAACGGTGTATTGGTTCGGTTTGAATAAGGACATCGTGGATTACGTGAGTACATGCAGAATTTGTATGGAAATGACGCAAATAAAGAAAACTGTGGAGTATTCGGAGAGGACACCTACACATAAACCGTTTTCCCGGATCCATGCAGATTTTTTCCATTTTCAACAAAAGACCTTTTTACTAGTTGTTGACAGTTCCACAGTAAGTGGATAGAATTGGAGCACATGAAATTCGGAACGGATGATAAAAAAGTTATAAATATTTTACTAAGATTTTTTTCAAGATATGGATTACCAGAAGTGATGGTTACTGACGGTGGCCCTCCTTTTAAGTCAGAGTATTTTGTGAATTTTTTTAAAAAAAAACAAGAAATTAAAATTTTAAAGAATTCACCATAACATCCGGAAAGCAACGGACAGGCAGAGAGGATGGTGGGTTCAGTCATTGTGCAAAGAACGGAGTGTGGAGGCGAAGGATGAATCACGAGCTAGCGCGACTCTACGGCAAACCCAGTATCTAGAAGGTGGTGAAGGCTGCCCGGATACGCTGGGCAGGACATGTTGCAAGAATGCCGAACGACTGTTCTGCAAAACAGGTGTTCGCTACGAATTAATTCGGTAGGAATGAGACGAGTAGGGGCTCAACGAGCGAGGTGGTTAGACCAAGTGGAGCGTGATCTGACAAATGTGGGATGTCCGAGAAACTGGAGAGGGGTGCCATGGACGGAGTGAATTTTAGGAATTATGTTCATCAAGTTATGTCATGAGACGGAATACTATGAAAGTAAATGAAAAACGGTAACGCAAAAATTGAAGTATCTGGAGAATTTCTTCAATTTGAATGAAACAACGTATGACTATATTTATTTTAATATCCATTTATTTGTTGGTCGCTTAGCATCCTAGAAATTGAATTCGTTTCATGTCTTTCAAACAACTTTCATTTGTTTTTGTGTATTTTTATACCCTTAATCGTAACCAAAGAAATTGTTTGGTTTTTTGCTTTAATATTTGGAGCTCACTTGCACGCTTTTCTATCGCTCGACAATCACCCTAATTTCTTAATGAAGACTAGAGATTTTTTTCAATGTTTTTCAGCTCACTTAATTGGCTGCCGTAGGCTGCTGCATGTACTGCTTACATCTATTTAGTGTAATTAGAAAAGATTGTATTGCATCCTATTTTTCTACAAGAATGATCTACAGGGAATTGGGAATAGATTTGCACCATTTTGAATTACGACCCTATTAAAATCTACAAAATAAACAAAATAAATAAGTAGATAAGTATAGGATGTAACGGACTATCTATGTATGCCCAAATTGGAAACTTCAAAATTATAGCTTCCTTAAAAAATTTAACGATCAATAAGAATTTGCTAACTATCTGCACCCCGTAATACGTTACCGAAAAGGTTTTACGTTCATGTACGTATGATGCCTTGTGCTGCATGATTCAGGGACCAGATATTTCGAAAAAGTAGTGGAATTGAAACAGTTGTTCTAAAAGCCTGGCAACCAGCGCACCAATAGGGCAGCAGAAACACCAAGCACTCTGCGTCAGAGTTCCAGCCTTCGCCACAGATCATGTTCAGTCATCCCGTATGGGCAATGGGTGCGCCTCCGAATTGAATACGTATTTGTCTAGATCGATCTCCAATCGATCGTCGCTAAATAACAGATAAAAGTACTTGAGAGTTTCCCCTAGCCAAAAACTTTCCATCATGTCGCGAGGACGAGTGTTTAGTGGGCTCTTCACGTTCCCTATCGAGGTGTAACCGTTTTTAACCCGTGTATACTTGTTGAACGCTTCGAAAATAGTCCAACCCATATCCTGATAGGTTTTGTTCCCAGTTATAGCATAGAAATAATACAAACTCTCAATAAACTCCGGCCGAAGGAGATTATGGGCGTCATTTGTTTTCACGTAGATATCGTGCTCGGATTCCCCATTCAAGTTGAAGTAAGAAATTTCTGGCGCTAGCTGGGTAGGTTGTTTCATGTAGGTTTGATAACAGGTTTCCAGTAGATCGGTTGCCAACTTGAGATGCGTTTTCGGCATTCCATTTTTATATCCTAGCAGCAAGGTTCCGGGTAGGTAACATGTAAGATGGTCCATTTTTGGTTTGAAATCTTTACCATTGATCAGTTCGCCAATGTACACATGTTTTTCGTTTGGCGTTTTGCGAACCAGTTGATGCAACACTCCTCTAATGGCAGTTTTATAGTCATCGATAAGGCTATGGAGAAAATATAAAAGGCATTAAATAGTTCACAACGTAAAATTAGAAGAAACTTACAAATCATCGTTCTTTTTGCCTGTTTGTACCCATTGTTTCAAAAGATACTCGTAATAAGAGTCTGCTCGAGCTCCGAGAGAAATTGTAGCAAAGTTTCTAAATTGTCCCGTGTTGGCATTTATGAATATTGGTACCAATCCTTCGTTCTTCTCTAGTTCGTGGACTTTCACGTTCACTTTATTTGCGACCTTAAACGAATGAGGATTAAGAAAAAAAATTTTTAGTAAGAACTTATACCTTAATTCTAGTCCGTGTTACCGTTTCATAAATCGGATTTAGTGAAGTTCGTGACAAATCCCTGAACTCCAGTTGTAGGGTAGTGACCTCGCTCGTGGAACTGTCGGGAGACCACTTTGGTGGATGCGCCTTCATCGTTTCAATGTTCACGTCCGAATATGGAATACCCGATGGTGAATCAAAACAGGGCAACAATCGATGGCCCAAATCCATCGCCTTATCCAGAAACATTTTATCTCCGCTCAAATGATAAGTACTCAGTAATCCTCCCAAAACCCTGATGGTTACTTCGAACAGATTCACATCCCGGTTCACATCAAACCGCAAATATTGATCGATCCAGTTGCGAGCCTCGTCGAATTCTTCCTGTAGATCCATTATGTACAAAGTATCCAGCGAATCCACTATGGTCAGCCCAAGACCGAACCAATCGGAATAGCTGGACGAAATCGGTTTCAGGTTGTCGTGGCCCCATGCGTACTCTTTGTATCCTTTCCATGAATGGAGGAAAGCTTCGATGACTGCCCTTTGTCGGTCGTTTGTGGGACCCTAGAAAATGGACACGAACACTCGTATCAATATTACATCGAATGGAGATATTACAGTGCGGCAACCGGGATAAACTTTAGCAAACCTTGAATAAGTACACTTTTCAAAAGCAATTCTTAGTTATTCCTTCGATTTTTTAGCATTCAACTCAAATGAAAAGCTTCGTTAAAACATAGAACGGCTAGGTTAAAACGAATCGCAACAACTTTGGATTTCGAGTAAGGAATAACATTCAAGACACGTGACTCATGCAAATTACAAATGAAGCAATTTTTAAAAGGGAAATGCATCACGTTTTAGCGTAAGCGGCAGGCGAAGAATCCGGTCAGCAGAACGCCCGATCAGAAGGAAAAATCTAAATTATATCAACATGAGATATTTTGATACTAATATTCTTCCTATCTAAATGAGTTATTATTCAGTACTCGTAGGATGTTAAAATATCTCAAATTATATCAAAAAATCTATGCGATCATAGCTAAATTATACCAATTTTAGATATGCTCCTTTCAAGATTATATCTTATTCAGATAGCATAGTTTGATATTGGGCAGAACAAAACCTATCAAAATTATAACTTATCAAGATATGAATGCTTCGAGAAAATTTTCAAGTGGAATGTCAATAAACCACATTTTTTGCTAAAACCATGCCCCATTTTTGGTTTCCTAAAACTTGGATTCAATTTTATGAATCTTTTTGAGCGAAACTCATAAACGTACGGTTTGGGCCGTTGTACGTATATCAACATAAGATATAATCATTTTATTTTAGGACAATCCGAAAAAAATCTTGATTATTGAAAATGAGCTCAACCCTATATTCAAGTCTGTCAATCAGAATAAGATATAATTCAGATTGGAGAAACTTAAAATCGAAAATTTGTAGTACTTAATTTTAACTGAATCAAATGTAAATATCTTGGTGAGATACGCTTGAGTTATTATTTTGATATGTTCTCCTGATCGGGCGGCCAACAGTATCCGGAAAATCCTCGCCGGCGCAAAAAGAGCAAATTTGTGATCGAATCCGCGAATAAGTCTCAGAAATAGGGTTGTCCAACCGGTTCGTTTTTTTTTCAAATACCGGTTTTTGAGTGGTCGAGAAAACTGTAATTCCATTATTTTTTTTTATATCCTAAAAAACTAATCAACCAGCAAGATCGTGGCCTAGAGGATAGCATCCTTGACTTCTAAGTCAACGATCACAGAAAATATTAAAAGGGTACAATTTACCGAGATAAAAAATGCTTGTGAAATCCAAAAACGTAAATTTTACCTCACCGAGGTGAAACTGACCTCACAATGTGGTTAAGTTTTCCTAAATCGAGCAGACAAAAATGGTAGAATTTACCTAGAAAAAAAGGTAAATAAAAAAAAGGTACTAGTCTCCGAACCCGAAGTTAAGTTTTTCTTTCATTCAGGAATAAGTTTTGTTTCGTGCGCGATACGTGAAAATAGGAACAGAAAGGTAAATTTAGCATTAGATTTCATTTTGTTGTGCTATTTCTCATCATTAAACTATATTACAGATTGGCCTACTGAGCTACGAAGTGTTTTCCTCATCATTCCAGAACAGCCAACATTATCCCCGAGCTGGCCGGATGAGTTGAACGGTGAAGGGACGGAATGTGCTAATTGTTGGAGGATTCAGAAGCCATGGTGGTGCTTGAGGACACGGCTGTTTTGTCATTCAGGGACAAGTTTAGCGTCGTTCCCAATATGTTAAAATCGAAACAGGACGGTATATTTTTTCTTAGATTTCTTAAGTTATGCTGGTTCTCGTCATAATACTTTACTTTGTTTGTTAAAGATTGGCAGACAGAGCTTCCAAGTTTTTTCCACGTCATTCCGGAACATCCCCCAGATAACATTCCGGAAAATCCGGACTTGACCGGATTAATCGACGGAGGAGGACATAAATGTTAACGCAATGCAGGAGGATTCAATGGCCTTGGTGGCTCGGAAGAACGCGAAGAAGGTGACAAAACGAAGATCACTGAGCCGAAACGCCAAGAGCCCCCCGAGTTACCTGATCAGAAGAGAAAAACTAAATTATATCAAGATGAGATATTTTGATATTCAATTTTTCCCTATCAAAATGAGATATAATTTAGTACTCGTAGGATGTTAAAATATCTCAAATTATATCAAAAAGTCTATGCAACCATAACTAAATCATATCAACCGTTGTTATAATTTAAACAAACTCACTACCCTTATTTTCAAAGAACGTTTCAGCTACAAAACCACGATACTCGTAAGTCCTCGGCATGGTGACTACAAAAAATGGCGTCTTTCCCCCGCAATTTGCAATTGCAGCAACGCAATAAGAGTTACTTTTGACTGGGCAAAGTTTCTTATTTTTATATTTGCACTACAAAATTTAAATTTTTATATTCACATTCAAAATAACAGTTTTGGAATTTGAATAAGTTTTTACACTTCTCAAATAGCTATCGCAGTCAGAGCACGCATCGGCTAAGTCCAGCCAAATAGGATTTTTTTAAAAACATGCCTAGTAAAAAACTTTGTTATTTTTTCTCAGTTTTGTTTTGACAGTTCTCTTTGTTGTGTTTGGAGACATCTGGAGGCCCAGCCAAAAAAAATGGTTCTAAATGGTTGTTGCTCATGGTCGATGATTTCTATTTCATTTCAGCTTTATTTGTGGTTGGACCATTGTCATCCAACTAATGCTGTAGAAAAAAAAAACGCAACTACCTAATTATTTAGTTATTCGAAAATGACCTATGGGCACTGACCATACTGACTGGACACTCGATTTCGTTTTCTGGATAATTTTTCCAACAGTACGCAATGTCGATTCCAGAGTGCGCATCGATCGATTTGAAAAATGCTATCCCAGTTAGGGAATGCCACCCAACTTTAAAAATAAAACACGCAATTTCTACGATAAAATCAGGCCAAACAGGACCATTTCTCCTACAGGGCATTTTTTGTCAAATTTTTCAGGATCGCCACCTACCGTCGGTATTGCGAACCTGCAAAATCTGACAACCACAAATTAGACAGAAAATGGTTGAATTTTTGTTCTAAGTGCCATGTCAATGCACACTGGTACAGAACATCAATCTAGCGGAACTAAATTAATAGCGCCCAGGGATGAAAAGATAGACTTTTGGTGTCTTCGACAACATTGCATAGTTTTACAAGGCGCATACTTTGAAATAAAATACAGAGTCGAGGGGTCCACCAATAGCAAGATAAAAATGCTAACTTTTTTGTTAAGCATTTTAGAGCTTTGGTTTCTTCTACAAAGATGTTTATCTTAACAAAATACATAACTTTGCTGAACAAGTCAAAGTTCTACAATTTTATTCTAAGGAGTTACAATGAAATTAAGAAAAATACCTTGAAAAAACAGTTTTTTAAATCTGAAACGTTGTAGGTAAGACAAAACAATTTTCAGTCTTCGAAACAAAGTTGTAAAATGTTAAGTTCTACAATCGCTTAGTACATTATGATGTGTTTTGAAATTGCTGAAGCGCTGCAGAAAGCATTTAGTGTAATATATTAACGATTTTCAAAGCAAAGTGGTTTGAATTGCGCAAATTTTCGCACCATCAGCCAATGTGGATTTTATTTTTGGTGTTAGGAGGAATCATTTCCATATAAAACTAGCGTGGAACTCGGTGGAACTCGAAGCAATTTTAAGATTGAAAATCTAGTATTTTGTTCACAAATATCACTTTTTCAGACACTTGTTTTTACAACATTTGCTTCGGTCAGGAATAAATGGTGTTTATCAACGTGTTGTCAGCTCTGGTTTCAAAATGGTCATAAATCCTTTTTTTTTAATTCTTTAATTCTTTATTGGAGGGGAAAAAGCCCATATAAGTTGGATTAGATCCCTCTCATATGCGCGTAAAAACCCTCATCTTTTGCATCAACAGATTACAATTTAAATCCAAATGATACATCGAGTACTTAAAATTAACACACCTTACAATCTAGCAATGTTTACACAATTAAGTATAGATAAGCCTAAATTACAAAAGCTCTCTGCGAAATTTACGTTTAAATGTGTTTCGGGATAAATGAAAATCAAAAGCTGACGATACGCGATTGAATGTTCTAGATCAGTGGTTTTCAAACTATTTTCCCTCACCGCCCCCTTTTGCAAAATTTTCAAGCTCAACGCCCCCCTGATCAAATTTTTAAAAAAATCTTTAGAAGAAATGTATATTGGATCGTTGAAAAGCCTTAAGTTTTGGACATTTTATTATAGTATAATTTGAAAAGGTTAAATGAAGCACATATAAAAAGTGTTATAATTAACTTCAGAAGACTGAATAGCGAACCATAACCTTTCAACTGTAGAGCTTAACCAAATTTCATATTTTATCAAAATAAATTGCTTCAATCCTCGAAAAAAAAATTGATAAAATATGACATTCCGAGGACAAATTCTTTTAAGAAGAGAAATCACCGTGAATTTGATTTATGAAATTAATTTGCAGCTTTATCGGTGAGGGTTAAAGAGTTGAAATGAAAGACGGATAGAAGATCGGAAGAAAGTTCAAGCTTCTATTTCAAATGCTCTTCGCTTTTTTCACCACCTTAGAATTTTCTTCTATCCGTCTTTCATTTCAACTCTTTAACCCTCTCTGATAATTCGCAAATTAATTTCATAAGAGGACAAATTCTTAAATTTGAAAAAAAATTATTAAAAGGCCGATCTAAAGTTTAATAAAAAAAAATTTTGCTATCAAATTTTCCATTATTGTTCGCAAAACAATCACTGTTAATTCGGTGAAATAGCATCAAAAGTAAAATGCATAGTTTTATTTCTTGATAAAGTAATTTTTTTATGAGCAAAGATTAGCAAACTTTTATTTATGAAACTTGCAAACTTAATTTGATTACTGTTTTAAGTTGAGCAGTATTTACGGGTCTAAAAATTTCATATATTTAGTTTCCAACTAATGGACTCGGACAATTTTAGTAAAAATTGAATAACTTTTGATTTTTAATCATGAAAAATTGCAGAATTCCTTTTTTTATCAATTGAATTAAAGATGAACAAATCATAACTTTCAAGCATTGCCATCCAAAATTTATGTTTTTGAGTATAATCTAAAATAACTTACAAAGCCAGATCAATATACAAATCGTATACGAAATCTTACAATAAAAAAAATGTCTGTGTTGAGACCTGCGGGGGTAAAATCACATAACTCTGTTAACTTATTGATATTTTTTGTATTTAACCTGATTTTCAAAGTTTGGTTTGGTTTTCAAAGTTCTTCAATATCGTTTCGTTGCTGTGCGTTAGACGTTCATCGTTGTCATTTGAATTCTAATTTGTTCTGTAATTTGAGAAAATGTGAATTTTCAAATGAACCCACCGCCCCCTGGGCCTTTCCAACGCCCCCCAAATTTCAAAGTTGCGCTTACCGCCCCCCTAGAATCTCGCAACGCCCCCAAGGGGGCGGTAGGGACCACTTTGAAAACCACTGTTCTAGATATTCTAGCAAGTGGTGCATTTTGACCGTAATTAGTAGAAGCATGTGGAAGGACCAGGAAAGATTGAGAACGAAGGTTTCTGGGCCTTACATTAAAATTTAAACTTTCTAAAATTTGAGGACAATCAACATTACCGAGAATGATGTCGGATGTGAAGGATGCATCTAAGACAGCTCGACGAGAAGACAGAGTATCAAGTCCTATAAGATTGCATCTGTCTTCATATGCAGGAAGGTTGATGGGATCGTTCCAAGGTAAGTTGCGGAGAGCGAAGCGCAAAAATTTGCGTTGGATCTTCTCGATACGTTCAATTGAGTTGTTATAATAGGGATTCCAAACGATTGAGCAGTACTCTAAATTAGAGCGAACCAGTGCGCAGAAAAGGGTTTTAAGGCATTGAATATCTCTGAAATGCTTGGTTATTCTGAAAAGGAATCCTAGACATTTGGAGGCTTTGGTGACGACATAAGAGATATGGTCTCTAAATGATAGTTGTTGATCGAACATAACACCTTTGCTCAAATTGAGTTTGTAATCCAACGAAAACTTATTATCTCAAAAGTGTTTTTATCGTTAAATAGAGCCAAAATTGGCCTGCCACCAGCTACTGAAAGCTGAAAGCTAGTTTACTTTTGGAATTAAATCACTTTCACGTGTTGGTACAGATATCATTTATATAATGATGTACTAGAACAGATTCTATTGATAAATTTGAAAAGGAAAACCGGTTAAATCATCAAATTATTTCTTTTTCTCAAATTCTGCAAGTAAATTGCATCAAAGAAACTAAGAAACTAATAAAGTGTCTTAAAAAAGTGATATTTGTGAACAAAATACTAGATTTTCAATCTTAAAATTGCTTCAAGTTCCACCGAGTTCCACGCTAGTTTTATATGGTAATAATTCCTCTTAATACCAAAAATAAAATCCACATTGGCTGATGGTGCGAAAATTTGCGCAATTCGAACCACTTTGCTTTGAAAATCGTTAATATATTAAACTAAATGCTTTCTGCAGCGCTTCAACAATTTCAAAACACATCATAATGTACTAAGCGATTGTAGAACTTAACATTTTACAACTTTGTTTCGAAGACTGAAAATTGTTTTGTCTTACCTACAACGTTTCAGATTTAAAAAACTGTTTTTTCAAGGTATGTTTCTTAATTTCATTGTAACTCCTTAGAATAAAATTGTAGAACTTTGACTTGTTCAGCAAAGTTATGTATTTTGTTAAGATAAACAACTTTGTAGAAGAAACCAAAGCTCTAAAATGCTTAACAAAAAAGTTAGCATTTTTATCTTGCTATTGGTGGACCCCTCGACTCTGAATTTTATTTCAAAGTATGCGCCTTGTAAAACTATGCAATGTTGTCGAAGACACCAAAAGTCTATCTTTTCATCCCTGGGCGCTATTAATTTAGTTCCGCTAGATTGATGTTCTGTACCAGTGTGCAATGTGGCCAGTGCTATGGGTTAGTCTAGCATAAACACAAAAAATCACAAACAAAAGCATGATGAAGCAATGGAAACTCAACGAACAATTTCTTTTATACCTTGAAATCTTTGGCATTATCACTGCGACGGTTCTCCTCCAATACGTTTTCCTCATTGTTGTCCACAATCTCCTTGGCTTCGTTCTGAACCACTTGCAACGTGGCTCCGGTTTCTTCAGCAGCGTTCTGATAACCAACCTCTCCCCCATCGACTGGTTCATCCAGTCGGGATTCTAACTGGGGTGGCTGTTTTTGATTATCTTCCTGATCCTTTCGCACTGGCGGCTCATCGATAATACCACTTTGTCGGGGTGCTGCTGCTCCGGCACCAAGATTCACCTCTTTCGCCACTTCTCCGTCGGGCGATCGGAGGCTACGTTCCAGGGCCGGTTTTTCCGGTCCAGATTCAGCCAAGTGCAGAGAACCTAAGTGTTCGTGCTGTTTGTTTTACGCGTAAGCAGCAAAATGTAGGAAAAATGCAAGATTCTCATGTAATGGTAATACAGTGCGGGACGAAATAGTGATATAGGTAAGTAATAAATATATATTTAGAAGGAAAAAATCAGATGGTGTTGTGGGGAGTGCCGAAGGCGGAAACTTACTTACAAGGGGAATGTGCGGTGTGCAACACGGAACCCAATTGATGACGGTTGGGTATACATATGTATGTATATGTATATATTACTATTTGCAAAGCAAATAATTTAAACCACTTCACTTACCCGATCTTTAAACGGAGCAATCTGGATGTGCTCAAGCGGAGGCTCCCCTCGGACAGGTTGACTTGAAATATCGTCGTACGGAATGAGGAAGAACAGGAAAATGCATACTCCAGCAAACATAATACATATCAAGTTTTTCTGGAATCGGGATAGCTGATTCCAATGCTAGAAAAAATATGCGAAGAAATTAGTTTTTCTTTTTCAAAGCGATTACATAAGAATATTTGACACAATATTAACTAAAAAATGCAATTGACGATGGAATCGCTGATGAGTTTTTATGATCGTTTTGAATGTGCGCCAGTGAGATGCAGTGAAAATTTCACAAATATTGTTACATTTGGTTTCATTGATGTTTGAGTTGACTGTAATTCGATATGATTTGAGCAAAATTGGCAACATTTTTGTTAGAAAAACCCAACTTTTTATTAAGTTACCTCAACGTGAACCGAAAAATAACAACATCACAGTCCGGAAAACACGTGGCAAAATCGACCCGATAACTGCTCGAAATGGCCAAAAAAACGGCCAAATTCTTAGCGGGAAGCGGTCAACAAAAAAGGAGGGAAAAGTTTGCGGCAAAGTGTGCGTCACGGGATTGCTAGAAAAAAGGTGACGTAGAACCAGTGTAGGACGGGCTCTTTCCTCTCGAAGCTCGGCTGAGAGCACTTTCTTTTTGGATTGAACCGCGACACCGAGGAGTGATTTGGTTTCGTTCGGATCGGAATCGTGGGCCAAGTAGTGCCAATCTCACCACGCGAGTTTCGCAAGTAGTCCGAAAAAGCATGAAATCGAGTTATGTGGCTCCAACGAGGGTCAGTGAAGGCGTCCCCTGCCTATTCGAATGGCGTCTATGCCCCGGTCGGCTCGAATCAACCATTACCGCGAAAATTGAGACGGCTGTTTATGCGTGGAAAGACTGGGCTGCCCTAGAAGTTCAACCGCACGGCCATGTGGGCCTTTTCCGGCCAGATTGTGATGGCGTCGGAATCGGGCTGCCGAATCGAAATCGAGAAGTGCGACGAAAGGTACGATTGCGAATGTCGCGGGGATCGAAACACTCCATTTCACCGAGGTCAAAGCTCAAAGGTCCCCCGGGAGCAGATCAATCAGATTTCGTCGTGGATCCACGGAAGCAGCGGTGGGAGGAGCGTTTGCGGGACGTGCCGATGCAGGAGAGAGCTGTAAGTCGAGAAAATTTGCCATATTCGAACAATAATTTTAACGAGGGAGGTTGGGTAACTTGTTGCCAGAAAATTAAAACACGATAAACTTAATTTGCATTTTTTATTATTATGGACAAACAAAAGCCTAGTTTTTTTTATAACAATATTTTAACAAATTTTATATGTTTTTTATTAGGAGCGAAAGAATAGATTTCCAAAATCAATACTGTAGAATGTAGGATAATTCAAAAGACTTAATAAGTGTTTAGTTCAGTCTTCGGTGCTGAAGTCTTGAAAGAATCTGATGAAAATCTCCAACATTTAATCAAAAATAGATATAGTAAAGCATAGTTCATTTAGGAATGGGACACTTTCTTTTGCTAATTTCCTTATTATTGGACATACAAAATTTTGACAGCATTTTGTTGCCTGTAAAAAGAACTAACCTAAAACTTTGGCGACAACTTTTAGCATAAAAACGCGGACACGAATTGGAACTTGGAACGTTTTAACCCTTGCCAAACAAGGCAAGCTGGTTAAACTTGCTAGAGAAGCTAGCCGCCTCAAGCTTGAAATTCTGGGACTGAGCAAAGTCCGTTGGCCTAACACTGGATAACACAAGACACAATCCGGGCAAGTCCTGCTTTACTCTGGCATACGAGGAGAACATGCTACTCGGTAACGGTAACAATGAGAGCCGCAGGCTCAAGCGGCTCTCATTAGATGGGAACCGATAAACGAAAGAGTAATCGTAGCCAGATTTAGAACACGGGTTAGAAACCTTACAATGGTCCAGTGTTATGCGCCAACTGACGTTGCCGATTTGCAGGAGAAAGAGCAGTTTTACAGTCAACTGAAAAGCGTGATAGAGAAAATTCCGAAGGGTGACATTCAAATCCATTTGGGCGACTTCAACGCAAAGATTGGCTCCGACAATCAGGACCTTGAGCGCATCATGGGGCGCCATGGCCTAGGACAGATGAGCAAAACGGAGAGCTGTTTGTAGAATTGTGTGACAACAACAACATAGTGATCGGTGGATCGCACTTCCCCCATCGACCAGCACATAAGGTCACTTGGGTATCCCGAGATGGCCGAACAGAAAATAAAATTGACCACATCTGCATCAGCCGAAAATGAAGAAGGAGCCTTATGGATGTCCGCAACAAACGAAGCGCAGACATTGCATCTGACCATCACCTCGTCCTTGTCGAGATACGACTGAGAGTTACGCGTGTCCAACGGCGCGAGGAGAAAGTCGGGTGTCGACACGACGTCCATCAGTTGGAGAATTCAGAGGTGGAAAGGGCATACGCATGAGCTAGAATCCCGAGCTTCGGAATTGCCGACAGACGGAACAGTCGAAGAACAGTGGTGTGGAATCAAGAATGCCTTTATCACGACGAGCCATGGTACTCTCCGAAAAGTTTGTGGAAGAAGAAGTGAATGGATGTCGGATGAAACTTGGAGGATGGTCGATGATCGGAAAAGGCCAAAAGTCGGAATTGAGCAGCCATGTACCGGGTCAGCCAAAGCAACCACACGCTTACGATATGCGGAGCTGGAAAATGCAGTTAAACGAGCTAGTAGACGAGACAAGAGAGTCTGGACAAACTCCCTAGCCGAAGAAGGAGAAAGAGCCGCCGCTAATAGCGATATCCGATTACTTTATGACATTTCTCGCCGCCTCAGTGGTGCAAGGACTAATGCAAGAATGCCGCTGAAAGACCGAGCAGGTCAGTTATTAACCGATCGAACAGATAAGCTCAAACGATGAACTGAGCACTTCGAACAACTCTTCCGAGTCACGAATAGCGATTGGCTCCGACAATCAGGACCTTGAGCGCATCATCAAACCCGCAGCTCAGTAAGCCGCATAAATGGCGTCAACTCGGAAGCGCCCTCGCTGGCTGGAATAGAAGCGGCAATCAAAAATATGAAATCCAACCAATGTTCGGAAAATCGCCCAAGAAAAGAAATCAGGATTCGTTTCAAGCTAAAATATTTATACCTCCGAGTGCTGTGATACGCACGTGGTGAATATTTGTCGAATATCAACACTAACTAGATACATAACGATATACCATGCCCCATCGGGGCTACCGTTGCTATTTGCCACGTGGCTAGTCAACGGTGTGTCTTTGGTAAAAACTTTAAATTAATTTTTTGACGAATACCGTTTAAACCTAGTGGATATTTCAAATGGCGACGAGGAGTGGATCTTTTTGGTTGGAGCCGGAGCGGCAGTTCAGATATTTTTAATATTTTTGTTGAACGCCGCATTGTAAGTATTTTTGGTGCTGTTGGTTTTGGTATTGGAAGTGGAACTGCTAATAGTGGCTGAAGCCTTTTTATTAGAAGTTTTTTTTTCATACAACTTTTTACAGTACCATTTTAAGTGAACTTGCATCGTTTGACCATGAAACCAGATTAATTTCCTTTATTTTTGGAAATTTTTTGGTGATTGAAATCATGTTTCATTTTTTTTTTTTTTTTTTTTTTGGTTGGTTGGTTTATGGCCATTTTGTTTATATTCTCACGCTTTATTTTTTTTCTCTCGCTTTATTTTAATTTTTATTTCTCTTCTACTCGAGTGGTGAATTCTCCCTCCATTTAGCTTCGACTCGACCACATCTCCTGGGTGCACTGCCGCTGAGCGATACTTGTGAGAGTGAGCGTTGGTTTTGGAAGACGCCGTCGTCTTCGTGCAGTGGTGAGTTTGATGAGATTCTGTGTGGAAAGATAAATCAGCACCGATCGGTTTTCTAGTTTTCAATGTGCCCGCTAAAGTAGACATTAAAAAGAATAGATATTGGTTGTTTTTTGGACGCTATGTGAAAAAGTTTACATCTTGCCATTGGATTCTACTGAGTAGAACTTGTTGCGCTGGACAGTGCACACTTAATCTTTTCTCCTGTGGTCGGAACGATTTCGTCCTGTATTTTCAACAGCTGAAATTACAGGACAAATCTCGGGACAGAAAATCACTACAGGAAAACAACTGTCAAAATTACCTGTAGGGTCGAAACGATGTTCTCCTGTGGTTTTCAGGAAGGTTTCGAAATTATCCTGTAGCCTCGAGGCTGTTTTCTTTCAAAATTTACATGTAAAATACGGATATATTTCGCACAAAAAACCCATGTTAAAATTGAATGAACTTTTATTGATGAATTTTTTTTAATAATATCAAATGGCTGCTGCATTCTGTTTGTATTCTTCCGGTATATTGCCTGAAAAAAAAAACAATGGAATGTAATTCTTCATGTAACTATTTATTCTGACAACAAATACCTGAAACTTGGTGTGCAACAAAGTATGTTGCGACGGCCAATTTCAACGGCCGGTAGATCCCTTGGCGTAGAGGTTCCTCCCGCCTGGCTACCAGCATCACCGATGTTTCCGCTGAATCCTGGCCGCATCTATGAAATAGATAAAAAATAAGAATTTTCGATAGTGGTATCAAGTGAATTACTTCTTTTTTTTTAAGACAACACAATTTACGGCTCACTTTTTTCACTGTTTTTCCTTGGCTGATGGATGGCTCGTCTGGAGGAAGTGTCCTAAATGGCCGTAAGAGCAACATTTCGCCGCTGATTTCCTTGATGTTTGCTTTGGGCTTTGTCGTCACAAATGGAAACTTTACGTTTCTTTCCGCCAAAGGCGAAAAAGAAAAACTATTTATAAAAAGCGAGACAAAAAACGGTTGACAGCTGAGGTTCTCCCGTGATACAGGACGATTGTGCGATCACCTGTACGTTCGTAGGAATTTCATCGCGAATTTCAGAAGAAATGAAGCGCCACGAGATTCGAGAGGGGTTTCGTTCGAACTTCGTTTAAATCAAGCAATTTCCCTGTGATTCGGATAGTCATTATCCTGAGGGGGGAAATTGCAATCTTAGTGTGTGTGGAGCCGGAGATTGTAGCCGGAGATGATGTTGTTTTGCTGAGGAAGATCACGGTTACGACATTTGGTGCAGCAGAAGATGATGCTTTGCCCAACCAACAGAATATTTCGTTTTTTTCTGGACCCTGGCCTAGATGTTTTTTAAGGTATGTTTTTGCCGTATTTTGAAATTACGCAAATTAAAAAAAAACTTATTTTATTAAACAATGTGATCATTTTTGAAAGTTTTTTTTTATTGTATTTTACATTTGTATATTGTTTATCAAGTTTGCTTTTGTAGTTGTGTTTATTTATCCGTGCCTTTTTTTTTAACGAATACCGTTTAAACCTGAGTATTTCTACTTTGGTAGTGATTGCAAAACAATTGCCAAAAAAAAAAACAGTTAAAACCAAACTCATTTTTGATTGTTTGAATGAGAATGGCAGAAACACCTTTACAGTTTTTTTTTTAATAATAAAATATTCAATCATTGGTTTAGAACTGACTGCGTTTAAAAGTTGACTGATGCTTTTCCTTCCATAACTCATACAATATTAGTTCAGTTTGTTATAGTTGGATACGATTTGTCTTTGGTAAAAACTTTAAATTAATTTTTAAAGAATATTTAGCTTTGTTAAAATATGAAAATTTCAACTGTTAACTATTTGCTTACTATTTTGGTTATAGTTAAAATACATGAATTAACGAATTTTATATGAGTTGAAGGAAAAATCTTTAAACATCCTCTTTAAAAAAAATCTGAAATTTGAAAAAATGTATTTCTATAAGAGTGTTTGCCAAAACTGAAAGACAAGAAACTTGAGTGAGAAGCCATTCATCCGAATTTTTAAAAAGAAAATTGGGATGAGGATATTCTTCTAACCTGGTATGTTTTTGGCTTGAACGTAAAATAAAATACAAGCAAGGCATGAGCACCGGATGATTTTGACGATCGTTTTGGGACGTCGTTTGGAGTTTTGGATGGTTCTCTCTGAAAATTGGGCTTTTCCAAATTTTCATGATGAGTTTTTTTGCCCATCGTATCGTCGAAGCGGATTACTGAAGATGAAGGAATGGAAACTTAACCCCGTGCAGGATTTTACGACTAGGAAGCCGATCCATTCTTCTTTCAGGGAAGGATAATGATCTGTGAAAATGTGAAATCAGTGTTATAAAAAAAACAAAGCTGAGGTGTCATATTTAATTTTTGTTTTGTAAATGTATAAAGGTATCAAGAATCAATTCATATTTGTGTATTAAAAATACGTTCGAAAAATTGTGAAGCACGGGTTTTCGTATTCTCTTTTAGATCATATTAACCTATTTTTGCTACGATAGATTGTCATTACTAAAGGATGGAGGAGTTGTAGTGTTCGATTAGTTGCAACTTTCGATCAGTAGATCAAATCCCAATCTGGGAACTTAGTCGTAAGAGAGTAATTCAACTTCGCTGGCGAATCTTGTAAAATGCTCATAATAAACGAACCAGTGCCTTTGATTCTGGCTATCACCGATACTAGAAGTGTTTTGTGTCTTCCTTGAAATATTAAGAAAATCCCACTTTAAAATATAGTCAAAGCTAAAAGTATTAAAAGCATGTGTTTAGTGGACATTTCACGGTGATCGACATACTTGATGATACATTTTGAACGTTGCTCCCACAATCATTCACTAACGCCTATGCTCCCATCATTGTTGAATATGATAGACGATCATGAATGACTCAGAAGGAAAATCTGAATAAATACCAGGACCACATGTTGGAAAAAGCCGTAGTACATGCTGAACAGTTCATTGCGGTTACTTATACCGTATTCGTTTTCACCACCCGAAAGTTTTGCACCATCCACGCTGAAAACGAGCATGAATCGAGTTTTGCACTCTCCTTTGAAGGTGTGCGTGAAATCGGCAGTGTCAACAAAAAACATCAAGCTGTCAAAAATTTATTACAGCTGGTATTTTGTTTTCGTTTTACTTCGAAAATTGAAATGAAATTTACTTTAGTTGATCATTGTCTTTTAAACAATATGAAAATTTTAGCATGAATTTATGTATTATGTTGAATTGTTAAGATTTCAGATTTATTTTGCTTAGTAGATTCGCCTCTGGCTCTGATGAACTGCAATATCGGCTGATTCTGGGCGGTCTATGTTTGCTGCTGCTAGACTGCAGTTACCCCAGCTTGAAGGTAACTGCAACTCGCAAATCCTTCGTTCGAGTACCTATTTCCATTTAAGATTACAAAAAAAAAAAAAATTCTTGGAACTCGGATCGCGGAAGTCGGGGAAGAAAATTTTGCTAACAGACCGAAACGAACGAAATTCAAGCTCCCAATGCGGGTGTAGTATCGAACTACCGTTTTTGAAGGGCAACGGGTGGGAATCCGGGACTTGGCGCAACCGAGCATCGTCACCATAAGGCACAGCTCGAAGCTTGCTGGTAGCAGAGTAGCTTCGATGCAGCTGAACGCTTCTTGCTGTGAAGACCAACTTATATGACCCTCCCGAACAAGAATACTTTTCGGTTTGGGCGATTCCACCAGATCTTTGGGTTGGCCTTTTTGCACTCTGATTTGCTGCTCTTTTTCGGCATCGCCTGGAACCGACTGCAGCAAGCCTTCTGGACACATTTCTTCTAGGGAGCGTTGTTTGCTTTGGAACGTGCCATCCAGGTGAAATTCTCCGCCTCTGTTGGAAACGACACTGGTATTGAATCCGGAACAAGTTTCCGTTCTTCGGGATAAAAAGAGAAAAAAACAGCTCGAACGCAATTTTTGCGGTATAGAAATAAACCAACCAGCTGATATTTGTTTACATCGGGAAGCACGTGTTTTCAAAATTCATGATAGTATTGGTGAGAGCGCAAGCAACACCAAATATTTTCAGAGTGTTCCACCGTCCACTTTATGGTGCACTACCAGTGCACTACTTATCGTGAAAACGAGCATGAAAACGATAAAAAGTGCACTACCGGTAGTGCACCGGTGCACCACCACTTAAAAACGAATTCTCTATTAGTGATGATTTTGTTCTTCTACACAATGCTAAAAATTAAAAATCATCTTGTAACTTTTACACATCGCTCAGAACTGATACATATCAGTTGTGATCCTAGAAGATTGAAAACCATCAAGGAAGGCAATCACCATCGAGACGTTCGACGCTGATAGTCTGCGTCCTTTTTTAGCACATCATGATTTGAGGGAATGTTTTAAATACAGTAGCGTCGTTGTCATTCATGATAGTTTATATGATTTGGTTGGAGAAGGAAAAATTGACTGCTTCGATTTTTTGGCTCTGAATGCAGTAAAGCATGGCTAATCGAAAATGATTCATATTCGGAACATTGAACCCAACAAAGCACCTGGGATCGATTGCATCCCTGCTGAAATGCTGAAAGCCGACCCTGCCCTGTCAGCACAAATGTTGCACCGTCTTTTCGCTGACATCTTGGATACTGAAAAATTCCCGGCCGACTGGATGCAGGGTATCTTCGTAAAGGTCCCGAAGAAAGGAGACCTGACAGAGTGCGGTAACTGGCGAGGCATAACGTTTAACTATACAACCTTCAAAGTACTCTGTAAAGTGATCCTGAACAGGACCCAGGAGAAAATCGACGCTACACTCCAACGGCAACAAGCTGGATTCCGATCCGCGCCATCATGTGTGGACCATATCACAACGCTACGTATCATACTGGAACAAATCAAATCATTCCAGGACTCTTTTTTGCTGGTGTTCGTTGATTTCGAAAAAGCATTCGACCGACTTAACCATGAAAATATCTGGCCAGGAATACCAGAGAAACTAATCCATCTCATCGAAGCACAATACGAGGCATTTTCGTGCAAGGTCTTGCACGACGGTGTCTTGTCCGAACCAATCCCGGTAACTGCTGGAGTGAGACAAGGATGTATCTTATCACCGCTACTTTTTGTAATCGTAATGAATGAGATTCTGACTGGGTCGATCGACTGTGCACCGAACCGAAGATTGCCGTGGAATCCTTCAACAATGGAGCAACTTAACGACCTTGACCTGGCTGACGATATTGTTTTGCTCGCCCAAACATAACCGGATATGCAGAGCAAACTCGACGACCTCACCGAAAGCTCCAAGGCAGCAGGTCTCAAATTCAATGTCGGAAAGACCAAGTCGATGGAGATCAACACAGGAAATCCTTCCAGTTTCATGGTAGCTGGGCAACAAGTTGAGAAAGTGGAGTGCTTCCAGTATCTTGGTAGCCAGATAACGCCTGATGGTGGTACCAGGAAAGACATCGAAACCCGAATCAGAAAGGCCCGATTTGCGTTTGCAAGTCTCCGAAACATCTCTCTACGAACGAAAGTCCGGATCTTCAACTCAAACGTCAAATCCGTATTGCTGTACGGGTGCGAAACTTGGTGCACATATGCGGTGACGACGCCAAAACTGCAAGTATTTGTAAACCGCTGCCTGCGGAATATCATCCGCGCTTGGTGGCCTGGCAACTGGATCACGAATGAGGAACTATATCGCCGGTGTCATCAAAGGGCGCTAGAAATCGAGATTCGGGAACGTAAGTGGAGATGGATTGGGCACACGCTGCGGAAAGATGAAAACCAGATTTGCAGAGAGGCGCTAGATTGGAATACAGAAGGACATTGAAGAAGAGGCAAGCCCAGAAACTCGTGGCGGCGAAGCCTAGCCGCTGAAATCCGAACTGTCGACGAGAATCTTGACTGGGACCAGGTGAAGACGCAGGCCCCGGATTGTCAACAGTGGACGTCTTTTACCACGGCCCTATGCACCGGAGGATCGGCGCGGGATCATTAAGAAAGTAAGTAAGTAAAAACAACTAACAGACCTATTTTTTTACAAATTTTAAAATTAACGCATTTTCGAGATATTTACGATGCAAGAAAAAAAAAGAAAAAAAAATGTTTGGACAATTTCCTTCAAATCCATCATAGCTGGCGAAACCGTTGATTATTCAAAAAAATGTGATGCGTAAATTGTGGAAAATTGCTTACTTTTCCTACTTACACTGTCAAAAATATCCACAAAGTTAAGGCTCATACCAGAATTTTCATATTGAATAAGCGAAAATTAAGAGGAAATCGCTGAAATATCCCGCAATTTTTCCTCCGAGAAGCTTAAAGTGTAAAAAGTACTCATTGCGTGTTGGACGACAAGTTTCGGCCAAAATACAATTTTTTAACCGCAATAACTTTTTTATCTTAAGTCCAATCGGGTTGCAACCTTCGAGTGAAATATTTGTCTCAATTCAGGCTTTAAGAAAATTATTCATTAAAAGCAATCGGCCAGTGAAGGAAAAAGTTATTAATGAAAAACCAGAATTTTTCGTTCCTCCCGAGAAAAATGCCTTAAAATTCTATTCACGTTTGAGACTCAAGCAGCCCCTCCCCAAGGTCAGATCGTTCTGAAATTTGACATGTTACCTTCTGCCACAAATAATTCTGACTTGGAGCGAGTGAGATTTACCATGTTTAATGCTTCCATTATTGTTATTGTCAGTGTTCGGCACAAAAGCGCTAATCCGCTATTCGCTAGTTAGTCCGCTAACTTTTTGTTAGCGGTTTAATTTTGCCACTAAGTTTGGATTGATTTAGCGAATTGAAAAGTTCCGCTATTTTTTGGTTCCGCTAATTGAAGATCGCTAACTCCCATATATTTGTATCAATCTCTCGAATTCTTAGTGATAGAATAAACTTTTTTCATTAATCAAGTCAAAGTGACATTGTGCATCATTCAGATTGCCTCATTGGATTAATTAGAGGAATGCGTACTAGAGTTAGAGAAAAGATGTATTTAGTGTCATTTTTCTCTCTATAAGCACTTTTTTAGCAACTTTTACAGAAGAAGATAACAATAAAAGGTGTTAAACAATACAAAACTATTTTCAACATCTCTTCATCAGCATTTGTTTTCAAGTGGTTGAGCAATTTACTTTTCACAATACAGTTTTCTAGAAATTTTACAGATCAGTTCACATAAAAATAAGATAAAATCACTATTGTAGCCTTCGTTCTAAGTTCAAATAGAAATTGTATAAACGTTCGCTCCGGCAAATTTGAAAAAAGGGAAAAACAGGTTCAAGATTTTAAATGAGGATTATGTAAAATAATGCAAAATAAAATGAATTGCACAATAGATTATTTGCAACAAAACCAATAAATCGAATAAATTTTTAACCCAAATTTAAATAAAAAAAGAGATATATACCTCCCAGTTTCCACATTCTGTTCTTTTGCTCGTTCTTTGATTGTTCGAAAATCGTTTGTTTTAATTTCTAGAACACATAGACTCGTTAAAACTCCTATCTTTGACAGTTTTGGTTTTGCTAATATAATTTTATGAAAATACGATCAATTTATCTAATTTTATATTAAATACCCTCAACTTAATTAATTCCCCCTTGGAGAGTTGGAAAAATCGAAATGGGAAATGCGTGACTAAAGAAAAATGTAATATTTGTTCCGGCTTTAATGTTGGTAAACAGTTAGCGATTAGCGCTTTAAGCTTAAAGCGATAACTTTTTTGGCACATTTAGCGTATTTAATTAGCGATCGCTAACTTTGTATGAGTTAGCGATTTAATTAGCGGCGCTAATTTTTCAGTTAGCGATGCCGAACACTGGTTATTGTAAAGTAACCATAACTTCTTCAAATTTCAACCGATTTTGATAAATAACCACTTGAAATCTTTGTTTTAAATTAATTTTTAAAGCCAATAGAAAATAAGATTTTTTAAATGTTACCTTCGAGTCCAAAAAATTTGCAAAAATAATTTTTTTTCTTAAAAAATTCGTTTTATATAATTAATTTTTTTTTATCAAAAATTCACAAATATCAACAACACTGTTGATCATACGCAAAAATAAAGTTTAGAGGATCGATAGAAAATATATTCACCATTCACCTTGATATGCAAAAAAGAGATTTCGAATCAATGTTATTCACTATGGCATATTTAAATTTGAGTACAAGTACTTTGTTCTTTTTTTCAAAATTTTATTTTCGGAGCATAACTCGAAAACTGTTCTATTGAGATTTTTAAAAATTTCATTTTCGGATTCAGTGCCCGATTTCACATTAAAAATATAGGTCACCCAATAAAGTTCGCGATTTTTTTTAATTTTTAAACTAGTGTAATAAACAGAGCTTCACGTAATTTCTATAACTGCGAATTTTCGGCGAGAACAAATCTGAAAAAGTAAAGATAAAACGAATTCACGTGTTTAAAAACAGAACTTTTTAAATACCCAATATTGAAAAGGTACATCACTAAATCTTTGTCATTTTTTAATTCTCTCAATTTTTTAATAGAAGCTACTGCTTGGCGAACATTCGTTCTTACAACATTTTGGTTAAAACCGATGGTACTATTCGTCATTGCTTCCAATTAAAAATGGCGCTAGAAGGTGTTATTCGACGAGCGGTGGGCGAAATGCGGGGCACGATTTTCAACAGATCCAGTCAACTTATCTGCTTTGCCGATGACATTGATATAGTCGGCAGATCATCTGCGGCGGTGGAGGAGATCTACTGCAAACTGAAACGCGAAGCAGGAAGGATTGGGTTGATGATTAATACGTCCAAGACGAAGTACATGCTGGCCTGCGGATCCGAGACCGACCGAACCCGCTTGTCCAGTAATAACAAGGTCACGATCGACGGCGACGAGCTAGAGATAGTCGAAGACTTTGTCTAGCTCGGCTCACTGGTGACCGCAGACAATGACACCAGCCGTGAGATCCGGAGGCGAATTATCAGCGGAAGTCGTGCCTACTATGGACTCCACAAGCAACTGCGGTCGAGAAGACTTAGCCCTCGCACAAAGTGTAACCTGTATATTAGGGTGTCCCGAAATTGCATAACTTCTGGGAATCTGGGGGCTCACCCTTCAAATGGTAGATTAGGATGTGCAGAACAAACTTTTGTATGGGGCCGACTGAAAAAAATTATGTTTAGAGGTTCCGCAAGCGCGATCTTTGAAAAAAGTCCACTTTCAAAAGATTTGATTTTAAATAAATTCTGGGTCCAAAAATTTTCATGAAATTTATATATTTTATATTTTTTGATTTTTGTTCGAGTTAAATACTACACGTAAAAAATGGAAAATGAACCAAATTTGTATGAAAATGTAAAACAAGCAAGCTATTTCCAAGAAAAAAATTTTTTTTGGTCCAAAAATTTTGAATTCAACTGACCAGAATTTGTACCAAGCGTAAAATATTTTTGATACCAATGCCATCAAAAGATGCGGATTTTTGTGCACTTAAACTTTGCTGAACAAAACATGTTGTTTGTATCATTGTGTGAAGAGCTATTCACGGTTTAATGCTTCATAAAAATCACAATTTAGGATATTTTTTAATTTAATTTATCAAATTGTCATAATAAATACCTACTTTAACACTAAACATACCGACACTTTGTATATACCTATTCATACCGCGAGCGGTCAAATGACGGCAAACACCGTTTTCGCTAAAACTCCCTTGTTTCTCAACCGATTTCTACCAAATTTATAGTTTTGAAAAGCTTTTAATTCGACTCAAATATGTTTCTCAGAAAATTTCCAGCTACGATCAATAACTTTAAAGTTATTTACAGTACAAAAAAAATTTTATGAAAAAACATGCTTCAGGGAAAAGGTTGTAACTCAGTTATTAAGTGCTTGAAAAAAATTCCACTTAGTGCCTGAGAAAGCTGAAGTTAGAAGCTATATGTTGCACATATGGAAATTTTTTTAAAAAATTTTCTAAGATCATGGCCACAAAAAATGTAAAAAAGTTGTGTAAAACTCGTACTTTTCAATCAATCAACTGTCAAAGTTGTTCCTGTTACAGTGAAAAATTTTGAAAAAGTGAATTGGAAAGTAGACGTAATTTGTCACATTTTGGCATCTTTAGATTTTTAAAATACTAAATACATAATTTTTGACGGCTTTTCAAAGGTAGTTGTTTTGCGAACTTTTTATGAATCTGGATTTTCTGAGACAATCCCTACACCCAAATTCAGCTTTGCACTGGATTTTGAGTACGTTAACGTAAGGTTTAGGCAATAAAACTATATGCAAAAGAAAGCAAATTTCATGCCGGTTCTAGTGATGTAACTGCATTGGCGGTGCAATGTTTTACAAAAATATAATAAATATATTTCTGAAAGTAAAACTAGAAAATTTGAGCTAATGCTTGTTTGTTTTTTCGTTTCTTTTCATCCGTCTTCGTGTGCAAAATTGCTTTGAAATATTACCACCCACTGCGCCCGTCTACCAAGCAAGAATTTGTGCTGACTTCTCAAAATTCAGAAACAAGTTCACTGTTTTATTTATCATATTTTTGCCAAGCATTGCACCGCCAATGCAGTTACACCACTAGAACCGGTATGAAATAAGCTTTCTTTTGCATATAGTTTTATTGCCTAAACCTTACGTTAACGTACTCAAAATCCAGTGCAAAGCTGAGCTTAGGTGTAAGAATTGTCTTAGAAAATCAAAATTGATAAAAAGTTCGAAAAATAGCTACCTTTGAAAAGTCGTCATAAATTATGTACTTCGTATTTCAAAAATCTAAAGATGCCAAAATGTGACAAATTACGTCTACTTTTCAATTCACTTTTTCAAAATTTTCTACTGTTACGAGAACAGCTTTGGCGGTTAATTGATTGAAAAGTACGGGTTTTACACAACTTTTTTACGTTTTTTGTGGCCATGATCTTAGAAAATTTTTAAGAAAAATTTCCATATGTGCAACATATAGCTTCTAACTTCAGCTTTCTCAGGCACTAAGTGAAATTTTTTTCGAGCACTTAATAACTGATTTACAACCTTTTCCCTGAAGCATGTTTTTTCATAAATTTTTTTTTGTACTGTAAATAACTTTAAAGTTATTGATTGTAGCTGAAAATTTTCTGAGAAACATATTTGAGTCGAATTAAAAGCTTTTCAAAACTATAAATTTGGTAGAAATCGGTTGAGAAACAAGGGAGTTTTAGCGAAAACGGTATTTGCCGTCATTTGACCGCTCGCGGTATGAATAGGTATACCACATACGTTATTCGAAAACCGTAACACTTAAAAAAAATTTAAAAACGCAAAAATACTTGCATTTCAAAAACAAAAATAGTCCTGTCGTTAAATTTGCGAAAAAACAATTATATAAGGCGTAATCATCGTTTAAAGTTCAAAAACCGTCATTTGACCGCCTCCGGTACGTTTAGTGTTAAAATCAAAATACTTGCAAAAAAAGACTTGGATGGTTTAAGGAAGTCATCAGAAGGCCATATGCCAAATTTAAGCGGAATCGGACAACCGGAAGGGGTTGCACTGAATCTCAAGTGTGAAAAGGATTCTGAGACATAGTGTTCTAAAGAAGCATAAAAAACTGGTTTTTCATCATACATTTTTGTCTTTACCAATCGATTGCTTGATTATGTAAATTTTATTAAAATTTCAATTAAGACTAAAATTTCACCTGAAGACTGCAACTCGATTGGACTTAAAACAAAAAAGTTATGGCTGTTCAAAGATTGTATTTTGGTTACAAATTGTCCTGTAAAACTCAATGAGTAAAAAGTACTCATTGTGTGTTAAACGACAATTTGCCACAAAAACACAATCTTGGAACAGTCATAACTTTTTTGTTTTAAGTCCAATCGAGTTGCAGTCTTCAGGTGAAATGTTAGTCTTAATTGAAATTTTAATAAAATTTACATAATCAAGCAATCGATTGGCAAAGACAAAAATGTATGATGAAAAACCAGTTTTTTATGCTTCTTTAGAACACTATGTCTCAGAATCCCTTCCACACTTGAGATTCAGTGCAACCCCTTCCGGTTGTCCGATTCCGCTCAAATTTGGCATATGGCCTTCTGAAGACTTCCTTAAACCATCCAAGTCTTTTTTTGCAAGTATTTTGATTTTAAAGTAGGTATTTATTATGACAATTTGATAAATTAAATTAAAAAATATCCTAAATTATTATTTTTATGAAGCATTAAACCGTGAATAGCTCTTCACACGATGATACAAACAACATGTTTTGTTCAGCAAAGTTTAAGTGCACAAAAATCCGCATCTTTTGATGGCATTGGTATCAAAAGTATTTTACGCTTGGTACACATTTTGGTCAGTTGAATTCAAAATTTTTGGACCAAAAAATTTTTTTTTCTTGGAAATTGCTTGCTTGTTTTATATTTTGATACAAATTTGGTTCATTTTCCATTTTTTACGTGTAGTATTTAACTCGAACAAAATTCAAAAAATATAAAATATATAAATTTCATGAAAATTTTTGGACCCAGAATTTATTTAAAATCAAATCTTTTGAAAGTGGACTTTTTTCAAAGATCGCGCTTGCGGAACCTCTAAACATAATTTTTTTCAGTCGGCCCCATACAAAAGTTTGTTCTGCACATCCTAATCTACCATTTGGAGGGTGAGCCCCCAGATTCCCAGAAGTTATGCAATTTTGGGACACCCTACTGTATATGACGCTCATTAGACCGGTTGTTCTCTACGGGCACGAGACATGGATATTGCTCGAGGAGGACCTGCGTACACTCGGAGTATTCGAGCGACGAGTGTTAAGAACCATCTTTGGCGGCGTACAGGAGAACGGAGTGTGGAGGCGAAGGATGAACCACGAGCTCGCGCGCCTCTACGGCGAACCCAGTATCCAGAAGGTGGTGAAGGCTGGCCGGATACGCTGGGCGGGACATGTTGCGAGAATGCCGGACGACTGTCCTGCAAAACAGGTGTTCGCTACGAATCCGGTAGGAACAAGACGAGCGGGGGCGCTACGAGCGAGGTGGTTAGACCAAGTGGAGCGTGATCTGGCGAACGTGGGGTGCCCGAGAAATTGGAGAACGGTTGCTATGAACCGAGTGAATTTTAGGAATTATGTTCGTCAAGTTATGTCGTAAGACGGAATACTATGTAAATAAAAAAAAAAAAAAAATAAAATAATCCAATTAAAAATCTTCTGGAGCTTACCACAGTGATAACTAAGAGATTGAAAAATTTATATTGAACACCTAAACATACCGACACTTCGTATATAATATACAGTTGCGTTCAAAAAAGAATGAAATCGCTTGAAGCTGCGCACCCACTTCCAACTTTGACAAGCTGCCATTTCTCTCTCGGTTGATATTTTTTCATGAAAATTTCACACAATCTAGTTCAACTATCCAACTAACATTCCACAAAATTTGAAGTCATTACATTGACGGGAAACAAAGATACAGTTATTCCGGAAAAAAGGGAAATTTGGAGTTGCTTCACTAAATTTACTGTATCTTTGACAATTTTCGTTGAAAAATCTTGAAATTTTGTCAAAAGATGTGAAAATGTTTGATCTAATACCAGGCCAAGTTTCGTCACAATTGATGAACGTGATCAAAAATGGTGCCGGGTTGAAAATGAGGTTCATTATCGCCAGCAGACGATTTCATTCTTTTTTGGACGGATGTTTATATGGAAATCATCGTAATCCATGTATTCTTGGTATTTTCTTTCACAAAACTAAAATTTATCACAAAGAATGTTGTAAATTGATAGGAACTTTATTCTTCCTTTGTTAAGAAACAGAAATTGTTCCAACAGAACTGGTATTGAAACACAAGAGCGAATAGAATATTCGCTTAAATTGTGGATCAAATTTGTTTATCGGTATAATTAGCAGGTCATTTCTGAAGCTCTGTTCTTCTTATTTTGAGCTCTGTTGAAACATTTTCTCTTTCGAAACAAAGAACGAATGAAGCTTTTAGCAATTTATAACATTCTTTGTGATAAATTTTGATTTTGTGAAAGAAAATACCAAAAATACATAGATTACGGTGATTTCCATATAAACATCCGTCCAAAAAAGAATGAAATCGTCTGCTGGGCGATGATGAACCTCATTTTCAACCCGGCACCATTTTTGATCACGTTCATCAATTGTGACGAAACTTGGCCTGGTATTAGATCAAACATTTTCACATCTTTTGACAAAATTTCAAGATTTTTCAACGAAAATTGTGAAAGATACAGCAAATTTAGTGAAGCAACTCCAAATTTCCCTTTTTTACGGGAATAGCTGTATCTTTGTTTCCCGTCAATGTAAAGACTTCAAATTTTGTGGAGTTTTAGTTGGATAGTTGAACTAAATTGTGTGAAATTTTCATGAAAAAATATCAACCGAGAAAGAAATGGCAGCTTGTCAAAGTTGGAAGTGGGTGCTCAGCTTTACGCGATTTCATTCTTTTTTGAACGCAACTGTAGGTACCTAATCATACCGCGAGTGGTCAAATGACGGCAAACTCTCTTTTATGTCAGCCGATTTTTACAAAATTTATGGTTTTGGAAAGCTTATAAGCTTGTAAATCACCATTCTTAGCTTTGGACGTTGAATCACTAATTGACTTTTTCTGATTGTTTTGCACAATTAAAACTTGCCCTCAAAGCCTAGATTTTTTCCTACAAACAGCAAAACCCCTGCTTTTAAAATTCAAGTTCTGTATTGGATCATTGCATAGGGATGTTGAGCAAGGTTTTCGAGATCACAGAAAAATGTTCAATTTCACATATTTTAAAGCAACTATTTTTAAAACTACATTCTTGATTCTGGAATTATTTTTCCAGCTTTTATAATTTTTAATCTTATTCAAAAATCATCGAAGTTCGTTATAAAAAAAGCATTACAGATAATCGTCAAATACCATTAATTGAGTGGAATCACAGAATTTCAGATATCTATTGTTCTTATCAAGAACTAATATTTTTTGTCTACAACGGTTATGCCCTTTTTTGCGGGAGCGCTGGTGTGGTCTAGTGAGTAAGCTGGCACGAGTCAGGTAACCCAGGCGTACTCGGTTCGATTCCCGGTATCGGCAAGAAAAACTTTTGGTTCGAATCCCATAAGTTGCCGACAGGTAAAATGTGTTTCATTGTATAAATAATAAATATTTCAGGGGGAATGCATCTGGGGTTCATCTGAAGCGACTATTGCAAGCGGAGTGGATGATTGTATACCGATTGGCATAAAGTCATTTGGCATAAAGCCGTTTGGCATAAAGCCGTTTGGCATAAAGCCGTTTGGCATAACGCCGTTTGGCATAAAAGTCGTTTGGCATAAAATCATTTGGCATTATGGTCATTTGACATAATGGACGTTTAGCATAATGTCCGTTTGGCATAACGGCCGTTTGGCATAAAAATTTAAAAATTTATAAGGTAACATAAAATGTTGCTAAACATTAAAAGGGGCCGTTCACATACCACGTGGACAACTTAGGGGGAGGGGGGGTGTATGGAAATGTCCACGCTTGTCCACGGAGAGGGGGGTAGGGGTTTGGGTCTTGTCCATGTGGACATACTTACTGTTTGAATTATAGAATTACAAAGCTTTCCAGTTTAAGTTTAAACAATCAAAAGCCACTTGAAAGCAAGTACAATCACTTAGGGTTGAGTTCTTGAACAGGTCCTCCATTTTGCTATTTGCAAGACCTTTCATTTGACGCCTCAAGAATTCAAATCGGTCAAGCGGTCATCGAGAAACGTGTGTGACATTATTTTGTTACATACACACACACACATACACACATACACACATACATACACACACATACAAACATTTTCCGATCTCGACGAATTGAGTCGAATAGTATATGACACTTGGCCCTCCGGGCCTCGGATCGAAAGTTAGTTTTTCAAGCGACATGTATACCCTTCCTTGTAAGAAGGGTAAAAAATAAAGAAAAGGGGTCAATGTCACCCCTTATCACGGTATTGACATCAGAGATGCCATTCTCTGCCGAGAAAAACGGAGAACGGAGAAAAAAACACCCCCGTGCGATAGTTGCAAATCACCCGGGTGAGATTTTTCGATCCTCTCCACACATTATTCGCACCCCGGTTTCGAAAGCCACACACACCTAAGTTTAATAGCTCCGGCGTGCGACGATTTGTCACTGTAGAGCACCCCGGTGAAAACACAGAACCCACTAGTTGAAGCCACCAAAAAGCAAAGACAAAAACAAACACGACGGTGTGCATAATAATAGCATCAACAAACGATGAATGTTTCGGGCGAGTGGTTCAGCTTCGTATGTGTTGGTAAACGCAACAAGCCAAGCCAGCTGCCGTCGCTGTCGCTCTCCTTGGTGAAAACATTTTTTCACTGTAGTGTGTGTTAGCTCTGTCGTGTTGATTTACAGATTCTCTACAGAGGTTCGGTTAAAAATCTCTGCGGTGCGTTTCAGAGAATCTCTACCGAGAATCGAAAACCGAGCACATCGGTGATTCTCGTTAGAGAAATTGCAAGCCTGATTGACATAAAATATCAAAATAACAAGTAAACCGGCAATTATCAAATCAAAATTGAAATTATTTTCAAGAAATTTTTTTTCCCGATTTTGTCAGGTACCCTGTTTTGTCAGCCCTAAATTCAAGATGGGGCTGACAAAATCGGAACAATACTGTAATAAATTTGATTATTAAGAAATTTGAAAATTTTAAAATTAGTTTATATCAAGTAAAGCTATTTCTTTTTTTTTAATCTGCCATTCCAATAGCAAATAGCTAAAAAGTAGTGGTTTCTAACTGTCAAATGAGTTAAAAAAAAACAATTTCGAATCTGTCCACGTGGACATCCGGGGAGGGGGGTAGGGGTTTGCCAAATGTCCACGCTTGTCCACGGAGGGGGAGGGGGGTGTCGAAAATCTCATTTTTCTGTCCACGTGGTATCTGAACGGCCCCAAATACATTTTTTTTGTTATGTTATGTTTTCTGTTATGCCCTTTTTTGTTGATTAAAAAAATCTAAAATCGTTCACCCAGTCTTTATTATTAAATTTTCGTCAATTTTCAGCTATTACAAATATTTCACAAGGTTTGGTTTAAATTTTATTGGAAGTTCATATTTGATTGCTAACAAAGCAATCCTTTTTTGTCAAATTGGATAGAATAAGTAATTTAAAAAAAATCTGCTGAGCATATTTTTTAACATACAACTTTATTTTTGCTTGAAACGAAAGTAATGACTTCACGGGCTTCGTAATTCCTTTGATCATATGTAGCCTCCAATTTTTTGGCTGCTCTTTTGACAGACTTTAATGGATTTTGCTTTTCAGAGTTGTAGGAGTTAAATAATTTGAGGAAATGTATTCAGAATAAAAAAAAATCCATTATTACGATATGGCAATAAACAATATTGCATTTATGATGCCTTGAACAGAACATAATAAATGCTTAAAATGCCAGAAATAAGTTAAAAGTTGCGTGCGTGATTTGGTTCAGTTCGTTTTGCTTGCTCACTTGTTCGGTACGAAAAAAAATGGTTAGAAATACTGTCCGAATATTGTGAATCCGGTGTATTGTTATAAACTATAATTTTCCATATCCAATTGCTTTAAAAAAGTTTAAAAAAAGGTTGAATGAATGTCATGTGAAGTACGAGGAAACTATGGCGGCAAACATCGGTTTTTGAGAAGGATTTAGGGCCCGGTCGTCGTCCAGGGAAGATGTTAACCGATGTTTTACCGAAAAATGTATGAGTTTCTTATAGTGTTTTCGTTTATTGGCAGTGGCAACCTAGTTACCCACGAGTTGTGCCCTAACTGCTGTTATTATGTTCGTTTATTAATTCAGAAGTCCACTAGTTTTGCCCGAGAGTGGAACCTCAAGCAGGCGGTTGCACCCCATAAAAGTTGTCAGTGTTGGGGGTAAACATAAGGGTGAGTATACTGCCCCTATTCGCATATGAGTCCCATGTGCATTTTCATCGTTTTTGAGTTATCGATGGAAAACGCTTCTTTGTGCTCCAATTTACCAATGAAACGAGTTTTTGTTCGAAGTTTGTTCCGAAAATTTCGAAAAAAAATATGACCCCTGATGTGTCCCATGTGAAAAATATTCGCATATGAGTCCCATGACCAAAATTCAGCGCCAGAGCTCAAAATTAAAGGAAAGGATAGATAGAAAATGGAGTAAATCAATTATTCAATGCTTAAAACATTAATTTACATAAAAAATGATCGTAAAGTAGCAAAATGATTCCGAAGAAATCTGGTTCATAGTCACAAAAAACATTAATAAGTAACCGGTTAATTCTACCAAAATTATTTTTTCGACAAAAATCAACCGATGAACAACGCTCAATAGATCAGTCTTCGGTCAGGATGGATCCTTCGTGGGAGATTTCGACGATCTATGGGGGTCGGGCGCACTGGATTTTGACAGCTGAACAGAGTGAAGGAAAATGTAAACAAATGATGCATGGAAACAACATTTTTTAACGTAAAATTTTGAAACACCTGCCGAATTTTCACAAAAACTGGTGAAAGGGAAAGTTCGGAAAACTATTCAAGATTCTTTTTTTGCTTTTTTTGTTTTTTAAAACGTATTCTCAAGGTGAGTATTATGTGATTAAAGTCAGTGCTTTCAAATGGTATTAGAAAACAAGCTTTTTTAAAAAGTGAATTTATAAATGAAAAATTATCAGTTTTCAATTTTTTTCAACTTTATATTCATAAAAAATAGTGGAATAATCATATATAAGCGAGTTTTGGTTGTGTTAAGCCGTCAATGTATCGTAAATCGGCTTGAAAATTGATTAAATTTTTTAGGTTTTCTTTGTTATTTTTGGATTGATTCAGTTGAAAATAAGCACAAAGGTATGTAAATTAATATAAAAATCAGCATTCATTATAAAAAATTCATTATTATTTTTATATTAAACTATATGCTTCACTCAAAAAATGTACTTTTCATGTCTAATTCAATAATTTTAAAACCATAATATCAACAAAACTTAGAAATACTTGTTATTTATACTGCCCCTACTCGCATAACAGTCCCATATGAATTTTCGTCATTTTTCATCTAACCTGACAGTTAGTCATTTTGAACATTGGACTTGAATATAAATAAATAAAAAAAGAGACTTTGTTCTAGACATTACGAAAAAAAATACCAACTAGTGACTGTCCCATATGAAATATACCCGCATAACAGTCCCATATGTGAAATACCACGGATGTAGTTACCTTACTATGTTTCTTTCGGTGAAATAGTCTTTGATTTATTGCTTTAAGTCATTAAAACAAGATTCAACTCACTTGATGTTGAATTATGCACACTACACAGTAAATTTAACTGTAATTTTTGAAATGCAGGCTAAAATAAAGGAAGGATGGTTATCCTGTGAGTAAAATTTATCAGAAACAACTAAAAACCCCGATAAGATTCAACTTACAATGTGGAGTTCACGAACTACATTTACAAGTTCAGAAATGATCAAATTTAAGTCTTAGAAGGTAGCTTGGTAAGCAAATCATATTCTGTATGGGACTGTTATGCAAGTAGATTTGAAAAAGGTCTCGAATATGCTCGCATAACAGTCCCATAACAAACAAAAATGCTGCTCCAGACCATACCAGTTGCCAAATTTCTAAAATTTCCGGTCCTACGATTTATTATGACAACCCAGAACACATTCCATCAAACGATTTTCGTTTATGCTGAAAGCTGAGGTCACAATTTTAAAATGTATCCCAAAACAGAAAAAGCTGATTTTCTCGCATGCTCGTTTTTGCATATGGGACTGTTATGAAAGAAGGGGCAGTATACTTGATGTAAAATTTAAAAAGAATCTAATTTTAAAAGTAATTGAATATTGAACCGATAGTTTGATTTTTTTTTTCATAATTTTTTTGCCAAACATATTGTGAGGCCATATGAAATTCATTATCGGATGTGATGAAGCATCGTTCTTAAATAATTGTATGTTTAATAACTGAACTTTTTTCTATTCATTCCTGATAACTATTTTAACTTTTTCAAAACTTTTGGAGTGTTCGGAAATAAGATCATTTTTACGTTATTAAAATAACAAAATTGTAACCGAATGAACTTAGTTGAATGGACAACACAAACTTTAGCCTTCCATTCGCATATAGTCATTATTCGCTTACTCGAACTGCATCTTTGAGCTTAAAACAATTTATTTGAAACTTTTGGCTACTGCTAAACTGTTAAAGTAAATAAATTAGAATACACCTAGGTCATTTGACCTTTATGTACATTCCAGAACGATTAAAGCGGTTCCGCTAGAGAATTAGTTTTGTGCTCATATGCATGTTTTGGTCAATGAAATCAGTGATTTTTATATGTTAAAAAATTTGGTAGTTTCAAATTTCAAAATTCTACCAAAAATCATTTTGCAACTAGTTATATCTCTTTTAACTTTTAGTGAAAAAAAACGGGGAGGGTTAAAGCAAAAATTCATCATAAAATAATGTTTTTTGTGGGGTTCCATAAAGCGATGAATTAAACATGCATTCTAGTTTAAGCATCTGTAACTAGACAGTTGTATAAATTTTTACAAACTATACGAAATTTGAATCTACTTACGTTGAACAACACACTTGTAGAAAAAACGGACCAAAAAAACCTTTTTAAACTATTGAAATAACTGTTTGAAAAACCTAATAAATATGCTCACTTTGTTTACACTTGAGCTCACTCTGTTCGTAAATATCACAGCTGGCAGCAGTGCAGCTGGACTGAAGCGAATTGTCATTGAAGTTGAAATCCGAAGTTTTCGCGCTGGTGATCGGCAACCTTGCCAACTAGCGACGTTGTGAAATATCATTACTGGCAACGCTTTTGTAAAGTAATAACCAGCGTGCCTATACAGCTACGGGTGGTTGCATATTGAGCAACAGTAGGCAAGGAGTACCAAAAGTTTCTCATTGGTGGGGGGTGGAGACGGAGCGCTTTTTGACAGCGAATTGTTCGCCTACCATGCCTACGATTACGATTGCCTGTCACAAGATGGACGATTCCGTGTATTCACGCAGAGTAAACTTGAATTTTGGAACGAATTAAATCTGACTTTGATTCAAAACATTCATTTTTTTGAATCCAGCTCCTGTTTTCTTTGAATCAATGAATTTTAGTTTTGATTGAAAAGAATAATTTTTGAAAGAAAGAATAATTTTTTTGAATTGAATAACTTTGGACTTTGATTTCAAACAAATTCTTTGATTCAAAAGAAATTTGTTCAATTGCATATTTCCTTAGAAACAAAGTAAATTTTCTTTCAACCGAAGAAAAATGTTTTAAACTAAAAGAATAATTTTTTAAAACAAAAACTTCAAACTTAGAAGATATTTTGCATTGACTTGCAAGAAGAACAGAAAACCGAAAAATCGAATAAAGTTCGGCCGCTCGTTTTAAAAATCAAACCAGTGAATCGGAGTAAGCTATAAATAAGGAGGATTCAGGATGGAAAATGGTAAGTGTAAGTTAATAAATACTGAATATTTAAGTGAATTCAAGATTTTCTAAAACGCTTGTATAGTTACAGGACCTTGGCCGACGGATAGATTTCCAAGTCTCTCGAACATGGAGAAAGCTGCGCAAAGTAACACCTCCCCAAATCCCGCGGTCGTATTTTTTCGGCCCAATCTTCAACGGCAATCACCAGTCGGACCAGCCAGCAGCTGGAGTGGCTTTCGGAAGTTTATTGACCGGCCCACGGAGAATGCGAAACTTTGTCAACGATATCAAGGACCCTACTCGGTTATAGTGAACCAGTGTTTTATGTGTTTGTGAATAAAAAAGAATTTAAGAACTAAAATTGTATCTTTTTATTATTCAAACTCCTAATAAAAACAACAGGGTAAAAATCTTCCAATTGGAATAAATGGAAAATGGTTTAATGAATTAATGCTTTTAAATCTATATCTAAATTACCTTTGAGCAAAGATAATAACTTTAAATCAAATGAAACTGGTTTTTATATCAAAGCATTAATATTTTGAATCTAAGATTTTTCAAAAGAAAAAATCTTTGAAACAGAGGAAAATGCATTTGAACCAAAGGATTTTTTATTTATACCAAAACCAAAGGAAAAAATCCTTTGTTTTTGCGGCACTTTCCTTTGAAATAAAAAATCTTTGGTATAAGAACACACCCGAAGTTGTACACGTCCTGATAATAACTTGTCGCCAGTGAGTGTCGCCAGTAAATGTCGCCAGCGCTCATTGACGATAACTCCGGTTTGGGGATTCAGCGACAATAATGTGTGATCGGTAGGTGGTACTTGAAGTGTTGTTTCGGTAACAAAATACCAAACTTTTTTCATTACTTTTTTCTATATGCACAACAATATCAATAACACTGTTTTCGTTTATTACCCAGGAAGATTTACCCGGAAGAAATCTCCTTCTTTGTCTTGAATCCAGCAGACTTTTGGTCAGTGTTATCCACGTATCCGTAACACGCATTGAATTAAATGGTGATGATGTCTTATAAATTCACAGCAATTTCACACGAATGAAAACAAAGTTTTGGAAAAACACATCCCACTTGACGAGAAAACCTTGATTGAAATCAGTTTGGAATCAAGATCTTTCGAAAATTTTCTTACGTCATCAAAAAGAATGGTAAACAAATGGAAAAAAATATGTTAGAAAAGTACTTGCCACTTGCCTATAACTTTAGCACCAGAGACTCATTTGCGAATAATCTCTGATCGAGGGTTAAGAATATTCGCATATGAGTCACATGAGTGTTTTATTGAAATTTCTCCGTAATTATTAGTTAGTATTAACGCAAAAGTAAACAAAAGTATTCCTTGAAGTGTTTTCTATCCGAACTATTGATAGGTTTGGCCAACAAACGATGCATACGATCCCCTATTGGTAAATTTAAGTTTGTGCAGTAAGAACTGATCTCAGCCTCTCTAAGTACAAATAATTTAATACTGGATCAAAAAAATTGAGAATGTATTAGAAATTTTTTTTGATTTTTTCCATTTCTCGCGAACAATTCATCAGATTTCAAAATAATTGGAAGCATTTTGAAGATAAACAGTAACTGAAGAATTTCAGCTTGTTTCATGGATATTTTGTTCATTACATCTTGAAATATTTCTGTTTGAATATGAAAATGCGCAGAGTTTGGGACTGCGCAGAATTAGGGCCGGTCACGGTACACATTGTTTCTCCATTTTTACCATCATAAAATTTTTGATTTTTCACTTTTATCAATTTTAAAACACGTTTTTACTTAAATTTGTTGACTAGGGGCATATAGAGCACCATAGTATCGAGGCATAATGAGCATTTTCTTCCGTAGAATCTAGCAGCGAATTAAAATTGATTTATATCGCCACACCTTGACTAGTTTTCATCCGACAATTTAGCCTATTGGTAACAAAGCACTTAATGTATGAGCGTGCGTGCATTGTTTTTATTCTACAAACAGACCTAGATTATTTTGTTATTGCTTTGTTTGATGAATCTACGACTCACCTGACTTCATCGAATTGAATTCTCTGCTAGATTCCCCGGCAAAAACGCACATCTTGCTCTGATTAATGGTGCTCATACTGCCTCAGGGGGGGTTCTCATTATGCCTCCACAGTGGCTGGTTTTCAGCTTTTGGCAAAATTTTTTAAAATGCATTTTTTAACGTTTTCATCTAGTTTTTCACGTTTCAGCCCGTTAGGGAATAGGCTTTTCAAGTGTCTGAACACGAAACAATAATGTAACCTCCATATTATAGCTATTTTCTATGGTTAAACAACCGTTTTCCTTAAGGTGGCCATTATGCCCCCATCTCCCCTACAGAATATCGTTTACATCAGTACTGCCCCTATTCGCATATGAGTCCCATGTGTAAAAACTGCAAACCGAGAAAAACGCTTGTGAAGTTTGAAACTTGTTTTCATGAAAACAATCGTATGCATCGTTTGTTGGCCAAACCTATCAATAGTTCGGATAGAAAACACTTCAAGGAATACTTTTGTTTACTTTTGCGCTAATACTAACTAATAATTACGGAGAAATTTCAATAAAACACTCATGTGACTCATATGCGAATATTCTTAACCCTCGATCAGAGATTATTCGCAAATGAGTCTCTGGTGCTAAAGTTATAGGCAAGTGGCAAGTACTTTTCTAACATATTTTTTTCCATTTGTTTACCATTCTTTTTGATGACGTAAGAAAATTTTCGAAAGATCTTGATTCCAAACTGATTTCAATCAAGGTTTTCTCGTCAAGTGGGATGTGTTTTTCCAAAACTTTGTTTTCATTCGTGTGAAATTGCTGTGAATTTATAAGACATCATCATCATTTAATTCAATGCGTGTTACGGATACGTGGATAACACTGACCAAAAGTCTGCTGGATTCAAGACAAAGAAGGAGATTTCTTCCGGGAAAATCTTCCTGAGTAATAAACGAAAACAGTGTTATTGATATTGTTGTGCATATAGAAAAAATTAATGAAAAAAGTTTGTTATTTTGTTACCGAAACAACACTTCAAGTACCACCTACCGATCACACATTAGATCGTCGAAATCTCCCACGAAGGATCCATCCTGACCGAAGACTGATCTATTGAGCGTTGTTCATCGGTTGATTTTTGTCGAAAAAATAATTTTGGTAGAATTAACCGGTTACTTATTAATGTTTTTTGTGACTATGAACCAGATTTCTTCGGAATCATTTTGCTACTTTACGATCATTTTTTATGTAAATTAATGTTTTAAGCATTGAATAATTGATTTACTCCATTTTCTATCTATCCTTTCCTTTAATTTTGAGCTCTGGCGCTGAATTTTGGTCATGGGACTCATATGCGAATATTTTTCACATGGGACACATCAGGGGTCATATTTTTTTCGAAATTTTCGGAACAAACTTCGAACAAAAACTCGTTTCATTGGTAAATTGGAGCACAAAGAAGCGTTTTCCATCGATAACTCAAAAACGATGAAAATGCACATGGGACTCATATGCGAATAGGGGCAGAGTAGTAAAATTTAAAAAAAAATCTACCTACAATCTATATACTCATTACACTCTTCAGAACTTACCCTTTTTAAACTTTTCCGGTTACCGGTCGTCGATGATAAATGTTCACTACTATTGACTGGCAATAGCAGTGAAATGTGTTCGTTTTTTCTTATATCCATCATTTAGGATAACTAATAAACGCTTCAGCGACAAACCTTTCTTTATTGTAGTTACACCCAATATCAATAGCTGCCTTTAATAAACACTCCTCACTAGGAACAATAGAAGTATTATCTTTTCGAGCTATTATTGCTCATAAGCAAAAACTGTTTCCGTTTCTGCCATTTAAGCTGTTTCAATATTACCGTAATTTTCAAGGAATTTTATTCGTTTTGATGAATGAGTAAGAATAAATTCTTTTCATTGTTTTCAATGGATAAGGAAATTGTTTTTATCCATAACTTTTAATCACATTCTTCGTATCTTTACTTTACTTTACTAACTGCACCTTTATGTTCGTCGCCTTCCACTGTTATATTCTGCACTTGAGAATAAACACTTATTCAATAATCTCGAATATCCTGCCTTTATTTGGAAAAATTCTAAAATGCACTATAAAACCGTACCCACGAAACCAAAACATTGGCCACTTTATTTTCATCATTTGCTGCTGGCTGGCATCGATTGGAAACCCCCAGTCTAAGAATATTTAGGAACGGTATGCGATAGTTAACTATTGTAGAAACTTAAGTTTATTTTTCTATTTTCTTTATAAATATAACGACCGTTGAACTTAATTGTTGTATTAACAAATATACAAAAAAAATTAAGAACAGTTTAGTTTTTTAACGACGATTCTCTTAGCAATTTTTGTAGTTTATCGAAAAGTATTGATTCGCATACCTACCCCTAATATATTTTGCATGAAACTCTGACGTGTTAATGATGTGTGCGTGCTTCTGTCAAATTGATGTGTTTTATGCAGGGGTGTCAGGTGTCCTGATTTTTCAGGATTTGTCCTGATTTTCGAGAGGCCGTCCTGATTTTCCAAAAACGCTCGAATTGTCCTGATTTTTGAAAAATGACCTAAAACGTCCTGATTCGTCCTGATTTTAAAAAACATATCTAAACTATAGGTATTTTTTTTTGTGAAATGGTGTGAAAATCAAACAAATCTTTTATTAAATAATTTAACTAGTTTTAGTTTTTTTTATAATCTTTGGTTCAAATGATTTCTTAATAGTGTTTTTCAATATTGACTTCAGGCCAGCCAAGGTTCTTCTCGCTTTAGTTGCATAATTTGAGGCGTCTTTAGCACCTGTATTTCGCCTTTAGTTATGCAATCTAAGGAGAGCTGCATGTTATTTTCGTCAATTTAATAGAGTTGTTTTTGACATTTCTTACGCACACTTGCTGAGCATGTACAGATGAGACGGGACAATTAACCTCAAAAACTCTCGGTACAAAAAACGTGCAGCCGGTCGACACACATGGTCGTTTTTGAGGTTAATTGTCCCAAAGTTGAAAAGTGTTGGTGAAACAACGTGCATCCCGCATAGTCAAATATCATACACCTTATCATCAATACTGTTCTGTTGTGATTACATGAATAGTGAATATTAGAGTAATCGTTCTGAAATCTTCTTATTTTTGACAAACTTTTTTTACTTTTATGTGTCTTCGCTTGAAACGATAAAAAAATATTTTAGAAAGATACCAGTGATAATTCTTGAAATAAAACTCAGGATGCACCTGAGTGTGTTATGTGTCTTCACTGTCAACAAAGCAAACGAGAAAGAACACAAACAAAAAGAATTTAAAGTGTGCGGAAATTCCCGTTTATTAAAATAAATATCAAATAAAACGTAAGTTTTAGGTAATTTTATTATATATAAGCTTTTTTATAATTCAATATATTTGCCTGTGCTAATACATCTGCAATATCTCAAAGGTGCACCGCAAGCTAGCGAAACGACGGGAAATTCAGTAATCGTCATTTGTTTGATTTGTTTAGTTCGCTTCTGCAAGATCTACCGGAAGTGAAATTAGGGCTATTTCTCCCCAGGGCCAGGGAAGGGTGCAGGGTAGTACGTTCAACATTATGCTGACCAAAGCTCCAACAGCCGAAGCTGAGGCGGAAACAGGAAGTTTGAGGTTATGAAGCTAATTTTGCTCCGCTCCGGAACCCAACAAGAAAACAGCATTTGAGAAACAATATCAAAAAACCCGATGCTCGGTGCGCCTGTCGTAAGTATCCAGTGTTTATTATAATTTTCCATCCCATTTCGTCATATTTTTTTTCTTTAGAACGGCGCCGGAACCCGTAAGAGAAAATTTGACAACTGAAAGCTGCTTCTAGTTCGTTACTTCCGCAACACGATCAAGGTTGCCGAAAAAAAATTCGGAGTTTTCGTCAAAAAAAATCTCCAATTCTGTGTTTTGAACCTAAAATTCTGTGACGGTTTCTGTGACGCATTTTTCATGAAGTTCATAGGAAAATCATGTCAAATATCAACAAATTTGAAATTTCTTACAATTTTAATCGAAAAAAAATCAATTTACATTACCTTGTTTTCAAATTTTGTGACGGAATTTTGCTAAAAATTCTGTGATAATATAGATTTTTCTGTGATTTCGGCAACCTTGAACATGATCAGCATGCCACTCGTCGTCACCAAAGACAAGCGAAAACACTGGAATGAAATTACTGAAACACGCTACTACCAAATGAGTCTTCAGCCATGGTGGCTTTCGAGACGATGTAAATAGCCACCGCAATGTTTTGTTTCCCGAAGGCAGGACGACTACGTGGAAAACTACTCCACGGTTTTCTGGGACAGTTAACGGCGCTTCCACCAACGATGTACAAGCCGTAAGTTTCAATCAATAATTTGAAGCATTATTCTTCTAATAAAAATGTTTTTTTTTCATTACTCAGGCCTCTAATTAAACATCGAAGCCCGAAATTGTCAGGAACCTGATTAAGGTGTATGTATCTGGGCATTTTATTCATGACAAGAAAATCATTCGAGAGGATCGGTGTCATTATAGAGGTGGGTATCTTTTTATTGTACTACATGACAAATTTCTATGAATAAAACAAATTTGTATTTGGCAGGAATTGACAGAATGACTGTTCTCATGCTTTAGCTGAGCGCATGAGAGGTGGTGAAGGATCACCCGTTTCTTTTAACACCCTCTCAGTGGCCGGATACCATCACACCACGCTTACCAATCACCAGATCTCCAAATTGAGTCGTACCATCCGATCAAGAATAATTCTGTCACGAATTAAAGAATCTTCCTTCAATCTGCAGGAGAGAAAAATAGATTTGGCAATTGGCGAAAAATAAGCTTCAAATCGATATGTAGAATCCAACCTGGCAGATCAATAACATTCGCGTGACGAAGCACCACAGTTCACCTCTTCAGTAATTTGGTGCTTAAACTGGTGTTTTGAACATATCCCAAGAATTTTACAACGCAACACAATTAAGCAGTCACGAATCTTCTTGATCCGGAACGAGCCGAGAATTGTTTGCTACTACGGAATTAGATTTATCGAAGCCAATATCTAACTGATTTCGATCGATATTTCGAGACACAGAAAGGTAAGAAATAATTAAATTTTATTAACAAAATTTTAAGTTAGAAATTTTAAACCTATCGACCTGGGATCGAATCAATCGAATTTGAAATATTAATTTCTTATTATCGATTCATATCGATTCCAGAATAACGTGATTTTTAATTATTTTTTTTATTTTTGACAATATGTTTTCAGATCCCTAAAACATTATTTTGGACGATTTGAACTTCAAACGGAACACACGGAAGAAAATGACTTCGAGTTCATTCGTTCACCAGTCTTGGATCAGGATTCCCGAATATGATCAGCTAGCAGAGAGAAGGACTCGCGTTTAGGCTGATTATAGATTCTTTATGCCGAATCAGATCAGCCTCCACTATGAAACATGGCAAGCGTCATTGATAAGCGCAGGTTAGCAATCTGTTTTCTAATTTCCTCTTAAAACCGTTTAAAATGGTTACTGTTTAAGAATCCTCAAAATATTTTCTGTTCATTGATGAAGTAGATCTGTGTATATAAAGACACGCTTGAAATTTAAGTTTATTGAAATATTTATGTTTTTCGAATGAAACGACAGATTTCGTTCTATTGGTAAATTCTTCGTCCATTTTAATTCTTCTTGGAATGATATTAAGTTTCAGATAAAAAAGGATAAGAAACTTTAGGAGGAATTAAAATAACGTTCAAAACTTTACAGAACAAAAAGTTTCATGATCAATTTAACCTGAGATTGTATTATGATTGATAATATCAATAAAACAGTGTTTCTATTTTCTTTCCAGATATCATTCGTCAGGTGCTGAAAACAAGTGGACAAGATCTGGAACTACACCGACCATAATTACGGATGACCTCCTGCGCCCCAATTAAATTGCTTACGTTAGGTTTTGATTGATTGGATTCTAGGTAGGTAAATTGAGATTTGTTTAAAAATAAATATCAATAAAACGACACCTATTACCAAAACGCCTGTTTTTATTTTAAATATCATGAAACAACTATTCATAGAATCTTCTATTTCGTTTGATTTTATATCGTATTATCTTAGTTCGAAGAAATACCGTATCGTCGAAATGATTTGAAATAATGATTAACTGAAGATTACATGTATGATACCACTTGATTTTCAATCCAGAGAAAGTCTAGAAAAAAGCAAAAAAAATGAATGGTTACTCTACTTAACGACCATTTCACTGTATCGTAAAGTGCGTCCAAACGATTCCATTTCATGAAAAAATGATAAGTTTCATCTTACATTAATAATCCAAAACTATAGAAGTAATCTTTTGGGTGTCTTGGAAAGAAGATTATGAGAATAGTCATTGTATAATACTGCTCCATGCGGGATAATATCACGAACACTATCAGCGGCAAATAGGACTATAGTGTCCTGAAAAATCCTGATTTTTTTCATGGCGGTGCCTGATTTTTGTCAAAACCACCTGGCACCCCTGGTTTTATGCAACGCAGCGGGAAGAAATATTTCATATCACGGAAAATAATTAAGAGGTAAAATTTACCGAGTAACTGGGATGGTTTTTTTTTCATTCCTCTTTCGAGGTAAATTCACCTGCACTGCATATATTCGAAAAATTACGAGTATGTGTCTGCCTATATAGATTTTTGCAATTTATCTTCCAATTAAACAATATGTGCCACACATAGGCTTCAGAAAATATTTCAGTGGTATATGCATAACATGAACATTATAAAATTTCACACATAGATTTTAAATGTGTGAAATATTCGTTTGAAGTTATAGTGTTTTCGTTTATTGGCAGTGGCAACCTAGTTACCCACGAGTTTTGCCCTAACTGCTGTTATTATGTTCGGTTATTAATTCAGAAGTCCACTAGTTTTGCCCGAGATTTGAACCTCAAGCAGGCGGTTGCACCCCGTAAAAGTTGTCAATGTTGGGGGTAAACATAAAGGTGAGTATAGGTGAGTATAGCAACCATACACGGAAAATAATAAAAAGGTAAAATTTACCGAGATAGCCAAGGTAAACGATCGTGAAAGCCAAAAAGGTAGCTTCTACCTCTTCGAGGTGAAACTCACCTCACAGCGAGGTAAAATTTACCTGAATCGAGGTTGGAAAAAAGGTACAATTCACCGAGGAAAAAGGTGAATCCAAAAAAGGTAAATCTTACCTCGTAGCGAGGTGAAGTTCACCTGAATTGAGCTGAATAAAAAAGTATAATTCACCTAGAAAAAAAGGTAAAACCAAATAAGGTAAAACTTACCTCGTCGCGAGGTGAAGTTGACCTGGATTGGGCTAAACAAAACGGTACAATTCTTCTCGAAAAAAAGGGACTATTCACCGAACCCGTTTATTGAGGTTAAGCTTTTTTGTCATTCAGGAACAAGTTTTGCTTTGTGCATAATATGTGAAAATCGGAATAGAATGGTAAGTGTTTTCTTAGATATCATTTTGTTGTGCTGGTTCTCGTCATAATACATTGCTTTTGTTTCAGATCGACCCATAGAGCTTATAGGTGTATTCCACGTCATCCTCCAGCCGGAAAAGCCGAACCTGACCGGATTAGCCAAACAGAGGAGGTCATGAATGTCCGCAACGCAGGAGTATTCAGCGGCCATGGCGGCTCGGAAGAACGCGAAGCCGAATTACCGCAGTCCCTATTTATCTTCAATAAATATAATTTTTGATAGAATTTTGTATTTTTTAATTCTTATTGAAGAAACCAATCAAACCAACCAGCATTTACCTTTTAAATCAGTAAATGGGAAAACGGTATTATTTACTATTTTGCTAGGTGAATGCGAAAAAGGTAAAATATACCTTTTTGCTAGGTGAATTGAAAAAAGGTATAATTTACCTTTTTGCTAGGTGAATGAAAAAAAGGTAAAATTTACCTCGAAAGAGGGGTGGAAAAAATTCACCTCGCAAAAAGGTAAATTTTATCTTTTTTTTATTTTCCGAGTATATTTGCATCGTCCCGGGTAACGATTCTGTTCGTTTATTCAGAAAAAGTTTTGCCCTGCGCTAGTGGAGATAAACGAAAACGGCATTAGTTTTTGAGTCTACTTTCTGGCGTTTAAAATTGTGCAGACGAAGCTAATCATCGTTGAAAGGCCGACCGCTACTCCCGCAGACGGAAGAATTTTTGAAGTGTTTAAAGCTAAAATAAAGATTGCGCGCTCCTTCGACAGCTCAGGTTTTTTTCCCAATTGCAATTGCATTTGGAATTCGTAAAATCTTTCAAAAACGAGAATCATTAAAGCTATGTGTCAACTTATAAATCTTTTGTATCATTTATCAAATGAATCCAAAGATCGTATGTGTTTTGAAACATAAAATCAAAGTGTCGATTTTTTGCAGTGTGGGCAAAATCTGTGTCTGAAGCAGAGGTGCCAGTTGTCCTGATTTATCAGGACTTGTCCTGATTTTCGAAAGACCGTCCTGTGAATGAAGGGTCAAAAGTCTGTGTTTTACAGACAAATCGGGGCACCTGGCAACCCAGCGAGATAGTGCATGGTTTCTAAAGACGGGCAAAATCGAAATAAAATTTTGATTTTTCGTTTGTTAGTTCTAAAAAACTTAGGTTTTGTAATAAATTTAACATATTCTCGCACTCGAATCAATGTGGAAGCGTATAACCTGTAAATAATATATGTAAATAATATTATAACCAGAGGCTTCCGAGGCAGTATAAAAACATATTGGGTCCGAAGCGTTTCTATCTTTGCTTTCTTTTATCTTCTGATTTGCGGTAAACGCGCGGTAAACCCACATTTCGCTCGCGTATCAAAAATATCAATTTGTCATGTGTGATTTTAAAAAAGTGCCACTAATTGTTACAAAATGATAGAGACATCCCATATTGTAAGCTTAGCTGCCGTTTTAGGATCATTCTTAATAGGATTCAAGTATGGCAAGAAGCTCACGAGGCCAGGATCAAATGCCGACAAATCCTCGGTACAGGAAAGCCGCAAGTCAAACCTGCAGGAAAATGTAAGTTTTTCCTACCCATTAGTAACTTAAAATCATTTTAACGAGAATAAATGATTTCCTTAACATGAACTAATAGAATTGTAACCGACAGGCTGCGTTGAAGTTAGTAAATTGCAAATAAATTTTAGATATTTTCCGACTTTGGAGGCGAGTACAAGATGATTCTGGTCGTGCGGAACGATCTGAAAATGGGTAAAGGAAAGATTGCAGCTCAGTGTGGCCACGCTGCTGTTGGCGCTTTTGAGGGTGCGCTCAAGAAATCTCCTGGGGTACTCCGCAAATGGCAGCAAAGCGGTCAGGCCAAGATTGCCGTAAAAGTCGAAACCGAGCAGCAGATGATGGAAATCTATCGCTCGGCAAAGGCTAATAATTTGAACTGCTGCCTTATTCGAGATGCTGGCCGAACACAGATCGAACCGAACAGTAAGACCGTCCTTGCGATTGGACCGGCACCGAATCAGATTCTCGATACCGTAACCGGTCACTTGAAGCTGTTGTAATCGAGTTTTATCCAGAGATTGTGTATTCTAAACTCGGTTTCGGGAAGCTGGTGAAATGAGATGTAACTTAATATATCTTCATGTACAAGTCTGACGTGTGTATTGTTTTTTTTTAATCCGAGAGACCCTCTCTATACATTGCACTCAGAAATGAAAATATTATAAAAAATAATTAGATATCAGGTATTCGCTTATTACTCTGACGATAATAAGCTGGAATCATGAAAGCATAATAAAATTCACAATCATTTCTTATCGAGAAATGATCCAATGAATAAAATTTAATAACCGCGAGACAACACACATTCATACCAGAAGAAACGCGTTACGTAATTTATAAATGGCCCTAACTATAACCATTTTCATTAATTTATGGAAGGTGTAACAAAACCCACTCCTAATGCTAATAGGTAAATGTCATAAAGTTCATAAATAATATTCAAAATATGTCCCAACAGCAATAAAAATAAGACAAAGATAATAACCATGTAAACGCGTCAACATACCCACAGTGAACGACTTTCGGCTTATTAATCTTTTTTTTATTACTAATAGTAGTACATATATTTATTGAACATGTATCATCTTTTATATCGAATAACTAATCGAATAGGTATATTATTAACAATCTGGATCTAATATAAAGTACTCGCTTTAAAACCACAAACCACCACCGTCATCATTATCGTCGTTCTCGTTTCCATTGTTGAAGACGTCCATTTGAAGATTATTCTGCTCGTCGTCACTATCCGAGATAGCGAGATCTTTATGCAGCGATGACAAAGGTGGCAATCTCGACGTCGTCTGCTCCTGTTGCGAATACAATTGCTGTTGCTGGATTTGACTTTGTTGAACGTCGATTTGCTGATATTGCTGCGGCTGTTGGAATTGCTGCTGCATATTTTCATCCAAAGGTTGATTCTGTTGCTGAAACTGAAACTGGCTACCACCGACAAGCAGATCGGCCTGATCATTACCGGCACCCAATGGTCGGTTAGTCATACCGGACAGGAAATCACTGGGATCGTAATTGGGATCAATCTCCAGCGATTCATCCGCTGTTTGGTTGAATAGTTGCTGTTGTTGATTAACTGCAGCATCCGCTGCCTGGTGGCCATCGCCTGCACCCTCCGTAGGCTGCAGCATTGATGAACTGGAAGCCGCATTCGATTGATCCAGCATCACCGAAACGCCCTCGTTGTCACTCATAGTTACCTCTTCAAATTCCTCATCATCCGAAGAATATTGACCACCTCCTTCTGTAATAAATTATGCAAGGGATTAATTTCAAGTTTTATGTTTGGTTGTTCTCTGCAATCTGTAGTAAAAAGATTAGAAAGGATGATGATACCCTGAGATCAAGTATAACGTGCCGAATAGCTTTTTTCGAGGACTAAACGTTAAGTGAGCAAGATATGCACGATGCTTGTTGAGGGACTAAAAATGCTTTCTATAAGATATAAATATGCTTTTTAAGGCCCCAGTACATTTCGAATAACGGAAAATGTATAATTAGATAAAAATGCACTAAATCTAACTAAGCATTTAGATTTTCTAATACTAGCTAGCGTAAAGGATTATTCGAAACATGCAATATTTACAGTGCACTGTGTGAATAGATTAGGGATCGGTAACAGCTACCTACCAGTAAGAGTTCGATAGTGGGTTATGAACTTTTTTCAAACTTACCTCGTTTGAAACTTTTTACGAATCTACTGCCACTACCTAGAAAGCTTCCACCGTGCTGCCGTTGGAATGATTGCTGTCGTTGTTGTTCACCATATGGGTAATTACTGGTGGGTTCACTTTTTATTTGCCTGCCGTCCGTAACCGAAGTGCCAGTATTGGCCATCCAGTTCATTTCATAGGCCGAAGCCGATGGATCGTTGACCCATAAATCCGAAGTTGATGCACCAATAGGAATCCCAGAAGAACCAGCAGCCGCCATCGACATGGGATTCGCAGACACCATTAGACGATTTGCCTGATACGGTTGGTGATGATGAAGATCACCATGAAAACTACTCTGGGTACTATTATCATCGTGGACGAGCACCCCGTCCCTGCTGTGCGAAAGAAAACCTTCTTTTTTTGGCCGACCACGGACCCGTTTCGCCAGCATCTTGTTCATCATCTGCGACATCGCCATGCCAGGGAATTCTGCGGTCGAAGATTTATCACACGGTTACGGGACATCATTTCGTTTACACACATGTTTAAATGGACTCGCTTGTTTAAACAGATGATGTAGTGTTTGTGAGGTAGTATTTTGTCGTGTCGGTAAAGAAATTACATAAAGTCGAAAGCATTCACGCAGCAGTTATGTATGATGAAATTTCACTAAACGAGCGACACACAGTTAATGGAACTTTACACCAGTACAACAGCACGAATAAATAACAAATTAGTAATAAAAATTGGAAAAATTAAGATTTTTTTTTTTGGTATCTGTCGTAGGTGCAATTTGCAAGCCTCATGTCGTAGCAAATAAATTGAGTTTCCCAGGAATGAAAGTTTACGCAGTGAGTTGCCTGTAGAAAAGTCTCGAGCGCGAACTGTCAATAAGTGTACAGTTAAGTAGCTGCGAAACCAGCCAAGTAGAGATCTACAGAAAACTAAGCGTCCAAACTTTCATGCACAAAGTAAGTAACTTGCCGTGAAGCGTTTGGGCTCGAATCTGTGCTGATCATTGACAAAGTTATGTTTACAGGATTAGAAAATGGGATTCAGAACCACCAATTCAACCAGTTTAGCTATCGCACATAGGGCTGGATATCCAAGGTAGTTATTGAGATTTTTTGTATCCCTTTTTATGACCCGGAAACATATTAGATTTCTTTCACAGCAAAGCTTGAAAGCTAATTCGAAACAATTTGAAATTTTGAAAACTATTATGATTTAAGTTGTTTTGCCAAAGGCAATTAGCAAACCGTTACTAAATCGAAAGATTACTGATCCAACCTATATATGAGAAATTACCTTTACCGACGTACCTGTTCGAATGGAGTTGGGGCCGGTTTCAAAAACAATTTCGAAAAAGGAACAACCGAAGAACACATTGTTTATCCAAACAACTTGAAACAACTTAGCAAAGTATACAAATTTGAATGAAACCAAAGACAATACGATCCCGTTAAATGCGTTGTACGTGATATTTAGTAGATACTCGTTATTTATATACTGAATGTGTCGTACAGAATTTTTAGTGTCTGGTGAGTGTGTGTGAGTTAACGATGATAATGCAGTGTTTAATTTAAAGCTATTATTGTTATTACTTGCTGGTAAACCTACGTACATGCAACATTAAATAGATCACACAGATGAACAACATGACAATACCTGAGCAATTAAAAAAATGGTTAATCATGCATTTTTATCTCGTGTAGTAATGAATTCAATCGAATATGAACCAAATTTTACATTCCAGTACATAATATAAAAAGGACAATTTTAAAGACTCTCTATTAGAAGCATTGGATTATCAAACCGTAACCAAGAACTAAACACTTACCTTCTTCGGGATGATTTTTCTTCGGTCTGCCACGAATCTTCTTGCTGGCGTCGAACATGCTTTTTTTTGCCAATCCACTGGGACCGGGTCGGCTTGAATTCATCGACCCAGCTGATGAAGGCCGTTCCAAATTGCTGGTATCGCCTTCGCCGTAATCTGGCGAAGTATCTCGAGAACCTTGGAAAAACTGAGAAACATGCAAGTGTTATAAAAAGTATTCATTTTAAAAAATATAAAATGAAAAAAAAAATACCTTCGCATCGCGTTCGTCGTCTTCCCAATCGATATCTTCATTGCGAGCACGTTCTTGAACGAGTGCAATGTTTTTCTCAAGCTGGCCCATGTTATCCATCTGAGAAAAAATCAAACATCAACTTAAGTTCAACTCGATATTTTAAACTTCTACTCACAGCATCCAAAGCTTGTCGCACAACTTCGACCATGTGGCGGGCCTGTCGGGTAAAATTGGCCTCCGCTCCATTGTACGTTTCACAATTGTCGGCAATTAGAATTATATCCTGTAGGAAATCCGCTCTCGAGTGGTACTTGTGAGTAGCAATTTTCTTGGACACCTTTTCCAGATCCATCGGCTTCCGAATGATGGTGTAGTAATCTTTAACTAACCGCTTGTTGACCGGTTTCAAAAATGGCCAACTTTCAGGCATAGCCTTCAGCGGACCGTTCACGTACTCTCCAAGCATGTAGGACAAGGCCACCTGATCATCATCGTCCAACAGAGGATTGATACTTTTTTCGAGCCGAGCTAGGCGGTCTTCTTTTTCCTGCATCCGATCCTTACATTTTTGCAGCATCCTTTGGGCTGCAATCGTAAGTGAACTCTTGGCTCCGTTGTACAGGGAGGAGTTTTCCACTATTTGATTGATATCTGCAATAAATTCGTCTCTCGTTTGGTACTTCTTTTGGCGAATGTGCTCTCGAATAGTTTGCAAATCCATCGGCCTCTGTACTATTTTATGGTAATCTACAACCTACACAAGAAAGTTTCATTATCTGATAAAACATAGTAATAAATCGAAACATATTTATTTTCAAAACCTGCTATTTTGAGAAGGTTAAACAAATAAACTAACGGTCTTACCTGTTTAGCATTGACCGGGAACATAAACGGAGCAACGTCCGGCATATCTCGCAGTTCGTTCAAAAGTTGTTCCAGTATCGAAGAAAATACCACCAGTGGATCCGTTCTCCTGCGGTTGGCTGTTTTGTGGCGCTTGAGGTAATCGCAGTTGGCATCGCCACCAACCCGCCGTTTTTTCTTTCCTACTGCTTCTTTGGGAACCTTCAACAGAAGCGTTCTTCTCTTTACATCTTCGTGGCGCTTCAGCAACTTTCCGCTCAACTTTACTTTAGTACCGTCGACGTTAACCAAATCCTCATCATCTGCGTTCAATTCTTTTTCAATTTCTTCCTCTTGTTCCTCGGTCATGGCCACATTCACCGATGGAGTTGGAACTGTTCCCGTGTACAGCGGACAAGCCTTGTTTGTTCTCATGTGACCCACTTGACCACAGGCACCACACTTAAGTTTCAAATCTGGCTTCAATTTAACTTTCTTTCGAGACGATGGGCTGCTCTCCTTAGTGTGACTTTCTTTGGGCGTCGAAAGGCTGGTGTTCGATTTGGAACTGCCCGGAGTTTCGCGATCACCAAGACTAATCGGTGTACCCACCGAGTGTTGCTGTTGATTTTGCTGCTGAAGCATGCCAATTTTCAGTTGATTACGTTTAATACGACGAAGTTGTTCTTGAATTCGTCTTTTTTCTCGCTTCATTTCCTCCTTCTGCGCTTCATCCAGAGTGGCAAACTGACGAATGAAGGCTTCGTCTTTAGTGGTTCGAATTTTAACATACGCATCGATGACCGGCGATCTTCGAACAATTTCCACCCTAGTGAATTCGCGACCTTCAGAGTTTTTGAATGTTCGTGTAATTTTGAGAATTTTTGCTAAAACAAAGGATCTGTTAAAATATACTGTTCTACAAATGCATTCGCATAAAACTTACTAGTAGGAGGAGGAATCTCCTTTAAATCATCATCCTTCCCTTTTTTTCCTCCTTTCGAGCTGCCCTGTTCTTCCATTATTTTTCTGAGCAATTCCTGCCTTTCCTGTTCCTCCCTCTCCAGCGACAGTTGAGTGGAAGTTTTCTTGTTGGCCAACATATTTTCCAAATTTTTACCTAGTTCCTCCAAATCGGATTCTTCAGAAGCCGTCGATTCACCCTCGTCTGTAGAGAGAACTTCCGACGAAGCAAGAACTCGATTTTGCAGATCGAAGATCCGCTGGCATTCTTCCTTGTAACGCTCTTGATGTTCGGCGATGGAAAAACGATTACCACGCGAAAACTTATCCATTCCTTCTTCGCCGGCCTTTGCCTTTTCCGTGGACAACGTTCGTACAACGTCAATAACCTCCCAGCGGGATAATTTTTTTATTTCCTCTTCCGGTACTTGGAATTTGCGTAGCAAAGCTTTGGCATTGTTCAGCGAAAGTCGACGCAAATCGGCATCCGTTCCAGTGACAGTACGCTTCGGCTGGCTTTCTATTTCCTCTTTGTTTTGCTAGAATGGGATTGTTTTATACTTATTGAGCTTATTGCCTTATTCCTAAATATAATGAAATTTGTGTCCCAAACATTAATTGAGAAACACCCACATGACATAAAAACAAAATGCAATACTAACCGTAGGTTTGTTTGGCATTCGTACATACGAGAACCCTTCGCCGCAACCGGTTGGATCACAAGGGCCGTTCAGCTGTAGGATACATTTTCCCCTCATTGCCTGTATGTAGGCCCTCGTGGTGTTCCAGGGAGCCACCTTTACCTCATCATCCATCTTTAGCTGCATTTCTTCGTCGTCGTCCTCTTGCTGAGCGAAAATAAACTTCTCGCCGTAGCCAGCATCTTTGAGGCGCTGCTCAGCAGCTATCATGCTGAAATACGCACAGCACTGTTCGGGAGAGACCATCGCGCGGATTTCCTCCTCCGAAGGGAGCCGAAACTCGGGTTTAATGACCCAAAAATTCGAATCCATACCTGTTCTCTTGAAATCGGCGCATTGCTTCAAGCGCTTCCGAATGCTACTCTCAGAGTGTGCCGGAAAGGCTTTTTTGATGTCATCCATACGAATTTTGCGTGGATTGTCTTTGCTCTTCCAGAACAAACGATAGATGAAAACTTGCAAAAAGTCTCGGACAAAATTATTCGCCCGTTTAGAGTTTGGTCCGGGCACCTCGTACAACGGACATTCTTGGCCAGCAGTGAAAAGGGCATCAATTTCTCGAACGAAATAGCTGCTACGGGTACGGATAACTAGAAAATCGGATTCCTGAACGGTATGTGGGTAAATCGGCGCCCGGTACATGTTATTTTCAACCACCTGTATGCACTGACCAGGATGCAGAATTCCGAGGAAAGGTGAAGTGTGCGCAAAGTGAATTTCTCCGAAGCGATATTCCTGGGGTCCAGCATCTTTGGCCACCTTTCGTTTGTAATAATTCTTTATTTTCGTGGCCATTCCAACCTGATTCATAAGAGGAGGATGTTCTTCGCAGAATTCCACCAAGATAAGTTCTCCGTCACGACCTGAAAGATCATCAGGAGTGCGCATGAAGAAGACATCTCCACCACCAGAAGCAATCCGTTCCATTTCGCGTTGTTTGGCTTTCTTTTTTATGTGTTTGAGGAGTGGTAAAACAGGTTGGGGATCGATGGAGGAAAGTGCTCCGTGAGAATATTTTTTCATCGGTGGTCGATGGAACATACGCAATTTCATCGGACCCATATGAGTGGGAATAAATGGAGCTCGAAGTTCGACAACTGGAGTTGAGTGTTGTAGTAAGTTTCCACCTCCGACTTTGAGTTTAAGAGTTGCTTCCGAAGATTTGGCCATATAGTAAACATCGTTGGATATGTTGAACGGATCACGATCAGGACTTTTGGGTGGTGGTGGTGGAGTGTCTTCGGCAAGAACGTTGATTACGCCAGCCTTTCCGAGCAAAATTTTCGACTTTTTGACATGAGGATGTGGGATTTTAACCTTCGGTGCAGGACCAGTATTTCGGATAATCTTTGACGGATCGATATCATCCGGAATGCCAAGAATGATATTTTCATCATTGGGATCTAAAGTGAGAACTTTTGGTTTGGGAACTTTGCTCACACACTCTGCATCCCAAATGACCTCATCTTCCCATTTACTGTAGACAAGTTCTTCATTTTCGACAGGGAAAATGCTGTACCAGGTATCGTCAGATTCTTCCTGTTTGTTTTGAGCAGCATTGATTATCATTTGCGTTTTACTCATTTTACTTTGGGCAGAGCTCATCGGCTTAGAACTTCCAACTGCGGGTGATGCAGGTATACTTTTTCCCGGCTGACTGAAGGCTCCAGCTGTTCGAGAACCACTGGAAGGTACCCAACCAGCCGCGTTTATTTTTGAATTGAGCTTCTGCATAACTTTGTGTTTGATGTCATTTCCATCCCAAACCACGTCGTCTTCCCAGTGCAACTGAGAAACCATTAGAAATGCGTCATCCGGAATCGGTTCTCCTTTGATATCTACTTCCTCCCTACGGTCTGTTTGCTTAAACCCGTAATTAAAACCTTCGCCTGTTTCTGGGACATCTAACATATCATACCAAACTTGAGCTGGTCCAAATCTCCAGTCTGCCACTTTTGGTTTAGAATCGCCATTGCTATCGTTTAAGGGCTTTTCTTCTTTTTCTTCTTCTCTAGTTAAACTTAACAGTTTGTCCTCATCATCGGAAACCCAATGGTCTCGGGAAGGTGCAGGCGCATACACAAAATCAAAACCTCTTCTCCTCTTGGGTTCATCAGAATCTGAGGTTGAATCTGAACCATCTTTCATTTTTAGCTTTTGTTGTTTCTTCTTTCGACGGCGACGCACACTTCGCCATATTTGAGGTAAGCTGGAAATTTTGCCAGGACCAAATAATCTAGAAAAACGAAGAACTTTATCCGGTCGGAAATCCGGAAATAGATCTCGAACGTCAACGTCGGCATATTTTGATGGCAACATAGCCGCCAATGGTGTATCTAACTTTCGTTCTACTTTGGGTTTTTCTGATGCTGGATCTTCGCCATCTGCTCCGCTTATTGGTGCGCTAGGAGGAGGCATGAGATCCTTATCATCCGGAATACCATCATCCTCGTCGTCACCGTCATCTTCGGAGCGATCGCGACTTCTTCCAGAAACCTTCTTCATGTCGACTTTGCTTACGGGAATTGATGCCTCGATATCATCATAATCTTCTTCATCTCCATCGGAATCTTTGCGTAATTTTCTCTGCTGGGATGGCTCGATTGCCACAGGCAAATCTTCTGCTAATTCATTGATATCGGAATAATCGATTGCATCATCGGCTTTGATACGATAGTTTCCGCCGTCATCGTCGTGCCGATCATAGCGATTATCATCACTGGAGGATGAATCGTCGCTGTCACTATTGTACACGGGTTTTTCAGTGCCATCCGTGAGAACATCATCCAGCAAAGACGAAAGACCCATCCTACGTTTCAAGACAATAAAAGAACATTAATAGGAGAAATAAGGGCATAACTAGACCCCCGGCGAACGTGCACCCCTTTTTTTACTGAAATATTTTTGGAAAACCAACTGTGTGACCAAAAAATTATAATTTTTGGGCGATACAAAATAGCCATTTTCGATTGAGTCAACTTCATCTTAAATCAACCATGATGCTCCTCAAATATTTCCCTCCAAGTTTTGGGTTTTCTCCACAAGGTGCCCGCTATGACCTTATTTCCACTTCATAGTTATTAACGGAAGCAATTATAATTTTTACCTTGATAAAGATGAAAGATGTTGTTTGGCTTCTTCATCCAAAAAATCATTTTCCAGCCGACCCTGCTCATCGACATTGCCGAACAGGAAACCGGCCAAATTCAGTTCTCCGTCTCCATCGTTATCGTTGTCATGATCATTATCGTTATCACTATCGTTGTCCATCATTATGATGAAGCGGGGACAAACATAAGCCAAATAGAAAGAGCCAATTCTGTAATACAGAACGAGAAAACAGCTGATTTTATCACCAACAATATCGGCGAATACAATGGGCAAGAAAACCATGTGAAAAACAAAAGGTTTTTTGCACTTACACACACCACTACGAAGACAAAAAAAATCGCCGAGCTACGTTCGGACAGCCGGACCGACAAGCTGCCGCTGAGCTGTTTTATATTTGCAGCTAGCGCTTTGGAATTCAAACGAAACTCAAAACTAACGCTTGATACGGATACTATTTTTACCATAGAACAATCTAAACAGCACTTTTTACCGTTTTAAGCTTTTTTTCTTAGGAAATTATTAAATTTAAAACAAAAGAAGCCGCTTTGCCTTCACGCGATGATGAAAAATTGAGCTGTTATGCCGTGCACACGCTCGTTTTCATTTAACCATTTTCGAATGAAAAATAACCATTTTCTGGGTTTTCCTGCAGAACTGCCAATATGGTTATTTTTCATCAATATTTTAAGGTACAATTTTAACCATATTCCTAGTTTTCGGGTATTAACCGAAAAAAGGATGAAAATTTAACCTCAATCGTGAAAGAGAAAAAACATGGTGCATTTTCGTAATCGTTCGAGGGATCGTTCTTGAAGAGAATAATTATTTGCTGTAGAATTTTAGTTAATTCCAAGCGTAAACTGGTGCAATTATTGATGCACGGTAAGTTATCATTTTCTAACATTAATTTTATTTAATATTAGTGATTTTTTTATTTTTGCAGGGACCGGATAATCATACCAAATTTTTCTTACCCGTAGATAAACGGAAGAAGTTCCAGCTCTATAACGAACTACACCGCTTTGGCAACCAAACAGCGAAAGCAAGAAATTTTGAACCTCCTGCTGGAATATTTGCCTGATAATTTTCACCCCATGGCTGCCCGGAAAATCAAGTGTCGGATTTGGATTCCGGCACGAGTATTGGCGAGACAGCGATCTGCCGGATTGGAATCAAACGACAGACCTCAACACATAGCCCAAGCAACCAAAAGTCGAGTCTTTACTTAAAGATGGAGCTCCGAAGTTCACATTTGGCTGAAAAAATGTTTTACGGGAACTTCAGGTGACTCTTGTCGCGTAAAAGTTACTCAGGAACTTCCATCGCCCTTTGAAAGGTTAATACTATCGATAACGGAACTTCTAAGCGCTTTTAATGGAACTTCTTTCAAGAAGGTCGATAAAGTTCCCGTTACATTCCAAAACGCACCATTAAGATACTTGAAGGTGTTTTAAAGAACCTATACGGGAAATCTAAGCGACATGACAAAAATGTTTTTCAAGAAGGTCGATAACGTTCGCGTAACATCCTAAAGCGCACCATTAAGAAACTTGAAGGTGTTTTAAAGAACCTATAAGGGAATTCTAAGCGACATGTCAAAAATGTTTTTCAAGAAGGTCGATAACGTTCGCGTAACATTTTAAAGCGCACCATTAAGATACTTGAAGGTGTTTTAAAGAACCTATATGGGAATTCTAAGCGACATGTCAAAAATGTCTGTCAATTTCTCGTCATGGTATTTGTTTTGTTTATATCTGTACTGATATTTACAAATGGAATTCAAGATTTTTTCGAATTTTTCTTATAAATGTTAAGATATTCGAATAAATTTCTGATGATGCGAATTTTTGTTATGATTCATATTGTGTACTGAAAGTCCTTTGAACGAAATAAGGTACCTTCTATTGACCAACCCACTCAATCATCTCTAATGACATTAAGTTTAAATACTAATCATTACAGTGGCAATTAACTATTGCTGGATTGGTCGAGAGGCTGGTAAGTTTCATTGCAACCTAGAGAGCAGCGGTTCAATTCTCTAGGCGTGTAAGCAGCTTTTGTAATCAAAACAATATAATTGAAATCAATGAGATAGACCATGATAGACCGGCAACCTACCAATCTGAAATGTGGTTGTCAGAGCGATCTGTCAATCGGATTTTTTTTTCGGCGCGTAGAAATTTCTTGACATTCTCTTAGAAGCTGAATAGCGTTCTCTACAGCCACCTAAACGAACTTGAAAGTAGCTTTAAGAACTTAAATTTTGGGCTGATTAGCATTCTCTTCAGACACAAACGAGAGCTGATTAAGCTTCTATGGAACCTTTTTAAGGGAATTCTGGTTGCTTGGGAGATGTCGTTCACATATCCGGAACCAGAACCAGAACTGATGGTCATCGAATGTCAATAGCTTAGCAGCACCAAAAACTTGGATGATCCCAGATGGCCAAAATCTCCCCCGACTTAGCTTGGAGCACGTAGGCATCGGAGCGGGTCGTAAATCGTTGGGCAAAGGTTTGCCGCTTGGCTTTAGCTCCGGGCTCGATAAGAGCGATCAAGGCAAGGACATGTTCACGTTTACAGCCTAGTCCGAGGGCTCCGAAGAATCCGGCATGGTTGAAACAAATTACCCTGCTTGATTTGGAAGATTTCCATTCGACGAGTTCGCGAAAATACTGGCCGGACTGCACGGCAATAAAAATACTTGTAGGAATACACTACAATACTTTCGACAATAAACAAAACATTTCAAAATCTTATTTTTTTTCTGACTATCATAGCTGCAATTTTCATCAGAGGAAAAATGCTCCTTAAATTTCAATTAAAAAATAACCATTTTCCAACTTCTTCGCCAAATAAAATACGGTTAAAAAATAACCATATTTCAACTTCTCCCCGAAAAGTCATTTTATGAGTTCTCATGGAGAACTCATAAAATGGCATTTCCCGGGAAAAGGTCTAAAATGGTTATTTTTGAATCTTAAATGGTTCAATAGTTTCTAGCGCACGCTAGAAACTATTAAACCATTTACGTTTCAAAAATAACCATATTTGACCTTTTCCCGAGAAATGTCATTTTATGAGTTCTCCATGAGAAGTCATAAAATGACTTCTAGGGGAGAAGTTCGAAAATGGTTATTTTTCAACCGAATGGGATTCTGGAAGAGAAGTTGAAAAATGGTTATTTTTCAACCTTAGCGCTATGTGGAAACAAAGCGGCATATGGTTATTTTTTGTTGTGATTAATGGGATTTTCAAATTAAAAGAAAAGAGATTTTAGAAGTTTTGAAGAAATTGCTTCTTTTTTTTAATTAAATGCAAACATTTCAATCACATTTGCGTCGCTTTTTCTACACAAACAATTTTCTTGGTTGGATCAGATCCGATATCAAATAATAGTTCTTTTTAGGTCTTAAAATGTGCTTTAACCGATTGTTCCGGATAGTTTCTACATATCAATTGATCTAACAATAATATAGATGGGGCGACCACAATAATTTAATTTCCTAATATTTGCTTCCTTTCCTTTTGTAGTGACGAACTGCAGCTTGAAACTAAAATAACTGAATTGGTTGTTGTCGAAACTCGATAATTGATTTGCTTTTTGTCTTTGGGCTGAATCATTTTTTTCAAAACTTACGTTGTCCTAGAATCTGTTTTACAATTTGACTTGCTTTTCAGCACCTAACACTAGAAGTTTTGAACGTTAACGAATCCTCAAAAAACTATAAACATTTCAATAAAGGTTTCCAATGATTTACTTTCTGAGTAACCTAACTGATCAATGAATGTTGCTCTAGTATTGCTGAAGACGCAACTTTCTGGGGTGGGGTGGGTCAGGAGTTTTGGGCGTTGGGCTGATGGGAAAATTGCACATAGCTCGAAATGCTTGGTGATTTTAATGTGATTTTCCTTCATGCCGCCACGCCTACAGGAACGTTCAAAGTTTCGCGTTGATGGTTTTCGACCATTTTCTCGGGAACGTCTTAAATCCAATCTGACTGGCAGCTTCTTACACCATCTGAGACTGTCCACTTGACTTGGCCTGGACCATTTACTAGCTCTTCTAGCTCCGTGTTTAGCTCAATTGCTGGCTTATCTGACGCCTCACCGTTTCCCACTAGCAGCATCCTCGATGAAAACTCGCATCTCACAGGTTTCCGGATCTGCCCGAGGCAAATTTTCGACTGCTCTGATTATAGAAAACTAGCCGTAATATCGGACACTCTTGTTGCCAACCCGAAGTTTAACGCGTAAGAGGAAATCTTCCGATCAAATGTGGAGGCAGGTTTGGATATGCTAAAAGTGAATTAAAAAGATTTTAAAATTAAAGCACAGATTCAAGACTCAGAATTTACATTTATTTACCAACCTTCGATCCTAGGAAGTCGATTGTTTTCGCCAATGATAAACCAGATCTTCTTCTCGACCATGTTTGGATGTAGCTTCATCCAGGCCTTCTCCGCCATCATTCGGGGTTTCATTTTGTACGAATGAAAAGATACCACATCCAGATGAATCCACGATACTCTTTTGCCAGGTACTACCAGGAGCGTCATTCTAGGCTTCTTCATTGCATAATTGTACACCTTCCGGATGGTGTGGGAACCGATTACGATGCTTTTATTTTTGTTAGGTGTGACTTCAACGATGAACCGGCACAGCTTTTCCCGTAATTATTGGAACTGGAAGCGGAGCTCTCACTTGGCGCACTGAAATTAGTTTTATTTTTGTTAGTCGTCAGGTTTGAAATAAATTAAGGATTACCTTTTAGAAACTCCTTCATGATAATTCGATTTTCAAGGACAGGTGAACTATAGCAATTAAAGAAAATAATTGAAGAACACGTTCGGCTGCACCATCAATTACTTTCAAAATGGCGATTAAACACCAAGTTTTCAACCATTTTCTGGTTATTGCTCGAGAACTACTAATATGGTTAAATTTGCAACAAGATAAATTATTGAAAAATAACCATATTGGCAGTTTTCAAGCAAAAGCTTAAAAATGGTTATTTTTGATCCATAAATGGTTAAGTAAAAATGAGCGTGCGTGTGACATGTGAAATCAGGGATGCCAGGTGTTGAGGATAAAAAATCTGGGCAATTTTGAAAAAAAGTCTGGGAGTGTCTGTGCATAAGGAAGATCACAAATTTGACACTAAACAAGAGGTTATGCGTGTGAGCGGGGCGGGGAGGGGGGGGAGGGTGTTTTGCTGTGGGTTATTTTCAAGTTGAGAACTATACAACAAACACTGTTTCCTACCACGTAACATAACATTAAAAAAATGGGGGTTTAATGATAATTAGTCAAATACGTCAAATACCTATGGATACAAGCGAGATTTCAGTCTAATCTGGCACTTACGGATCAAATTCGATACACGAATATTGATTTCATCACTCAATTTTGAAAGTCTGTAAAATCTGGGCACTCTTAGTAAAAATCTGGGCAAAATCTGTGTCTGACCAATATCTGGAAGAAGGGTCAAAAGTCTTGGTTTTACAGACAAATCTGGGCACCTGGCAACCCAGTGTGAAATGCATGTGTTTGCTGGGTTGCCAGGTGCCCAGATTTGTCTGTAAAACCAAGACTTTTAGCCCTTCGTCCAGATATTGGCCAGACACAGATTTTGCCCAGATTTTCGCTGAGAGTGCCCAGATTTTACAGACTTTAAAAATTGAGTGATGAAATCAATATTCATGCACCGGATTTGATCCGTAAGTGCCAGATTAGACTGAAATATTGCTTGTATTCATTGGTATTGGATCAATCATTCATTAAACATTTTATTGTTTAAATAAGATCGGCATGGAAACAGTAGGAAACAGCGTTTGTGGTATAGTTCTCAGCTCGAAAATAACCCGAATACCTACTACAGGACAACCAGACCAACAAATAACCCCCCCCCCCCCCCCCCCGCTCACACGCAACATCACATTTCTTGTTTAGTACCAAATTTGTGATTATCCTTATGCACAGACATACACTTTTTTTCAAAATTGCCCAGATTTTTTATCCTCAACACCTGGCATCCTTGTGTGTTTGTGACATTTTTTTCATGGTACACGGAAAAAAAATTGCATGGCGTTTTCAAATACAGCCAGCGATGTCAGGTGTCCTGATTTTCCAGGATTTGTCCTGATTTTCGAGAGGCCGTCCTGATTTTTTCAAAAACGCTTGAATTGATCTGATTTTTGAAAAATGACCTCTAAAACGTCCTGATTTAAAAAAAATATCTAAACGATAAGTAAATTTTTTGTGAAATGGTGAGAAAATCAAACAAATCTTTAATAAAGTTGTTTAACTAGTTTTACCGATGATAATCTTTAGTTCAAATGATATCTAAATAGTGTTTTTCGATCTTGACTTCGGGCCCGCCAAGTTTTTTCTCTTCTTAGTTGCATAATTTGAGGCGTCTTCAGCCTGTATTTCACCTTTAGTTATGCAATCTAAGCAGAGCTGCTTGTTATTTTGGTCAATTTGATGCTGTCCTGAAAAATCCTGATTTTTTTCATGGTGGTGTCCTGATTTTTGTCAAAACCACTTAGCACCCCTGAATACAGTGCCGTCTCTGGCAAGGTTTTTAGAAACTCAAGGTTCTCTGACTTTCACAATAAGTAGGAACCCCGCGCAACACCGATTCGAGAAACATTCGAATGGGCACATTGCTATTATTTGCGTTTCGATTGCAAATAAATGCAAATATCAGTAATAATGAATTCATGCAACCAGTGCTGATAAATATCGCTCATGGTCGTCCGACCTTAACAAAGTAATCTATATGAATATCATTTCTTTGAAAATCCTGTCATAAAGCGACGCGATCAAAGCATTCAATGTTTCTGTCATCTTGTTGCTGACAGGAATTAATGTTGCATGACCTTTGTAGCATGCCAACCCAGCGATCGCGTTTTTTTATTTACAAAAAAATCTCGTTTATGAATCGACAGCAAGCAATAAAGTTCGAGCTGTTTTCGGGTCATGAACGAATAAATCTCACCAGGCTAATTCCTACAGACCGGATCAGGTAAGAAGTGTTCGTTTTTTGTCGATAAAGGTCTAAAAACGAAATTTGGTTTAACAGGAACGTGGAAGTTGGACTAACCGTTGGCCATCTAGCATCGACAAATTTTCCTCGGAACCGCTTCATATTTTCTGACTTCGAGGAAACGTCTGTTTTTGAATTCAAGAAACTTCCAGTTGGTTTGGAAATAGAAAACCCACTCTAGTCCGGATTCAGGTATTATCCAGCAACTCGGATAACCAAGCTCGCTAATCCTGTTCCGATTGTCATCGAGTAGTTCAGAGCATCAACCACTTCCGTCGATTTACCAGGTCTTCCAAAATGAAAATCTTCCACCACCGTTTATTCCGGAAGAGATCCAATATAGATCGGCACTTGGCAAATTGTTATCACTGGGTATGGTGAAGCATTTTAAATAATTTTGTATAAAATAAACGTTTTGTTTCGTGGGTCAATTTCAGTATTTTACTTAGTTGATTGAACAACAAAAATATCCCCTCGTTTGATTCCGATGATCTCTTTTAAATTTTATTTTGATTGTATTGATTTTTCATCGATGGTATGCGCAGTTAAATTCAAAATCATATTAACTAAAACAAAGATTTCAATTGGAACTGAATGCCTAAATTCCTTTAATCCATAAAAAAATGCTAGGAAAAGCTTAGTCGACAGACAACGTAAATAAATGACCATCATGCTAGCTTGGATGTCAGTCATTTGAAAATGTCGCGATATCCGACTATATGTAACAGTGATATGATACATATGTAGCATGACAGGGATATTTAGGAGTGTATCAATATCACGTGACATTGTATGTTTGATGGTTACCGTTTGCCTGCTCTGCATGCAACATACGAAACGAATAGGAACAGATTAGCGAAGTTTTATACAAATGCAATCAAGTTTTAAGGTACATCGAAACTTCCATAGCGAATTTCCCGAAACTCGCTAAGTGGCTCATACGAACTAATCAAAACAAACTCTAGAATTATTTCATTCGGTTTTATTCGTTTTATTAAATACGAAATTCTGAAGCTTGCTGCGGTCTTGCTGGCATTTGGCATCAGAGGTACCAGGTGGTTTTGCCAAAAATCAGGACACCGCGAAGAAAAAAACCGGATTTTTCAGAACACCTCTGAATTCATATGGAAATAATATGCAGCTCAGCTTAGATTGCATAAACAAAAGCGAGATACATGTGCTTTAAACGCCTCAATTTATGCAACAGACGTGAGCAGCTTCTTTGCTGTCCTGCGTATCGAAAAACACCATTCAAATATCATCTGAACGGACGGTTACCATCGGTTAGTTTAACTATTTTTCAGATTTGCTTGAAGTTCTCATAGTTTTATTACAATTTCGATTAGAATTGAGGTATTTGTTTTTGGAAATTTGAACATTTTAAGGAAAATTAATTTTCAAAAATCAGGACAATTCGAGAGTTTTTGAAAAATCAGGACGCTCTCGAAAATCAGGACAAATCCTTATAAATCAAGACACCTGGCACCTCTTTTTGGCATCACTGGTTCAATCAGGTTCAATCAAAATTGAGGGTAAGTTTTAATCCAATAATGATTATCCTTATTTAAGCGTGTTGATGTGCTGTTATTTGTAAACAAAACCGTTAAATTTTTGCTTTAGCAGTATCCAGTTCGAATTCTACTAGTTTCATTACAAAACTAAACAAAATCAATCATGGATCGTCCGATGACTATATCTGAGTATAGCAACTGGCTACTTCTCATCGCGGCCGAGGATGCTGCCTGCACTCAAGCTTCCCAGCAAATAGTGGAACAAGTCGAAAAACTGGTCGCATTCAGAGGTAAATGGAATCAATTTCCGAATGTATCGCGTTGGGTTATTCGGCGAACTTACTCTGGTTTGTTCTTTATTGATTTAGCATCAGCCCATCGATATAAAATCATAGTTAAGCATAGTCCATACTAGGAGACGATTCGTCTCGAGACGGTCTCAGCGTCTCCCATTTTCTTCGGGAGACACTTATAGTGTATTTGTTTATGCCGAGTGTTGCACTAGTGTTGCACTGGTGCACCACTAGGTGCTGTCAAACTGTTTGTTTATTCGGACGGTGTTGCACTGGTTTTGACCTGTCGGAGTTAAACTTACGGACGGTGGCCCACCGATAATTTTGCCAGTGTTGCGAGAGAGCGTGTGAGTGAGGGAGGTAGCAATACACTGGCGACGATTTGTGTTTGTTTTTATCGGGTACGGTGGAACACTCCACGAGTGGAGAAAACAAATACAGTATTAGACCGTCTTTCCAACAACAACAACAGACAACAAAGTTCGTCTCAACAAAAATCGCAGTTCATGTTGCCTAGTGTGGACTAGGCTTTAGGGTCAAGGAAATGGCTCAACGGTCAACACTGAATCATAAAAAAAACAAGGTATATCGGAATAAGTGTGGGCTGTTTTTCGTATAGTTCAAAGTTCAACTACAAAAAATCAGCAGTGGATAAATTCTGATAAATTACGTTCAATGTGCGCCGTTTCTTTTCGTAACTGGTTGTTTCGAATTTAAGGATTGTTTCAATGTAGTTTTGCGTCAAGAGCCAGACGAGAAATTTGTAATTAAAAAAGATACACATAAACTCGACATCGTAGTTAAAATAGAAAACAAACAAAAAGTCGCTGTAGACATCCGCTATTAGGCCCGATCAAATTTCAAATCCTTCTTTTGTCACTCGGAGTTGAAACATAGCGAGGGGGGGCTAGTAAAATATAATACCAAAAACAAATAAATTGAAATAAATTGCGCGAAAGATTGTATGCAACTAGATTGCATACTATATCATTGCACAAAATCTATACATCAAGTTTTTTTTATCGAAAAATTCAATAAAATCAAGAAAACAATACCTTACGTTATAAGTCATGCAAATAATTTTTGTTCCTATGCAGACAATGTACGCCAGACGATTCATCAAATGAAACAGAACCAGGCCGAAATAATCGAGGGGATTGCTGAAACTCAGAGGGATGTGGACTGTATTCGAGAACATTTAGCTGAAGCTGAAAAGGAACTAATCCGTCGAAGCGAAGAAAATGAGCGTCTCAAACTTGAACTAGCCCAGGAGGAAGAAGCGGCAAAGCGTACGGCAAAAGCTGTGTTGGAAAACGATTCTGAACGCGAACAGCAACTTGTTCAGAGCAAACAAAGCCTATCTATTCTTAGGAGACTTTTGTCGAACAGCTTAACCGTGGATAACGTATGGAATATTCAATCGGAAATCGGAGATGAAAATAAGCTTACCGAATACTTAGCAAAGGCAACGCTCAAAGATGTAGAGTACGACACCGTTTGGGATGATTTGTTAAAGGGCTAATTGTTTAAAAATACGGATTTTACCCTAGTATCACCATTACATTCTCGGCGAAATGGTGATACTAGGCAGAATTGATTGCGCATTACAAGGAGTCATAAGCGGAACTACAAATGGATCTTTAATTTTTTTTTGTTTATCTCTGACCAAACAATAGTAAGTTCAGTAATAAGTTATAATAGCTATTGATTGTTAAATAAAGATTTGAAAATATAATTTGTTTGATTGAAAACATAAAACCCCCTTGGCGTCAAAAAGCTTCTTCAATCTTTCGAATATCCTTGATCATTCAAAATTATTTATTATTATACTAGCTGACCCGTTGTGCTTTGCTACACCTTTCGAAAATGAATGTAATTTGTAAAAATTTATTCAAATTTAGATTTTAGAGAGCATTTTTTTAAATTAAACCTCATCATACTTCAGAACCAACAACTTTGAAATGAGAGCTGCAGCTGCAGTTCTGAATTGTAATTCAAAGATGGTATATATTATTTACTGAAACTTGATCTCTAAATTCGTTTTTTAAGATCTGAAATTTGTACTCTGTACCAAAAAAAAAACCTTTTTAAATATGGTCCCTTCGTTTGAAAAGCTCTTTATCTTAACTTTACATGGGAGCTCTCCCATCTTTTCCAATTTTGTCCCCCACTGCTTGAAGAAGGAAGGCAAATTTAACCGGCTCGAGTTTACATAAATTACTAATTGAAAGAAAAAGATTCGCATATTGGAATTTATTGCAAATTTTACTTTATGGAGATAGAATTTTTAACCGAAAACCGATGAATAGCGTGAATCGAGACAGTTTTTTGAGTATTTTCCTAATATTTTGTATTATGAGCACTTCCAGCCCCTGGTAAGCTTTAGATGGGATATTTTTTGGAGTTGAAAAAATAAGCTATGGAAGTTTGAAAAAAAACGATGAAAAGGAGTTTTAATAACCATTTTCAAACAGCTTTTTTCACCATCTTCGCCTACAAAGCAGTTTGAATATCTATCCTTTTTGCAGCTAAATTATGTTAAAAAATTGTTTCGCCATAATCCAAACTCGTGGACATGAGACATTATAGCTCGAAGTTTTCCCAAACAGCACTCATCATGGTAATGAAAAATGTATATAATAAGTTATGTATTAAATACAGTGCAAATTTCTTTTTTTTTTAAATAATTTACTACGGCAAAAAATATAAATATTTAAAAAAAATATCAGTTGCATCACTTAATAAGTTCTCATCTTTTTTTTTTCTCTCTTTGAAAATCAAAAACTCAAAACTGTTGGCATAAACAAATTTCTAAGCTTACATTTGTCCCGTGTATTGGGGCAAGTGTCAATGCAAAGCTTATTTACAGCGTCAGAGTAATGGCTTTAAAATGGATTTAATACGGAAAAAAGAAAACAACAACAACAATACGTATTCCTGTTTTTGTTCTATCAAGTTTCACTTATATATCTGCAGTATTTATTCCTGCAGTATAAATTTATGTTTGTTACTCCACTTTTAATGAATGCTGTTCAAAGGGAATGACCTTCATTTACAAAGAAATTTAACAATTTTCAATATCCGCTTCAGTTTCAACACTCGGAATACCCATTCTGGTCTTTCCAACATATTAAATCATTTTGTAGATGAATTTCTTAAAAGTTCTACGTTTGCCCTTGCCCCACCGTGTATGTTGACAGACGGGAATATTGTTTTTAACACTTTAAGGGTAAACTAAAAATTTCTCATTAAAGTTTTTCGTCCAGTTGAATATCAGTTCTAAAGTCTCGCTTTTCAAAAACGAAGCGGATCAAAAGTCTCTTTTATGCAGCCATGTAACACAAAAACACTTTTCATGTTAAGTACGTACTTGAATTGGTATGTAAGCAAAAAGTACGATGTTTTTTTTTCAGAATTATTCAAAATAAAAAGCTCCCATTTTCATTTCTGAATCCGTTTCAGTTGTTTATTTTGGCCCGAAGAAACAATTTCTAGAAGAAAGAATAATTTTTAATTTTTTTTTAACAGAAAAAGTTGAACGTATGAACATGTTCTAATGTTCCTTGAATGAAAAGTCGAATGCTACCTACATTAACACGAACTAAATATGGAAGTTTTTTTGCAAATCTTTCAATTGCTTTTGATTCGATTGATAAAATACTAATCCGTGTCACATCTAGGCGTTATTTATTACCACGTGCAATTAAGCAAGAAAAAAACACATCTAGATTGCATATCGCCCCACGTGCATAAGAAACATAGGTTTTTGGTTGAGAAACAGGCGCCTGATTGTTATTTTTTTCCAGCGATCAATGGCGACAACATTTGCTTGACCATAGAGACGAAAAACAAACCCCTCAAATAAAAGAAAATCTCTAAAAATTTATGCCATGACTTTTCAATTTCAGATTTTGGCAAAAAAATGTATATGTTTTATTCGATCGGCAAAATGTCAATCAGGGTCTCATCTAGGCATCATCCATAATCATGTGCTGTACAAATGAGCTAGGAATCAAGTAGAAAAAAAAATCACATCAAGGCTTCATATCGCCACCCCTTGCATTGAAAATATTCATGGTTGAGAGTTGAGAAATACGCGCCAAAATTTTCCCACTGATCAGTATGCTATGCCATGGTTACTATCCATTTGCGACGTTGGCTCGCGACGCCTCGACCATGGAGACGAAAAACAAACCGCCCAAAGGAAGAAAAAATCTCGAGAAAATGGATGTCATGACTTTAATTTGTTTCGAAAAATTACAAATTTTGTATGGAAGCTACCCCTCCCATAAGTCGGATGTAGTTTTGACTATTACAGAAACCATCCCGGCCTCAAAAACCCTCAGATGCAAATTTTGACGATATCGGTTCAGTGGTTTCCGAGTCTATAGGGAACAGACAGACAGACAAAAATTCATTTTTATATATATAGATTCGCTCCCGGGTCTTCCAATCGTTTGAACAGAAATGAATTTAGATCAAATCAAAGAGAAAAGTGAGTATGAAGTTACTAAGAATTGTAAGATATAAAAGCGCCATGTAAAATAACAAACAAATTGAACCTTTATCGAACTAGATACTATATTATAAGGGGCCGTTCACATACCACGTGGAAAACTTAGGGGAGGGGAGGGGGGGTGTGGTGTGGTGTATGGAAATGTCCACGGAGAGGGGGGTAGGGGTTTGGGTCATGTCCACGGGGACATACTTACTTAAAAAATGTTTTCTAAACGTGAATAGATATTAATATGTTTAAATCAAAATCTTATAATTGCAAAGCTTTTCAGTTTATGTTTAAACAATTTAGATAATTTAGAAAAAAAAATTAAATTATTTTACAACACGAAATGCTTATTCATTTTTTTTTTTAAATAAGGCATTTCAATAACAGAAAGGCAAAAATTAGTGTTTTCTAACTGTCAAATCAAGTTAAAAAAAAAAAACAATTTTAAATCTGCCCACATGGACATCCGGGGAGGGGGGATTCACATGGAATCCCAAGAAAGATACTTTGAAATGAATTACAAAATTGATAAAATTATAATATCTAGGTATTGGCACAAGGTCCCAAGCAAAATTAGGGCCAGATTAATCCTGATTATTCGTAGGAAAAGAGCCGGGCAACAAACCTGAAGTTTGTATAGCATAAAATGGATTTCGTTCGGGATGAACATAAAAAAAAACAATTTTTCACCAATGATTCTGGTCTTTATCAACCGATTTTTCTATTAATTTGAGTGTTTTAAAGCTTTATTTATGACAATATTTCATCTGAAGAACGCATTTCGATTATAAAACGATCATAAAACAGTTATTAAGCTTCAAAAATGGGTATATGAGCGTCGATTAACAACCATTCATGTATTTTTTTAAATCCACCCTTTCAGAAACTCATTTTTGAAACTCAAAATCTTTTTGGTACCATAATCCTTATCGAAATGGGATAAACTATTTGAAAGCTTTGTGAGTGGCTATAATGGCTATAATCCCTATCATCCGATAGGGATTTCAGAAATTGGTACAAAACTGGGTTTGCATGTTCCTTCCAAGCAAATTTTTCATAATTCTATACAAATTTTAAGGCTCATTGCGCCATCTATTTCCGTTTCCCAAATTAAGCATTGGACTTTGTGCTAGGCCAAAGATCTATTTTAGCTTGCAACTTATAATTTTCATTAAGCTAACTACCGTTCCAAGCAAGATTGTCCGAAGTGGAAAAACGTGCAAACGAGAAAAACGCGATTGAAATTTCAGCTATATTTCCAATTTTTCTCTCAAACTAAAAATTCACCATCGGTTTTTTGTAGTGGACAGTCAAGTTGATCATTTTACAATGTTTTCTGAAAGAAAAAAATACATTTCCTACAAAAAACAGCAAATTAGAGCCAAAAATGCTCCGTGTGACACTTGTGCATACTGATGCTAGTTCTACGAAAAACTGTCACACGGCTACAATTTATCTATCATTTTAAAAGCTCGTATAGTTTCTATTTTTCCAAAACACTCAAGTTAAACCGTAATTTGAAAAGAACGCTACCACTAGACCACGCCTAGATGTTGATCGAACTGAAACTAAAACTCGAAGTGGTGATTTGATTTTGAAAGCACATCAATGCACTTTTTGTAACTTACCAAATCCCGTTTTGAGCACTTTTGTGCCCTTTATGTGACTTACCAAATCCCGTATTGAGCACTTTTGTGCCCTTTATATGACTTAAGTCCCGTATAACGTACGTATAGATCACTTTTGCAACTTTCAAGTTCGTTAATGAGTACATATAGTTCACACATGGGAATTGGGCAAAACAAGTCACATACAACGTACATATTAATCACTTTTGCAACTTTCAAGTTCATTAATGAGTACATAAAGTTCACTAAAGGGAATAAGGCAGTTGATTCTCTTTGTCAGCCAATATGTTACTTTCAATGCCTTCATTCAAGTAAATATGTGACTTTTGGTTGCTTGGGCGGAGGACCAATTTTGGACCACCTTGTCTAGTTTTCTTATAAAACGAAAAATCATGAAATTTTTTAGCAAATATTGTTGAAGCCTAGGCACTTAATGTAATGCACTATTTTTTGTCATTATTGGATGCTTTATAAGAGAGCTAGACAAGGTGGTTCAAAATAGGTCCTCTGGTCCAAAATAAGTCCGTTACCCTACTTAGGCAGAAACTGCGGTGAATCCGTGCACCCATGGTGGATAACCAATATACATATAACAGAAGAAATAATTTGTCAAATAAATTGAATAAATCCGGAAATTTATCAATAAAATCCGGTCAAGCGGGCCGGGCCGGACTGTTCACAAATTTTGTATTGAATATCCGGGCAAACCCGGATAAAACCGAGCAATCTGGCAACCTTATATTATATGTAGGGGAGAGTGAGGATACTTGATCCCTGGGGATACTTAATTCCTTAGCTATATCTCGAAACTGGAATGTCCAACAATGATCAAATGTTCTAGGAAAATGTGACAAATGGAGCAAAACAACAATTCTTAAACCTCAAAAAAAATTTAACAAAATAATTGTTTGAGTAATTGAACTTTGTTTGAAAGTGTGTGACTTGAAGATTTTTTTCATCACTTTAAAATGTTCCTTGCATGGAAAAATTATAACCAAAATATTCGTTCCAATATATCAATCGTTCGAGCGTAATATGAACTTCATAATACCATATTTTCGAAGCAATGGAAAACTCTCAACTTTTTTTCTAAAACGTGGATTATGGGTTCAATTGATCCCTAGAGTGAAAAACGATATATTCTTCTTCTGAATTGATCGTGATCATTGCTGAGTGCGAGATTCCTAATATTTATCCAATAACTAATATTTATTCAACAATTGTCTGAAGAAAAGTGCTCTTACAATCAGGGGTGTTATACTCCTCAAAACAGCACAATGTGTTCTAAAAGCACAATGTGAACGCAAGCTTTCTAGAACTGCGCGCACGGATATCTACTGCTCGCTGTCTTACTGCGCGCCGATAACCGGATTTTCTGAGAGGTTTCTCACAATGCTGAAAAACACAATGAGCTGATCCACTCTGCTCAATGTGCTGCTCAATGTGAACTCTGGCTTTAGAAATTTGCCAAGCACGCTTCTTCGTTTTATTTTTTCTTCTCATCAGTAGAAAACAAAAACGATCATCGTTCGTCCAGTCCGGCACGAAGACACACCGCCTGCTTGCAAGGAAGAAAATAACTCATAAACAAGCAACAGCAACAACACAAAAGAAATTCGGTTGGGCTCGGCCTGTCGGCTGCCGAGCAGCGATGTCACGAAAATCTGTTTATAATTCTGTTAAATTGTACACGTATGGACGAAGATCAGACTCATTTATGATATAGATTATTTTTGTGGCAACGGTGTTCGGCAACCGGCAGGCCGAGCCCGCCCAAATTTCGGCTTTGTTGTTGCTGTTGCTTGTTCATTGGGAAAGAATTCGCTTTCGTTTGTTGAATTCAGCGTTGTGGTGGTATACTGGTACACATTGTGCAGCTCAATGTGCTGAGGGCTATCGTTGCGTAGCACAGTGATTTGCTTCGATGTGGCACATTGATGGACAGCTAGCTCAGTCAGTGCTCGGTTTTGCTCTCTCAATGTGCTATGGAAAAAATGCACATTGAGCTCATTGTGTGAGCGAATGACACCCCTGCACAGATTAATACAGACATGACTCTCCATAGAAAATTCTTTCCAATTTTTCGCAAAAGTTCTCTTAAATGATTGCAAAAGTTCTCTTAGTCTGTGACCCCTGCTTACAATCAATTTTCACTTAATTATAGAAAATAGCGCCTTTAAGTATGCAATGTAACTAGGATTGAGACTAAGTTATAGAATTTTCTTCTTCTGTCAATTATAAATTGTGAAATGAGAACAAACATGACCAAAATGTCAATTGACATTCTATCTTGGGGTTTTGTTTGATTTTTTCAAGGATTAGGGCTTCCTGAATAAAGGATCAAGTCTCCTTCAATAGAGGATCAAGTCTCCCTTAACTTCAAAAATATCGCAATTTTTTTACTCCCACGAAAATGCTTCTAGTTCATCTACGGGTTCAAGTATAGTTCTAATTTTTGGAGCATAGAAACACGCTGTCAGAAAATGTAAAAGTGTGAAATTTACTAATTTTTTCCGAAAAAATATGGTGAAAATAAGAATAGGGGATCAAGTATCCCCACTCTCCCCTATCGTTGAATGCACATTGCAATATCAGAAAGTTGATAGTTTAATATTTAAAGTTGGTAGAGAATTAGTAAGAAGTATGGTTAAATGTAAGTGGAAGATTGTTGACAATACTATTTTTTTCTTCCGTGGCTAGTACACAAGGAAGAGTTGGCATATCTGGAGAAGTACCGTAAACTGGGGGAACTTTGATCACTTTTTTCATTCCTTGTTGAATATTTTGGAAGGGGTTGCCTTTTCGTAATACCTAAAAGCTTTTAAAACCCTTACTGAGGTGAGGTGTATTAAGCATGATAATTGATTACAGTAAATTCAAACGACATTGGTGGTTATAATTAAATGTTTGTTACAAAACAAGATTTCGAGTCTCGGGGTAACTTTGATCACTATGGTTTTTACGTATCTCAACATCCTCAAATTTATTGATTTAATGCCGTTTAGCACAGAAGGCGCAAAACATCGATAAAAATAATTTTTGTTAGGACTTAATTGAATTTTTCAACGGTTTCTTTTCAAATCAAATTTACTGGACAATGTTGCTGCATACATTTAGGGGCGAAAATTATAAACATTTTTCAAAATTTTTTGGCCTAAGAAACAAATAAAATTTTACCTTCCTGCAATGCCCTAAGTCCTCGCACAGTTCCCATATTCTTTTTTTCTTCAAACTTAACCATTTGATAGGGTTTTTAGTCATTTTTGCTATACGGGCTTTTTCATGGAAAATGACCGTTTTTTTTGAGTATCCAAAAATTACTATCAAATGACCATAATAATAACACTTAAACTTAAACTGAACCAATAAAAAAGTTAAACTTTCACATCAAAAAGGCTCATTTGCTCCTTAATGCTTAAATTTGATCAGGAGAGATGTTTGTTTGTAAGCCTTAAAAAAACCCATATTTTCAACGATTTTAAAATTATATTTTAAGTAATTTAAAAAATCTCCTAATAAAAACAAAATTTAGCTTATTTGTTACTCAATTTACAGGCTTTCAAACGTAGTGAACAGTTTTCAGATATTTTAACTTTATACTTAGTTGATGATGGTTTTCTGCAAAAATATCACGTTGATCAAAGTTACCCCGCTGATCAAAGTTCCCCCAGTTTACGGTAATTAAGCAAATCGAATCAAATTTGACATGGTATTTAAATACTAGCTATGTTTCTATGAATGTTACAGACCTTACAGATCCTTCTGTCTGGAAGTGTGGAGAGGGGAGAGACGGAGAAGGTTGTATTGCTTAAGCACTTATCAACCAAATGGAATCAAATTGGATATAATAAGGTTTTAGATTGCAAAGAAATTTGATCCCTACCTCTTTCTAGCAGTTGCAGATTTAAAAAGAAAATGGGGGCCCTCACTTTAATTTCGAAACTTATCAGACAAATGGAGCAAAATGTGAAGTTATTTAGAAACTAAAAATATGTTGAGAGCCCTCTCTGCATTGGAAGGGGGAAAGGGTGAGGAATCCATACCAGTTAAACAAACAGTTTGGCATAGTTTAAGAATCAAGTTGAAGTTTATGATACAGAGCAAACATTTCAGATCTTTGAAAACTTATTTAGAAATCAAGTTTTAGAAAATAAGATTAAATCATCTTTGTAGTGCAATTCGAAACTCCTCGAAAATCTTCGAAATTTAAAAAGTAGAAGCTCTCATTTGCTCATGCTTCTGAATTATTTGGAAATCTGATTCAAGATGATTTCAACAAAAAAAAATTTTCAACATATTCCTTCAACGTCATTTAATTTTGGAAGGTGTAGCAAAGCACACCGGGTCAGCTAGAATTAAACTAAAAAAACTACATGTTATGATGGCATGCTTAATGCGTTAGTTTAAAGACTAGTTGTTGGTAAATAAGGGGCTCTGATACAGATAAAAATATAATAACGAATAACTCGGAGTGAATAAATTTAAACCATTTAAAATCATCTTTAAACTTAATTAGATCAGTTAGATATAAGTAAATGCCGTTTTTTGGGACATGACTCAAAGTTTAATTGAATTGAAGTAAAAAAAGCTAGGGTTTTCAGAGAAACATTTTTTTTACAACATGATCAAAATATTCTATAAATGAATGTGCTCCAAGGCACACGGGCTTAAGCTAGTATAATAAGGATATTTTTGGAACAAAGTACTGTATACACCAGAATCAAATATTCTTATGAGCTTCTACGAATCGTCATCCATTGCATGACACGAATGCCACGAAGATTTACCATCTTCGTGGCATTCGTGTCATGCAAGTGTCACTAATAAAACTTAATAATAATAAAGTCATCCATTACACCAGGGTGAGGAATCCATACCAGTAAAATATACACTTTGGGATAGTTTAACAATCAATGTGAAGCCTATGAAACAGAGAAAAAAATGAAGATCTTTGAAAACTAATTTAGAAATCAAGTTTTAGAAAATTAGATTGAATGTGTCTTGTATGATGTCTCAAAAAAGCGCCGATCTAATGCGCAAACTGTAGCTCTACCAGTTAGCGAACGTCTTGCCTTCAAGCGCATTATTCTTTAGTGTACGTATATAACGTGTTCGGTGTTAAAAGCATATCAAGTTAAGCTAACTTTTAACCTATGCGTCACGCGTACAATCACAGTGCAGCGTAGGTCTCCATCAGTCCCCAGTGAAGCGCGGGAGCCAGCCCTTGGCGGCGCGCCTGACCAGAAACTTGGAGCGTCTGCGCGACTTAACCTAACGCTTAAGCACTGTTCTCGGCGCTTGAGTGAATGTAGGTAGGAACCATATCAAAATGTGTGTTTGCTCCACTGTAGACGTGCTGTGCTGTGAACGCTCTGTATTAAGATTGGTGCGATGGATTTTCGCTCTGCTTACCACAACGCATCACTCGGGTCGAGTTTCTGTTTTTTCGGTTAGTACAAATTTCGGAATCCTCGGAATTAGACGCGTGAGTTTTCGGTTCAGAAATAAAACGTAAGTAAATATTTGATAAGATTAGGCTTGAGGCGCACCGAGAGGCTCCATAATGAAGAAATACATTGTGGAAAAACAGTGATAAATCTTGCCTTGATGTTATCCAACTTGTGTTGTCTTGTTTAGAAAAAGTGAAACTTAACCAGGTGATACTTGGATACAGTGGTTTCATAAGAAAGATTAAAACAGCAATTCTTGTCAAAATACAAAACCGTGACAAATCAATAACACTTGACAAATAGCGCATTCAAATTCGTTTGTTCCTTTTCCAAGAAGCGCTTATCAACTTTTTTATCGCAGAAGATTTACCTTCGGAGGGGAATTAGTTTGCCTGAAATTTCTACACGGCTGAGTGTAAGTAACTAGCTACACCCACTTGGTTGATAGCGATGTTTTGTTTCCAGAACCGGTGAGTTCGGGAAAATTTTAACATACCCTCTTAATTTGGAATGGAATGCGCTCACATTAATCAACGCGCATAGAAAACTCACGGAGCGTTGCACACTTATCGTAGCAAGCCATTGCAAAACTTCAGTCTCAAGCGCAAAGTCAGCTTGATAACATTTATGGAACATCAAACAATGTTTGGGTGTCTCATGGTCTCAGTAAGCTGATCAAAATTCATCACCAACCCCAGCCAGCCCATACCATTATGAGCATGACGGAATTTTGACAACCTGCTTGTAATCACTGTGGGTCACCCACAAAACCGTACCGCTCAACATGAATGTAGGTTTTTGGTCGCGTGTGCAAAACAATTTGCATTCCTGCACTTCCATTACCGATTGTACAGCTACACAGGTGTTAATTGGCGTCCACAACTTCCCCCTATTTTAATTCCCTCGCGGATCCCGCAGGATTTGATTTACGAAAAACTTTTCATTCATAGATTTGTTTGTTAGTCTTGGACACAATGTTCCGCAGCATGTGTTTATTTATAGTTTTGTAGTCACCACTTTCGATTCGGATCGAAACATTTTTTTAAAATCTCCCCACGAATCGGCGCGATCCCTGCCTAGCAAGCTACACATGAGATTTGTGATCATCTGGGGATCCGATCGTAGGATGGGCATGGCGCATGTGCGCGTGGGTTGTTTGGATTTTGGAATTAAGTTAGTATATGCGACTGAAACTGGTTTTTGTTTTTCCTGGGAATGCATGGGGTGTGAGAATACTTAGTAGTAGAACGATCATTGGTCGGATCAGTGTTGAGGCATTAAACAGTACGGTGGTTCATTATCACGAACTATAATTTTTTTTCGGCAAAATATATAGATCAAAATAACAACAATTGCAGGAATAATATGCTAATCATCATATGTTGATTTTTGGCAATAAATACTTTTACTGAAAGCTTCATTTAAGCCTATAAATCTAAATTTTTAATAAGAAAAGTATTGTTACATAAACTATAAACCTGCGTTTTACTCATTATTTCTTTGAAAAAAATCTTCTTTTTTGAACAGATTAAGATTTTGGAATTCATTTATGAAAAGTGCAGATAATTATTCGAAGTTATCAATTTGTACCTTAATTTCAATCGGTATCTAAACATTTCTAAATTACTAGATATAAAGGGTGTCCACGATGAAATTGCCACAAACAAAATTGACTCACAAAATTCGAGTTTGCATCCGACTGACATTAAATTTCATGGTTTGGAAAATAACTAATAAACCTCATTTTACCATTTTACTCGTATTTTATTTACAGTCCATATGCAAATGCCCGCACCTTGGCCTTAACCTCGGCCATAAGATTCTGCACAACCTTTGAAATGAATCAACCGTTTTTTGCATGTAAACCCACACTTTCTTCAGTTCCTCGACAGTCTTCACTACGTTAGGTCGTTTAAAAGGTGCCGCTACATAATCGCCCAGTGCTACTCGATGGGGCGGATATTGTTGGGACGTTGTGGACCTTCAGGAGGCTTCTGGAGGCACGCTTTCATGTACACCTGTCCGTCCATCGTGTCCTGGGTCACGAATGGTGCACTCCGCTTCCCGCACGAGCATACAGCTTGCCAAACCAGAAATTTCTTCTCAAATTTGGATATCTTTTGGGTGCAGGCATGCTCCGGAACGCAGAACTTATCCATGGCTATTATTTTTGTTACTTGCGTGGCGCGTAGCAAAGGAAAAGTTGTTTCCAAATTTTTAACACTCCTTTATTCGTTCGAAGTTCGGCGAGTTTTAAAAACCTACGACAGAAACATAATGTTGATGAAAATACTAAATTCAAGGTTTCTTTATCTTACGTATAGTAACTTCTCCTATTCGCTTCCTGCTGTCTCGATTCGTATTAGCTGCCTTCCGCTAGCCACCTTTAACATTGATTAATTAATTAACGTTTTTAACATTTCTCAATGAAATTCTCACCTCTACTCAATTGGTTGTACTTAGTTAGGGTGTCTCCTAAACCAGCGCGTATTCGCAATATTGCCCTAAATTAGGAGGTTCTAAATTATTCAAACCGCACTTAGAACACTGATAATACTCCTACCTTTGCTCAAGCGACCTCACTTAACTTCCGTACTATTGCAACTAGTTCGCATTTTAAGCCTAAGTTCGTTCTTTTAGGACGAATCTTTACAAAAGTAGATTGTTCTGCTCCAAACAACTTCACACCTAACGCTTATTTATTGATATTTTGTTATTGTTAATTTTCGTCCTACGACTTTCCCGCCTAATAAACCGCTTTCTTTTCTCTCGCTTGTAACCGTTGTTACAAACACCGAAAAAACTTTTCACATGAACGCTACGTGAAAATGTACATAGATTTTTGCCACCATGAAAATCACGTGAAATCTACGAGAATTTCAGGTAGCAAACAGAACTCGCGCAGCAAGCAGAAATCACGTAATTTTCATATGAGTTGTGTGTGAAAGAAATGTAGATCGCATGTGAAAAAGGATTCGTTCTGCCACACGCGATTCACGTAGATTTCATGGAAATATGAACGTAATAACTTTTTCGGATCCTATAAATAAAAACGTGCTGATTTTGCAGTTCATTTTATTGATTCCAATACTCGAAACACTTTTCATTTTCACTATAGAATTTGCACTTCACTTATTATTTTATCCATTACTAGCACGTCACTTATTATTGAACATAGAAAAATAAAATCTTCGCGAAATTTTTACTTGGTTGTCTCCATAGTAATTCTGTCCTTCCGTACTCCCAATTCCAAATTCTGTAAAATAAAATTGCAGAATATTAAAAATATCGAATAGGTATACAATCAAATTTTTACTTCTCACGTGTAATCAGCTTCTCCATCACCTAGAGTTTCTCTTTCTAATAGCACAAACTGTTGGATCCGCGCCATATTGAATACTGTATTCTTTCACATACACACTAAGATTGCAATTATTCCGCTCGGGACCAAGCTTAACTGAATTACAGGAAAACAGCTCAAAATGACACTTGAACTGTCAAAAAACAAGAGTTTTCTTGGGCCACGGGGAGATAGCCAACCAAATCTCGTGACAGTCTCTTGATCCTGAAATTCGAAGGGATTCTCCTTCGAGTGTTCAGGAAGTCGATCGAATACAGGAAAGAAATCCCCTCTCTCACGGGACGTTGCGGAAATGACAGTTGTGTTTTCACATTCGTGTTTTTTTCGGTCATCGTTTTTTACAGCGAAACACTTCAACTCGCCATTTTCTAATTCATTTACTGTGTTTTGTGATTGCTTGTTGGTTGATACTCGCGCAGAGAATTCGGCCGAAATTACAAACTGTAGTTGCGAAGAACGTGCATGTTCCAGCGAAGTTCATAAAATCAGTTTTGGAGAATTAGGCTGATTCGGACGCAAGATGCTTCCCCCCGTGTGAGATCTTAGGCCATCACCCCGGAACTCAAGGCATAATATGCCAGGCTCGCACGGCGCTTTGGTAAGCATAAGTGCTATCCGGCGTTTTGGTAAATAGATTAATAATTTTGTTTTATTTACAGGTGTGTTGTGTTGCGGTTATGAATATGTGTCCACATTGGTAAATAAAACTTAAAAAAGGAAAAATATGTGTTTAAAGATTTGAAAATAAATTTCAATATTATTGTCAAGCAATTGTGTTCGATTTTTTTCTAAAAGTGCATTGTGATTAATTTTAAAAATAAAAAATGGGGGAAAGGAAACCTAAATTCATTGAAAATCTCGGGAGAAAGTCTTTTCGAACTCACAGGAAAATTTAAACAGTCCTGCAAATTACAGGAAAACACGGATGCGAAGCTACAGGTCAATTTGACAGTTGTTTTCCTGAGCATTTTTTCTGTCCCGAGATTTGTCCTGTAATTTCAGCTGTTGAAAATACAGGACAAAATCGTTCCGACCACAGGAGAAAAGATTAAGTGTGTAGATTTTACGTGAATAAGTTATTCAGAGCAATGTGAACATCACATAGAATGCACCAAATCCCTTTGTACTTGGTGGATCACTGGATTTTCACGTAAATCGAATGTGTCTTTGTTTTGACAGCGAACGGCTATGTGAATTTCACGTACGCATCAAATGAATTTGTATTAGCTTCTAGGTGATTCACGTAAGTCAAGCCGAAATTCACGTAATGAGCGCCTACGTGAAAATCCAGGTGAATTTAACGTTTCTTTTTTGGATGAGTGAAAGGTATTAGTTCGTTTTTCAAATATTTTAAATTGTTATAGGTGAGCTGTTGTGTATTTTGTTGAATTTATGTTTAGGAAAATAGGGATTAGCTAGAATGAGGATTTTTAAATATTCAAAAACATGTATTGTTAGATTTAGACGGGCGGGCTTCATAGAGGGTGTTCATGGTACTATGAACAGTGGGGGCGGTCCGCCATATTGGGTGGCGCAAAAAAAAGGGTTGGCATAGGAGTATGGGAAAAGAGGAAGATGACTCAGCTTCCGTTATGTGTCATTTTTATCTTGGCGTTCGTGTGTGAATGTTGTGAGTGTTTTAAGTATTTCCGTTATAATTAAGTGGCTGTAAGAGTCCGACAAACTTGGATCATTCAGGTAAAATTTACTGGAATGGGGTGGAAATGATCCGTAACTTATGAACCTGGTTCAATTCTAGGACCTTTTAATCCTTGATTGGTTTTCTAAGGGAAAACCACGACCTCACACCACACACGAGTCGGCCTAGGCAGTCTTTGACTGTCTACGCCTAACCCGTAAAAGACCTGTCTCTCTGGTCCCGTGGGGCCATAATTACCAAGGAGAGTTGTCTCAGGCCCAAGGGCCTTAACCGCTCAGGAGACCCCCTCTCGACGCGACCAATACGGCCTTGCTGTGGTCCGCCGATCGTGTCAACGAGGGAAGACGCCATTAAGCAAACTCCAACAGTCCGAAAAACTTTATTTTGGACAGTCAACCCTAGCCACGAAGCGAACTCTTGGTCATCCAAGCAGGAGTTAAACAGCATCATCGAGCATCGGTACAACGAGTAGGATCCTGAAGCGCGCCTACGAGTACCCAAAGAAAATCCGTCGACGGTATGTACACCCCATATAAGAAGTGCCCCTGAACCACACTACACACCCACACCCACACTTTTTTTAAGCAAATAATAAATTCCAAGTTTCAATTAAATTATCTCTTTTGATTTGGCAAGAAACTCCGCAGCTTACCCAGTTAGATTTTGTTTCGCGTTCCCTCCGTTTACCCAGTAGTAGGCCGACCCTGAGACACAGTTCAGGGGTCTCCTGCTGCTGAGCTAGTTCCCGGGAGTATTGGGCCAAACGGTTTACGCTCTTTTCCCTGTTCGAAAACTGTCATCAACTTGAGTGCGTTCAGTGCTGCCCGTTCAGTAGCCCCGTTCAGTAACACTCCCCCCCCCCCCAGTTTGCTGACTCCGTCTCTGAGCCAGACAACTCTTTCTTAGCTCGGCAACTACAACAATGAGCGACCGTGCGTTGATGATGCATTCAAACTCGACCGTAATACTCCAGAGCTCCTTTTTCTGGCACAGTGGTAACTGCGACACCGCTAGGGTGCGCTTGACGGATTAGTTATCCCCAGCTCCCCCCCCCCCTATGGGGAGCTACCGGTGGATTGAAACACCAGAAGGTTGCCGCCAAAACATGCCTTGGAGCCATCTTGTACTGGTATACAGCTTGCAACCCTTGCTTCGACCCTCGATCGATGCTGACGAAGTTCTTTTTCCTAGTGCTGCCGCTGCGTGGGTTTGAGGTTAAAGAGTTAGCGAATTTTAAGTAGACCCCAAGGATAAACAGACAAATCAGAGGACCCCCCTTACTCTTCTCAACTCTACTCCCAATAGCCACTTCCTTTTCGGCTTGTGCGAATGGTCGAGCCAGTGCGGCTGGTTGACAGATCGATGCAACATCTATAGCGGAAGTACGCGGACTGGCGGCTGGCATTGATCCACCGTTCGACAGTTGCACATCATGTTCGAGTTCCTCTTCAGGGTATCCTACTGCCTTGTGGTCGAAGGAGGCAATGTGATACGTGTAGTGCACCATGCTAAGCGACTCTCCCGTCGGCGCTCCACCGTAGATAGTCCACCCTAATGCAGTCTTAACGGCGATCGGCTGACCAGGCTTGCCTTCTCGACTCTCCTTTACAAGTGTCATGTTTGCATGTTGCACACCGATTAGTAGACGAGGCCGAATATTATTATACGACTCCAGGGGGATTCCTCGCAGATTTGAGTTCTCGGCCTGCAGTTGTTGCGCGTCGAGTGTCTGAGACGGTAGTTGCAGTCCGCTCACTGTCCGTACATCCCCTAAACGAAAGCGCTCTCCTTTTAGGCCAGACACTTCGAAGCTGACACTCTGGCTGTTATCTTCGGTACGGTGTGTGCCTCCAGTCCATTTGAGACTCAAACGATAAGGTTCTACAGTCAGGTTCAGTTCATCCGCAAGTTCTTGGTCCATGAGCGTCACCGAAGACCCGTCATCTAAGAAGGCGTAGCACTGAATTACAATGCCTTTACCATACACGACGACTGGAACGTATCGGAAAAGACAAGTGTTTGACCCCGATAGATGAGTGTTGCGGGTCCGCTCTTCCCGTGGTGCGGGGACAGGCGTCTGGATCGCCATTGACTCTGCGTTCAGCTCTTTGTGCAGCAATAGGTGGTGTAGGAAGGTGCACCCGTTGATTCCACAGTTCCTGAATTGACATCCTCCTCTATGCGACTTAAGGCACATCTGGCATACTCTAGCTTCATGTATGGTCGCCCACCTTCCGTCATACGAGAGCTCCTGGAATCGCTTGCACATCGACAGAGTTGTGCAAGATCCCTTGCAGACAAGGCATCCTGCGATGTTAGGTCGCCTTGCGGCAGCTGTCGATGCGCTGCTACATTGCTGTTGAGCGTGATACTCCTCTCCGCTAGGTCAATAGCGTTCAGCGTGAGCATTCACGAAGGCTTTGGCTCTCTTGCGCGGCTCCTGAATCTGACGCGGTTCTTCAAGACCACGTGGCTTAGAGACCAAGCAAGTATCTTCTCCGATGCTGTAAATCCATTCGCTGAAGGTCACCAAGTTGACTTTGCGAAGATTTCTGGTATGTCTCGCCCACTGTAGTTGCATTGGTCCGGGGAGTTTGCCAACCAAATCATTCAGCAACGAAGAATCTCGCTTGAGCTCCTTCCGCCCACAGGCGTCGATGGTCACTGTTAAGGCGCCCGCACAATAGCCCGTCGGCCGTCGCGTCGCGTTGACATTTCATTTTGGGGATACCGTTTTCCGTTTGAGCCATCACAATGGTGCGTCGCGTCAGTGATAGCATTGTACTAAAACGCTAAACTTGTTCTAAACAGCAGCGTTCCCCAGCGTCGACGTTTTTGTTTTGAAATAAACCAAAATTCCAGCGCGCCAGCAGGGTTTTGGCTGTTTTGTCAAAGTTTGACACAAATCTACTCAAAAATTAAAATATACGCCATTTTTCTGTGTTTTGTAATATTAGGCACCCCGTGTTTTGTTTCAAACATTCTAGAAAACCTTGTCAGTAGACGCTGTATTGTGCTGCAAAAAATTCCCAGTGCGTCGCGTCAGCGTTTTAGTACTCAACGACAGCGTTGACAGCTGACGCGACGCAACGTCCGACGTGCTATTGTGCGGGCGCCTTTAGGTTCTGCACCTCTAGCGCGAAGTCTACGATCTTATTCATAGATTCAGAGTTGAGTGCAGGTAAGGAAAGAACACGTTCCTTTAGCGATTCTATTATGAACCGCGGCTGTCCAAATTTCAGCTTTAGCGCGTCGATTTCCCTATCCACTGTCCTTGGGTGTAGAAGGAAACTTCGAACTGCGGCATTAATCATCAAAGTAATGGATGAACTTGATAAGATACACTTCTTAAAAAAAACTATATTACACGACCATGATGCACACTGCTTCTCCTCTTCCCTTCAAATTTCTTTGAACTAAATTAGAAGTTTGTATTTAAAACAATTTGAAATTAGAAAACTTTAACAAACTTTCTCTACATACATATTTTGATATCCTTTTAAAATACAAAAAATCATTTTCGTCAGCAGTTTAAAATTATCATTTAGAACCAGAGGTGCAAAGAGATCCCATCATGAAACATGCAGTGCCGATTCTAACAGCCCGACGTCAGCTCCGAAAAAATCATCTTGCAAAGTTGCAGACTGATTCTATTTCCCTTACGTGCAGAGCGTCGAACGTGTCTGCAAGTAAAAGTCGCGATGACTGCACGTTACGAAAATTTCAAACTTGCAAGCCCGAAGATAAAATCCCTTGAGCCGAACAGAAAGAATCATTTCCGAAGATAGCTACAGTCTGCAAGTTGCTTGCATGCAGCGCGATGATGCGATGTACGTTTGCAAATTTGCAAGTTGCAACTTACAAGTTACAGGACGGTGGACTCGTTCTTGTGCGGTTGGATTCGTTCCACTAACCTAGGACCGACCGAACCGAATCCATGGAGAAAGAAAGTGATAGGCCGAAGAGCCACAGCCACCGACCATCAATTCAGTTGACGTTCAGCCATCGAAGCGTGCGTGTGTAGCGTATGTACATGGCTGTCTGCAAAACACTCGGCGCGCCGCCGTACTACAGAAGTAAGGACATGTTGGAGTTGTTGTTGTTGTTGGTGCCTTCGTGCTCGTTTCGTTTCCTTCTAAGACGGATTCGAAAGGAAGTGGTGCCCAAATTTTATTTGAGTTTTCAATGATCATTCTAGGGTGTTTAAGATAAATCATCAAAGCAAATAAAAACTAGTTTGTTTTGATTATAACTTTGTCATCTTACAAGTTATTTATGAAAACAAAAGTGTTAATAAAAGCTTATCTTAAAAATGTTGGAAAATCATCTTTATTGTTCTATAACACAGCTGCGGCCCGAAAAATTCAATCCATTCTCCATGGATAGGATCACTTGATAAAATAGAATCACATATTAAAGATTCACCCAAGTAACCATTAAGCCGCAAAAAGTGACTTTTATTAGGCATTATAGTACATTATAGGATATGCCCAACAAAACCAACTACCTTTGTACTCCACTTAAGGGCTGATCCAAAGCCGGTTTTGGCCTGCAATTCGGCTTCTATACGGCCTGGCCTCAATTGTCAAAATATTTTTCAGTGGGTACAATCGGTTGAACCCACTGAATGAAAATTAAAAAAAAAGAAAAATTTTGTTTTTGTTTTGTCTTTTTCCTCCCAAAGCTATTTGTTTCCCATCTCCATCAATCCTTTTTATCTGATGTTGGTTTTTTTTGCCGAATGGAACACGACTGAAGAATCGAACCTTTGAACGTTCAAGCTTGACGGTTCTTGGCTTTGCATTTACCTGTGCCTCTGCTTGATGGACCATCTCATCCATGCATCAGTTGAACAGAATTTGGCATATTTAAACATAACACACCCGAGAGTTACATCCAATGCCCCAATCCAATGAATCATTCATCACAACGGAGACAAAAATATATTTTCCGGATACTCAAAAATAAAGTGATAAAACAGTTGACTTTTTAATCTTTCATTTATTTCTACAATTTTGAATAGTTTTTCGGCACTTGTTTCTTTTTTTTTCAATTTTCAATCATTTTTTTTTATTTCATAACTTTTTTCACTAATTTCTTAAATAAGAAAATCCTCACTTGCACCTGAAAATGTATTCCATCAAAGCAAATACCGATATTCGTTTGGGGCACTTTTTCGTTCGCTCTGCTTCTCCATGGTCGACCGGGTTCAGGTTCTTAAGAACGGTGCGGATTCCCTTCGGACGCAGATCCAATGGCTCGTACTCGATGTCCTTGAAGATTTCCGTCGATTCCTGCATTTCAGTTAATCGAGAATTGAGCTGGTTCTTTTCCTCAGCTCAATTTCAAACCAAACCAATCGATCGCCGCGCCGGTAAAATCATCTTCTGCTCCGCAAAAAGCCAAACGAATGGAGACTTTGATTTTTTTTATTTTAGTATTACCCAACGTTGTTTACTTTTATTGAAAATGACTTAGCGGCTTGTAAAGGCAAGATAATTCATTGACTGAGCTTATACAGGGCTCATTTGACTTTTGAATGTCACGGGGCTAATTGGCATCAGTAAAACTTTTTGACAGCCAATTAGCACTGAAATGCTGTTACACTGTCCTTATGCGGCTTATAACAGTGCTTAATGGTTTGTTGGGCAGTATTGAGAGCAGGGTTGCCAACATTCACAAATTCAAGGAGCTTGAAAAGAAAAATCAAAGAAAATCAGGTTAACATAAAATGATCGAGCTGAGTGCCTTTTTTGGTCACCGTTGTAAAATAAAATGGAGTTGATACACATTACCGTTCATAGTTCTATTAAATAAGCTAAGTGCTCACTGTCACTTCAACCTTTAAACGCGATGTTATTTGATTTCATGCCATTAATTCATATTTCGTATCAAAGCGTTTTTTTTAATGTGATTCAGCGTTTTTCAAATATGTGATTCAGCAGTTGTTTGAAAATCTACTTTTTTGGACTTGTTTTATTTAAATTTTGATATTTGAGATACTTATCAAAGCCTTTTGCAAAAATTCTTCATAGTAGTTCTCGCGAAGTTAAACTTAAAAGTGGCAGATTTCAAAAGTTCGTTACGAAAGATACGCAAACAGTTTTAAAAACTTGAATAAAAAATTCCGATTTGTATGAAAATGTTCATTCATGTTAATCCTTTAGTCAATTTATTTTGATAAAAAGTACATAAGTTGCTGACTTTGAAACATAAATCAATAATTTATTCAGTTTCCATACTTCTTATTTTGAAGATTATGCAATTGACTGATTGATGGGCGAAAGCGTGATATGTTTAACCGTGAAACGTCCAGCTTTTTATAAGCAGTTTCGTAATATCTGAGATAAATAGCAACCGTTGAGTAAGATTTTTAAAATTTAAGTTTCTACGAAGACTGCAAGTAATTTTGGCTTTGAAGTAAAAGAAATTTTTTCTTCCTTCTGTTGAGACGAAATTCTGATGAAATTTTATACCAAAATGAATTATAGATATTTTTCAAAGTATAACTTAAACCGCTTTACAGTCTTCAGCAAAGAAGTAAAAAATAATATATAGACAGTAATTGATTTATCATAGCACTGATTTTTAAAAGCCTTATCAGTAATACTGGATGCGATAGACAAAATCTGACCAAAAATTCGAGTTCAGGACGCGAAATTAATTAAAAACAAGTTATAAAACTTTGACAGAAGATTCGAATCAAACAGTGTGTGAAGTTTTTGAGTTCAAGGTTGGAATGACGACGAGCAAGCACTGAATTTCTATTGAGTTTTGTACCGATCTGTAAAAACTTTCTGTAAAAACTGTAGATAACTTGGTAAAGATGACGTGATTCTTATACATGTCTAAGCAAATGAAACTGAATTCTAAAATTGAAATTCACACAATTTAATCTGTGATCCTACTAATCAAGTGATCCTGCCTTTGGAGAATGGATTGAATTTTTCGGAACGAAACTTTAAAGAATTTTAAGGCAGCTCTGTTATAAAACAATATAGATGATTTTCCAACAGAGTTTGGATCAGTTTTAATTAACAACTTTGTGTTTATAAATAACTTGTAAAATGACAAAGTTATAATCAAAACAAATTTGCTTGTATTTGCTTTGATGATTTATATCAATCACCCTGGTATGATAATTGAAAATTCAAATAAAATTTGGGCACCACTTCCTTTCGAATCCGTCTTAGAAGAAAACGAAACGAACACGAAGGCACCAACAACAACAACTTCAACATGTCCTTGCTCTTGTCGTACGGCATGCCGCTTCGCTGGCTGAACGGCAACCAGTGATGCCACATTTCTATCGGTATTTTGAAACCCAAAAAAATCTTTTATCGGTATGTAAAACCTAAAAATCGGTATGAAAATCGGCATTTGAGGTGGATGATCAAAAATGCTTACATTTTCAACTTCCTAATGTATTTTTCTTTATATATAAGCTTGCAATAAACAGCAAGTCTAAGAACTCTTATGAATGTTCATTTTAAGTTCAAAACTAGCTGACTAAATGTGTTTTAGCTTATATTATTGCATTTTCTCCGTAACTTGGTTCTAAGTAACACTAGTTTACACAAAAAGACGGTTTTCAAATTTTAACAGAACTTAATGTTTGTTATGACTTGTAAATTTTTTTTATTTTTAAACTATCTGCTTTTGCTGACGAAAGCAAAAATCACAAATGAAAATTCAGCAGAAAATCCGAAATAAGTGTTTCTTTACAGTACTCGTAACTGAATGGAAATTTATTTTAAAAGTTACCGTTTGATAAGAAAAACAGGGGCATGGCGAGTACCTTCAGGTTACACGTTGGTTAGGCATATAAATTAAGTAAAAACTTGAGACTTTGATGTTTGGCTAAAGTGTAAATTGGATGAATTCGATAAGGCAATCATAGAACCAGGTTAACCTAAAGGAAATTTCAATTTAGTAGGCACTTACAAATCCAATGGCTTTTTGACGTTCGAGGTAAATATGGGCACAAGTTGATGTTCTGCGTTTTATTGATGGATTTTCGCCAATCTGGCCAATTCAGCTTTTAGTATTAGTTATGAGTTCTAGCGATTAGAAAAAGAAATGATTGCAGAAGGTTGAGAGAGTTGTTGCTTCATTTTTTTTATAGCCAATAAAAAAATTATTTTATTTTATGAAAAATCACGCATTTGAAAATCCAAGGATTTTATGCGAAAATAAATGAGAAATGTGCTCTCAAAGAAGGTGTTCTTCCGAAAAAGATTAAAAAACACATAGTTTTACTATCACTGAAACCCATTTTGTCTGACGTGGTCTTTAATTCTGGACATATATACCACATCTGGCGACCAGTTGAACAAGGATCATGATTATATTCATACAGTGTATGTATTTCCTTGAAAAGTTATTTAGTATTTAACGAGACAAGAGCTTTAATGCGATCGTCAATTGAGATTGACCTTAAGGAACTTCTATTGGCAGTCGCAGAAGGTCAAATATCAGCCTTGAGCTTTGTCCTTTGGCATTGAGGTTGAGTACCATAATAGTGCATCATTTGACAGAACAAAGGAACAACACAGCGCTAACAACTGAACGAATTATGAGAGTGAGCTGTGGAGATCTTTGCGGAATACTTCAAAAGTTGTACAGATCAAAGTTACGCCACGCCAGCTACCGAACTTTGTCTTCTTTCTAGGGGACCTTTACGGACCTTTGTCTTGAATGAGGTGGAAATGTTGAAGTGGAATAAATTTGAGTTAAAATCTTAAAAATCGGTATGAAATCGGTATGTTTTGCCAAAAATCGGTAATCGGTATATACCGATTCTTGGTCAAAATTTTGCTCAAAAATCGGTATAAATACCGGAAAATCGGTATGTGTGGCATCGCTGACGGCAACTGAATGGATAGTCGACGGCACCTCGGCCTATCATTTTCTTACACCATGCCATGGATTCGTTTCGGTTTTAGGTTGGGTCATGGTTGCCACATGTACAGATTTATCTAGACAGGTACAGATTTTTGAGCTCATTTTTGGTACAGAATCTGTACGTACAGATGACAGATTTTCAAAATTTGGTACAGATTTGTACAGATTTTTGAATTTTTTGACTTTCATCCAGTTTATTGAAAACTTTATAGAAAATAAGTCAAAAGTTAGCCATTATTATACTGACAATAGGAGTTCCTTACTGGGAAGTACACGATGGATCAATAAGATTTCCAAATTTGCTACAAATAATTTAATATCTGATTATAATCCTCAACTCGTCAGCAGTGGTTGAGCGCATTTTCTCGTAAGTAAATGCCAATAAAACCAAAGTTCGTAATCGTCTGAGTGTTGACACATTGGACGCTATCTTCAAAACGAGAAGTTATTTAAGATAAAACGGCGGATCCAAAAATGTCGTATTAAATATGACGCTCTATTAGAAAGTGTTTGTTATGAAAAATATTTTTTAATGTCAGTTTTTTTAAGAGAGAAAATAAAAATGATTAAATGAGTTTCACATAAAAGTGTTTAGCTAAAAAACTGTACTTAGTGAAATAAAGTGTTTATTTTTTTAAAGATTGAAGATAAGGAAACACAATCTTCACATTTAAACATATTTAATGCAGTACTTTTTTTTCTTTGGTACAGATTTTGGTACAGATTTTTGAGTTTTCGGTACAGATGAAAAAGATTTTTTTGATGAGCGGTACAGATTTGGATGTGGTAACACTGGGTTGGGTTGGGGTGGATCAAATCGAACCGCACAAGAACGGGTCTACACGGTTCTGTCTGTAACTTGCAAGTTTGCATCCCTACATCGCATCATCGCGCTGCATGCAAGCAACTTGCAGACTGTAGCTATCTTCGGAAATGATTCTTTCTGTTCGGCTCAAGGGATTTTATCTTCGGGCTTGCAAGTTTGCAACTGTTCCTAACTTCGGAGAATCGTTTGTAATTTTCGGAACGTGCAGTCAAAGGATTTTACCGCGCGGTTGGCTTTTACTTGCAGACACGTTCGACGTTCTGCACATAAGGGAGAAAGAATCAGTCTGCAACTTTGCAAGACGATTCTTTCGTGGCTGACGTCGGTCTGTTAGAATCGGCTAAAAGTCGTGCGCTGCATGCTACATGTAGGGATCTCTTTGCACCTCTGTTTAGAACTCTTGAAACAATCTTTCGAAATAAATGCAATTAAAAAAATACATGCATTTTTAATAGAAGAAAATGTTAAAAAATTCTCAAGTTATCTACAATATTTTTCTTTAACTTCTACGTGCTCTAATGAAAACCGTATTAATATTGTTCGACTTTTGTCCCATGGTGGTCCCATTATGGTCCCCATCAAGAACCATTTTTGAAATTAGAGCGCATTGACCAACTGGACCAACTAAACTGAATTTGTTTTGTACGATTTATATCTATAAACACGCTTTTTATAAATCATTTTGTCTACACTTTTTGGTAATTGTGATTAGAATACGATATTTATGATTAGATTTAAAACAAATTAAGATCACACATAATAGTCTGTAAATTAAAATTTTGATAAGTAAATTTGCATATCGGTTATTGAGGTCAAAAAAATGTGTAAACATCAAGTCCGTATAAAGGCGTCCCCACTTACCCCAGGTAGGGTTTGGAGACAAAATTTCATTGTGGAGCTTTTCGTCAAAAGCCAGCTAGTTTACGACAAATTTGCAATTGAAAAAGATGCACATCAACTCGACATTGTACACAGCAAGAAAAAATCGTGTAAATTAAGATCGAAAACGATGCACGAAAACGGAACATCGATTTTGATATAAAATTCTACCACAGTGTATTTTTCTCAACAATGTAATTTTTGAGGCGTGTAAATTTAGATAGCAATCAATGCACGTAAACGGATGGCATAAACCGTCGTGTAAAAATACACAATGATGTAAATTTCAAAACATATTACCGTTAATATTACAAATCTTTTTTAAATAATCAGATTTTGGGTGTTGTTTATGAATAAATACGCCACATGTGTCATTTTATTTAACATATATTGCCGATACACTGCAAACTCAAAAACACCCACCATCACTGGCAGGTGGAATAGTGGTTGTGTCCGATGATCCCCAGCAGGGCGATGTTTTGCCGATCAGCGTCAGGCAGCATTCTTGAATCCTTCCGGAACAGCATAGTAATCGGAATCCCCTAAACATTAGAAACATTCAACATCGATTCGGCTTTTGAACCAACTGCAATTCCTGCAATCGAAAGAGAATTTGAAGTTCCATTTTTTTCATTTCGTCTATAACTATAACCTACCATTTTTTAATGCAATTCTGAAAGAATTTGATTCGGTTTTAATACAAAATTAACTGCGGAAGCAAATTTTTTTCTTTTCGCACAATAAACCACCATCTCGAATAAAAACAGAACAATTTATGCCGCGAAAAAAAAGGAAAACAATGGATCTGTCGTGTTTTACATTGTTTTCGATGTAATTTTGTATTGAGATATATTTTTTAGATCAGGGCGTGTAAACATACATCATACAAAATTAAGTTTATACCAATGATTCAAAAATAGATTAAAAAGAGTGTAAAATTACATCAGTTTTGAATTACACTGGTCAAAAAGTAGATCACTCGTATTTTAGATTGCGTATACTTTTAGAAATTTTTTGCTGTGTAGTTAAATTGCAAAATTAACAAAAATTCACTGAATCCACTGAGTCAAATCCGCTATTATTTGAATCGTATCTCTTTTACAGTTATTGATTAGATTACAAGTAAATTTGACATTCTGCATTAAAGTTTGAAAAAATAGAGCACAGTATTGTTTTAATAGTCATCGTCCCAGATTACCCCGCGTACACACTTATCCCGGTGTACCTTATAGTAGCTTTAATTCGTGTCATTTTTCGTTAATTTCAAGCAGTGAACCACTTTATGAAAAAATTAAGCGCAAATGGTCAAGTGTTTTGGTATGGACTTCGGAGCGTACGATACGACAGCAAACGGATGAGAGTTCCATCGCTTGCATTTGAATTGCATATGGGAAGATGACAAAAATTACAAAAATGACGAAATTGACAAAAATGACAAAAATGAAAAATATGACAAAAATGATAAAAATGATAAAAATGACAAAAATGACAAAAATGACAAAAATGACAAAAATGACAAAAATGACAAAAATGACAAAAATGACAAAAATGACAAAAATGACAAAAATGACAAAAATGACAAAAATGACAAAAATGACAAAAATGACAAAAATGACAAAAATTACAAAAATGACAAAAATGACAAAAATGACAAAAATGACAAAAGTTGCAAAAATGACAAAAACGACAAATATGACAAAAATGACAAAAATGACAAAAATGACAAAAATGACAAAAATGACAAAAATGACAAAAATGACAAAAATGACAAAAATGACAAAAATGACAAAAATGACAAAAATGACAAAAATGACAAAAATGACAAAAATGACAAAAATGACAAAAATGACAAAAATGACAAAAATGACAAAAATGACAAAAATGACAAAAATGACAAAAATGACAAAAATGACAAAAATGACAAAAATGACAAAAATAACAAAAATGACAAAAATGACAAAAATGACAAAAATGACAAAAATAACAAAAATAACAAAAATGACAAAAATGACAAGAATGACAAGAATGACAAAAATGACAGAAATGACAAAAATGACAAAAATGACAAAAATGACAAAAATGACAAAAATGACAAAAATGACAAAAATGACAAAAATGACAAAAATGACAAAAATGACAAAAATGACAAAAATGACAAAAATGACAAAAATGACAAAAATGACAAAAATGACAAAAATGACAAAAATGACAAAAATGACAAAAATGACAAAAATGACAAAAATGACAAAAATCACAAAAATCACAAAAATGACAAAAATGACAAAAATGACAAAAATGACAAAAATGACAAAAATGACAAAAATGACAAAAATGACAAAAATGACAAAAATGACAAAAATGACAAAAATGACAAAAATGACAAAAATGACAAAAATGACAAAAAATGACAAAAATGACAGAAATGACAAAAATGACAAAAATGACAAAAATGACAGAAATGACAAAAATGACAAAAATGACAAAAATGACAAAAGTTGCAAAAATGACAAAAACGACAAATATGACAAAAATGACAAAAATGACAAAAATGACAAAAATGACAAAAATGACAAAAATGACAAAAATGACAAAAATGACAAAAATGACAAAAATGACAAAAATGACAAAAATGACAAAAATGACAAAAATGACAAAAATGACAAAAATGACAAAAATGACGAAAATGACAAAAAAGACAAAAATGACAAAAATGACAAAAATAACAAAAATGACAAAAATGACAAAAATGACAAAAATGACAAAAATAACAAAAATAACAAAAATGACAAAAATGACAAGAATGACAAGAATGACAAAAATGACAAAAATGACAAAAATGACAAAAATGACAAAAATGACAAAAATGACAAAAATGACAAAAATGACAAAAATGACAAAAATGACAAAAATGACAAAAATGACAAAAATGACAAAAATGACAAAAAAGACAAAAATGACAAAAATGACAAAAATAACAAAAATGACAAAAATGACAAAAATGACAAAAATGACAAAAATAACAAAAATAACAAAAATGACAAAAATGACAAGAATGACAAGAATGACAAAAATGACAAAAATGACAAAAATGACAGAAATGACAAAAATGACAAAAATGACAAAAATGACAAAAATGACAAAAATGACAAAAATGACAAAAATGACAAAAATGACAAAAATGACAAAAATGACAAAAATGACAAAAATGACAAAAATGACAAAAATGACAAAAATGACAAAAATGACAAAAATGACAAAAATGACAAAAATGACAAAAATGACAAAAATGACAAAAATGACAAAAATGACAAAAATGACAAAAATGACAAAAATGACAAAAATGACAAAAATGACAAAAATGACAAAAATGACAAAAATGACAAAAATGACAAAAATGACAAAAATGACAAAAATGACAAAAATGACAAAAATGACAAAAATGACAAAAATGACAAAAATGACAAAAATGACAAAAATGACAAAAATGACAAAAATGACAAAAATGACAAAAATGACAAAAATGACAAAAATGACAAAAATGACAAAAATGACAAAAATGACAAAAATGACAAAAATGACAAAAATGACAAAAATGACAAAAATGACAAAAATGACAAAAGTGACAAAAATGACAAAAATGACAAAAATGACAAAAATGACAAAAATGACAAAAATGACAAAAATGACAAAAATGACAAAAATGACAAAAATGACAAAAATGACAAAAATAACAAAAATGACAAAAATGAAAAAAATGACAAAAATTACAATAAGTAGGTAAATGATCTTGAGCGGAACTAATTGGCTTAATTCGGCGCAACTCGGAACAGTTGATCATATCCGAAGGAATTGGTTTCTGCTTTCTAATGATGATTTGTAGAATATTTTAGAGTCATTGACATAACTATGGAACTAATTTATTGGAGAAAGAATTTTGATCTTGAGCGGAACCATTTTGTACTGTCAACATCTTCAATAGCTCTCATTCCTATTTAATCTGTGTGTTACTGTGAAAACTGCAATTAAATTTCATCTTTAAGGATTTCAAAGTTCAGAAATTAATTTTTTAACGCAAATAACAGAAACTTAACCTTCAAAGTTGTTCTCAAAATATCCTTTTTATTTCTTACTTCAAAAAAGATATCCAATTTCCACTTTGATTCACTGTATCTTATTTTAAAAGAATCGGTTCTTCAAACATAAATTTCATTTTTATTATTTAAAAAATTCAGTTCGTTAATATATTTCAATAATTATTTGAAGGTTTGAAGGTAACGGCAAAGTCAGTAATACAAAAGTAGATGCCTTAAATTACAGATTTTGCAAATTAAACTGTACATTGCTCTAAATCAGTTTCAGAGTTTTTGAGAAAAAATCTGGTTTTTTGTGATGGATGTGATGTTTCTGTGATGTATTTCTGCGATGCTAAATCCTTTAACCCTCATCCGCATCAGATTTCATTACCCTAATCAGCACTAGGAGTGTCAATTTGATACTACAAGCTCAAATCGTTATAACTTTTGGCGTGTTCAACCGATCTGAACAAAACTTGTATCAATAGAAACGTAACGTAAAATATGTTTAGAACATTATATAAAGCTAAAGCTACTAGTTTTCTCGTTATTCAGCATAAAAGAAAAAAAAATCCTGGTGTAGTTCATATATACACGCCCAAAAAAAATATTTACCTTATGCATATGAAAGCTGAAGTTAATGTCTACATCATGAAGCCAAGAAATATTTTTTTAAATTTTTTTTAATGAAATGGTCACAAAAAGTTAAAAAAGTGGTCTGAAAAACCTTCTTTTCATTCGATTGCTAGTAAATACTGTTTGAGCGATGGTAGAATTTTTAAACAATATGACTACAAAATTTATTGAAATTCTAACATTTTGCTGTCTTCAGATTTTCGATGCAACAAAAATTGAATTTACTGGAATTTTTCAAAGTTGACTACTTTGCGCGATTTTTTACAAATTGAAATTTCATCTGTTTTTGTGGTCCACCGTCAGGTTGTACCCGGATTTTCAGTACTTTTACTTTGTTTGGATCAATCAAAAGTATATTCATTGGAAAGAAAATTTAATCTACATTCTAGTGAGGTGCAATAATTCACGCTGTGAGATTTCACAAAATTATGAAAATTATAAACGTAAAATCATTCCTGAGTTTTAAGAACCACAAACAGCGCGTCCAGCAAAACGCCCAAGCAACCAAATGTCGCCTTTTTACTTAAAGATGGAACTCCGAAGTTCACATTTGGCTGAAAAAATGTTTTACGGGAACTTCAGGTGACTCTTGTCGCGTAAAAGTTACTCAGGAACTTCCATCGCCCTTTGAAAGGTTAAACGATCGATAACGGAACTTCTAAGCGCTTTTAATGGAACTTCTATTAAGAAGGTCGACAACGTTCGCGTAACATTCTAAAGCACACCATTAAGATACTTGAAGGTGTCTTAAAGAACCTATATGGAAATTCTAAGCGACATGTCAAAAATGTGTTTCAAGAAGGTCGATAATGTTCGCGTAACATTCTAAAACGCACTATTAAGATACTTGAAGGTGTTTTAAATAACCTATATGGGAATTCGAAGCGACATGTCAAAAAAGTTTGTCAATTTCTTGTCATGGTGTTTGTTTTGTTTATATCTGTACTGATAATTACAAATGGAATTCAAGATTTTTTCGAATTTTTCTTATAAATGTTAAGATATTCGAATAAATTTTTGAGGATGCGAATTTTTGTTATTGTTCATTTTGTGTACTGAAAGTCCTTTAAACGAAAAAAGGTACAATCTATTGAACCCATACAATCATCTCAAATGACATTAAGTTTAAATGCGTATTATTACAGTGGCAATGAACTATTGCTGGATTGGTCGAAAGGCTGGTGAGTTTCATTGCAACCTAGAGAGCAGCGGTTCAATTCTCTATGGCGTAAGCAGCTTTTGCAATCAAAACAATATGATTAAAACCAATGAGATAGACCATGATAGACCGGCAACCTAGCAATCTGACAACTGGTTGTCAGAGCAATCAGTCAATCGGATTTTTTTTTTGGCGCGTAGAAGTTTCTTGACATTCTCTTAGAAGCTGTATAGCGTTCTCTACAGCCACCCAAACGAACTTGAAAGTAGCTTTAAGAACATAAATTTTGGGCTGATTAGCATTCTCTTCAGACGCAAACGAGAGCTAATTAAGCTTCTATGGAACCTTTTTCAGGGAATTCTGGTTGCTTGGGCGTGTTTGTTTGTTCTCCGATTAGGTACGGTGGGTGGTGGTGATTTGGGCAGAGAGCCAAGCTGAGAGAAGAAAAATGATGCGTGTCGTGGCTAGCAAACGCGAACTACTATCAATAGAAAATTTCCAACCAAGAAACGTCACTTCAGCTTTCATATGCATAAGGCAAATATTTTTTTGGATGTGCAATATATGAACTACAGCAGTTTTCCTGAGGCATGTTTTTTTCGGATTTTTTTTTCTTTCATGCTAATATTTTACTGACATTACAAGGTTTCTTTTGATATAAGTTTTATATGAAGTTAATTATAATTCAAACTACTTAGATATATATTACTTTTGGAGTGTCAAATTGACACTCTAATTCGGAAAAGGGAGTTTTTTTGTCCAGGCTTCCAGGGTTCGTCCATAAAAAAAGTAAAGATACAATATTCAAGAACTTTTGAAATCATTTGGGGTCCCCGAAGAAATTTTTGTATTTTGAAGCTTCTGAAAAAAGTTACAAGCCTTCAAACTTGCAATAGTGTCAAATTGACACTCTAATGCGGATGAGGGTTAATTTAATTGAAAATTCATAATAAATTGATAAAATGATAAACTTTTAGTGTGCCTGGTTTGGTACGCTGGGACACCAATTATAGTAATTTTTATTTTTGTTCGAACTTACGTACTTACTTTACGTACTTTTGTGCGTCTCAGTGGTCGAGTGGTTAGCGTGTTCAGACGGTAATCGCTGGTTACTGATGGCATGGGTTCGATTCCCATCTGGGTATTGGGTGTTTAATGTTAATCTTAAATTGTCCTTGTCATTTATTCAGTCTGTAATGTCTAATCGACTAAGGCGGTGTATGTCTTTTCAATTTAACATCTTTTCTGTACCTAAAGCTGATATAATAAAAAATACAATGGTGCTACATACATTCAGGGGTAAACACTGCGTGTGAGATATAAGGCAGCGCACCTAGCCGTTTATTTTGGAAGCTAGTAGTTCCGCTCATGATCAAAGATGGTTCCACTCAAGATCATATTTTACTTTTACAAACTACGCGATTAATTGATATTTTTATGGAAAACTTGTTACAAAACCCGAATAATGCTTTTTTATGAGTTTTTCTACCATTTTAATAATTAAGAATCAGTTTATAACAGTCAAGGGTTACATAAATTGACGTTCAAAGACAGCATAGATTGGTGACAAATAAGACAATAAAATAACATAAAAGGACAAAAATGGCAAAAAAAAACCAAAAAAAAAAATATTACAAAAGATTCCTACATATTACAAATTACAAAGATTACTGAAACAGAAAAAAAACCGGAATGACAAAAATTTCCAAATCGATGAGGGGAACAAAATAATGAAAGTTTGTTTTTTTGGCACCTTTTTCGCTTCTTTCTTTTTTGCTGTAGAAAATCACTCAGTAGACCTACTCTTTTCAAACTTCAAACAATTAAATGTTATGTTCACATTAGCTGTCCTAACCCTCGCCTGCTATGTCTGTGTGCCTTCAGGTGTGATTTAGACTTTCGGACGAAATTTTCAATATCTGAAAATATCTCAAATATCTTTCCAATATCTTGGGTATCAAACCAATCGGCTGTTTAAGAGATTACGTCATTATGTTGTATCCAGACAAACTCATTCTGGTAGAAACTTGTTTTTTCCCTCGTCAGTGGGCGCCTAATGCTCGATTGCCATCAGCCACCAATATGCTACGAACGCCCAGTTTTTATGGTTGTAATGTTTGGAAGGTTGAGTTTGAAGTTTGTGCAGCCTCAAGATGACCTGTTCTGTTTGCGAACGTTAGCGGGAGCTGATGTCAGATTGCTGATCTCATAGCGACATACTCAGATGCGAAGATCGCTCGGTCAGTTAGTTCTAGTTTGACATTCCCTTACAGTAGACAGAGTATTCGAAATAGTAATTCATTTTAATCGTTAAGAGAGTTTTTTTTTCCACGCTAACTTGTTTGGTTTTGTTTATTTACAGATAATATTACTTCGGAAACATGGCTAACTTTTTGTGGTCCGTCATTTGGTTGCTTCTGCTGATCTTTGTTGGATTTTGGGTCGGATTCTTCTGTGCTGGCTGGTATGTCATCATCTACCCCCTGACAGTATGCATACCGGACGTGGCGGTAAGAATTTCACCATCTAATTTCCAAAGCAATCGAATTTATGAGTTTTTTTTTCACAATTTCCATTTTTCTCTCAGGTTATTTCCGATTTTCTTCTCAAAGGAGCGCAATTTGTGCACTACTGCGCCAAGAACATGATGGAAGGAAATGCTCTATTCTAAGGATTCCCACCGAATAACTTATTTATAAACAAATCGCATATATTTTCTATTTACAAACCGATACTGTTCACACGAGAATTAAGTTTTGTTTGTAGTTTGTTTTTATCGGAGAGATTTATTTTCATATACGCCTCACCGTTTGGTAAGGTGTTATTTTTTAACGCGAGTTCTATATTACTGGAACATACGCCTCGAATCCATAGAAATTAAAAACTGCTAGTGCAAATCGAGCCACGTACGGAGTTCATCATTGTATACTAACGGAACAGAAATCGTAAATCCGGAAAGCATTGTATTGCACTCGGAATACTGGGTATGAAGGGTTTGCTACATGAAGAAGTAGATACGTTCCCCTGAGTGCATCCGGAAAAGCTTTAAATCGTAATAAAATAAATAATTCAAGAACAAGCCAAACTTTTTTAAATTTTTTGTGTATTTCTGATTTTATTGGTTTTAGAAATAGGAGTGTTCGTCATTCTGGAATTTCGATATCTGTTTTTCCCTAAACTTTGGAAACGTTGTTAATTGTGGTGGAACTAATCAAAACAGTGAGTTTCGAGAAGAGAATTATCGACAGTCTACCGATTTTATGTCGAATGCTTTGGCACATCAAACAATATATATGTTTCAAATTCATATGTGTTCAATTTTGTAAAATTTAATGATTGATTTTATATCAGTTGAATTTGTTCCGAACTGCTTTAGAAATTGATAAAATGGCATTTGTAAATATTATGAAGGTGTTTTGTATCCTTTATGATCAAGAAAACTCGTTGAAACCGCCTAAATAGAGACTGATCAATGTTACTCCAAAGCATCAATTTCTAATCAAAAACGAAATCAATTTTTAAATCAAATTTAAAGTAGTCTAATTAATTTCTGCGTCCATGTTTTACGTTCATAGAAGTCTAGTACTGGTTTAAAAAATATAAAACATGCCACTTTCCCGTTAATAGATAAAATAATCGTACCCAAGATAACGGTCCTTTTTATATTCATATATTAATATTCTTCAAATTATTCGATTAAGCATTTCTAGGAAAGTTTTAGAATTCTGTTGATTCCGTTCCGATTTTGTCTGCTCACCAAATGCCACACCGAACTTAGTTTATCAAAGCTTAATCTAAAAAAGTCAAAGTTTTTTCTTTTTTTATGTGAATTATAGCTTTTTATTCAACTCAAGCCAGGAAAAATGTACCTCGCTGTTTGTATGTAGATAATTCATCATACACAGTAAACGAAAATTACTGAGTTCGGTAATTTTTTTTACCGAAATCCTAACATGTGTAAATCGTTAAACTGTTCGGTAATTTTTTCGGTAAAAAATAAACGAACATCGGTAAATCGATTCTTCATTTACCGATGTTCGTTTATTTTTTTACAGAAAAAATTACCGAACAGTTTAACGATTTACACATGTTAGGATTTCGGTAAAAAAAATTACCGAACTCGGTAATTTTCACTGCAGTTTCGCCAACGTATGTGCTTAATTGCATTCTTTTGTTGTAGTAGTAGTAGTAGTAGTAGTATCTTCGTTTATTTCAATTCACTTGACGAATTCTAACATTCCCAGTGAACATAACGTTTTTTAAGGGTTTGTTATACTGAATCATTGGAGGCTAACTTTTTTCTGTTTGTACATAATTCGCTTTACAAATTCTAGGGTTGTTTTCTGTTTTTTAAGGTTCTGTTTTCTTAGGGTCTGTTTTCTTTTCATGTCACTCATGTTTGTTTAGTTTGTCTCGGTGTCTGTTGATGGTGACATCTCATATTGGCGGATGGTCGAGCTGAGCAGGTTGATGATGGCGGTGGTGATGTCAGTTGGCGGTTGGTTAAAGCGAACTGGCGTTCCACGTCGAAGAAAGTTGGTAAAGTGACTTTACAAAATCTGATGACAGGCGTCAAACGAAAGGCTCGACAATTTGGACTAGGTCAACCGGAATCTGAACTGGATATTTTTTCCGGCTTATGTATGTAGGGGAAATAAGGACATAACGAGCACCCGCGGCATAGTAAGCACTTCTCTTTTCTGTAAAAGTACGCATTTACTTAAACAAATTTTCACTAGGAATCGTTTCGTACTTCCCATAGTATTAATTTTTCACCAAAAAAGAAATATCCTTATCATTTTTACAGAAATATTTAAACAAACCTATCTAGGTTCTCAAGTGACGAAAATATTATAATTTTTAAGCACCAGGAAATAAGCTTTTATGATCTTTGAATTATCTTGATCACAGTCTTGATCTATAATGTACGCATTGCAACATGATATACACATTGTTCCTCAATTTTCAACATTATTATTTTTTTGATTTTTCACTTAAATCAATTTTAAAACGCGTTTTTACTTTAATTTGTTGACTCGGGGCAAACAGAGCACAATTAATCGGGACACGATGAGCGTTTTCTGCCATAGCATCTAGCAGCGAATTCAACTCGATGTAGTCAACTGAATGATAGAGCTACAGCTTCACCAGTTTACATCTGACGATTTGGCCTATTGGTTAGACGTCGGATAAGTAATCAGTAGGCTCGAGTTCGATTCCTGTTCGAGGAGATTTTTTATTCATTTACCATTCATGATCGATTATTTTGATTGTGGTATATCATGACTAGTAGCATCTTAGCAGGTGATGCAAAGCACCAAAAACATAATGTATGAGTGTGTGTGAATTGCTTGTATTCTACTAAAAGTCATGCAATATATTAGTATCGCTTTGTTTGATGGATCTACGCCTCACCATCTTATATATAAAAATGGAGGCGTTTTCTTTGTAACACCATCACGTATGAATGGTCGGTCGTAATGAAGTGAAATTTGGTATCCGAGGGTTTTTCGAGCCAGAGATGGTTTGTATAATAATTTCGAGATTATTACTTTTTATGGGAAGAGGGCTCCTCTACAAAATCAACTAGAACCAGGACAAAACTCGATCAACTTGAAGACGATTTTCATGAAAACTGATTCACGAGCCCGAAGAAGTTAAAGAACTGTAAACATTTTCCAACTATTTTTTAGGTAACGGGTAAATCGAAGTTTACGGGTCAGCTAGTTTAGTGTAAAATGCATCGATCATGAATGGTAAATGAAATAAAAACCACCTCGAACAAGAATCGAACTCGAGCCTACTGATTACCTCTCCGACATCTTTCCAATTGGCCAAATCGTCAGACGAAACAAGCCAAGCTGTAGCTCTATTACTCAGTCGACTTCATCGAGTGAAATTCGCTATTAGTTTCCATGGCAGAAAACGCTCATCGTGCCCCGATTAATGTTGTTTATACTGCCCCAGTGGGGGTTCTCATTATGAACCCACAGTGACTGATTTTTAGCCTTCGGCAAAATTTTTTAAAATTCCTTTTGTAACGTTTTTATCTACTTTTTCAAGTATAATCCAGTTAGGAAATATACTTTTTTAGTGTCTGAACATGAAACAATGATGTAAGTCACATATTATAACTGTTTCCTATGGTGAAATAAGCGTTTTCCTTAAGGTCTCCATTATGCCTTTATTTCCTCTAAATTGAATATTTTACTGTAAATTGAACTCAGGGAAGCACATCTAAAGCCCTACAGTAAATGTGCGGCATACAGAATTTCTCACCGATTTGGCAGCACTGAAAAAGCTTCTGTAATCTTTCAACACTGCCAATAACGTAAACATTCGCATGACTTCTTGTTGATGTGCAGCTGTGTCGCAGATTGTGAAGTTGATTTCCGTTTTGTGAATATTATTTAATTTGTTCTCCGTTGTGTCAATTGTTAAAATAAAAATGAATTGTTTCTTTCCGTTTTGCTCCAATGAATTTTCTCTGCATTCTTCATTAAATTCAATTAAAAAATTGAAAGTCACAGTCACACAGATTACAATACTTCCACGAATTTGAAATGGTAAAAATGGTTATGCTCGATTGGAACGAATTTTGACAGTTCGATTGAAACTCCGCGGTGACAGTCTGCCGCACTTTTATTTTAGGGCTTTAAGCAAATCGAGCAGAACCGATAATGATAACTGGTTTATCATTTGTTTAAAATTTAGCGATAATGATGAGAATGCGAAGACTTCTCATCCGCTTTCAGAGACGATCAAAATCATGGTTGCCACATGTACAGATTTATCTAGAAAAGTATAGATTTTTGGACTCCTTTTAATACAGATTCTGTACGAGCAGATGACAGATTTTAAAAATTTGGTACAGAACTGTACAAATTTTTCGCATTTGATGTAATGTATAGCAGTACGGCTTTAAATAAACCATGTAAGTGATTCTAACTTAATGAAATATTTATTGCTTATTAGTGAGATGAAATATTTATTGCTTATTAGAGATATTGGTTTCAGAGACTATAAATTGTTAAAATATAAGAATTATATCTATTACAAACAATGGAGTTGTAAAACTGAAAAAAAATGGTGTTAATTGTACTAAGTTTTCATACATCGTTGGTATAGATTTTGGTACAGATTTTCATCAAAAAAGTACAGATGAAAAAGATTTTTTCGCTAAAAAGTACAGATTTGAATGTGGTAAAGCTGATCAAGATAACTCGCTCGAAATTATTTCCTATCAGTCAGTTCTAATTTTGAGAATATTCTCCGACAAAATTGGAATCGAGTAATTGAGCAAACGCACAGCTAGTGTTTTTTCAGCTATTGAGTCCATTCTGCTGACTCTCCGCACTCCGCACCCTTAGCTTCATGCGAGAAATGAGTGAGAAATTTTTTCTTGAACTTATCCTTAACGTTTAAAGAGAAGATAAATTTGAATCGGAATGCAAAACTTATCGAGAGCAAAATTGAAATTGATAAGTGCTAGTATAGTGTCCTTGTGAAAGAAAATCTCTCGGGCGTTTTAATCGGCAAATTCTATCGGAGGGTAACGATTTTTGGATTCCCTGATTGAACTTCAAAAAGAAAGATACCTACTTGTAGCTTCACGTTACGGGACAGACAAATCCGTCTGACGGATTAACAGTTTACTTTGGTTGCACAACAAGGTAACCGGTGAATAAACTCGCTACGAATGGGAAACCGCGTGAAGCTGGCTCGAGAGTTGAGTACGGAATGACTGACGCACGAAAGAGGTGCAATAGCAAAAGGAAGGCGTCCATCATGGTGCCGAGGGCAGGATTGTCCAATTTTTAAAAAAAATCTGGGAACTGGCTAAAAATAAAATTCAGGCAATATCAGGCTTCGATAAAGTAACGGAAATTTCGCTGAAAGTGATGACCTTTTTTTTGGTCACCGCTGCTCATTCTCTAATATGTGTTGTGAGCCTACTTGGTTGAATAATTCTACTGAATCAAAGCATCAAAGCAATCGAAAAATTTCCTTTAATTCCCTTTTTTAAATAATAATTTAAGGGAATCTTTCGATTACTTTTATTCAGCCACATTTCCACTTTTCTACTTCAGCAATACTACCTAATCCAGTTCCTTACTACCCATTTTTCATCACATTCGCAAAAAATCAGGCAAAATCAGGCATATTTTCAAAAATCAGGCAAATTCAATGGCTTATCAGGTTGTCAGGCAGAGCCTCGAAAAATCAGGAAATACCTGAAAAATCAGGCACATTGCCATCTCTATTCGATGTATATGAGAACCCAAGTAGAAATTACAATCAGTGATGTCAATTGTTTTTCAGATATGTCTGAAAGATTTTGAAAAAATGTCTGGAAATGGCTGGAAATGTCTGGAAAGGCTGGATGGCGAGCATTCTAGGTGATGACCTTTTTTTTGGCCGCCAGATTGCAATATTGCAGCTTAGGGAATAACACTTATTATTTCATAATAATCATACACTCTATAGGGGAGAGTGGGGATACTTGATCCCCTTTTCTTATTTTCACCATATCTTTTTGTAAAAATTTAGCAACTCGCCGTCTTTGACATTTTCTGACAGCTTGTAACTTCAAGTTTCTATACTCCAAAAATTAGAACGATACTTGAACCCGTTGATGAACTAGAAGAATTTTCGTGGGAGTAAAAAAATTGCGATTTTTCTGAAGTTAGGGGAGACTTGATCCCCTATTGAGAAGACTTGATTTTTTATTCAGGAAGCCCTAATCCTTGTATAAAAATCAAACAAAACCCCAAGATAGAATGTTAATTGACTATTTTGGTCATGTATGTTCTCATTTCACAATTTATAGCAGACATAAGAAGAAAATTCTATAACTTTGTCTCAACGCTAGTAACATTGCATACTTAGAGGCGCTATTTTTTATAATTAAGAGAAATTTAATTATTTTTGCTCTTTTCTTCAGACAATTGTTTGATAAATATTAGTTTTTGGATAAATATTACTAATTTCGTAATCAGCAATCATAACGATCAATTCAGAAGAAGAATATGCCATTTGGAAGGGGGATCAATTGTACCCAACTCTAGGGGATCAATTGTACCCATAATCAACATTTTAGAAAACTTTTTCTGAAAAAAGTTGAGAGTTTTCCATTACTTTGAAAATATGGCATTATGAAGTTCATTTTACGCTCGAACGATTTATACATTGGAACAAATATTTTTTTCATGATTTTCCCATGGAAGCAACATTTTAAAGTGATGAAAAAAGATCTTCAAGTTACATTTTGTGAAATTTTTCAAACAAA